>NC_067402.1:46242650-46869150 GCF_016432865.1 Antechinus flavipes | reverse complement strand
TCTATAAAATGAAAATAATGATACCTACTGCACATATTTATTTTTCCGCTTTTATTGTGAACATTCAGGAAGCTAATGTACATAATATGCTTTAAAAATATTTTAAGATGTGCACAGAATTAATGAATTCCAGCTGTTGTTATGCTATTATCATGTCTTTACCTTTGTCCGATCTCCATTTTGTGAGAGTCAATAGTTTGTTAACATGATAATTCTTGTTACATTTGGGTGGCCGGGAAAAACAGTTCTCTTTATTGTCACTTCAGAGACTTGGTTAGTTAGTACCTTCCAGACTTTGCAGTATGTTGTCATAACCTTTGAGAACTCAAAGTCATCTCCATGCTATGATGAAACACCGGATTAAGGCTTTTGTGGATATTTTTAACATTTTAGGGAAAAAATGTAAAATTATAAACCAAAGTTAATTTCAGAAATTTGTTGAGAAGAGAGTACACATTCTGAAATAGCTTTTATGACATATATATATGATTTTTTTTTTTTTTTTGCTTTGGGATACATACCATGAAACTTCATAGTAAAACTCTTTAATCTAGAGAGGTGCTTTAGTGCCAGAACTCTTAATCCCATTTAGCAAGTGAAGAAATTGAAATTTAAGAGATTAAGTAATTTGCCCAAGATCCTATATCTAGTAAATAACAAGGACTCTAGTGGATTTTATTTTATTTAAGGCTGTTTTTTTTCCTCCTAAATAACCTGTTAGCATAGAATCTACTATGGATTTCTATTTTACAAAATTTCTTGATATAACTGTCATAAAATAATAAAATATTAATATTTGGAATATAAAGAAAAAATGGCAAGTGCAAAGCTTAAAGATCTCATGGAAAAAGTGACTCTTAAGATGAATGTTGACAGGGACATGATCTCAGAGGTAGAGGTAAGGAGGGTAGTATATTCCAGTTATTGGAACTGGTCTCTTAATCAGCAAACATTTTTTAAGTGTCTACATTGTATTGGGCATGTAGTCTGGCTAGGGAGAAGGCACAGAAATGAGAAATGGAGCTGGCTCTGAGCAAGAGTAAGGCTATTTTAACTAGACCAAAAGAACAACAAAGATAAGAGATGTGTAATAATGATGGAAAAGGTTAGTTGAGGCCTGGTTGTAAAGAGCTTTAAATACTAAAAAAAGAAGTTTATATTTGATTCTAGAGAAAAAGAAGAAGGATGCTGTTGACAAAAATCACTGTGGGGGAAGAATTGGGGTAGGGAACAATGAATCTGAGATGAATAAAAAACTTATTGCAAAAGTTTGGTAAGAGATGATAGAGACTTTGACTTGAATGGTGGACCCTATTCCATAGACCCCACTTGTCTAGATGGGAAAACTGAGGCCCGGTGACACAGAGTTATTTACCGAAACTCCCATGGATAATATGTCCAGGCCATTGTTTTGAATCTGACTTCTGACCCTAAATTATCAAAGTATTAGTCTCTATATTAGGAATAACTTCCTAACTACATTAACAACAGAAAAAAAGGAAAGATAGTCACAAATAGCCTCTTTCTAGAGATAAGTGAAAACTAGTGATTTCTGGATCCAGGTATAAGCTGAAATAAATAGCGTCTAAAGTCCTTTTTCACTCTGAAATTTTGTGCATATCTGTCAGGCCGGATGTTATCTGCTTTTTATGTTTTCTTTTGTTTCATCTCAGCAATCAATTCCAAAGTAAAAGTTACTGTTTTCATTTCCTCTGGCCAGTTTTTGTCAGCCAGCACTAGAGTGGTTTCAGCACAATTAAAAATAAATGTTCTTTTGCATTACTTCAGAGTACAGTTAGCGTATTTCCCCTGGGCCTGTGGGATGACCAAAAGCCCTGCTTCTTTCCACCAGACCAGGGCAGAAGGAGGGAGCAAGGACAGGAAGAAGTTTGAATGAGAGAGAAGTTGAAATTGTGGACCTGTTGGGACTAGTGGGAATTTTCTGAGCATTGTCCAATTGATGCATCATCTAAAGGCAGTGTCTTTTCCCACACTGAACCTGTCATTCAGAGCACTTGCTGGGGACTAGGGAGACTTTGAGACAATTCAAACAATAGCCCCTACACAAAGACAGCTTGGAAGGAATAGATGATACACATAGAAAAACAATAACTCACCAACAATGGGAGAGAGCAAAGAACAGCTTTATTAAAATCATACTTTTTGAAAAAGATCATGGTATAGTTGGACGAGCCCTGAAAAGCCTGAGGACCTAAGTTCAAATCTGCTAAACTGGAATTTTGAAAAAGTTACTCATCTGTCGGGGCCTCATCTGTAAGATCAGGTAATTCTAGATCATCTCTTTTAGAACAGTTTCTTTTAAACTTTTTTTTTTTCACATAATAGTCTTTTTCTCATTCATGTCATGATCCACTGCAGCCTTTATTTTTGGATAGTTTGATTTCAAGCAGGGGTATTCTTGAATTGGCTGAGTTGATTTTTAAATTTTCAGTGTGAACATTTGTACTTTGAAAATTCACAAATGCTACATATCAGAGCTTGATTTATTGTTTTGTTAATTTTATAGACTTAAGAAAGAAACAAAGGAAATGTTAATAAAGCAAATTTAGCTTAAAACTATGTCATGCCTATATTTCCTTCCCAGAAAGCCACTTGTTAAATATTCACAAGACATCTGATTTTAGGTGTTCTCAGGTGAAGAATGTTCTATAATATTATTTTGTACTAAGTTGTTAATTTTGAAAGGTTTATTATGGTAATATTAATGAATGAGAAGCATTCTTATTATCTAATTTTCTTATGAAAAAATATAGCTTGAATGTAGAAGGATTATACCAAAAACAAACTTTATTTTGAAGATTTTCATTTTCTTAATTTTAAGTAACAATGTCTAATTATTAATGTAAATTGAGTTCTTTTCATTTCACTTTATGTGCCAAGTTCCAGGGTTCAGAAGTTCATTGAACATACTTAAATCTTCTCTTGTTTTGGTTTTTGTTGTTGAATTTCCCCCCCCAAAAGCCGACACCAAACTCCAGTGATCCCAACCATGTTCTGCTTGACCAAATACTGACCTGCCTTTGCCATATGAAGAAACTTAAGCCAAATTCTTTTACTCCAAATCATTTTCCAGCTAGTTCACTCCATAAGAGTCAGCAAACTTTGAAGTGTAGTGGGTGAAAAAAAATTGCCTTTGATGTGTACACAAAGAAGAGTATTTCATTTGGGAAAGGAGATACACTTGTTCACTTTGCTAAATGAATTTGATACTCTGAAATCATTTAGGAGTTCATAAAATTATTCTTGTTTAATCCAGCAATTGTACCACTGATAGTCTCTTGGTCTTGAATTGTTTTATATTAAAATTTGTAGTTCTGCAACGGGGGACCTGGTTTTGGGGTCTATGCACAATACTTTTTGATGAAATTATGAGTCTTCCCTCTCTTGCTCTAAATCTATTACTCATTGACTGATCAACAGCAGGACAAGATTATCCTAGCCTGATGGCTTAGTGGATAGAGCACCAGGCCTGGAGTCAGGGAGACCTTGTTTTAAATTTGACCTCATACCTTACTAACTCTGTGATCCTGAGGAACATACTTCTATTTGCTTTAATCTACTGGAAACAGAGATGGCAAAACCTGCTAGCATCTTTGCTCAGAAATTCTCATTGACAGTATGGCCCATTGAGTTACAAAGAATTGGACATGACTAATCAATTGAATGACACAGTTGTGTCCTAGTAGCTGGACAGGAACAAATTATTCTCTTAGAAACAAAGCTGTCATGTATGGAATTCAAGCCCCTATTTAATCTTAATTTTTTTAAATTTTAATACACATTTCTTTGTGAATCATGTTGGGAGAGAAAACAGAACAAAAGGGAAAAACCATGGGAGAGGGGAAAAAAATAAGTGAATATGAATGTGTTGATTTACATTCAATTTCCATAGTTCTTTTTCTGGATGAAGATGACATTTTCTGTCCAAAGTCTTTTGGGATTGCTTTGGATCACCGAGTTTCTGAGATTCTAGTTAATTTTAACATAGGATGAATTATGGAGAGAATTATGGAGTCAGCAAGACCTAAATTCAGATTTTGTTCCAGACATTTACTATTGTATGACCCTAGAAAAATCACATAACCTCTGACTGCCTCACTTTTCTCACTATAAAATGGGGATTAACTCATAAGATTGTTGTAAGAATGAAATGAGATAATGTTAGTAAAGTGCTTAGCACAGTGCTTATCACATGAAGGATACTTAATAAATTCATGTTCCTTTCTCTCTACTTAAAATACCTTTGTCTTTTCCATTCAAGACACACTGAACATAAAACTATCAGAGAGAAATTGGTGAGTGTTGGGAGACTTACTGGCATCCTTAAGTCAAAGCTTAATAGGAAGTACACATTTAGAGTAAGTAATACCTATACAATAACAGTTAAGATATACTTTCAGAATTGTACAATTGATCACAAATGAACAAAATATCTTACCAAAACACAGATTTCTCAGGCAGTTATAGAAACATCAATATTTCCTCATCAATAAAGAAGAACAACATTTATGGATAATCTAAAATACACGAAAAATAAGTTGAAAGCCCAGAAAAACATTTCTACAACCAACTGATGTCACTTAACAGACCAGTAGAAAAAGTTCAACAGCCAAATGTATGCTAAACTTGTCAAGTATAACCTATTCTGAGATTTATGAGAAATATGTCTATTGTTACACTGTCTCTACATCAAACTCTGGTAGACTCACCAAGTTCTTTCTGCCATTGCCTCCTTGAATCACTCCCTATGTGGGACTCTTCTGCTGAAAACAACAAATAAATGAGCTAAAGGAGTAAGAAGGAAAATCTAGGTGTCAACTGAATAGTTCTGAATAATTGGATGAGGTGAAATGAAAATCTGGAAAAGCAAAGATTAGAATACATTATTGCTGGGTTCCATGAGCTATCTTAGAACACTTTTTTCTATCATATACAGAAATTTCAAGAATCACATTCTACAGCTTCATATAGTGTAAGGAATCCCCTTGTGTTAATGTTCTACTCAGGCAAATTATCTTGTGTTCAATCAAGGGAAATTTGGATTTGTAGAAAAAATTGCGTAGCCAGAGGTTTGTTTTTGTGAAAAGGTATGCACATGTTTATTAGAATATTTGACTTGGTTGGGTCCTTTTAGTTAAAACAAAATAGTTCATGTTTCCAGCCACTTAATGAGAAGTTGTTAGAGTGGTTTACCTCTGGACCTTGGGATTTCTATCCCAAATGTGTGTGTGTGTGTGTGTGTGTGTGTGTGTGTGTGTGTATGTGTGTATGTATGTGTATATATATATATATATATATATATATATATATATATATATATATATATAATTTCTCCAGTTAAAGGTCTATTTTGATGTGTAGAAATATCTTTAGAAAAAAAAAGACAGTTCTGTTGATGCTGGTTTTCAGCAGGTTCTCTTTTAAAATGAAAATATGGGGAAGCTTGGGGAAAAAAAAAGAAAGGAGTGAGCCTCTTATAAAATTCAGCTGCTTTCTCATTGCTTTGTCTTACCCTTTACTGTTTGCATTTCAGGCTCAGCTATGTGAACCATGCAGAGGATCTGGCCTCCAAACTACTCCAGTGTTTCCCAAAGAACAGATTGTCTGCCCCAGCAGCCCTGAACCATGAGTATTTCAGTGATCTGCCCCCCCGGCTATGGGAGCTAACCGATAGTGAGTATGACCCAGACTCCAGGTCCTGTGAAAGCAATAAAATCAGCGTGCATGTTCACACACACGTACACGCACACACGCGCCACTCTCACACATTCGGGTCTGGACATGCACATAGATGTGCGTGTGTTTACTGGAATCCTGCCATTCAAAGTGCAGAGTTTGCTTGATACAGGAAGAAAATGGATTCCTTTTTCGCTATCTCCACTCTGCAGTGTGTAGCGAGATATCTTTGTATTTGATTATGTGTGCATCCAAAAGAATTATCTGAGTAGTCATTCAAAAAGCAAAAGAAAAATGCAATTTACATATTTAGTGCTTTCCACATACAGTACTTTGTAACTGGCTACAGTACATAGAATTTTTTTTTTTAAGATTCATTTCTATTTGATTCTCAGATATTATCTTTGTTAGAACAATAACCTTAAAACAGCCAGCTGAGGAGTACAGAACTGACAACTGTTTAATTTACTGAGCAAAAAATATAAGAATGATGACTTGTAATTCACTTTAACCAGGAATGCTTTTGGTTCTCTCAGAGGCAGCCCTTCTCTAGCTTGTCTGTTAAAACAAAACATTTTCCTGGTGGCTTTGCATTTTGCTTTTACTCCCTCTCTCAAAAAAAAAAAAAAAAGTTATTTACACAGCCTTTTTCAATTACATTTTAAATATTTGGGAAGGATTTATGGCAGGGAGGTCCTTATCTCTTTTCCAAAGTGTAAAGCCTCTGTCTTGTGAAATCTTGTAAAATTGGATTGCAGTAAGAATATTTCTGATCTGTAGAGATATGTTCCACCCAAATGACAAATTCTGATTATTCTTGTAGGTTTTAACATTTAAAAATCATGGTTATTTTCTGACACTATCTTGGTATGTACATGTTTAATAACATATTGAGTGTTTTTATTTTCCTACATATGAGACATTTTATTAACTGGAGGTAGAGTTTGCTTCCTTTACTCTCCTAGATTATTGGAATTGAGAATTCTCAGATGAGGGAACTCCCATGTGCTAATATAGGTTGACACTTTCTCTATAGTTTATGGTTCAAGAAAGCTGCCTATGGAACAGGAAAATTATATGATTTGCCATGGGTCACAAAGCTAACAAGTGTCAGGGATGGAATTTGAATCCAGATCTTCCTGACCAGTGGACTATAAGTTAGTCCTCCTACTTTATTTCCTTCCTCCCCTAAATCATAAAACTGACCATCACAACAGCTCTACCCTAATTTTTTTCTTAAAATAAAGATGAAATCCCTGTGGCTAGATAATGAAATGATGATGAATCTCTCTCTGCTGGAAAAAAAAAATGATACAAAGAGCTTCATTAGTTTATGGCTCATCAGACATCAAACATACGGTTTGTTTTTCATTTAGTGTAACAGATAACTCCAAACCGCTTGGCGTTGGTGACATCTCAATCCCATCTGACTCGACGATTGAGTTTAAGCCAGGATTTTGATAGTCTCCGAGTTCTGAATTCTGTAGTAGTGCTTCCCTGTTAATATGGACTTATTAGCCACTTGCCACTTAGTTTATCAGCCAGTGGTTAAATCCAGTTCTATCAGTGGAGTAAATGCCTGCACATTATCACTCGGCAGCAGGCTGCCAGCAGAGACAGCCTTGTCCCCATCATTAACGAGCACAATGTATGCAGAACACCAGAGGGGAATTAAAGCCACAAAAAATACCTCAGGGTGGCATTTTTAATATGAGAATTTAATTTGTAATTTCACAGATTAAGAATTTTGGCTGCATTAATCCTTTTATCAGCTCACAGCAGGTTATTTGCAGAAGCATAACCATAAGGCGATATTCATTGGCAGAAACACGTCTTTGCATAGCGTTAAACATCAGGAGCGGTGGAACCTTTTGAAGGGGGGAGAATAAAGATGAAAAATCATTATATTTTTAAAGCAAGATTCTGCTAAAGGCCTCCGGTAACAATTTCGAGTTACAGAAATGCTATTTCTGTGTCTAGTAGATAATCATTATGGAGCATAAATCCAGTGGCAAAAAAAAAAAAAAAAAAAAAAAGGCACAATTCCAGTACCGAATACTACTATCGCTTCCATTTGGAACAACCTGGTCCTACTTGTAAACATGTCTACAAAACAAAGGATTCCCAGACTTTGGAGTCTTGGAGAAGTACTCCTTTTATGGGAAATATGACTAGTTTGGGCACTCTGTTGTCTAGGTCCAGGTTTTCCCCCATGAGGTTTTTCTCACAAACTTCCCCAGTGACAATATAAGCATGTGTAGAGCCATGTGAATGAAAATGGACAGTTGAGTGGGCAGTGGTAATAAGACTGGTGTCCTCTCCTAAGGAATTTTTTTTTTTTTTTTAAGGAGGCTTTCATGGTAAGGAACCTTGCAGAATCAATAAAGTAGTTGGCCTAAGGACTAAAGTCTTGCTTTGGATGCATACACCAGAGTAGACCTAATGTTTTCAAAGATGACTTCTAATACTTTTTGGAAAAATAACTCTGAGGTGAAAAAAAAAAGGTGAAAAGGTAAAGTGGAAAGAAATGTTATTTAGGAAGGAAGGAGGAAAGGAAGGAAGGAAGGGGAAGAAAGAAAGAAAGAATAAAAGAAACACTAAAGAGAAAAGAAAGAATGAAGAAAGAGGAAGGGAGAAAAGGAAGGAAAAGACAGAAAAAATTAGAAAAAAAGGAAGGAAGAGAGGAAGGGAGAAAAGGAAGGAAAAGACAGAAAAAGTTAGAAAAAAAGGAAGGAAGAGAGAAAGGGAGAAAAGGAAGGAAAAGACAGAAAAAGTTAGCAAAAAAAGGAAGGAAGAAAGGAAGGGAGAAACAGAAGGGAAAGAAGGAAAATGTTAGAAAAAAAGGAAGGAAGGAAGGAAGAAAAAGAGAAAGAAAGAAAGAGAAAGAAAAAAACACGAGGTAACTTATGGAAGAATATAGTTCTACTCATAATTCCTTTTTCCCCTTCACAACCCAAATTCTGTACTATAAGAATATAATGCTTTGATGTCATTGGTTAAGGCTCCCTTAGTCACTTTGACATTGGCTTGCAAAAAAGAAATACCTGTTGCTCAATAGTCTTCTTTATAAAAGAACACATGAAAATTTTTAACATTGCTCCTTACTGTTCTACTTCTTTAAACTCTCTCAGACCCATTTGCATAGGACCCATATGTGTAAATAATTTATAACCCACCTTCAAATGAAGTAAGGCAAAAAAACGTTTCAGCCTGCGCAAGAATAATAAATGGTGAAGACTGCGTGTGCCCTAGTAGAAGTTGGTTAATCCTTGTGGCTCTTGTTCCATATACCTTGTCATTCGCCCTCCATCCTAAAACCCCAACAGCCTTGCTCCACTTCTTCACAAAGATTTAATTGCTGCGAAGTAAAGGGAGGGCTGGGCATAGAAGGAATTCATTACTTTCACCAAATACACTAAGGGCATTCTCTAGTGTATACTATCAAGTTTCATAAATAATTAAAGCTGAACTACCCTTGTCAAAGTAAATGAACAAAGTACATTTTACAGGGCCGAGGCCCTGATTTTATACATTCATTTGCTAATTCACAAAATGTGCGTCTGTGAAAGATGAGTCCCATGTTTGGAATAGCTAGCAGGACTTCCACACTTGGAAGCATCCTAATATGGATATTTCTTTTTAAAAAACTGACCCATTGTTTTAAAAAAAAAAAAAAAAAAGAAAAGAAAAGAAAAAAAAGCATTTATATAAAAGAAAACTGAGAACCACCTGTTGCCAAAATTCTTCATAAGAAGGAAGGAAGGAAGGGAAGAAGGAAAAGGTGTTGGGAGAGAGGGAGGACTAAAACTAAATCTTAGAGTGTATGTCTTCTAGTCCAATAGTCTGGGGTGGGGGTTGCTTTTTTTTTTGTTTTTGTTTTTGTCTCTGGTCTCTTATCTAAATAGTTCCACAGCAGATGTTAGATAAAGAAAGGAATGACGTGAAGTCAGTTAGCTAGTCACTAGAGTTTCCTGAGCACCAATGATATTCCTATTCTTAAGCCATGTATCATGAGGAATGTTTCAGAGGGAGCCATGATCTCATCATCTATGTGTAAACCTCCTGTGCGGATATATATCCTATGACACACACACGATTTCATGCTGTGGAATTCTTCCTACAAGATTTCCCGGGAGACCTTAACCAGTGGGCTTCAGCTCTTTCTTGAGCTTTTAAAAATTTCTTTCGATCCTGTGTAAGAGTCTGTCTCTGTTATCAGAGGGAGCGTGGTCCGGGACTCAGGAAAACCTGGGTGGGAATCCCACCTCTGACACTGTATAACTTCAGGTAGGACATTTCATCTCTCCAGGCTTTAGTGTTCTCATCTGTAGAATGGAGAAGATCCCTATCTCCCAAGGGTTGTGAGACTCAAATGGGATGTCATTTTAAAAGTGCCCAACAAATTTAAAATGCTCCAATAACGTCAGTTATTTTAATTATTCCTACTTCCTCACCAACCCCCTACTACTTGACCAGCTTACTTCCTTTATCACTTTCCAATGATAATCACTTATATCAATTTTTGTGTGCAGACTATCAGAAATAATATACGATAACCTATATGAAGCTACAGTGAATCTATCCATTAAGCAGGAGTGATCCGTTATCCCTGGGTCATCTTGAGTAGATTTATCTCAATCCATTCATTACCCATGGGTCATTTTCAGTGGATCCATCAATTTTGCCCATGGGTCATCTTTAGTGGATCTATCCAGTACTCAAGGGTCATCTTTAATCAACCTATTTATTAACATAGTCACCATCACTGGATCATCTGTTACCCATGGAAGATCTTCAATGAGTCTATCCATTATCTGTGAATCATTTTCAACTAGGTTCTTTAGACATCCTGGGGAATAAGAAAGCAGGTTTTGCCACATCAGCCTCTCTCCCCTCCCAGAAATGGATTTTTTGAAGAGATAACAACTGATCTCAATGAACTAATTCAACAATATGTACAAATATTATACATATATATATCTTGATATCAATATTGATATATAGTATAAGATAGTAAGGTTGCCCAAAAGGTTTTTTTCCCTTTTTTTTCCTCTCTCTTTAAAAAAGAATAGTGTCAGGACTCTTTATTTTTGGCATTTCTTTGTCACATCTTCCAATATTTGCCAAAAAAAGAAAAGTACTTAGATTTGAGTAAGGGGAAAACAAGAATAATGTAGAAATACAGAGGCTATTAATATCCTCTTGTCCAAAAGAAGGATAAAAAGCAAGAAGACAAAGCTAATTTAGATAATAATAATAATAATAATAATACCTTACTTTTGGATAGTGTTTTGTGCTTTGGAAAACATATTTATGCTCATTATCTTACTTGATACTCCCCATACCTCTCTAGGAGTACAGTTGTTAGTGGTTTAAGGCCTGTACTTATGGGTTAGAGAATGGATGGATTTAATTGGGACAAGCTTCTCAATGTAAGAGGTTTATTGAGTTGAGGTTGCCCGACTAGTTAGTATTACCTTGCTGGAGAGTTAGAAATTAAAAGGGAGATTCTTCTGGTCCACAAGAAATCCAATTATAGCAAGGTATATGATGGGGTTTAGGGGTTTAGGAAAAGAAAGGATCAGATTGTAACATCACATCTGGTGAAAGAGACTTTGAAGACATTACAAGTTTGTATTATATCCAGAAGGCAATGGAGAATCATAATTAATGGATATTGATTGTATAGAACTTTGTGGGGCAATCAGAGGCTTGGAAAGTCTCAAAAGGGAGGTTTTGCTACTCCAGATGACATAACTATTGCCTAGACAAGACAAAAAGCTTCAGAAAGAGTTGAATAATGTTAAATGGAGTCATTTTTCACTGTTCCTGCCAGATTGGACAACTTTCTGCTCCCTAAACTCACCCAGTCTTTTCCCTCCAGCACTTCTCTCATCCTCTGCCCTGAATGTTGGTTCTTCCCTCCCCTCTGCCTGGCGAATTCTTAGCTAGCTTTTAAAGCCCGGCTCAAATGCCGCCTCTTCCACGAAGTCTGCTCATTATCCCCGACCAATACTTTACAGAGTGTGTTAGGTTACATCTGTCCCGAATACTTGTGCCATTATCATTACTGTGCTTGGGCCAAATCCCTGCTACTGTCTTAGCTACACATGATGATTTCCCAGTGCTTAACCCAGCTCTCCCTACACAGAAGGTGCTGAAGAAGCGTTCACTTATTGAAATGAATTACCTCCATATTATATTGAGATAGCACTTTTGCAACAGTTGGCCATCCTGACGAGGGAGACATTAAGATTCAACAAGTATTTGTTAAGGATATACTACATTTTAGGGCATCGAGAGGGGCTATGGGGATGCCATGATGAATAATGCCCTCAACAGGCTTATCCTCTATATAAATTACTCAGCTATGAGACAAAATGTGCTCAGGAGAAGACAAGGAAACTGGAAAAGAGGAGAATTCATTTCCTTCTAGGGCCAGGAAGCATTAGAGACTTTTTGTAAAAGAAGTAGAAGCTGGGCTTTGACACGTCAGAGATTATTCTATATTTTAGGACTAGGTTTGGGAGTCCAA
Source organism: Antechinus flavipes (assembly GCF_016432865.1). Taxonomy (NCBI): domain Eukaryota; kingdom Metazoa; phylum Chordata; class Mammalia; order Dasyuromorphia; family Dasyuridae; genus Antechinus; species Antechinus flavipes. Next base: position 46,856,918 of record NC_067402.1, on the reverse strand, counting down.
CATCTGTAGAAACCATGACAGCTTCCCTTTCTCTGCATCTTTGTGTTCATAAACTTTGAGTTAATTTGAAACTCAACCATCAGCGTATTAGATCATTTCAGGATTGTGCGACTCTTAAAGTCCCCATTTGGGGTTTTCTTGATACATATTTCAGTTTGCTATTCCCTTCTCCAGCTTATCTTATAAACAAGAAATTAAAGCCAACAGACCTAAATGATTCGAAATCAGGGAAATGAATCTTCAGCACTCTGTCACTGTACTTCTTCAGCATCTAATGGTTGAGTTTTTCCCCTCAGGTAAATAGAGCACATAACTTACCAAAAGCTCATGCTCAGGACTTCTGGGCAGCTAAGATCCCACCCTCATTTCCCAGCTTATTATTTTCTTTTCAAAAGGGAAAGTTTACTACAGCATTTCAGTCATTTAATCAACAAGCCTTTTTAAAGTGATTACAATGTGCTGAAGCAATATGATAAAGTGCTGAACGTCCTAAGACAAGAAGGAATATCCTTGCCTCAAGGAGCTAACATTTTAGCAGGGGACACAAGGTGTGTGTGTGTGTGTGTGTGTGTGTGTGTGTGTGTGTGTGTGTGATAGGTCCAGAAAATGAATACAAGGTAATTCTGTGAATTGAGGACACTAGAAGCTGGGGGATAATAATAGCATTTTTAAGTTTTGGATTGCACTTTACAAATATTATCACGTTTTAGCCTTGTAATCCTGGAACATTATTATTATATTATTATACACATTCTATTATATATTATTATACCCATTTTGCAGAAGAGAAAACTGAGACAGAGTGAGGTTAAGAGCCTTGCCCAGAGTAAGTGTCTATGGCAGTATTTGAACTTAGATCTTCTTAATTCCCAAGTCCATTATTCATTCCACTATACCATTTAGCTGCTAGAAAAAAAAACTAGAAATGCTACATATGAGAGATGGTCCTGGAGCTGTAAGAGATGAAATTTAGGAGGAAGAACATTTTTAAGCTGTATCTGTGATCTCATAATTCTGGTGCCACTTAACCCCATTTGCCACAGTTTCCCCAGCTGTAAAATGAGCTGGAGAAGGAATTGGAAACCTCTCCAGTGTCTTTGCCAGGGAAACCCCAAAGACTTGCGCATAATTCAAACAACTATACAACAACAAAATGCCTTTATCTCGTTTTTCTGTGAAAGTCTTTATTGTTGATTTACAGTAATGAAAGCAGAAGGAAATATGCTAATAAGTCATATCTAAAATTTTCATTTATCCACAGTGTCTTCTGTTTTTACTGTCCCAAATGTAAGATTACAACCAGAAGTTGGAGAAAGTATGCGGGCCTTTGGAAAAAACAATAGTTATGGCAAAAGTCTGTCAAATAGCAAGCACTGAAGAACACATGGTTGCCGAAAGGGGATGCAGGTAAGATGGCACAGATTTCTTTAAAGAATCATTTTCAGAAAAATTTAAGCAACAAGCTTCCCCTCTCCCCTCCTGTGAATAGAGTATTTCAGATTCTTTTCTGTAAGTTTTTTTTCTTCTGAAAACATCATGGAAGCCTCACATTTTCAAAGCCATTGAACTAGCCATGGACACCACTGAGAAGTCATGTTCCCTCTCTCTGTGTCCTCCCTGTTGCCACATGATTCTTAGGGTTGAGTCTTTTAAAACTTCAGAGGCCACCAAACGTTGCCCGTGGACCTTGATTTGCACACTGACCTCTTTTTTAATGCTCTCTTTAGTCTGATTTTGGCCCCTTACTCCTTTCTCTCTCATTCTTTTGCTCCTCTGAAAAATGGGTTGATTTTTGTCAGAGCCAGGATGTGCCAGAGCTAGCTAGTACCAGTCATTAAATTTTCAGTGTGTGCATTTACACATCAGAAATTTTACATGTTAGCACTTGACAGTGCTACAAATCAGAATTGGATTGATTATTTTGTTCATTGTCTTGACTTAAGAAACTGATGGAGAAAGTGTTATAAGACAGGGTAAACTTAAAAGTGTTTTATCCTTTTAGAGAACCAGTTATTAAACATTTATTAGTACATCCCTGGTCAGAGCCTAGGTAAAAGTGTGATAAAATGCTGGGTACCAAGAGAAGGCTCCACAAGAAACAATTTGAATCAAGGTTGAACATGAAACCATTTATTTTTATTAGGTTGGGATGATGTTGACTGAAGAGCCAAGGTTAGCATCTGCTGTCACTCTCCTGGACTGCAGAAGTATCACATCAGTAGGAAATTAATATATCTAGAGATGAGCATTTGAACGAGCCATATATGAGACACGCAGGGAAGGTGAGAGCTGAATAGGAAAGATAATTAGTAAGATGTCAGAGGGAAAAAAAGATTGGATTTGGTATTAAAAGACCTGGACTTTGGGCTTGCTTCTGCCAAGGTTCAAGACTACTTTGTTTGTGCTGTTGGACAAAGTCATGATTAGATATGTCAGAACCAGTTGGTACTGTTTGGGGGCTAATCACCCGTGGTAGTAGGACCTTTGTCTCTGTCTCTCGGTATGGGGTGAACAATGGTGGAGTAGATGGACTCTTTATTGGTTATCTCCTGAGATATATAGATACATAGATATCTACAGACACACATAGTGTATGTATGAATGTGTGTGTATATATATATATATTTATGTATTTACATGTAGAATATAGTGTATATATATAGTATATATGTATATAAATGTATGTGTATGTATGCATATATGTACATGTATGTATTTATTTTCCTATATTCCCTACTTATTTGTGTCAAAAAATCTTAGTGCAGTTTTAAACTTTAATCTTTAAAATTTCAAAAAAATGTAAGTCACATCATAACAGCGTAAACGAGCAAGATTCTTCTTCCTATAATTGTGATGATCAAATAAGCAAACCTTGTTGTACACACACACCCCCCTGATGATTCGCTTTATCCATCTTCTCCATCCCATGAAACTGGCTATTAGGAAAACATTTATATTACGAGCTCTGACTCTGTAAAATCTCGGATTTCAGGGTCATTTCTTGGGTGTGTCCTTATTGGGTCTGAGTGTGAGGAAGGGTTCCTATTCTAATCACACTGATTAATCTGTAAAGTTGATTTCCAGGCCGATTACTCGTCCTGTGCCTCAGGGCACGACTGCATTGGCATTTCAGGAGCATGGCCCACTATCAGAATTGCTTGAACGGTTGCCATGGTGAACAAGTCTGCCAGTTCTGCTTCAGTCACTATTGATCATGTGGCTGATTGGTCAATACTGTGACCCATTTGGCTCACGGAGTCGGGAGCCCCAGCTTTCTCTTTTGTACACCGAGCAAGGAAATTCCTCCCTCTCAGGATCATGCTGATGATTTATGAATGATCCTGAGATGAAAGATGCCAAGATGAAAGGTAATTTGTAAATGCTGGCCAGAATTACTACAGAACTGGCCCCTCTTTGGTAAGGAACCGTAGCCAGACATAGAAAATCCTGAAATGTCTCCAGTTGTGATTCTTTGCATCCTGCAGGGGATGGGGGCCGAGAGGTGGGGAAACAACCTTCAGATTGCTCAACTTCACCTGCTCTATTTTAGGGCAAAGGATAACTCGTATTTTAGTTGTTCATGCCAAGTCAGGACTGAGTTTCAGACCAATAGCATTGGAATTCAGAGAGCAATGGCATACATGAGGATAACCACATGCCTTTAAACTACTGAACATCCATTGCCACAATGAGACTCCCAGCTTGATAAATTTCTTGGTCAGTTCAGTAGAACAGAACCCTTCTAAAATGTGCTTGTTTTATGTTATTCCTACAACACATATATACACAAACATATCCAAACAACCCCAGATTTCAGTTCAGGGCTGCTGAATTTGTTTCCTCATCATCAGGTTTTTTCATTAGGCCAGGAGTAATATGAGAATAGCCAATTAGATCTTTTAGCTCTCTATGACAGAAGCCCAGTGCCAAAACCATCACCAATATGGCAGCTAAAGGTATTCACTGAAAAAGAATTTTTAAAGGCGGCTTGGAACTCCCATCATTCTAAGAAAGGATTTTCTCTGTAATCTTATTCATTCATGTAAAAAATTGTGTGTGTGTGTGTGTGTGTGTGTGTGTGTGTGTGTGTGTAGTATATCTGTGTTTACCTTAACGGTTTTTGTTTTATTATTATATATCATGAATTACAAATACATATTTTGTTACATCACTAAATTTATGTTTGTTATTTTATTATTAAATTTTTTTGTTTTATTATTAAGTGCTGGCACAAGCTTATGCTTCCATTGTGAATATCATTTGTCTAGGACTGTTTGCTCTCAGGGTCAGATAAATGGTGCCATAGTGGAGAGAGTGCTGGACATGGGGTCCAGAAGAATCATCCTCCTGAGTCTCAGACATTTACTTGCTATGTGACTCTGAGCAAGTCACTTAACCCTGTTTAATTCAGTTTCCTCATATGTAAAGTGAGCTGGAGAGAAAAATGGCAAACCTCTCCAGTACCTCTGTCAGGAAAATCTCAAATGAGGTTTGAAGAATTGGACCTGAATGCAAAATGACTCATTAGCCCCAATATTTACCTTATCTGTTTTGTCCCTTGCCTCTTACTTTTTACATCTTTATTTTTTTCTTTTTCTATCTTTATCGGTTTTTTCTCTCTCAATTCCTTCTTTATTCAGAAATACCATTGAGACACATTGATCCTTGTTGGGGGCGGTGTGTGTATTTCATGCTGCCTCTCAGAGGAAGGATGCTGTGGTCCAGGGATGTTCCTGTCAGTCAGTGGACTCCTCATTTTCATTCCGTGCCTGTGTGGAGGTTCTGAGCCTATCTGTGCAATGACTGGTTAATTACTCTGAAAAGCCAGATAATACTGACCATGTATTGGTCTCACTTCCACAACATCTAAAGAAAAAGAAAACTATAGAAGTTATAATGTAAAAGGTCTGTCTGAAAGGAGATTCATGGGGAAAAAAATAATAACCATAGCTCCGAGACTCTGATTTTTTGGGTGTTGATTTAACTAAGTGTCTAAACAGGCAGCAGCATCTTAAACTTCCCAAGTGTCTGTGTTCTGGGTAAAGCAATAGCACTGGGAGCTTGGATGGGGGTGGGGATTCAGATATGACAAAGCTTTAAGCTAGTACTTTAATAACCCAGCTTTGGGGACTTAAATGAAAATAACTGTGAAGAAGCATTCATTGTATGACTGCAGCCATTGTAAAGATGGAAGACTAAGTGGGGAGGATGATGTGTTTCCAGCCCTAATTTCCCTCCCATATCTCAGTACCAAATTATTTCTATACATGTATGTTGAGGGTCACTTTAATTATTTAGCTAATCATGCTGGATTTGCATAAATTGGCTTTAGTGGAAAGGCTAATAAGATGCATTTTGCTTTGCAGCTGAAAGCAATTTAGGTTTTAGAATCTAGTAACAACCAAAATGAGTGACTTAAAATTATAAGAGTCTGTACTTAAAATGGGGTGAGTGCCACTGGATCATTAAAATTTGTTTTTGTTTTTTGGTTTGGGTTTGGGTTTGTTTTCTGTTTTTTTTTTTTTTTTTTTTTTTACATTTTCCCTGTCCTCATTCAGAAATGTTACTTGATGGTTTTATGGCTTTTTCCCACTTGTGTTTATTCATCATCAAAGGGTGAGACCACCAGAAAGAGAAAGCTCTAAATGATATGCACATGGAAATTTCTCTAAAGAAAGGACAGAAAAGTCGGGTGACTGTCATTTGCATACTTATTCTCATTAGTGATATATACACATGTTGTTGTTGTTGTTGTTGTTCAATCATGTCCAGTGCTTTGTGACCCCATTTGGGGCTTTCTTGGCAAAGATATTGAAGTGATTTGACATTTCCTTCTCCAGCTTCTTTTACAGATGAGAAAACTGAGGCAAATAGGGTTAAATGACTTTGCCCAGAGTCACATAGTTAATACCTGAGGCAGCTTTGAATTCACACATTTGAATCTTTCTGACTCCAGACTCAAGACTCTATCTTACTGCTACATAGACACACACATATAGACATATTCCCTTATACACACATAGATGTATGTGTTGATATATATATGTATATATATACATATATATATATATATACATATATATATGTGTGTGTGTGTATATATATATATACATATATATATATATAATTTTATACTCACATGCAAATCCCATACTTATCCCCAGAACTAGTTTAGTTTTCCATTCATATGACAAAAAAGTAGGGCAATGCATTGTCTAGATCCTTCATTGGATGCATATGATATGATCAATAAAGTGTCCTTTTGTTGTCAGTTTTGACTTAGAATATCAGATGATAAAATAATATATAAAGGTTGAAACATCTATTCTTCAAACCTATCAAATTGGTAGAAATCACAAAATCTGGTAGAAATTACATTATCTGGAAAATGAAATTATTTTTTCAGGTTAGACTATAGGCTCACATTTCCATAGCACTTTACAGTTTACAAAATATTTTCTTGACAAAAAAGAAGCATGATTCCCATTTTGTAGATTGGCTAAATGAGACTTAAAGAATAGGTAAATGATTTGACCAATGTCTCACAACTCATCAGTACTTGGCTTTGGAGTTCTTATTCTAAATTACAGTAATTTCCAGTACATGACTCAGTCTTTTTGTCTTTTTGTCAGTCAAGTCCAAACACTCAAGTGGTTGAACCTTCAGAGACTCTTTTTCAGTCTTTTTAATACTATTATCATTGATTATATGCTTTATTCACAAGCATATGCATGGCTTATTTTATTATTGTGAATCTAGGGAAGGATTTCTAAATAGGCATTTAGCATTGTGCCTAGCACATAGATGCTTAATAAATGCTTATTCTTTTCCCTTTCTGAAAAAAAAAAAAAAAACCATCACAAAAGACATTATTTTAATTATAAATGAAAGAAAGGAAACCTGGAAGAAACTTAGTTTAAAAAAAACACATTTTGCATTGGGTTCTCTTTACTCAAATATTTCCCCTAAAATAGAGGACAATCTTTGCAGTAATATCTTCTTGGCTCAAAGAGCATTTTTCCAACTGGACCTTTTGCTGTTTCTTCGTGATATTCTCATGGTAGAATTTTAGGGATGGAGGACCTCAAGTGGATCCCTATAAAATTGAAAGTTTTAGGGTTTGGATTACGGTTTTGTTTTGTTTTGTTTTTTGTGTTTTTTTGGCCTTTTCCTCATTCTATAAAAGAGTTCCAAAGCATGTACCATAGTGCTAAATCATGGAAAACAAGATGACCAGAGGATTCAAAAGGAAGCTGAAAGGGAGGCGGGAATATCTCTCTTAGACAATGGAGATGGCAAACTCACCTAACCCTGATAGGAACCAAGTTCTGCCAAAACAGAGGAGGCCAGACCATGACAGACTGTGCCTGGGAAATGGCCACATGATTCTATGTCCATATTTATGAACCCTGAGAAAGTCCTTTATCTCATCATAACTTTGTTACTTTTCTTCTGCTTTATGACCTTTCTCCTTACTAAGACTAACCCCTCTACATGCATAAGTATCCCATTCCATCCTGTTTGTTTCTGGCAGATGATTGACCATCACCATCCTCCTTTTCTCAGTTATCTTTAGTGGAAGTATCTGAAGACAAAAGGGAATGTATGTGAGAAATGTTACAAAGGTTTAATCAACAGATTTTGGCAACAGATAAAGCAAGTAAGAGAGAATGAGTTGAGAATGACACTTCAGTTGTCTAAGTATCTGACTGGGAAGACAGTGGTACCCTCCATAGTAATAGAGGAGTTTGGAAGGAAAGAGGGATTAAAAGCAAAATTAACGAGTTCTGTTTTGAATAGGTTGAGTTTAAGATAGGATTTGAGATTTCTAATAGATTTGGAACTGAGAAAATAGAAGAATCTGTCCTGAGACCACGAGAAGGAATAGAAGTAGAATTTGTCAATTTGAATTTCATTAGCTTAATTGAGTCCATGAAAACTGATGAGATAGCTAAGTGAAATAGTATAGAAAAAGAGAAAAGAGTCCAGAACAGACTCCTACCTTGATTAGGCATGACTTGAATGAAGATCCAGCAAAGAGGCTGAAAAAGAGGGAGTAGGAAGGGGCAAAGAGAACGAGAACAATGTCATGAATCCTAGAGAGAAGAGGATATCGAGGAGAACAGGGAGATTAAAAGTGTCAGAGGCTACAGAGAAGTCAAGAAGAGTGAGGATTGGAAAGAAAAACCCAAAGGCATTAGAATTGACCTTTAGATTTAATTCTGCCCACAGAGTTAAAATTAGAGGATAGAGAAACATTGTTTATGCTTTCACTGAAGTAAATGTAAAAATAAGTAGTAATCATGATTTCAGACAAAGCAACAACAAAAATAAACCTGATTTAAAGCGATGCACAGGGAAACTACATTTTTCTGAAAGGTACCTTAGAAAAAGAATTAATATCTATGCTAAATAAATATGCACAAAATAGTATAGCATCTACGTACCTGTATGAAATTACAGAGAGAAGTGGATGCCAAACCTATAATAATAAGGGGCCTTAATCTACCCTTATCAGATTTAGATAAATCTAACCTTAACAAATAAAACAAGTAAAGGACCTGAATAATATTCTAGAAAAATTAATCATTATTCACCTATAGAGATTATTGAATGAAATAAAGGAATATACACAATCACATAAGGAAAGATTAATTCTAATATTATATAATGTATTTGAAATAATAGGAAATGACTGAGTGGAGGAAGAGGATATTACCAAATTTCTCTCTGATACAATTATTGGTTCAATACCTAAACCAGGGATAGTTAAAAGAGAAAAAGAAAACAAAAGACTAATATCCCTAATAAATACAGATATGAAATTTTAAATGCAGTATTAACAAAGAGACTATAATAACACAGCACAAAGATTGTATACTCTAACCAGTTTGGGTTTATGCCAAGAATATAGAGCTATTTTAGTATTAGTAAAATGATAAAACATACTTGATGATATTAATAGCAGTAAGAATCCTGTAATTATATTAATAAATACATAAAATCTTTTGACAAGATACAACATCATTTCTGTTCAAAAAAAAAACTAGAAAACACTGAAATCAATAGATCATTCCTTAATACAATAACTATCTAAAACCAAGAATCAAATTATCTGTAGATAAATTATATGTCTTTCCAGTATGAAGATAAAGTAAGATGCCCTATTATCATCATCATTACCCACTCAATATATAAGTGTTAGAAATTCTAGTTATAACAATGACAAGAAAAAGAAATTGAGGAAATATGCATAGGCAAAGTCTAAGCAAAACAATCATTTTTTACATGACATAATGGTTTAATTAAAAGAAGCCTAGAAGAATAAATTTAAAAAACTAATAAAAAAATTTAAAAATTTCATCAAAGCTGCAGAATATAAAATAAACCCACATAATAAATAATTATCACAAAATTGTCAAAAGCCAGCAGGAAAGGGTTAAAAAAAAAAGAAAATTTTCATTTAAAATAACTATAGAATGTCAATGCACACATGAACCAACCTCAAAACACTCCAATAGATTTAAATAATTGGAGCAATATCCATTCCTCATAGGGAGGTCAGACCAATACAATAAAAATAATAATACTGTATATATTAATGTACTTATTTAATGCCATACCAATTAAACTATCAAAAATTACTTCATATAATACTAGAGAAAACAATTCATCTTGGTAGACAAAAGCCAAGAATCTCAAGGAAATTAATGTGAGGAGGGGGCCTAGGAATACCAGATTTCATTTCATACTACAAAGTAATATTTATCAAAAAATAGTTTGGTATTATTTAAGAAACATAAAGGTTTATAGGGAGCAAAAGATTAGGTATAGAATATAAAGAAACAAATGATCACAAGAGTATGTGTAGTATTTCATGATGTATAGAATTTGATGAAACAAGGACTCACTGACAAAAACAGATCAGTCTTTCACCATACACCAAAATATACTTCAAATAAGTACAGGAATTAGATATGAAGTATGATTTCATAAATAAATTAGAGGAATAAGGAAGAAATTACCTATATTATCTGTATATGGGGAAAGAATTAATGACTAAATAGAAAATAGAAAGTATTACAGAAAGCAGAGTGGATAATTTCAATCCCTTCCTTCCAAAAATGCACAAATAAAACTAGTGCAACTAAAATTAGAAGAAAAAGTCGCTAAATGAGAAAAAAAATCACTTTTAAGCTAAAATGATTCAAATATATAAAAATAAGAGCTATTCCTCTATTAGCAAATGGTCAAAGGCTATGAATAGACTGTTTTCAGAAGAACAGATATAAGCTATAAATAGCCATATGAAAGAATGTTCTAGATCACTAGTAATCAAAGAAATGCAAATTAAAATAATCCTGAGATTCTCCCTCACACCGATCAAATTAGCAAAGTTGACCAAAAACAATGGAAAATGATATACTAGAAAGCCTGGAGAAAAACAGATTACATTAATGCACTGTTGGTGAAGTTCTAGACATGGAACTAAATTTGGAACTGTTCATACCCTTTGACCACATGATAAAACTACTAGGACTATTCCTAAAAGAGATCAGAAAAAGAGGAAACGGACACATATGGACAATAACACATTGTGTGTGTGTGTGTGTGTATGGTGGTAAAGAATTAGAAACTCAGACCATCAATCAGGAAATAGTTGATCAAGTTATGGTTTCTGAATGTGATGGAATACTATGATTCTATAAGAAGTGATAAAGGGGATAATTTTTGAGGATACTTGTATGAACCGATATAAAGTGAAGTGAGCAAAACCAGGAGGACAACTTATTCAATAACAAAAATTTTGTAAAGATAATCAACTCTAAAAGACTTAGGAACCCTGACCAATTTGATGACCAACCATGATTCCAGAGAACTCAAGATGAAACATGTTGTAAACCTCTTCGGAAAGAAGTGATGGACTCAGTGTACTGACTTGAACCTTTTGTTTCTTTCTTTCTTTCTTTTTTTCTTTCTTTCTTTTTTTCTTTCTTTCTTTCTTTCTTTCTTTCTTTCTTTCTTTCTTTCTTTCTTTCTTTCTTTCTTTCTTTCTTTCTTTTTTTTTTCAATTTGATTAATATCGGGATTTTTTCTTTACATACAAGTTTATAACAGGAGTTTTGTTTTTCATATTTTTTTCAATGGTGTGTGGAAAAGAAAAGGGAAATCTTTATATAGAAAAAATTCTATATTTGGGATTCTGGTCAAAGGTCCTGGATATTTTGATATTTTCATTGATATTTTCACAATATCAATCAATTAATGCCAATTGACCTATATCACAGTAGAGTACATAAAGAAAACATTAATTTAACACTTTACCTTTAAATAGCCCCTTAGAGTTTGCACAATGCATTACATGTTTGATCCTCGCAACGACTCTGAAATAGGTAGATTATTCCCATTTAATAGATGAGAAACCTAGGACTACGAGAAATGAAAATTTGAATCCAGAGCTTTCTGACAACAAATCTAGTCTTTCTACTTCAAGTAGAATATTCACACTATAAATACCTGATTCAGAAGCAAGACAGAATGTTATTCAGCTTTCCCTTTGTTCTTTTGCCTTGTGAAAGAACTAGAAATTCTATGTCAGTCTGTCTGTCAGTCTCTCTGAGTATCTGTCTCTGTCTTTCTGTCTGTTTACCCCTGCCCCACTTCTCACTTTCTCTGTCTCTCCTCTGTGTGTGTATATACATATGTGCGTATATACATATTGGTGTGTACATATATACACACGCTGAACCACACAATGCACATTCAGTAAACCAGTTGTTTTATCTTCCTAGGGAGCAGGATGAAATGATTGCAGAATATAGAATTTCATGTCTTTTGCTTTTGCTTTCTCAATCTTTGGAGGACTGAAATAGCTAAAAGAGACGGCAACTGAATAAAATCAGCTTTGGGCAATTCCAATACTAATTTTAATCAATTTGTGAAAATTTGAGAATTTACTGTGATATTTTTTGGTGTTTTCAAGTCAGATGAGCTTTAAAATTGGGGGGCAAGTGGCAGGGCAGGAAATAGCGCTGAAACTTGTGTCTTCTGACATGTTTTTAACAACCCTCTTTTGAAACTATTTAACTTTCATCACCCAATGAAGTTCTCCCAAATGTGGTTTGGTGCCGCAGATAATAGGAAAGAAACTGTGCTTGGTGATTGGCTAAATTATGAAGTTATCAGTAAATGTGTGGAAGAGTGCCTCTCAGTGCACATGCTCAGTAAGCACATTCCCTTTTCCCTTTTCATTTAATGTTCATTCTTAGAAATTTGGGATAGAGAAGAAGGAATCTGCCATGCCCTAAGTGCCCTGTATTGTATTATTAATACCAGACTAGCAGCCGATTCCCACTCGACTGTCTTTGTGGTGTGCTGATGCTCTAAGAAGTAGCTGAGCTTAAAAGGAGGCTCTTTTCGTTGATGTGGGCTGATAGTCTGGGATGGCATTTGAATGCACAGAGGACAATGTCTAATGGCAGTGTCTACAAGTCCAGGCGAAGGCAATGCTAAACTATGTCCATTATTCTGTGGAGACTCCCTACTCCTTTCAGGGATATTTTGGTGTGTGTTGGGGCTTTGTCTCCTGAGGCAGGGGGAGTGAAATCAGTGAAGGGAAAAATCTGAGATTCCCAGACATCAAGGTTTCTATGCCCTGTGCCAAAAGATTGCAATAACTGAGAGAGAGAGAGAGAGAGAGAGAGAGAGAGAGAGAGAGAGAGAGAGAAGAGAGAGAGAGAGAGAGAGAGAGAGAGAAGAGGGAAGGGAGAGAGAAAAAGAGAGAAGAGGGAAAGGGAGAGAGAAGTAGAGAGAGATAGAAGGGGAGAGGGAAAGAAAAGAAGGGAGAGGGAGAGAGACAGAGAGAAGGGGGATGGGAGAGAGAAACAGAGAGAGGAGGGGGGAAGGGAGAAAGAAGGAGAGAGAGAGAAAAGAAGGAAGAGAGAGAGAAACAGACAGAGGGAGAGAGAGACACAGAGAAACAGAGAAGAGGGAAAGGAAGAGGGGGGAGAGGGAGGGAAGAAAGAGGGAAAGAAAAGGAGAGGAAGAAGAGGGAGAGAGAGAGAGAGAGAAGAGGGAGGGAGGAAGAGAAGAGAAGAGGGAAGGGAGGAGGGAGGGAGAGAGAGAGCATGAGCGCACAAATTTAATGAAAATTCTTATTCTAATCCATGGTGGTTGTGCCAAAACAAAAACATTTTGGCTAAATGGGGACAGATACATTTAGCAGAATGCTTGCAATGCAATGAATTCTTTCTCTGGGCAAATTTTTTTTAAAGCATTACCTCAGTGGTATAAAATTATTTGCACTGACTCATTTTGGAGTTTAGGGTCATTGATATTTCTGCCAAAATAGGAGAATTTTCAACCCTCCACCATACTCCCTCCCCTCTAAAAATATAGGGAATCAGAGGACTTCAGTTATTTGGTCTTGCAGTTCTGTGTATGGGGTCGTTACTTTCACTGAAAATATTTGTAAGATTATTTTTTTTTTTTAAAGAAATAAGGATGTGAAATCATTTAAAATCCATACTTCCGGCAATGACACCAAACACAACAAGGTCTTCTGAGAACGAAACCTTATATTAACTTCTGCACTTTGGTTGGTTTGTTTCAAATTATCACCATTCTTTTAATAGGGTTTGTGTTATGTGCCCTTGGATTTTTAATTGCTCTGGATTATCATTTTCAATGCAATTAGTATAATGCCATCAATTACACATAATAATTACTGTAAATGGGGCTATTGGCCTAATTACTATAAATGTGAGGAAAGATGTGCGATTATAATGTCCAATTACACCATGTACAGTATTTATTTTATATTATTACATATAATGGTACAATGATAACACATAATTATATTGTATAATTCTTTCAAAAACATATCTGTCCCATGTTAAGATATCTCTAGTGCTCTCGCACCACCAAATTCAGTATCTTCAGGGTCTTCCTTCTTAAGTAGTCAGTTTTCAAAATGAGCAAGGTAACCACTAAGCCTAGTTGGAATGGAATAAACACTTTTTTTTTTTTGCATGAGAGAGAAACACTCTTCAGAATAAAAATCAATTTTTACTCCCCCCCCTTAATAATCGAAAATGGCCTATTTTCTGCCATCACCTACCTTATCAACAGCTAGAGAGAATCCTGTTCAACTTTGTAGCCTAGAAAAACCTCCCCCATGTCTGCCTGTTTATGTACTGCACATCTATGTATAAATAAACACATTCGAATGATGACTACATTTAAAATATGCTCAAAAAAAAAAAAAAAAGGAATTCTTGTCTTCACTGTGGAAAACATTATAATCATCCCTAGTTGCAAATGTACACTTAACGAGCTTATAGCACGTAATTAATTCCGGGAAGGATGCTGTTTGACAAGAGAGGAATTAGGAGAATCGGGTATTGATAGTGGCAGGAGAAATAAATATATTTTCTCAGGATATGGCAAGAGTGTATTTGTGTTCCTTAGAAACTGGCACATCTCAGAGGTGTTGCTCTCAAAATGATCTCAGGATGGAAAGAAATCAGTAATTACCGAGCCAGGCATTCCGTTCTGTCCTAATTTTCCCACCAGTTTTTCAATGTTTCAGCTGCCTGGGAGAGTTAAAGTATTCTCATTAGGTAGCTGCCGAGGCAGCCGGCTCGCCTACTCCCTCGCTCTCTCACTAGCTTATCCTTGCCTTTCCCTTTTTTTCCCCCTGCCTTGGGAGTGACTGTGAAGATCATTTGGCGGCATGATTGGCAGGTTGGAGGATTCGATCAGATGAGTTCCTCTTAGTGCAGGTCACAAAGGCTAGTTAGCAGGAGCTGTCGAAAAATGCCAGCAGCATCCGAAATGGGAAATGTCATGACTTCGAGGCAGGGGGTGCCACCTGGAACAGAGAGCCCCCAGCTCATTAGCAAGTTACAGGATGCAAGCTTAACTGGAGGGAGCAGAGAAGGAAAGATAATACCCAATAGGGAAAATTATTGTGAAGTGGAATTGATTTCATGTATAATTTGTTTATCACTAGAGGGGACAAATGCTGTCCTCCTGACATGTGTGGAGGAGTGTGGACTGTGAATGAAGCAACTTAGCATAATCTCCAGGTTGAGCTCCGGATTTAAAGAATGCAAACTTCTTTCTTCTTAACTGTGGAAATGATCAGGTCATGTTGTATTAATTAAAGCTGACATTCTCTCAAATGGCGTATATGGGCAATCGGAGCGTTTCGGCAGGGACCGGCCGAGATGGGCTCCTTTCAGAAAGGGAGGCTGGGCGGGGGAGGGGGTTTGGGGCAGTGCCGGCTGCTGCTGCTGCTGCTGCTGCTTTCCGCCCACCCCCCTGCTGCTGTAAATGGAAGCCTGTTTCAGTTGCATACTGAATTAGGACGGAGTTCATGTTTTTCTTTAATGGTTAGCTCGATGGAATCAGATCAGACTATGGTTTCTGACTCATCCTGTTAATTTCACTTCCAGAGAAGACTGTTGCCTCTTTGGGGAAATTGACACTCACATCATATACGTGGAGGCTCATAAAGAGATGGACAAGACCGTCCGCATCTTGTAGGGGCTTAATGTTTGTTTAATGAATTGATTTCTGTGAATTACATTGATAGAGAAATGGCTCTTGGATATAGTTCATGGGATTTTTCCATATTTATGATCGCTGATTAAAATTTGATCTGTGTCTTAAGTCAGACAGCTTTAGTATTATTCACTGCCTAGAAGTCAGTTATGCTTAAGCAAAACTAAAGGCTTCCCTAATCACTTGCTTTTCATGCTGTATGTAAACACATAAGAATGTTAGTTAATAAATTAATAAATGTAGACAATATTAGCAGATCTAAATCAATATATTAGCATAAAATTACAATCATTAAACAAAGGAATATTGCAATTCATGTACATTTATTAAAATGGATGATTAAAACTAGCCTTCAGATGCTATTTGAGGTTATTAAATCAAGCTTAAATGCAGTTAGGCCTTGTCCCACGTATTTTTCATGTGAAAATGTATTTTCTTTTTGTGAGAAACTTTTATGATCTCATATCTTTCACATATCTTAGATCTTTTTTTTTTGTTATTCTAAGTAACAAATGCCACAGCCCTGAGTGTCTCTGGTTGAACACTGAAGTCTGTTTACTTTGCATTCAGACTTTGGTTAGGACAGAGATTTTTCAGAATCCCTCTGCCTTGAGCTTCTTTTTGCTCTTAAATATTGAGACGTTTTACAAGGCAGTTATGAAATAACTAGGGTTGTTTTATCAACCAACCACAGACTGTTGGATTTCCCTTTGCCTGTCTAATGTGAATAAGCATCTTTTAAAATCTTCTAGTCAAAACAGTGCTGGAAAATGCATTCTGTCCTATGCTCAGAGTTTAAAAAAAACTTAGCATTAATCTGCTGTTATATAGTCATCAAGATAATGTATTAGCTTTGTCAAAGAGAAGATTTTTAACTAGGTGTATGAATCAGAAACTTCCTCATTTTAACAAATCACATATATATATAGACACACACACACACACATATATTCTATGGCTTGATGCTTTAAACATTTTCTTTGGGGAAATTCTATTTAAAGCAGCTCATAAAAATCTACAGTTTTATTATAGTATAGAGAACCAATTATTACATAACTTTAAATGCTGAAGAAGAAAGCCTTTTAGGAAAAACATAAATCAGTTATTTTGAGGGAAATTATTCTAGTTTTCAATTCTATAAGATTTAGAATTTCATGTATGTATATTTATATATATGATGTTTGTATGTACATATATTTCCAATTGACCTACAAGTGAATTTTATACTTTGTGTATTATCTGCAAATGTTAAGAACTTCCACCCATCCCCTGTACAGCCAGCTCCCAAGAGGGCTAAGCCAAGAGAGAGATTTGGCCAGGCAGAAATGGATGTAAGGTTTTGTGATTTGTGTCTGGAGATTTCTCATTGAATGCATTCATATTCTCTCTCTCTTTCTCATTTTTCTCTCTTTTTTCCTTCCTTCCCTCTTTCTCTATCTCCCTCCTTCCCTCTCTGTTTCTCTTTACTTCTTTTCCCCACCCCCATCTTCTCTTCTTCTCCCTTTCTCTTTCTCTCCCTCCTTTCCTCTCTTCTTCTTCATCATCTTATTATTATTTTTCTTCTCCTCCTCCTCCTCTTCCTCCTCTTCTTCCTCCTTTTTCTCATCTTCATCCTCCTCTCTCTCTCTGTCTCTCTCCTATCTCTGTCTCTGAATCTCTCTCTCTCTCTCTCTCTCTCTTCTCTCTCTCTCTCTCTCTCTCTCTCTCTCTCTCTCTCTCTCCAAGTTCCTGTCCCCTTCCCTTCCCCCTTTCTTCTATTTCTGCATCTTTAACTCTTTCTTCAATCCTGTTCCCTCTCTTTGAATTCCAAAGCCAATTGTGTAACAATTGACTTTGTGATTCCCCAGTATTTTGGATGATTCAAACTCTTCTATTGGCTATTAGCATGACATTTTCATTTAAAAACATATCCTATTGGCTAACATAATTTACCTGAATCTATGGACTGTTTTTTCCTTTCCAAATAAGATTTATATTATGCAAAGAAAAACATTTCAAAACCCATCTCTCTACCTGTGCACCATTTTAATACTATTCTGTTAATTACATTGATGATATTTTGTTCCTTTATTTTCCTTTGAAAGAAATGGGTGCACAAAACCAAGGATTTTTTACTCAATATTATTATGCTAATTCTCTCTGTGTAATCTGTTATCTCAACATTCATGGTATGTAAAAAGGTTCCCTTTTATGTGTTCACAAGAAGTGCCATCTGAAATTCATGTCTTTTTATTGAGTTTCTTAATGTTGATAGGCCAGCATGTTAAAAAAGGATTTTCTCTGTGTTTCCTCTCTTCCTTTTCCTCTACTTGTTGACTTTTCTTTTGGGGGGAGGGTAGGGACAGGATGGACCTATGTATGTGGTTTTCTAATGTGGAAAGAATATCCCATGTATCATCTTATTCTATTGGCAACATAAAGAATTTTGCTGAAATTAAATCTACATGATAACAGAAAGGACCCAGCCTCTAGTATCAGAAGTCCTGGTTCTAACTTGTGGGAATTTGGATTCATCATAGTTTCTCTGGATCTCAGTTTCCTGCTTTGCCAAATAAAAACATTGTACATTAAGGTCCTTGTTTATTCTGAATCTCAAAAATTAGTATCCAATGGATGCAGAAGGACCTGAGTTTGTGTACTGTCTACATAATTTTTAGCTGTAGGATGTTGGGTAAGTCATTTTATTTCCCTAAGGCTGTTCCATAAATGCAGGATAATAATATACTACTCATCTCCCAGGATTGTAGTCAAGAAACTACTATGTAACCTGGGCTACATATAATTCCGTGTACATTCCACTATGATGCTGGTTAGTCCATTCAGCCAAACTCATTGGTGACTCAGAGAAGGCTCAAATAGATTGTTATGGCAAAGGAGAAAGCCCAAAAGGGCCGAGGCTGGTTGCTGAGCTAAAGAGAGAACCCCGATCCAGGGAAGAAGGAACATACCCTCAAGGTTCTGGCTTCCCAATCAAAACTGTCCAGAAGCAGAAAGGCAAGTGGCCATTGGAAAGGAAATGTCTGTCTGCATAGGATGCTGTTTTCTCTTCTATCCACACATAGACCAAAGGTTCTCCACCTGCCTAGTCCATCTCTTTTCCCAGAGGACACTCTGGGTAGGGACGGTAGAATCGGCGGCTGGAGACCTGCACCAAGCTCAGCCATCCGCTGGCTGTGTGATCTAGCGTGAGTTAGCCTCTCTGAGCCTCTGTTTATATGTGCAAATGGGCATAAAAGTACATGTTATTCCTGAGATTTGAATATTATACAAATATAAAATATACATGCTATGTAGATAACTGCCATTGTCTTCCTCCTTTTCATCTTCCTCATCCTCATCCTCATTTCTAAATGAAGGAATTGCCCCCAAGGACTCATGATGAAAAATTATTTCAGTCTTTAGAGAAACAACTCTTGAGTACAAATTTTTCTTGCCCTTTTTTTGTGATGTGGCCAAAGTAGAAATATGTATAATTATTAAAATATTATTTACTTTTTTGGTGGGTGGGGAAAGAATATGAGAAGAAAGGAGGGAATTTGAAACTTTAAAAAAGAAAATGGTAAAAAATAAATAAATAATATTCCTCTCCCCTCACTGCCAAAGGAGGAATAAAGTGAAGGAGCTGAGCCAGGTACCATCTAGTATAATGTGCAGGAATAGCTGGGTGGTACAGTGGGTAGAATATTAGACTTTGAATCAGGAAGACCTGGGTTAGATTCCTGATTCTGGCACTTAAGAGCTTGATTGGCCCAGTTTTCTCATCTCCAAAATAGGAATACTAACACTTCCTTCAGAGGGTTGTAGTGAGGATGAAATGAAGTAACTTATAGTAATTCACAGGCCTTAAAGGGCTACATAAATAGTGATTATTACATGTTATTATTTTAGACTATTGTACTTGTCATTAAATTCTTGGCAGGGATTCCCAAATCTTAGGAATCCAAGTGGAAATGATTATATATATGAAAAACAATCCATTCCAAAAGGAACTCTTTAACATTTTTCAGTTCCATATTTTCCTTTTGTTTATCTTTCAGTTAGATTTATCCAAAATTGATAGATGGATTTTGAAATCTCCTTGACTATGTTACTGTCCGCATCTTCTTGATACTAGATAATATTTCTTTTATTAATTTGGATGTTAAAATATTAGTAGTGTGTATTTATTATTGATAATTGGTTTGTTTTCTGTGGTTTCTTTCACTAGACTATATCATCTGGTCTATTTTCTATATTTTCTTCATACTATCAAAACTTCCACGCTTCCTTTCTGGGCTCTGTCTACTAGGCACTTTCTGCAATTGCCTTATAGGACTTTCCTTATGGATTCCCTTCTTTCTGCTCCATTTTTAGAAGGTAGCAGAGATGATACTGCCCCAGGGTAGACTCTTACCTCCAAGCACATTTCTGATTATGAAGATCACCATTGATCTCTCTTGTTGACTCTTTTACTTTTCCTTCATTTGCTTATAAATCTCTTCCCTGCCTTTCCCTTTGCTCCAGGTCCCAGTACCCCCAGGGATTTTACCTCCTGGAACAAGGACATTTGTCTAGCACCAAATTCCCCAGTCTTCCCTTTCACCCATGGGAGTATTCATCAGTGGAGCCCCTTCTCCCCCACAAACATCCTAATGAAGTCCTTGATTCGACCCTGTGCATCATGCATTCCTCTATCCCCTTTCACCTTTACATGGGTAATGTAGTCCCACAAAAGAAGTATTGCTATGTAGACAAAGTGTCATCAGTTTCTGTCCTCATGCCTTCTGTGTTGTCTCTTCGCCTTTAGCTCTACAAGATTTCTGCCTTCACTTCTATTACCTTATTTAGAAATAAGCCTCTTCTTTGTTATTGAACATCCATTTTTTTTGTCCTGTATACTTAAGTTTAGATTTATCAGTTAGATGACCCTGAGTTCCATCCTGAGTTTCACTGCTCTTTGGAACACATTATTCCATTCCTTCTTCCTTTTTTCAAAGTGGGTGTAAAATATTGTTATATGAGTCAAATGTCCTTCCCTTTCTATTTGAAAGTCTTTCTTTTGAATTGAATTTTTAAATTTAGCCACTATGTGTTGTGGAGTTGGCAGCCTTAGGTTTTTGTCTGGAGGTGATCTATGAATTCTTCCCACTGGAATTTTACTTTTTATGTTCAGATGTTCTAGACAGATGCATTTATAATTTCTTTCATTATGGTCTTAAGGTATTTTGTTTTTATAGTGAGCCTGTTTTTTTTTTTAATATTCTTAGTTTTTGTTTGATCATGCTTCACTTCTGTGTATTTGTATCCCCAATCTGTTGTTCACCCTCTTGTTATTTTGGTGAGGTTTGCCATTACAGATTCAATGTTTTCTGTTGTTCTGCTCATAATTTTTGCTGTGCAAGATATAAATTCTACTCTCATTTCTCTTTTAAACCTCTTAGAAATAGGGTGTTGTGCTGTCCTCAAATTCTACAGGGGCTTCTGTCTCATCAAGTTTTGAATAATTTTCCTTCATTTTGCAATATTTATTCAAAGAAGCCAGAACTCATTTACTAGATCTAAAAGTCATATTTCCTTCTCTTGTTACTGTTTTTCTTCTTTGTTTATCTGTTTATAGTCAAGTTCTTTGAGATTTCTTCTTCCTGAAATCTTTGATTCTTTTAGTGATTTTTCTCCCCTTATTTTCTTTATTGCCTTCTTTCTGATTCCTTCCCCTCTGATTGTGGCTTCCTTGGGGTCCAGATATCAAAGCATCTTTGCCTTCTCCGACATTCGGCAATTCACAGATCAGGAGCTTAAGTCTCTGCCCCAAATGACTTTTGGCTAGTTAAAAACCAGCTGGATGCTGGGTGGAATACTACAGAGCTCCACATCTGGAGGACTGCCTTGATGACGATTGGACTGCTCTGTTTATTCCTTAGTTCTCTGGCTCAGTGCTAGCAGTTTAGAGTCTGCTTTTTCCAAACGAACAGTTCAGAGCTTTGCAGCACTGGTGCTTCTGGTTTGTGACCCCAGGCAAGTTTTTACTCCTGAAGGACTATTGCCAATCTGGCTGTTAAAGTCCTGAGCAGACTTCCATAGCTGGCACTGGAATCTCAGTAGCACCAGAAAAGGAAAGCAGTGTTTGGGATACAGAAGTGTGAGTTTTGATGTTAGCTTATATTGTGTCCTTGTAACCCTTACTTACCCTTAATATGGATAAGGTCCTAAGTGAGTTCAGGGTCATTGAGCATCAATTTCTGAGTTTGGGGGGAGTTAATTATTTTTTGTTAACCCTATTTTGGATGTTGATGACCTAGATCATGGAAACAGCTGGAGTTGTTTTATCTTTGGTGCATGACTTCTATTTTGGATAAATTTAAGAATTTTATGGGAATCAGAAAATAGTCAAATCTACCCTCTTATTGCTCATATGACCAGGAAGTATTGGCAGCCCATGCTCCAGCCAAATTGGACAATTGGCTATCCCCTTTTAACTTCAAGTCTTGGTTCATACTGTGCTCTGTATGGGGAATGCCCTCCTGTTTTCTTCACCTGTAGAAATCATATTTATCCTTTAAAATTTTGATCAACTCATACTTCCTCCCTGAAGCTTTCTCTAATTTCCTCCAATATTATATACTTAGAATATATTATTTTGTATTACAGTTATTTGTGTATGTAAACCCTTATGAGGATAGGAACTTTTCTTATCTACACTTGTTATTTTTCCCAGTATCTAATTTAATCAAGTGCACAATTAAACTGTTCATTTCAACCACATACAAAACATGTAAACAATTCTTACATGAATAATGTGCAGAAAATAAAACCTACAATCTATAGCTGGAAATGTATTTATCAAAGAGAAAAGCTGAACACAAAAGCCATCGCACATACAAAAACAAAACAGGCCCTACCAAAGTGATCTGGATCAAGAAAATGGTCCCTGGGACATTCTTCACAGTGAAGGGTGGGCTAAATCAAAGGCTGGACCCTATACCGGAGCAAGAGTTGGAGCCTTGAACGGGCCAGTCGAGGTGAATCGGAACTCTGGATGCAGTGGCACCTCGCCCCTTCCCTTATGTGCTGGAGAGTTCAAGGTTCCATTTCTATATCAACTCCTTAAAACTGCTGCCACCGATTAATGTTAATAGAATTTTAACTGTCTTGGTCTCTAAATTCTGAATAGCTGGAACTGAACAAAGCAGGCCAGGAGACAGGTTTTAGAGATCAAGTAGTGGATTAATTAATCACGTTCAGAGTAAGAAATATGGTTTGCAAATTGGAAGTACTCCTAAGTAGGAGACTTCCGCCTGTTGCAGGAAAAAGGTATCATTGGTTTCTGTTTTAAATTTCAAAATCTATTGGGTGAAGTCAGATCTGTCAGCTTTATTAAATTACCAAGGCAGCAGAGTTGTCAGATACATGGCCTGTGGGCTGCCTGGGACCCACAACATTCCTGAGTATGGCCCAAACCAGACTTAAATACTATTGGGGAATATTTAGCAAAATAAACAAAAATACAACAACACATAGATAATATTAATATATGGTTTTCTAAGTCAGTACACAATCCACCAGAGATCCTTGTGTAGAGTTTAGTGACTTCCATTTCTATATGATTTTGAGAGCATTGGTGGAGAATTGACCATATGAGTCAAGAATATCTAGGTTCAAGACCTCAGAGGTCTTGGGAAGGTCGTGCCAACCCAGAAACTCACTCAGTAACCTCGGCAACTTGTTAAAACTGTATAAGCTCAGGTCTATACTGGCAAAGGGGGTTTCTAAACTAGATACTAATGAAATCACAGGACCAGACCATCTCCCCCATCAAATATGTATAATATGAATATATATGAACACAAACATGTACATATATAATTGATGTATATGTGCATATAAACAGGTATATATGAATAGGAATATAAATATCCGGACAAGCATAAATATGTGCATATACACATACATGTACACACATGTGTATACATGCCTTAAACAGGCATACAGGAATCCAAATATAAATATGAGTGCAAGTATAAATATATGTGCATATACACATGAATGTACACACATACATATATTCCTCTAAATAGATATTAATTGTGTAAGTATAAACATGAGTGTACATAAACATGTACATAATACATGCACACATGTATGTATACATATATATGTAAATATAAATATGTATGTGTTTATAAATGAAAACACAGACAAATATATATATGTGTGCATATGTATATATGTAAGTATAGATGTATTTATATATAATTATACAATACATATGTGTATGCATAAAATTTGTGCATTTATGTCTATAAGTATAAATATATGTGAGTATACATATATTTGTACATGTACATATATACATATACTTGTACATGTACATATATTTGTATGCATATAAATGTGTATAAGTTTAAATGTACATGTATACACATAGGTATATGTATTTATGTAAGTTTAAATGTGCATTTATAATTATTCATGTATACATATATATATAACTGTATGCATATATTCACGAATATGTATATATAAGTATGAATATATGTGTTTACATACACATATATATCTCCATGTGTATGCATATAAATATGTATTACATTTATACATAGAATACACATGTGTATAACATGTGCACATACATTTGTGTAAGTATAATATATATTTATACATACAGTGCATTATATATGTGCATGTATGCATACACATTTGTATATATAAGCATAATATGTGTTTATATATACACATGCATATAGTGTTGTGTATATATATTATATGTATACATGTGCATATAAATTTGTGTAAGTATAATGTGTGTACACATACAGTATGCATGTACATATATGTATATGTGTACATATAAATTTGTGTGTATATAAACATTCTGTATTTATATATACACACATAGGTATGCATATGCATATACTTATATGTTTGTGTGTAAATAAAATGCATGTTTACACATAGTACATATATGTATATGATATAAATTTGTGTGTATATGTAAGCGTGGCTTGTGTGTTTACATATACAGTACATACACACACACATGTGTACATATGCATATAAATATGAGTATACGTGAGTGTATCTGCTTTCCGAGCTAGCCATTTCAGCCCTTCCAAGGATCTGGTATCAGGGAGGAAGCGAGCTTTGCTTTTTACTCCACGATTTTTCACTGCTCCTCAGTCTCCACCTTCATGCCATCTCTTTACTCCAAACGTTACCAGGGAGGAGGAAGAAAGGAAAGAGAGAGGGGGAAAAAAGAAATGAGAAGAGGAGCAGAAAGTAGAGGGGAGGGAGAGACCAATGTGGGGAGAAAGAAGCTTTAAATGGGAGCTGAGATGAATGCTTCACTTGTTGGCTTTTAGCACAATTACCATACCTTCGGAAATATGCAGGGAATAGTTAATTATGACTAAATGAGGTCCTTTTTAGAGTCAGTGGCAGGCCCGGGATCCAACTGTCAGCGTTCTGAATGATATTGAATTGGGAGGCTGGTCCTCCTGTCAGCCAGGAGGATGGTCTGCCTGAGTAAAATAGACAGTGAAAAGATAGCTGGGTCAGACAAGGGAAGCAGGCATGGCATTTGCATACTGTTTCTGCAAAGGGGGTTTAATCCAAAGAAAGCAGGAGATTTCAGTATTGTCAGTCAGGGCTTTGTTCAGGGTAAAGAGTAGAAGGAAATCTCCCAAAGAGGTCTTTCTCAAAGCCCCAGTCTCAGCCTGGAGGTTATTCTGGTAAAGTTGTGTCCCCTTGGCTTGTTTGCCCACTATTGTCCATTTGAAGGTCGACTAAAGTCCCAAGGCTCAAAGCATTCCCTCTCCTGAGTACAAAAGCGGCTAGTTCGGAAGGGGAAAAAGTGACTTGTGTTGCCAACTGAACCAAGCCCCCTTTGTTCTGTGCCCCAGATCTCCTCTGAAGAGTCACAGACAGACTTTAACATCCAACTGAGTCAGCCTGAAAAAGTGTTGTTTGTGGGCTGGAAAACAAGGTACAAGTCCCTCCCCGTGGCCCGGCTGGCTGGCCAGGCCCTGGACACTCCAGTGGGCTTGCTCCCCAAGAAGAAGGGAGTGCTCCGAAAATGAATCTGTAAAACTGCCGTCTCCAAGTATTCCATCAGTTTGGAACACATCTGCATAATCTTTGGACTGAGAGGGAGACAAAGTCAAAGTTCACATCCAGAGCTGGGATAATAATGATTGCCACTTTTACAGCTCTGCTGCTCGGAATGAAAACACTGTCTATTGCATAATAAAGATCATTTCCTCCCTCTCATTGAAATACTTTTTTTTTCTTCTAATTTTCTTGCTTGAAATTAAGGATTGCTTTCACATTGAGTGAATTTGTGAACATGTCTCCAAAAGTCTTACCCTAGAGCAGGAATTTTCAATTTCTTTTTTAGTATGTCTGTCATGTACCCCTTTGGTGGTCTGATGAAGTCTATGAAACTCTTTTCAGAAAAAAATGTTTTCAAATGCATAAAATACGTAGGATTGCAAAAGAAATATATTAAACTCAATGTCATTTTTTTCCCATCTACATTCATGGACCCTCCTGAAATCTGTGGAGTCCAAGTTAAGAAACCCTGGGGAATTTTCTTTGTAGTGTTTGGGTACTTCTCACATTTAATGGTTAGATTGGGAATATTCTTGCTGTGGCTAAAGAAAACACCTTTATTAAAGAATATAAATTACCCATGCATATATCTTGTAAATAAAAAGCTATAATAAAAAAATAAAGAATATAAAAATAGAGAAGCATAGAACTCCAGGTAAAACTCACTTATTAATTATTAAAGTACTATAAATAAGTGACTCAATTTTATAGGATCATAGATTTGGAGCTGGAAAGGATCCCATAGGCCATATAATCAAGCTATTATTTTATTAATTGAATCATAATTATTTATCAAATTAAACATCTCTCTGCATGTGACTTGCTCACAGCCACATGAGCAATAAGTTAGGAGATCCAAAATTTGAACCTGGACCCTCTCATTCCAAATTCAGCACAATTTCCACTTCACTGGGTTGTTGAGACAACTAGGTGGTACAGGTTAAGAGCCTGGGCCAGAGTCTGAGTTCAAATCAAGCCTCAGACATTCACCAGCAAGCCACCCTTTGTTTGCCTTAATCCATCAGAGAAGAAAATGACAAACTATCCCAGTATCCCAAGAAAACCCTGTGAATAGTATTATCCATGAGGTCATGAAGAGTTGGAGATGATGGAACAACATCATGACCTATAAGGTCATTTATAGAAATAAGGAAACTGGAATCCAGAGATCCAGAGATCATGTAAGGTGTCCTGGCAGGTCTGGGATCCAGACCCAGGCTCCCTTCCTCCAAATGCACACCTGGTCTGTCTGTGCAAGGTCCAAGGAAGTGTACAAAGTGCTGGGAGCACAAAAATATAGAGCCCCAAGGAGCTTCCATTTCAGTGAGGGAATAGAACATTTACACAGATTATTCTTAGCATGAGACTGAATATGAGAGAGCCAAAGAGAGGGTACTTTCTCCTGGGGAGGTTGGGAAAAGGTCTTGAAGGAAGAAGATTTCAACAAATGAAAAAGAAGAGGGAAGATATACCAGGGATGGGGAGGAATAATGAGAATGGGGTCCTCGAATAGTCCACTTTCATTACAATAGAAGGGAAATGGCGGTGGTTTTTGATGGTGAGTTATTTCAGTCATGATCAACTCTTTGTGACCCCATTTGAGTTTTTCTCGGCAAAAATAATAGAAGGTAATGAGAAGAGGGTCAACAAGTAGTCCAATATGGCAAAAATGTACAATAAGAAAGGAAATCTTATTGTTGACCCCCCCCCCCCATTTGAAGTTTTCTTGGCAAAGATACTGAGGTGGTTGGCTGTTTCCTTCTCCAGCTCATTTTACAGATGAGGAAACTGAGGCACACAGAATTAAGTGTCATGCCTAGCATCACCCAACTACTAAGAGTCTGAGGGCAGATTTGAACTCAGGAAGATGAGTGTTTCTGACTCCAGGCCTGGGACTATATCCATTGTACCATCTAGCTGTGCTAACAAGGGAAATAATATGACATAATTAGGCAGGGAAGTTAGAGCCAGCAATGGGAAGCTTCAAATTCTAGAATGAGGAATGTGTATTTTACCTTATGAGCTACTGAAAGTTTTTGAGTAAAAGAGGACCATGGTCAGATGTATCTAATAGAAGGATTATTCTTCAGCTGGATGAAATATAAGGATCAAGGAAGGAAAAGGTTATATGCCATGAAGAACAGTGAAAGGGCACAATAATGATTTTTCCAGGTGAAAGGAAATGAGAGGCCGAATTATTAGGTAGCAGGGTGTTTGGAGGGGAAGGGACATGTGCAAGGGATATGATGGGAGACCAACAAGACACTTGTTACATTAGTGAAACAGTGTGAAGTCACTGGTGCAATAGATCTGTTCTAGATATAAACCAATGGAATGAAAAGATCTTGACTTTGAATGGAATATACAATTTAGAATTCAATATTCAGATTAAAAGTATTAGAAATATTAACTTGTAGACATGGCCGTGTGTGTGTGTGTGTGTGTGTGTGTGTGTGTGTGTGTATTTATTTATTTTTGCTGAGGCAATTTGGGATTAAGTGACTTGCCCATGATCACACACAGCTAGGGAGTGTTAAGTGTCTGAGATTGGATTTGAACTCAGGTCCTCTTGACTTCAGGGCTGGTGCACCACCTAGCTGCCCCAGTGTATTTTTTTTTAACTGATTAATTTTCTAGGACTATTTTGAGATCAGTAGACAAACTCACTTTATAAAAGCACAATACAAATATGATAAAGAAGTTATCCATAAGTTCCTGCAAAAAAAGTTCCTGTATATCTTCCTTTCACAATAAAGAAAGCTCTTAACACATTTAAGGAAATAGGAAGGTACTTAGAAATTAATTTGAGACAACTTCTTTTAGAGAAATTTCTGCCCCCCTCCATCTGAAAAATAAATAGGGAATTTTTCACCATCCCATTGGTTCATTTGGTATCTTCACTGACATCACTGATGTTGGCAGGTATATATTGAGGGTAAGAATGGGTCCCTGAGGAATCTGCAGTGGTCAGACATTCTCTTTAAAAAAATAAATTATTAAATGAATAGAGAAGATGGTGATTGTTGCTGCTTTTGAGAGTCTGCTAATTTTTTTTTTGTGGTTTAGATAATTTTCTGGGTGTAAATAGATTCTATTTTGCAAAAAGAGATGAGCTATTTTCCCTTCTCTCTTTGCATTTTTTCCCTGTGAGAAGCATGTCAAAATTGGGAGAGGGACGAGAACTGGAGTATTTTTTTCTTTGTTGCCCATCTTGTTGAGCACAGCACTGAATTCTCTTTCCCACCAGGAAGGTCAGACTGCTGGGGGCCAGGCTATTTTCTGAAATGATCCCTACTGTCTGTCTCTGGTGTCTGACAGACTGTAACAGTTGTCTGTGTTACTATGCTTTCAATGCTTGCTAAATGCCTCACTTTCCATGAAAGAGATAAAATATGTAGCCAGCATTAAAAACATTAGGTTAGTTGGGTTGCTTTTATTTTTTTTATCACTCACTGAAGTTTTAACTTTAGCATTCCTTCCTAAAAGCAAATTTAATTAACTTTCTCGTAAGATATTGACAAGTTCAGGAAGTTACCATCCGCATAGATGCACACACACACATACACATACATACACACAAAGATAAGCCTTCATTTATGAGCTCTACTTCTAAAGACACTTTTTTTAAAATAAATCGGGTAATAAAATTATGAAATATAGACTGTTTCAATAGCTGAATTGTCATGGTAAGTTTCCTTTGTTCACTTATATTTCAGTTTAATGTATTTTGATCAGAGGTATGTATAAAGCCTAAAGAAATTAGTACTGTACTGAGCCTTCAATACTCTCCAGATAATTGAACTAATTAAATCTTTACCAACATTAACACAACTTCAGCATTCCTTGGACAGTGGTTAATTATTGCAGGAACATGGCAAGCTTAAACTAAACAGATGAAAATAGAGTTCTGTGGAATGGGTATTGAGTTTTTCCTTTATTCATCTTTTGATAAGGTTTAATTAAAACTGCCTCTCTCCATTGTGGTGAGAATGAATGTGCTTGTTTTCTTAGAGAAAGGCAAATTATTCACTTCAGCCATGGTTCAATCATCAAAGCCCTGCAAAGTTTTGGGTTATATTGTAGCCAGGGAGATATAATTGCTGCAATTCTCTATGAAGGTTTTATCTATTTTATTACTTTCTCTTATTTATTTTTGTAGGAAAGAAATTATAGAATCCATTTTCTGATGTGGTGTTTAAATGAATAGGTTTGAAGCACCATTACATAGGTTGAAGAGTGTTAAATGCAGTTTCTAAAAGTTGCACCACGTGGGGCATGATGCCAAATTAAAAGGCAAAAGTGTTAAAAAAAAAAAAAAAAAGTAAAGAAATTGGGCATGTCTTTAACTGAATAGCATTTGGGATGATTTTACATGATGAAGCATCAAATTCAATCTTAGGAATTTAAACCTTTGGTATGTCCCAGTCATGCAGACTCCTTTATATTTGAAGATAAACTGAAAAGATTTTGTAAAGAGTCATTTCTGAATGTAGAAGTTGAATTGGAATTGGCACACTAATGCATTGTAATAGAAATTCTTTCTGCTAAGATTTTTTGTATTAATTTTCTTGTTTATTGCTGATTGACATTTTGAAACCAATATTTTCTGCATCATTTCTGAAAAATTGAGCTGTCTTTTGAAGGTGGGTGGAAGTTTTCATGAAAAAGAGTTTAAGAAAAAATTTTATGTAGGATCATGCTAG
Source organism: Antechinus flavipes (assembly GCF_016432865.1). NCBI lineage: Eukaryota > Metazoa > Chordata > Mammalia > Dasyuromorphia > Dasyuridae > Antechinus > Antechinus flavipes. The sequence continues at coordinate 46,826,562 of NC_067402.1, read as the reverse complement.
ATTGGAGTCAATAAAACCTGTTTTCAAATCTTAACTCTTATGATTTCAAGTTGTATGACTGCGCTTCCACATTCCTTCATTAGCTCCTTAGCTTTATTTTCTAACTCTCCACCTTGCCATCTTGCTTGGAGGAGAGATTCTCCACACTGAGAACATCACAGTGCCTTCACACATACAGATAAAGTTAACATTTTTAAGCTTCATATAGTGATTTGATATTTTTCTGAAAGAATTATGCCTTTGAACCTATAATCATCCTATTTGAAGTGACCACTCTTGAATGCATTGTTGTGTGATGATTAAAGAAACAGAGTAATGAACGAGAGGTTGAATGAAATATGGGTCCTATTCACAGTGACCTGACTTTGGAAAAAGTACAGGATGGAAGGTACAGATTTTTTCAGTTAATCAAAAGCAAGAATAGTTCCTGGTCTGAACAGCAAGATTAGTCATGTATGACACAAGTAGTTAACTGCCATAGGGATTAAGCAGAGCATTCATTTGGAATATGACATTGGCTACCAATCCAACCTCTGGTTTTTCTCTAATTCAAATTTCTCTTGAGTCTCACAGAAAATCTCGGCCTTCTTGAAACTGAATATGACTTTGAACAACTTTGTACGTGAAAAAAGAAAAAAAAATCATGTGTTCATCTTGACTCCTCATTCCACTGAACAGGGATGACAAAATAGAAGAAAGAAAGAGAATCCTGGCTACCACATAAGGTGGTTGGAGAGAAGAATGTGTAGTCTGTGCTACTAACCTCCCAGAAAAAAAGTTTTTGGCAAAGTTCAGGATCATACCATTTAACAAAGGGGAAGATATACAGAATGAGTGAACTAAGAAACCTGCATCTTCACTGATAAGTATATGTTTGCAAAACCATCTCCTTGTCAAAGTTGAACACATTTTAGTCTTGGCTTTCTTTAACCCTTAGTGTAATATACTCAATAGTCTAGTAAGACTTAGTAGCCTACTTGTGTTTGTTGTTTGCCAAGGATTCCTTACTTAACCTTTATGACATTTACCCATGTTCCCAATTTCATTAAAACTCATGACCAGAAGCACCTAAGCAACTCATGTCCAATCCACTATGTACCAGACCAATACACAGATGCAGTGTAATAATTCACAAAGCCTTCATTTCAGTTGGGAGACAAGACCAGACGAGCACCCAGGTAGCCTAGCCCAACCCACAGCAGATGCAAGGACCAAGGCAGCAGCAGGAAGCAGAGGATGTAAGGTCTCATCAAAGACTTCTGTCAGTGGAACTGACACCCAGTTAGAGCCCGAGTCCATGTTAGAGATGGAGCTAATTCCAGGTTTGTGATTATGCAAGGAGACAGAGAAGTGAATGTGGCCAGAGCTTAAGTCAAGAAACCAGAATATTGAGTAAAAACTGAAGAATTCCTGCAGGGTATAGTGCCTAGTTTCAAGTACACCATCAAAGAGTACAGGCAAGAGAAGAATTTAACCCAGACCCAAAGCCTCAATTTAGAAACTGAGGTTAGAGCAATTTACAAACAAGAAAATACTAAACACAGTGACTGAGTCAAGTCATTTTACCTCTGTTACAGTTTGCTCAAGTGTAAAATAGAGATCATAACAACACCTACCTCAAAAAATTGTTATGAGTTCAATGATATATTTGTAAAATGTGTAGTAGAGTATTGGGGATATAAAAGATGTTTAATAAAAACTTTTTTTCTTCCTACCAAGGAGCTATGGTTAGTATTGCACAAGATTTCATAGCTGACATAATTTAAGAGAAAAGAGCTTGGAATATGATATTTTAAAAGAAGGCAAAAGATAAAAAGGCTTACAACCAAGCATCCAAGGAAAACCTTAAAATGATGCCACAAGCGACACGATACATCTTTAGGGAGATAGAGGACTTCTAAGTATTACTGATGAAAAAAATCAGTCTTAAGTAAAATCTTTGAAAGGTTCTACAATGATAAAGTACTTATATTCTAATAGGCGGAGAAATAAGTGTTCCTTCAAAATCCTTCTGTCTTTAAGAAATATAGAGTATTAAGTAAAGCAAATAGAGATCCTGCGAAGTGATTGTGTTCTATGTAGGTGGCCCTAAGAGAAGAAATAAAAGGGAGAGTAAAGGAAATATTCTAGCAAAGTAACAAGAAAGAAGAGGCATTAATTTAATCTATCACATAAGAAATTAGATATATATGCTTATGGAGAGAAGGGATAGGGGAAATGAATGTCAAGTAAAACTTACTCTGATATGAGGGGACAGATAAGGGACTTGAACACATATACTCAGATTTTGTTGTAGAAATTCACTAAATTCAACAAGGAATAGAGTTAGGAAGAGAAGGGAGAGATTTATAAAAGGGAACATAGCATTACTGAGGGGTTAGACATAAGCAAAATATTGTCAAAATATGTGAGAGGCAGGACCTAGACAAAGTTAACAAAAAAGAAACATCTTTTGCTTATATGTCATTTTGCTTCAAGTTGACAGAATTAACCATAAATCTAATTTAAGGGTGTACCTGTTCGCTTATCTCTTAGTCTACATGCAAAGGATTTAAGAGAATTTTACAAAGCAAGATATCAATTATTCCAAGTTATATGTCTATATGTTTGTTAAGACATCTCAAAAAAAAAAAAAAAGATAGCCAGTACATTAGATTAATATTAAAAAAAAAAAAAAGACTGAAATGCACTGAGTTTTATAACATGGTCAGTTTTGAAGATGGTGAAGAAATATGATTGCTAGAAGGCCATTCAAATTTAAGAAAATAACATATACAAAAGCATGGTGTTAGGAAATAAACAAATTCTATACAGGAAAAAAACCAGTTTAAACAGTTAAGCCCCTTCATGTGACAGATTTAGATCAGAGGTTCAGAATAATATGCTCAAGAGAGAAAATTGGCCAATCACAGGGCAAGGATCCAGCCCAATTCCTTCATCAGCAAAGCTAGCACTTTAGCAGGATTTTGTGCCAGAAATTACTGCATTTTTTCTTAGTGATTTTATTAGATTTTATTTTAGAGAATTGATCTCTCAACCCCATTTTATATCCTAATAGAAATGTAAACTAAGTAAGACACTGGTTACATCACTGGGAATGATGTGTCTCAATTCCCTCTTCTGCTGCAGCAGATGTTTCAATCACATAGTCAGTTATAAGCCAGGACCTCAAGCCATTATTTAGTTGATATGTAGAAAGGAACTTTATTCCAGGAAATAAAAATTAAAAGCTGGAAACACAATGCAAAAAAAAAAAGCTTTCCAAGTCGAATTAATTAATCCATAACATTGAGCCCGCCTAAAGGCTTTATTTAAATGTAATTTCACTATGAGTGAGAAGCTTTGGGAGCCTATATTAAATCTGAAGGGGGAAAAGAATATATTTTTAGTTTTCTACACATAATTTTAATAATTTCACCATAAAAATGATTATTTTTTCATCTCATCATTTCAGTCAACTTCATTTGTTTTAAATAAAATTTGTAACATGGGTACTCTGTGAAATCTCATTAAGATTCACTGCCTCTGAAACTACCTGAGATTTTAACACAGGAACTAAATTTTAAAACATATTTAAGACGTTGCTTAGCATTGGCCACACATGGTCAATATTATTATTTAACATTGCCTTCAGCATGAAAACTGCACTGGATACCTTGCTAAAGAGAAATACGCTTTCTTCTCAATTTCTGCTCAGTTTGAATATCTATAGAGCACTCTGATAATGGAATCAGAGAAACCTAGATTTGAAATCCCTCCTTAGATACTTAATAGCCTGCTGACTCTGGGTAAGCCTCCTGAACCATTCCCGTGCTCCCATTCTTAGAATGTAAAATATTCTGTGCTAATAATGAGAAAATATCTGTACATCTTACTTCATAGAGTGCTTGTGACTATCAGATTAGATTTTAAAAATATCTCTTATTATGAAGATGCAAAAGGTAGAAAGCAGAGAAGGAAATGGGTATGGCTGGAGTGGGCTGAAATGAGAAGAGAAGCTTTTGAAAATCAGAAACTTGGCAGTAAACTGAAGGCATTTTAATTTAAAATCTCTTAGAAGAAGTACCTTTTAAATTTCAATTCTGAAATCAGGGAGTCTGGCCACTTAATAAAATGATCGACCCATTTTTTGGAAAGTTGCAGACTACTTGAGGATCCTGGACTCTGTGTGTGTGTGTGTGTGTGTGTGTGTGTGTATGTGTGTGTCTGTGTATGTGTATGTGTGTCTGTGTATGTGTGTGTCTGTGTGTGTGTATGCCCTTAAAATATATAATAGTGGGAAAGCCTAAAGAAAAAAAAAAGAGGGGCAGGTAGGTGGTACCACAGAATGTGAAGCACTGGACCTAAAGTCAGCGATACCTGAATCCAGATCTGAACTTATTAGCTTTGTGATCCCGGGCAGATCACTTACCTACCCCTGTGTGCCTCAGTTTCCTCATCTGTAAAGTGAACTGGAAAAGTGCTCCAGTATCTTTGCCAAGAAAACCCCAAATGGGGTCACAGAGCTGGATACAACTGAATCAAATAAACAACAGATGGAAGAAAGAATGAGAAATGAGAACCCAAGAACCCATTCTTTTGCATGTTTTCTCTTGACTAGATGGGGCTCCTAAGTTTATCATGCATCACTAGTGTACAAGTGAAGCAGACTATGTTTTGTAGATTGCTTAAAATATAAATTAGCCATTCAGATAAGATTAAATATAGGGCTACCAGAGTTAAAAGTACACTGGGATTTATTGATCTAGTGCTTACAAGCTGTTCTACTTTTTAAATGTCTTGTAATAATCAATAATGATCATATTACATGTTGCTAATTTTTAAAAACTAATAACCCTCAAAAAGATGATTTACACGTTCAAACAATGCTGCTTCTTGGTCTAGAATCTTTTCCTGTCCTTCAGAATTGGATCAGTGGGTGTTCAGGTAGAATAGAGAAACATAAATAATCAACTGTATGTTACTAAAAGGAAGTAAAAGAAATGCATATCAGATTAGACTAGTGATCATCTAGTTTAATATTTTGGGGAGAGAACATGACTGTCCTCTGAAATGTCAATCTCAAAAGATTAAGGATGTTCTTGAAGGCTTTAAACCTAATAAATTATCTGTTGTCCACATTCATTTTCTTGAACCTGTTTAAATTTTCAACTTGTGCCAAGTCATTGATAAACTCGGGAGATGAGTTTACTACCCAGCATAGCTAATGTATGTACTTATAGTCTTTCCAAAACTGCATCTTTCTATGTTGTAATAAATGCCTCCTGATATTCCAACCATAGGTTATGGTGCATATGTAATAATGTTCTTACCCTTGAATCGATATTCTACCAGTTTACAAGATCATAAAATGAGATTATAGGTCCCAAGATCTCTTCTGAAAGGAGCATAGCAACTATTTTTTAGGGATACAAGCCACTTTTTTTCTATCATTTCCACAGTTTTGCCTTGAGTTCTTTTGCAGATGACTTAGGGATCCTATACTAAAATGCTCCAAGATTTGGTAACTCCAGATTCTTTTGTTGGCATCAAACTGATCCATACCTTTTATAATTTTATGAACTTCTGCAATAGCTCTTCATCTCGGAGATCCTGTGTTTTCTTTCTTCCTAGAAGGGTACTCTCTGTGAATGCTCTTTATAGAGATTCTCCATATCTTATATAGAACCTATTGGATATATCTCCTCCCCTGATTTCACTTGCCTTTCTCTGATCTTTTTTAAGCCTCTGTGATTTCATTCCTTGAGGTGTGGTGACCCAAACTGCACAAGTGCTGTATTTTCCCTAGAGTGTAATAATTTATTTCATTTGCGTTATGTTTCTTGATTATACCCAGCATTTCATTGCCCTTTGCAGGCAAAGCAATCCTTTGAGTGAAGGCTGTTTCTACACAGGCAGTGACATCTAGCTCCTCCCCTTTAAAGTGGAGCTGACAGCTCAGAGTCTGTCATTGTGGTCACTGAGATGGATTTCATCCTTCATGCACACTCTTACACATGGCCACTTTTCTGGCCCTATTTATGAGATCCTTCTAATTCATTGCTGCAAAGCATCCAAAATGGCAGAACTGGAAGGGATTGTCGAGATTACTTAAACCAGCCTCTATATTTGCAAGAGAAAGAAACTGAGACCAGCTCAGCAATTCATTATTTGAAAAGTCCTAATGACATCAGCAAGCCTGGAAGTTTCCCTGTGCACTCTTCCACATCATTTCTAAAAATATTACAGAAAGCCAGCCAGCTCCAATCCCTCTGGGGCCCTCACTATTAACATTCCTGCATTAGAGAAGTGTTATCTCTACTCTTTATTTCCTGTCTTTAATCCAGTTCTGTATCCAAGAGAGGGGGAAGGGGGAAAACAGCAACCCTATCCCCACCCCAATCCCATGTTCATTCTTAAAAAAAAAAAATCCTTTGATGCAGAACCTTGTTAAGTGCTTTTTGCAACTTTAAATAAATTATGCCCGCTGCTTGTTTACCCTGAGAACTCCAGAAGATTAGTAAGACATGATTTCTTAAAACAAATCATGTTGCTTTCCCCCAATAGGTTATGGTGCATGTGTAATAATGTTCTTACCCTTGAATCGATATTCTCCCAGTTTACAAGATTATAAAATGAGATTATAGGTCCCAAGGTCTCTTCTGAGAGGAGCATAGCAACTGTATTTTAGGGATACAAGCCATTTTTTCCTATCATTTCCACGGTTTTGCCTTGAGTTCTTTTGCAGATGAATAAGGGATCCCATACTAAAATAACCCAGGTGCTCCAAGATTTGGTAACTCCAAATTCTTTTGTTTGGCATCAAAACACACTTTGTTTTATTTAAAAATTGCAATTCTAATTATGGGATTTTTAAAAAGTATTTAAATTAGTATCCTCTGAGACCAGAATAGCTAGATCCATGGAGAACTAGCCTTAAAGCTTAAGAGGGAGCAGGGGAAAGATACAGTATGAAGTGTAGATAGTAGTTACTTTGTGAAATAGATATTGGACCTGCCAACAGTCAGATGGCATATTTATAGAAAATTGACCTTCACTGGGCTTGAGTAAGGAATTGTGATAACTTTCACATGACACTTGCCATGATTATTTGCAAGTGTTTCCAACTTTTCACTTCTTCCATGTCTTTCATTCCTCCCCCCCCCCTTTTTTTTTTTAGCAATTACTGGAAACTTTCAGTTAAATTAAAAAACAAATAAGCAAACTCCAAAACAAAACTATGATCTTGGACAGGTAAGAGCTGACTGATGATACTACTCCTTAGTAGGGATGCTGGGGATACCATATAAGACGTCATTATCATTCCTAGAGCTCTGAAATATCCCCTCAGTGTGGTATATTTGGCATAAAGCAAAGATTTGGAGCTTCCTTGAATAGAATTGGCAGGTAAATAATTACAATGTACCAGAAATCTTAGTGTGGTTTTTAAACTTGGTTCAACTCTTATAGCTTAAACCCTCCCTAAGACTTTTGGGACACCTTATATAGAAGTAATGGTGAGAATACAAATTGTAGCTCCTTTAGAGGCAAGCACTGGTTTGTTTTGTTATATTTTATTTTATTTTTGGTCTCCTCGGTTCCTAGTGCAGTGTCTGACACATTATTGGTATTATATGCAAACACATTTTGGATTGTATTTATATGGCCTGAATAACTTTTGGATTTATATGGATTATTTGTTGATAGGTTAATTAACCAGAAAGAAAAAGTGTGTTGAAGGCTAAAAATGTGATAAGTTCTTATAGAATAATGTTTATTCTCCTTTAGAAGCAAGCACTGGTTTGTTTTGTTATATTTTATTTTATTTTTGGTCTCCTCAGTTCCTAGTGCAGTGTCTGACACATTATTGGTATTATATGCAAACACATTTTGGATTGTATTTATATGGCCTGAATAACTTTTGGATTTATATGGATTATTTGTTGATAGGTTAATTAACCAGAAAGAAAAAGTGTGTTGAAGGCTAAAAATGTGATAAATTCTTATAGAATAATGTTTATTCTCCTAAAGCTCTTAAATCCATTTATGTTATGTTTAGAAGCATTATTTTCAAAATTGAACTTTTTTCAGAGAACATTGCAGAGTACTTTCTTTTCCGTTTTCCCTCTTTGCTCTTGAAACCATGTGTTTCAATCCTACCCCATCCTCCAGTCCCTCCTTTATTCCTTTCCTCCCCCTCCCATCTTCAGAGGGATCTCCCTCTTCTCCCCCCCAGAGCCCTCACACGTGTGGACAACAGTGGACAAGATGTAATCGAGATGATATTCTGATAGGTTAGCAGCTCTTGCTCTGTCAGTTACTGTGCATCTAATGCATAAAATGTTAATACTCTTTAAAAGAACATATGTTACAACTTCAGTATCTTGTCAAACAGAGTCTAATCTGTTCGCAATTGCAGACCTGACAAAAGCTCATTCCTGGGCCTTGCATCCGTCTCTGTAGTTCAGTCCATTATCCCCTATGCAGCATTTGGTGCATGACAACATTCAACCACATGCTTCCTCGGCTTTATTGGCTGAGGCGAAACTGCTCTATATTAATACGTTAACAAATGTTGTTGAATGGAATTAAATTAATTTTGCTCCCTACTTTTTTTCCCCCCAGTGACCCCAAGCATCTAGATCTATAATGAAAAATAAAATTGATTGACTCATAGAGTGGGGGATTGCAGTGTAGTGATTTCACGCTCGGTTGTTGGCTAACAAGGCGCCATAGTTTTTATTTAGGGAGGCCCAGTTGCAAAAGATCAAGAATTGTGTAGGGCCCAGCTGCCAAGGCTACAGAGCAAGCAGCTTAAAGGGCTTCAGGGTTCCAAGCGTGAGGGGAATTGTCTCTTCCCAGCAGGTAAGGAATAGATCTAGACAGGAGCTGTTGTATGAAAGATGCTGACTGGCCTGAGTAATTCATAAATCCTTCACATTACAACATTCTCCTCTCATCAGGAAATGGAGGAGACACTTTGCTAGATCGTTAACCCTTTACTGACTGGACAACCACGCCATTCAGCAAGAGGTCAGTCTGATGATTGGTGGGTTAAAGTGGAATTTAAGAAGTCCCTGATTTATTATAAATCCTCCTTCTTAGAACATTTTAGACTGGCCATTTAATTTTTTTTAAAATAAGTTCTTGTCAAATTGGTAGTCACAGGAGTAGATAGTATAACCCATTTATTTTTCTCACCATCTTATCTCATGTTGTTGGTACTGTGTTGTTGTTGTTGTTATTCCACATAACAAGTACTTCTTATATGTGTTTGTCAAACAGAATTTTTTAAAAAAATTGTGTGTGGATGAACAGGGTAGGGAGTAGGGGGTAAGTGTCTCATATTTAACAATGATAGCTTAATTATATTATATTATTATTGAAATATGTACACTTTAAAAAATCTAATATATAATTAAATCCTCATTAACTTAAGCTTTACTAATTCAGAATTTGTGATCATTTTGACAGGGCCTGGACTGAAGTTTATCTTTGAATTATTTATGACAAAGCTTGCTAAGCAAATAATGAGTATGAAAACGATCACAAGGGGGCAATATTTAGACTTTTATTTGAGAGAATTAATTTTTAAAGGCATATTAAAATACTATTTACACAGAGGAAGCATGATAGGTAGACGTTAAAGATCAAGAAGACATGGGTTTGAATTCTGCCTCAGTTACTTAGGACAAGTCACCTAACCACTTCTGAGTTTCCTTTGAGGCTTTGAGTTTCCTCGACTATAAAATTAAGAAAACTGAGGCTTACACAGTTCAGTGGTATGCCACGGATATGAAATGCCTACCTTCATAACTCCCAGTAAAGTGGTTTCCTCACTATGCTATGCTGTAGCATCTTTATTTCATATATTTCTTCAGATTTGTTTTTCAGACCAACATCAGAAATCGCATGGTATAACATACCTGAAAATAGTTCAAAAACATGTTTTATAATAATATGCATTATATAATTGGGTTAAATTGCACATTATCTTTAAGAATACCAATGTGACCCCAACATAAGAATCTACCTTTTAAACACTAGCATTCTTATTATCATGCAGCAAAAAGGTATGGAACTCCATCATTATCAAAGCTTCATAATTGTAGATGAACTAAAAGAAGCAGCGATATGGCAGGTAATCATAAGACTTGCTGTCTATTGCAAACAAAGACGTGTATAGAGTAGAATAAAAGGTGTGATCTGGAAATTGGTGAGCCAGACATATGTCAAGATTCAGAAATAACAAATACTCTCAAGAGCTAAATTGTTGCCCATGTAGTGTTCTGAAAAATTTTAACGTGTTGAGTTGATTATCCATGGAGTAGCTGTTAGAAAATATAAGCAAGAATTCTTCCAGATGAGAAGGAAGGGATAGGTTCCACACCTATCGAGGTGGGTACTCAGGTCCATAATATCATGGTTGATTTGTTGAAGTAAATGGAATTCATCTAGTCAAAACATTATAAACAGAATACTATTTTTTTCCATTTTTAAGCATTTTTAAAAAAAGTTTTGAGTTCCAAATTCTATCCATCCCACCACCCTGAGATGGTAAGCAATTAGATATAGATTATTCAATTTTAGTTTTCTCTGTATTTGGATAGTATGCTTCATCACTGGTCCTGCCTTGGATCATTGTAATGCTGAAAAGATCTAAGTTATTTATAATTCTTCATCAAGTAATATTGCTATTATTGTATACAACTTTCTGATTCTATTTATTTCACTGTTCATCTGTTCATGTAAGTCTTTCCAGGTTTTTCTGAAATCATCCTGCTTGTCATTTCTTGTATCAAAATAATATTCCATTACAATCATATACCACAACCTGTTTAGCCATTCCTCAATTGATCACTTGGACTTCCAATTCTTAACCACCTCAAAAAGAGCAGCTATAAATATTTTTGTACAAATAGCTCTTTTCCCCTTTTTTTTTGGATGTCTTTGGGATACATACCTAACAGTAGATCAAAGAGCATGCACAGTTTTATAGTTCTTTGGGCATAGTTTAATATGCTAGCATTAAATAACATATTTAATATATTATTATGATAATAGTTCCAAATTGCTCTCTAGAATGAGATCAGTTCACAATTCTACAAACATCACATTACTTTCCCATTTCCCCCAAATTCCCTCCAACATTCAACATTTTCCTTTTTTGTCGTAATGCCACTCTGATAGCTATGAGATGGTACCTCAGAGGTGTTCTAATTTTTATTTATCTAATCACTAGTGATTTAGAATTTTTTTCATATGACTATAGATAGCTTTGATTTCTTTGTCTAAAAACTTCCTGTTCATATCCTTTGACCATTTATCATTTGGGGAATGACTTGTATTTTTATAAATTTGACTTAGTTCTCTATATATTTGAGAAATGAGATCTTTATCTGAGATATTTGTTGCAAAAAAAATCCCCGTTTTCTATTTTCCTTATAATTTTAGTTGCATTGATTTTGTTTGTGCAATGTTTTAATTTTAGTATAATCAAAATTATGTTTTACACTTTGTAATGCTCTCTTCTTTGGGTCTAAATTCCTCCCTTATCCAGAAATTTGACGGTTAAACTATTCTATATTGTCTTAATTTGCCTATAGGCTCACTCTGTGTATATAAATCATATATTTAGTTTGATCTTATCTTGATGTACAGTGTGAGATATTGGTCTGTACCTAGTTTCTGTCATAATTTTTCCAGTTTTTCATATGAAAGAGTGTTCCAAATCACTATTGATCAGAGAAATGCAAATTAAGACAACTCTGAGATACCACTACACACCTGTCAAATTGGCTAAGATGACAGGAAAAAATAATGATGAATGTTGGAGGGGATGCAGGAAAACTGGGACACTGATGCATTATTGGTGGAGTTGTGAACGAATCCAACCATTCTGGAGAGCAATCTGGAATTATGCCCAAAAAGTTATCAAATTGTGCATACCCTTTGATCCAGCAGTGTTTCTACTGGGCTTATACCCCAAAGAGATACTAAAGAAAGGAAAGGGACCTGTATGTGCCAAAATGTTTGTGGCAGCCCTGTTTGTAGTGGCTAGAAGCTGGAAAATGAAAGGATGTCCATCAATTGGAGAATGGCTGGGTAAATTGTGGTATATGAATGTTATGGAATATGATTGTTCTGTAAGGAATGACCAGCAGGATGAATACAGAGAGGCTTGGAAAGACTTACATGAACTGATGCTAAGTGAGATGAGCAGAACCAGGAGATCATTATACACTTCGACAACGATATTGTATGAGGACATATTTTGATGGAAGTGGATTTCTTTGACAAAGAGACCTAACTCAGTTTCAATGGATAAATGATGGACAGAAGCAGCTACACCCAAAGAAAGAACACTGGGAAATGAATGTGAACTATTTGCATTTTTGTTTTTCTTCCTGGGTTATTTTTACCTTCTGAATCCAATTCTCCCTGTGCAACAAGAGAACAGTTCGGTTCTGCAAACATGAATTGTATCTAGGATATACTGCATCATATCTAACATATATAGGACTGCTTGCCATCTAGGGGAGGGGGTGGAGGGAGGGAGGGAAAAAATCGGAACAGAAGCAAGTGCAAGGGATAATGTTGTAAAAAAAATTACCCTGGCATGGATTCTGTCGATATAAAGTTATTATAAAATAAAATAAATAAATAAAATAAAAATTTTTTTAAATAATAATTTTCCAGTTTTCCCAGCAGTTTTTTGTTAAATAATGAATTTTTATTCCCAAACTTTTCATTTTGGGGTTTATCGTATCCTATGTTACTGTGGTCATTTACTAAAATGTAATTTGTGACTAATCTATTCCACTGATCCTCTCTGTTTCTTTGCCAGTACCAAATTGTTTTGATAATTATTATTTTATAAAATAGTTTGAGATTGGTATGGTTAGACCATCTTCTTTCACAGTTTTTTTCCATTGATTCCCTTGATATGCTTGCGCTTTTGTTCTTCCACATGAATTTTGTCATTTTTTAAGCTCTTATTTTTTTAATAGTTTAATTGATCTGGCCTTGAATAAATAGACAAATTGTCTATATTTGTGTGAAATAATTGTATTCATATAGTTCCTGGTTTTGTCTTGGCAGGTAGACACAAGTATTTTATATTATGTAGAGCTACTTTAAATGGAATTTTTCTTTCTCTCTTTTGCTGCTAGACTTTGATGGTATTATATAGAAATGCTACTTATTTATGTGAGCTTATTTTGTATTCTATAACTTGACAAAGTTATTAATAATTTAACATTTTTTTAGTTAATTCTCTGGGATTTTCTAAGTATGCCATCATATCACCTACAAAGAGTGATAGTCTTGTTTTTTCATTGCCTGTTCTAATTCCTTTAATTTTTTTTCTTCTCTTATTGCTCTAGCTAACATTTCTAGCACAACATTAAATAATAGAGGTGATAATGGGCATCCTTGCTTCACCCCTGGTTGTATTGGGAAGACTTCTAGCTTATTCCCATTACAGATAATCCTTGCTGATGATAAATATTACTTTTCATTTTAAGGTAAGCTCCATGTACTCCTATGCTCTCTAATGTTTTTAATAGGAGTGGATGCTCTATTTTGTCAAAAGTTTTTTCTGCATCTGTTGAGATAATTATGATTTCTCTTGGTTTGTAACTGATATGGTCAATTATGATTATAGCACTGCATTCCTGGTATAAATGCCACTTGACCCTTTTGAAATATTGCTGTAATTTCTGCTAGTAGTTTATTTAAAATTGCTGCATCAATATTTATTAGGGAAAATCGCCTGTAATTTTCTTTTTCTGTTTTGGATATCAGCCCCATGTTTGTGTCATAAAAGGAATTTGGTAGCATTCCTTTACCTGTTTTTTCAAATAGATTATATAATATTGAAATTAATTGTTCTTTAAATGTTTGATAGAATTAACTTTTGAATCCAAATGGCCTGGGAGTTTTTTCCTTAGGAAGTTCATTGATGAAAATTTAATTTTAATTAAATTTATTATCATACCAATGAAATAAGCTTTTTAATCAGTCTTTCCCCAAACACTACTGCATTTATGAAAAGCCTTGGTCCAGGGATAGAAGAGAGAAGAAGAGAAATTATTATTTTTTTGTTTTTTTGCTGAGGCAGTTGAGGTTAGGTGACTTGCCCAGGGTCACACAACCAGAAAACATTAAATGTCTGAGGTCAGATTTGAACTCAGGTCCCTTCTGACTTCAGGGCTGGTACTTTATCCACTGTGCCACCTAGCTACCCCTGAGAAGTTAGTTCTTTTCCCCAACATTAGAATTACAGTAAGATTCTGTAGAACATATATTCATTTCCTGCTTTTTGCCAACAATTTCAGGAATATTGATTTTATAATAAAAAATAATAATTCTATCAATTTGAAGTACTTTTCCTTCATGGTGCTCCATTCTACTATAAAATACAGATGGAGAAATGTTTCCCTTTATTCCTTTTCTTTTTCCCCTTCATCTAGACTTTCATTAGATGAATGAAAGAATCTCTTGGCTCTTGGCAGCTATACATCCAGGCTATATATCTGCCGAAAGAAGGATGTCTAGGTTGGATCGCTCACAGTGAATAAAACTATGTGTCCCCGAAGTTGCTTAAATGAGCCCACAATGTAAAAGACCAAAGTAATGTCATGGAAAAAGCAATAAGCTTGAAGTTCAAAAATCTGACTTCAGACCTACGCTCTGCCACTGACTGTGTGTGATCTTGGCCAACTCACTTAACTCTTTGGAACCTCAGTTTCCTCATTTGCAAAATGAGGGGATTTGATTATATGATTCCTAAAGTTCCCTGTGCTTTTGAGTCTGAATCTAGGACAGCAGCATCAGGATTCTGTATATCTCCTGACAAATCAATTCTTATTCCTTACCTGTTCTAACAGTCCTTTGTCAGCAACTCGTATTCTTTGCAAATGTTGTATGAAATCATGAATTGAGGTCAGACCATCTTTCCCCCCCCAAAATGTAGTACATATTACAAAGTCAAAAATGCAAATAAATGAAACATGGAATCAAACCCCAAATAAAGCAGAAGATTCCAAATTACTTGCCTTTTAAATTTTAAAAATTCTGTAAGCTTTGGCAAAATAATAATAATGATGTATTTCATGTTTATTCTCATCCCTTTTCTCATCAATTCCCAATTGCTTGTACACAGTGTGGTACTACAAATAGAATACTAAAGTGCGGAGGTCCAAAACCTGGCCTTGAATTCTGTTTTTGCCAACTGCTGTCTGTATGATCTCATTCGAGTGTTCTTGTTTTTTAAAATGAGGGGGTTGAACTAGATAGACCCTAAGATCCTTTCCAACCCTAAATCTTATTTTTAAAAATATGTATGCATTATGTGTTTGTGTATGACAGTGTGTATATGTATTATTCTAATTATGCTTTCTGTGGTTTGGAATAATTTTCTTGATTTCCTTTCAATATAGTTCCCCAGGCAAGAGTTCATTTTCTATCTTTAACTTCAATAATATTAAGAACATTGTCATTATGAATCCCACTAGTGATAGTCTTCTGGCTTGAGTGTATCACTATTTGGAGAAAGATATGATCTCAGTGAGAGAGCAGTGAAGTTATTCAAAATCATGGTGGTTAGAACAAATATAAGATGGAAAATATCCATGATGTGGATTCACCAAGCTGAAGTCAGACCCACATATTATTTAAAACCAAAATGGCAGGTTCAGAATTATGATGCTTCTAATACCAGGCTTAGCTTGCTTGCATGACTACACACAAACTAGTCAAAGTTTCTTTGTGTGGTCATATCCTCCCCCAAAACCATTTACAAAATTGCTGTTCTCCATATATACCATTTACAACGGTTGTCTATTTAAGTGGCGTCATTTCCTTTTGGATCTAGGAGAAACATGCCATCTTTTTGGAAGTATATTAAGGAAAATTAATGACTGTTATCAGTGATCTACTTTCTTTGAAAAAAAAGATCAATAAGTTCATTAGTAGACATAAATTTGTAATGTACAAGATTATGAAGAGAACAACCAGATTTCCATTGCACTTTATTTTGCAGCTTCACTTCCATGTTGGATGATTGAGCAAGTCTCTTTAATTTCTTCCTTTTCCTAGGCAATGTTCCAGGGTTCCGAAGCTTATTTGTGTATCATAGGTTTCTTTGGCATGAAGCTTTTGGACTCCTTTTCAGAATAATGTCATTTAAATGCCTCAAGCATACATAAGATTATAGTAGAAACCAAATATATTGAAATAAAGTTGTCAACAAATGGTTTTTTAAAAGTTCATAAGCCCTAAATTAAGAACTCTTGCCACAGGATTATAACTTGTGAAGTTGGGGGAGATCTGCATTGAGAGAGAAGGAGTTCCCTCTCACAAAAATCACACATCTAGTCCAAAAATAAATTTGTAAATATTACATTAGAGTCATATAATCCTTTTTATGTAAGTTGCTTCATCTACTAAAATTTAACACATCATGATGCTAATGCCAATGAAGTGAAAATTATTTCTAAGGTTCAAGAACTTTTGTTTTCACTGTATCCCGAGACGGGGAATTTTTCAAATGTATGATATGCAACTTCCAAAATAATTTATGCAATATGAAGGTCAACTTTAAATTATTTGTCTAGTCCAGGTATCTCTAGTTGACTTTATACTTTTAGTCTTAAACTAGTCTGTCTCTCTTTCACTCCTCAGGTGCTTGTAGTTGTACCTAAGAGGATTTAGGTGAATTGTTATTCAGATAATGTTATTTATTATTTGTTAGGTGAATTGTTATTCAGAGGTCTTCAACTGTGGTCCTCTGCTAAGGCTATTTTTAGGCAAGTGAAGATCGTACCTGAATGTCTCCAAAGTAGGAATGATAAAGTCTATTTTCCTTGCCTGGGCTAGTAGGCAGGGTTTACCCATAGGTAAAATTCCATTACTCCTTTCTTTTATGTGAACCTCTTCCCCATTACATGCAGTCTGCTCAGGGCTTTCCACTACTGTTCCTGACATAGAAAGTTCCCTTGTCATCAAATGTGTTCCCTAAACTCCAGTCCTAGCTCTCACTTTCCTTTTCTTTATAATTAGCTTTTCTTGTCTACCTCTAGCAATTTCTTGCTAGGGATAGAAAGATACGTCTTGCTATATTAGATAGATATAAAAATACATACATACATACATACACACATACATATTGATTATCATACACATCTATATGTGTTTGTATATATGCATGCACATATTTTTTCTTATCATGCGAGCTTTACCATATGAAAAGAAAAAGAAAGAAGAAAAAAGAAGAAAAATGACAAAGAACTAAATTTCTGTTTTGTATATTTTAAAAGAAATTATTACATATATGTATAAAATAGCATATATAATTTATCAAGATGGTAACAAAATTGCTATTTGTGTACCCTTCTTAATTTCTTTTTCTTCTCTGTATTTTAAAATGTTTTATTCATGTCTTGCTTCCCACATCTCTCCTTTCACACTAATCTATCAGAAGCCCTCTCTTATAAAAGAATGTTCATTCAAGTAAAAGAAATGCACACATTGGCTATATCTGAAAATGCACATCTTATTCCATACTTCACCTGTCTGCTTTATGAAGTGCTAGCCACTCTGATTGATTTATATGTGATTTATGCTACTAGGTTAGTAAGAGATAATAACCAGGTGTGACTGCTCCCCAGAAATATACATGCAAACATATTGCATTTCCTCAAGGGCCTTCTGTGGATTCCCCTGGGGGTAAACAACAGATTGAGAATCTGGACACCTGAGTTTCTCCTCAGGCCACGTCCACCTCTGTCCTCCATCTCAATCCTTCATTACTGGTAAAATAAGATTGTTAGAAGTAGTACATACATTTTTTAACTTAATTCAAGACCTAGCTTAAAATCTATCTCCTACCAGATCTTTTCCTACTTTGCTAATTCACATTGATCTTGCCTTCAAAAGCTTTCTTTTGATGGGTCATATTCATGGGTTATAAAAGTTAAGAATTGGAAAGGACCTAATAGTCTGATCTGTGAATTATTAGGAAGCTTTTGACGAATCTATCCCATCAGTAACTAGGTGCATTTCAAACTGCTTCTGGATGTCTAATGTTGTGAGGAGACAGAAGAAGAAGAATCAAATCCTGTCCTTAAGAAATTTACGATCTAATTAAAGAACCAAGACAGCCACCTCAAATATCTAGTGAACTATTAAAGATTTAGTCACGTTCAAGACTGTGCTTGAGGAATTCACAGATTTTCATAGTTAGATGAGCAAAATGTCAAGGGCTTACTGAATAATAATAGCTAGCATATTTATGTAGTACTTGGGGATTGCAAAGCTTTTTACATACTATCTTATTTGATCCTCATAATAACTCTGTGAGATAGAGGTTGTTATCCCTATTTTACATGTGGGGAAACTGAGCCTTACAGACTTGTCCAACGTTACCCAGTTAAAGGTCAGAGGTAGGATTTAAACTCAGCTCATCCTTATTCCAAGTGCAGTGCTCTGTTATGTTGCCCAGACGCCTGTAAGAAATAAAAAAAATAGGAGCAGTGGATATAGATGACTTTCAAGAAATGTGATGGCCAAGAGAAAAAAAAGAGGATTATAGCTTGAGAAAAACACTGGTTTGTCACAGGCTCTTTTCATAATAGGAGAAAGCTTGCATATGTTTATAGGCAGAAAGCAAATTACTGTGGGGGAAGGGAGAAGATAGATTTGCTTAGTTGGTTGTTTAGAGGATTTTTATTGGGGAGAAATTGGATATAAAATTGTTTAGGTGGGGGTAAATCCAAATCACAGCAGGTCAAACCTTTAAAAAAAAGATTTATTTTATTTGTTTCTTTGTAGGGTTTTTTAAGGGCAGGAGAGTAGATTTGTTCTTTGGTTCTGTAAAGTATCTGGTTAGAAAAGGAATCCAGTTCAGTGGAGGAAGTGAGAGAGCAAAAGGAAAGATGGCAACCATGTTCAGAGAGCAGAAAGGGAACCCGATCCAAAAGAGAGCAAGAAAGAGGTTCAGTGAATGAATAAAGTGAGAACCCAGGAAAAAATGGGGAAGGGATTATGAGAAAAACTGAAGGGCTCAAGAAGGAAGAGGCAGATGAGGGAGGAACTCTGGACTGTTTGGTCCATAGAGGGGAAAACAACTGGAAACGGAGGGAAAGAAAAGCTGAGGGACCCTTGCTGATGCCATTCACTTGCCCTTATAAGCCAATGAGAAGAATGCAGAGAGGGAGGGATCAAAAGACTGAGCTGGAAAGGAAGAATTTTAGGGTTACTGCAATAGATTACCGGGAACATCGTGTTTGGGGAACAGGAATTTGGTATGTCCATAAGATGGATTGGCTTGGAAAAGAAGGAGATTGGAGGCAAGAGACCAGTTGGGCAATCAGGAAACTATGGGGCCATTGTTAAGCAAGGAAGGAAAAAACATTAGTAATTTGAATGGAAAAAGGGGAGAATGCAGATTAAGATGCTGCCTATGGGAAGAGGAAAGGGCAGCTTTGAGAAACCCATTCCAAGAAATAAAATCACTTGAGCTTGATCATATACAATTCCCTTATATTCAGTCAAAGAAAAGAATAGAGTCCAGAGTGATTGATTTTGTATTAAAAATAAATACAAGCAATAAAATGTGCCCCCCAGATCACATCTATCCATGTACACAAACTCCTACCACATACACTCACTAAACTCCCATACTTCCCTATTACTTTCAGGTTAAAATATAAAAAAACTCAATTTGTTTTCAAAACTCATTCCAACTTGACCTTTTTCTACCCTTTCAGGCTCCTTTCACTTTTATCTAACAGTCTTTGCTGACTGCCCTCCTGCCTTTCCTAGCCTGTTAAGGTTAAGCTAAAATCCCACCTTTTGCTATAAGCCTTTGCCAGCCTTTCTTAATGCTGGTGCCTTCTCTCCGAATTTATCTCCATATTATCCCTTTATCCCATATATATTTTACTTGTACATAATTTTACAATAACAATAGCTCACATAGCATACTATGTTCCAGGCACTGCAATAAGTCTATAATTTTTCTCTCATTTGATCCTCACAACAACTCTGAGAGGTAGGTGCTAATAATACCCCCATTTTATAGATCAGGAAACTGAGGCAAGCAGAGACCAAGTGGCTTTCTAGTAAGTGTCTGAGCCTAAATTTAAATTCAGGTCTTCTTCATTTTAGACTCAGAATCTCATTGTCCCTATTAAACCAGTTACTCTTTGAGAACAGGTATTATATTACCTTTCTGGGTATCCTCAGCACTTTGCATAGTGTCTGATACTTAATAAATGATTGTAGAAGTCAAGAGAGCAGAGAGCATCCAGAAAGAAGTTATTTGTTATAGAAAGAAGCTTATAGTTGGAGTCCCAGTTCCTCCATTTCTTAGCCACATAGGAGCATCATTCTAGAACCAGTTCAGTACTTTAGTAGCCAGCAAGTCCCAGCTCCTTCCTTTACCCTTTTGTTTTTCCCTTTTGCTCACCCTCTGGTGATTCTTAGAGTTTATTCCTCCAATTTAGGGGAGCCCATTGTAAGCCTCTGTACAAATCTGGGTGTTTCCCTTTTCATCACTACTGCAGCAGAAGCATGTTTCTTCCCCCCGCCTCCCATGTCCCCAGTACAGTTCTGTGAGCATTTGGTTCATGTAACTATTAAACATACACAGGGTAAAATCTCCTTTAAAATAAACAGCCTCACACACTTTATGCTGTTGTCACTCGCCAAATTTCCCTTTTGAAACTAAAGCTATTTCTGAGTCACTGAAGCTGAATAAAATGGTCAGCAACCAGCAAAACGACCGTCCGTTTGTCCTTTTATCACATCAAAACAGCTGAAATCATTTTTTAATAAAAACGTTAAAAACCATTTGTTCCCTTGCCTCGACCTTGTATAAAGTGTGCGTCCTTGTTCCATGTTTTTATTAACTGAGTTTTGATGTGGGGTTCATTTGCTGCCCAAACTTGGGAAGACTTTCTCCATTGTAAAAACGCAATCCCATATGTAAGTCATTTCTGATTTCTTTCTGCCCTTGTCCAAGATATTTGTTTTCTCACAACTGGCTCACTCTCCTTGGCTTGCCAGACTCTGCTTACTGGTATCCAACTGTCCCATCCATTCCCATCTGTAAATCTCATTGGAGTTTGTTTCCTGAGCAATTCTGACCTGTCTTTCCCCAACCTTGTTTCATTTCACTTTGAAAAAGAGATTTTTAAAGTTTACCAGGATTGTAGAGCATTCTGGACTTGTCCCTTGATTTTGCCAGAAATCATCATGGCTGTGGCTTTTGTGGATCTTTTGGGTAAATTCAGCCCACATGCTTTTTCCTCTCTATTCTTTTCTTTGGTTTGTTCTTCTTGTGCCATATCTGGGTGCCCAGCGCCGAGCACAGATGGACGCTTTATCACTACTATTTGATGATGATTTGGGGAGAGTGAGAGGATTATTTTTTCCTCATAGCTTACAGCTGCTCCCAATATGGCTCATCATGAGTGAAAGAAAATGAATAAAGATGGGATTTCTGAACCCAAATTCAGCTGTGGTGTAGGGAAGGCCCATACTCCTCAAAGGAGCTGGGAATTAAACAGAAGGAAATCACTGTGGCTACTTATTATTTAGTTTATTAGTTCTAATGGGAATAGGACTGCCTCATACCTGTGAGGGGCGGCTGTGTGTGTGTGTGTGTGTGTGTGTGTGTGTGTGTGTGTGTGTATTACTGCCATATGGTTCTGAATGAAATTCTCATCACATTCAATGCATCTGAAACCATTTATGTGAAGCTTGTTGGCGTAGCTTGTGATTGGAGGATAAGCAAGCCCATTAAAACACTGCAGATGGAATAAAGAAACATGGAGATAACATTTAAAGAGACCTTCAGGCCCTAGAAATGGCATTTTTGGATCAGCCCATACGTTTATTTTAAGCAGCTATCATTTCCATAGTTTGTGGGTTATATGTTTCCATCTGCCCTGGTAACTAAGGTACCTTTAATGCTCAAATACATTTAATATAAGGGGAGGAAAAGGAAACAGCATGTGGAAAGATAGGTTTCAATTTCCAGACCAGAGTTTGTTGAGAGGTAAAATTCAACAGATGATGGTGAATCATAAGCTCCATGTATTCAGTGTAATTGTGGAGGATCTCTGCAAGTATAAAGGAAGTTTGGGGGTCCTTGAGAATAAACATTTAACACAAGTAAAAGAAGCTTTTGTTAAAGGACATAATAAAAGGGAGGGATCATGTGATTCTGGTGATCTACCAGGCCAGTTGGCAGATATGGTCAATTCCACTATTGACCCCATGTATTAGTTTCCAATGCTATGAATAGGTAATTAGTATTCTAGTGGCTGGGTTCCACTCACCACTTTGACATTTATTCTTGACAAAAAAGGCATCTTGTCTGGCAAATAAGATATTCTAGAACACTACAGCTCCTCAAATCTATAATAAATTCCGCAGTTACCTAATTACTTTATATTTTTCTAAAATACAAGTAAATGCCAGACTTTTCATTGTTGTCAACCATCCAAGATATCACTTCTTTGAGATTTTTTTCCCCTTGTACATGAAGAATTAAGCATCATTTACATGCAAATGGCCTTTGAAAGTCCTCTAATCTCATGGCTTTGACTAGTGTTTTCCTTTGGAAATAAAGACCCAGGGTACATGTTGCTTTATTGTTCCTGTAGATTCCTATATGTTGATAGGAATCCCCTTGCTACAAAATAGTTCTCCAGATGCCCCTGTTTACTGATAACACATCCTGTGGGACTCCCAAACTCATTATAAGTCAATAGTATGATATGGCAACCAACAAAATCAATAGCATCAGAGACTGAATTGAGAATCATGGTCTCCAGAACTGAGATGACAATCTCACTGTACCATCTACTCCTAGTCAGACTCTATATCTTGTGTCATCTTTCTTTCTGGGAGTCACAATTTAGGAAGGATATCAATAAACTAGAGAGCATTTGGAGAAAGGCAACCAGGCTAACATAGGACCTAGATTGTGCTATTTGAGGATTGGTCCAGATTAGTTGAATTAAAAAGTGATATTAATTCTGGAGAAGGGAAAAGTTAGCAAGGAAAATGACAGCTGCCTTGAAGTCTTTGTAGGACCAGCATGTGGAAGATGAGATAACTTAATTCTGGTTGGCCCTGAGAGAAAAAAGCTAATAACAAAGAGCAGAGGTTTCAGAGAAGCAGTTTTAGAAAAAGTAAGGGGAAGCATCCTACCAAAAAGAGCTATCTAAAAGTAAAGTACCTGCCTTACAAAATAGTGGGTTTCTTAATGGGATCCTCCAGGTAAAAGTTGGAGGGTTACTTGTTGGTTATGCTTGAGGAGGGATCATAATTCAGGGAAATCCCATCCAACACTGAAAGTTTATGATTAATGGAAATACATAGACAAGAATAACATGGGATGATAAACCACAGATTGGTTACAGCTTATACTGGTAAAAGGAGTGTTTACACGAGTGAAATCAAGGATTCTGCAATGTCTGTGTGGCTGAACTTTAAATCAAGAAGACGAGTTCAGGTTCTTCCTCCCACTTGTACTCCTGAGCAGGTCACTTAATCATTCTCAACCTTAGATTCCTCATCTGTAAGATGGGAGGAACAAATAGAACTTAAAACAGTTGTGAGAATGAATTATAGCTATTATTACCATTATTATCTCTAAAAGGAGAACATGGGCATGTACATGGATAAATTATTTTGATATTACTATAGGAAGAAAATAAATTTTAAAAATGAGTATCTTCTGGGGAAGGGATGCAGCCCTTTTTCTTGACAAAAACAAAGGATCAAAGATGAAATTTATCTCTCTGTGTGTATGTAGGTATAGATGTATGTGTATGTATGTGTATATACACATGTATATATGAACATATATGCAGGTATAGGTGTAAACACGTATGTATGTATGTATTCAGACCACAGGAGGTGCCTAACATCCCAGCTGTCTAGAAGCAGCTTATAAAGATTAGAGAGTTGAATGGCCCACTTTGGGAGCTGCCAAAAAAAGAATGGAAGTTTTGTTTCATTCCCAAAGGGGGTAAAAGAGTTTTAATATCTGTGAACATTGTATTTAATACTCAACAAATGTGATATGGTGCTGATAGTGGGGGAGGGGGACAAGAAGGTATTTCCAGTTTGTGCTTTGTGGTAATAGCACAATACAGAGTTTATATTGCAGTTCCTAGGCCCTAGGAGCACAGGCTTAATGAAAACCAGCACTGTTTGGGCAAATATTTCCTGGCATCTTTACATTTCCTTTAACTGGAAACAGATAAAATGCTGGCATGGTGTCATAACTGAGGGATGGTGTATTTTCGAATGAAAAACATCTTAAAGTTGTTTTTGCTGAGAAAAATTAAGTTGGTCATTTAGATAGAGGACTGATGGCTTCTGGCTCCTCACCTACTAAATTCAGTTAACTAACAAAAAGGCTGGGAGTTGAGTGGCTAATCCCATTTCTTCTGCTGTCTTCTTATGCAACCTGTCTCAGAAAATCACTTAACCCTCTCTCTGACTGTTCCCTCATTGATGGGAAAAGGAACTTGAAGTATCAATGTATGGGCTATGGAATCAAAAAATCTTAACAGTAATTGCAAAAATTTGGAAAATACAGTGACAGATTTTTTTTTTTTTAAGATTAGATCAAACAGAATCAATCTGGTCCAGATCATCCTGCTTTTATTTCTCCTTCTTGCCAGCATTTAGGCCATTATTTTTTAATAGGGGCTGAATGGGGGCAGGGAGAGAAGGAAATTGAAATGAGGTGGTTCTGCTTTTTATTGAAATAGGAGGGGTGCTAATATCAGGTTCTCGCTCCCTGTCATGTCAGATACTCAGAAGTTGACTGTGCTGTTTTTAGAAAATTGATTTCACATGTTCCTTTATTTTGGGAGCCCCATTTACTTTATGTATTACCTACCTTTATACAACTCATTATTTGTGCATTTATTCAGCATTTATCAAGTTCCTACTGGCTGTATAGGAGATACAAAGTGTGAGACATAATTGTAAAGTTAGGAACCTACTTCCACAAGCCATCCATTAGTCTTTGTCTTCTTACTTTCTAGTCAAATCATACTTTAGGAAGGTTCCCTGCTCTCCCACAGCTTTTAGTCTTGGGAATGGGCAGAAGAAAAAAGGCATAGCTGCAGATAACTCTGGTGTAGGACAGAATACATTAAGTTGCAAGTGCTTTAGAATGATAGTAAGCCTATAAACAAAGGAAAACTTTAGCTGTAGCTGGGATGAGAGCTAAGAATTCACAGATGGTATTTTGATAGAGATGGATGATAAAAAACGAAGGAAAAAAAAAACCAAAAAAAAAAAAATTGAAACCCATGAGCCAGGACCAGTTAGTTGATGTGATGGATAGAACACCAGCCCTGAAGACAGGAGGACCTGAGTTCAAATTTAATCTCAGGCACTTAACACTTCCTGGCTGTGTGACCCTGGGCAAGTTAACCCCAGTTTTGGGAGGAAGAGAGTAAGAGAGGGAGGGAGAGAAGGAAGGGAGGAAAGAAGGGAGAGAGAGAGAGAGAGAGAGAGAGAGAGAGAGAGAGAGAGAGAGAGAGAGAGAGAGAGAGAGAGAAGAAAGAAAACAAATCAAAAAAGGTTGATAGTGAGAAAGAGCAAGGCATGGTTATAGTATAGTGGGTAAAGTAGTTTGATGGAGAGTAAAGATTTGAAGAAATGAGCTGGACAAGTGCACTCATTCCAAAGGATTCCAAAGTACCATGTAGTAGGAGGACCAGATTTGTGGAGTCAGCATGAGAAGAACATTCACTTTTGAGTTAGAGAATCTGGGTTCAAATCCCAGCCAGCCTCCTTACTGCCTTAGTGATGTTAAGTAAATCATTTTATCCCTTTTTAAATTATATCAAGTGTGGGAGTTAGCAAGATACATTCTCCGATGAATAAGTCAAAAGAGAATATAAACAAATAGTTTTCCAAAAAGAAGGATAGCAAACTGTTAGAAATCATATGAAAGATTATTCTAGATCATAAATAATCAAAGAAATTCGAATCAAAACAACTCTCTTTTTACCTTACACATGGCAGATTGGAAAAGATGGCAAAAGATGGATCTAGAGTTGGAAGAGCTATAGAAAATCAGAAACATTTAAGCCTAATTAACTAATCAGAAAAAAAGTGGCTAATATATGTGTATCCCCTGGTACATTGCTTCAACCACAAGGAAGTCAAAAACAGAAAAAAAAAAAAAAGTTGACATCCAAAATATTAATGGTAACCCTTTTTTCATAGCCAAATCCCTCCCCCTCAAAAAAAAAAAAAAACTGAAAAATCATGGTTCATGGCCATCAACAGGTTGATGGCTTAACAAATTATAGTGCCTTAATGTAATGGAATTATTTTGAAGAATATGGAGAAACTTGGAAAGACTTGAACTGATACACAATAAACTGAACAAAACCAGAAAAATAATATATAGTACTACAGCAGTGCATGTGAAAAAAAAAATTTGAAATGGAATGGAATATTATTATAAAAACCAAACTTGGTCCCAGAGAAATGTTGAGAAGATGGACCTCTGCTGTTCAGTGGGAGACCATATGGAATATTTCATATACTATTGGGTGTGATTGATGTGACTTAATTTTCAGAACTTTTCTCTTCTCTTTTTCTTCCCTTTTTTCTTCTTTTAGTCTTTGTTATAAGGGAAGACACTGGATATAGGAGAAAAGAGAAAGATATTCAGAAACTAGTGTGACATTTTAAAATAAATTAATAGAAATAAAATGAAATTTCAGCTTAGGGTATAGAATTTTAAGATCTTTCCTATTTCACCCAGAGTTTAAGTGCTGGGGCCCAATGACTTGGAAGCTTTGGCCTTCTCTATTTCTGACCTATCCCAATTTGCCCCTCCACAAGCAGCCTGGTGCCCCTCCAGTTTGGGGCCCATCATGTTGATGATGCACTTAGGGCACACATATCTCAAAACTCCCAACCAGCCTCAGCCTTTCATGTAGCAGGGGTTACAGATGCCTATGAAATACTTTCTGCATAACTCTTCTGAGAAGTTGATATTATACCTTTGATAAAAAGGTATTCTTTTACCTATATTACAGAAATAGGTGACTATCTCCAGAAAAGGAGACTAGTTCCATAGTAGGAACATCACTTGTCTAGGGGCACAAGGCTAGTAAAGTAGCATAACTGGGATTTCAGCCCAACTCTCTCCTGACTTCCACAGCATTCTTTCCAGAATTCTCCCCAATTCTGTCTCCTCCATAGGGATGGAGAAGACATAGTGAACTCAAACAAGATACAGTAAAGAATTACTCCATGTTTCACTGGTGAATAACATCGGATGTTTAATTCAGCATAATGAAATAAGGAAAGAACATTGAAATCCTGGTTCTGCCACTTACTAGCTGTTCTAACCTCTCTGATCCTCGATATTCCTCATTTGTAAATTAGGAATAGTATTATATAACACCCCCTGCCCCAAAGAGTCACAAAAATCCAGTAAGATTAACAGATATGAAGCTTTTGCTCAGTATTCCAGACTTTTTGGCCCCATTTAGGATTTTCATGGCAAAGATACTAGTTTGCCATTTCCCTCCTCAGCACATTTTACAGACAACTGAGGCAAACAGTGAATTGTATAGGATCTCACGGCTAGTAAGTGTCTGAGATCAGATTTGGACTCACAAAGATTAGTTTTCCTGACTCCAGGGCTGGCAAGCACTTTGTCGATCCAAAAGAAATATATAAATAATTTATCATTGTTATTATTACTATTTATTTGTTCATATTTATATTCTACATTTTCTATTTATAATCAATGGGGAAATTCTGAAAACTACGTTTGTCTCATTCTCACTTACATAGAAACTTTGGAACAAGGTACCAAATTTTTTCAATTAAATCACTGGTCTCTTCTTGATAAATATAACCAGATGCAGTTCAAATGAGCTTGAGAACATAAGAAATTAATCTAAGATGAATTATTAGAAATGATTATCCAAGGGACAGAGCTCTATTTACTGCTAAATTCTGCTTGTTGTTTAACAGGCTGCCAGGGTACAATAAACCACTAAATGTTTATTTCCACTTCCGGAGGCAGAGCTACCTTGAGGCATCATGTCTGTCAATGAGACATAATAAGCACATATTTTAACTTAAATAAGAGCAGAACAGCAATGAAAGCCCTCAGAAGTGGAGAGTAGGAACTAGATCCTCTTCCTATTGCATCCTCAGTGCTTAAGAGAGAATGAATGCTATTAAGAGTTAGTAGAAAAGACATGCAAGAGCGACTGAGTTAAGGGGACTGGTTTTTGTCTTCTGGATAAAACTGACAATATCCACTTGGACAGACGTGTAAAAGGCCATAGGGAACAATAGGACAAATTGGGAGTACTAGAGTGAGTACATTCTGGCTGGGTGAGCCTCCCTATGGGACGGGAGGGCTCCTGCCTCCAAACCACATTTTCTCAGCATTGACTTTAGTCTAAAAATACATTTATAAGAGCTTCTATTCTAAGCCACCTACCAATAGCCACCACCCAGGCAGTTATTTTGCATTATTTTTGCATATGGAAGATTTTTAAAAAATATTTTATAGTTTACAAAGTTAACCCATGTATATGGCTAGCACTTATCCCATGTATCCCCAGTTCAATCCCCTTTCTTTCTTAAGGAAGGTCTGCCTGGAAGAGGATTATAAGACTTTTTTTGTCAGAAAGAATACTTAGCTGATCAGATATAAAAGGTAACATAATGAAGGTGTACTGTCGGGAACAAATGAAAGGAAAGTGAATTAGTGTGTATCAAGGGGAGTGTGCAAGTGTGTTACCATTGAAAGCAACAGTGTTAACAGTGAAAGTGTAGCCTGTGTTTACTCCCAGGGAGGAGGTGGTATAGCAGACTTCTAAGAATGTCAAATTTGTTGCAAAGTGTAATGGAAAGGTCATTCAAGACCACAAGAGTGATACAGTGAAAAGAGCACTGGATTTGGAGTGAAAGGATCTGGATTCAAATATTGCTTTTTGAGCAAGTCACGAAACTCTTTCTCAATTTCCTCATCTGTAAAATGAGGAAGTTAGATCAAGTGATCTCCAAGGTCCATTCCAGCTTTAAAATTATTATCCTCTGATGGACTGAGAAAATGAATAGAGCATTAGAGTGAGGGAATAGGTTGCCAGGGAGCAGCAGTGACAAAGGAATGGATAACTTTCAGCTCTCTTGTTTAGCATTCAAAGCCCATCACGATTCAGTCTCAACCTACCTTTCCAACTTTATTCTCCATGACCTATTTCTATACACTCTAGTCCAGCTACATTGGTCTTGCTGTTGTTGCTTACTCAAAACATTACATCTGGCGTTTTCCCTCACAACTAGAATGTGTTCCTACTTATCTTTGCCTTCTAAAATCTCTAGCTTCTTTAAAAGTTTAGCTCACTCGTTATCCCTTATAGAAGTCCTTTCCTAATTTCACCCCCCCCCATCTCCATGTCTGCCTTCTAGGGTTTCCTTTGCCACCACTATCCCCCACAATTACCTTGTATTTATTTTGTACTCACACACATTGTCTCCCCAGGTAAAATGCAAAGTCCTTTAACAGGGGACTGTTAAATTTGTGTCTCAATACCTGACACAGTAGCTGGGACATAGTGCTAAATCAATGTTTGTTGAAAGATTGATGAATTTGGGGCAGACACCATGTTGAGGCTTTTTTCATAAGACTTTTTTCATAAAGTCTTTATGTCCTAAGAAAGGGTAAAAGAGAACTTATGACCCAAAAGTAATCCTAACTATGTATTATTTCTACTTGAAGATTAATGGGGCAATAAACTCACTTTTATTTGGGAATTTTGTGACTTGCTCTGGTTATGATGAGATTTAAAAAAAAGGATAAATCATGTTTTGTTTCATTGCTGGAACCAAAAGGAGCTTTGCAAGACAAGTCAATGCTGAAAGCAATAAGCCCTTTATTTGGTATGTTTACCACCAGGAGAATGCACTTAACTTGAAACACCAGGCTGAAGTGACAAGGAGATGGGAGAAAATGGGGAAAGACAAGAAAGGAAGAGAATGGCTCCACCCAGAGATGTCTGCCCCCAAAGAACTCAGAAAAAGCCTTACAGTCTGTGGCAAAGAGGTAGAGCTGGGCCTGGGAGGACATCTCCCCCTCCCCTAAGAGAGCAGCACTTACATTTTCCACACTGAGACAAAGTCCCAGGACTTGCAGGACACTAGCCACCAGGACTTAGTACATTGTTTAGACCTGCCTCCCAATAATTTAGGACATAATTTCTATTTTTTTTTTCACTGAACGAATATGACCACTAAAGAGGGCTGCAGATTTGAGAGAGAAAGATGCTGATGGGCTTCCTGCCCTGCAAATCACAGACAGAGAGATGCCAATTAGTGAGGGAGAGGAAAAATAGAAGTTCCACAAAAAAAGACTGTGAATATAGGAGGTTCTAAGGAATGGACACAGCAGAAAAAGGAAATGTCTTTAGAGCAGAGACAGCCCAACACCAGAAAGGCAATTGATTGGAAAAATCAGAGGGATTTCTAGGCCACAATTTTCACACCTGTGTGTGCATTTTAACATTTAACATTTGTTGTCAATAAATCTCACTCAGTTTTTTCTGTCTTTTTTTAAGTGAAGTGTTCTCTCTCAATATTTATTTCTGCTCTTTTGAGTATTCCTGGAGAATAGGTTCTCATCTGGGGTCCCGGAACCTGTGTTGTTTTTTTTTTTTTAATTATTTTGATATGATTGGCTTCCTTTATAATCCTATGTATTTTATTTTATGAATTTAAAGCCCTACTGGGAAAATGTCCATAAGTATCACCAGACTGCCCAAGGAGACTATGACACAAAAAATGTTAAGAACTCCTGTCTTTGGTGATGGCTTTGACCCTCAGACCCAATGTCCGAGCCCACAATTGTTCAGAAGGAGCTGAACAAGTGAGGGATGAAACTAGAACACTGCCCTC
This sequence comes from Antechinus flavipes, assembly GCF_016432865.1. NCBI lineage: Eukaryota > Metazoa > Chordata > Mammalia > Dasyuromorphia > Dasyuridae > Antechinus > Antechinus flavipes. The sequence continues at coordinate 46,795,602 of NC_067402.1, read as the reverse complement.
AGGGTACATAAGGTCTCAGTACTGACCATACTCTTCCTCTCCTGTCTCCCTTCCCCCAGATATCTTGTTTCTTTCTCTTCCATCATTAGCAAAAGCCCATTCTCCCAGCCTGTCTAAAGGGGCCAGGCAAAGCAGAGTGGCAGGGCCTTTGTCCCAGGGTGGAAAATGTAAGGGCTGCTCTCCTGGCGGGGAGAGATGTCCTCCCAGGCCCAGCTCTACCTAAGCAGCTTAGAAACTTTCTGGTTTCCTCAGACATGCTTTTTCATTCTTCCTCCTTCCCCTCCTCCTACCAGCACTACTACTGGCCTTTCAGGCAGATGCAAAAATGGCTACTTAGAGTTTTTCAGTGTGATCATGGTTTATATCATTAGCCAAAGCAGTCAGTAAGCATTTATTAAGGACTTACTATGATATGGGGACTGTGCTAAGCCCTATACAAAGGATAATACAAAGAGAACCATCCATGGTCCCAGACTTGAAGGATTTGCATTCTCACAGGGAGACAACATACAAATAACTGCCACTAGATAGAACCCTGGTTCTTGAGTGAAGAACTTAGTTCAAATCCAGCTTCAAACTCTGAACACAGTCTGCCCCGTTATAATCTGGGAGTAATATACCTGTGAAGGTCCTGTGAGATAATATTTGTAAAGTACTTAGCCCAATGCCTGACACATAGTAGGCACATATGCACTTACTAAATTATATATATATATATATATATATATATATATATATATATATATATATACACACACACATACACATACATACATACACAAGGATTAAATTAGAGAAGGTAAAATGGAGTGAAGTTGTAAAATCAAATGAAAGATTTTCTATTTTATCCTGGAGGGGCTATGCAGCCATTGAATAGGGGCATATGTCACATAGATCTGACCATTAGCAGGGGAAGATTTTTTTTTTCCTTCACTGTGACACCCCCATCCAGGTGACAAAGGAAATAAATTGGGCCCAGCATCTCAGGAGCCACACCATGTACCAAGACAACTTCCTCTGCTTCCCATGATGATGTCTGTTATCATCTGCCTTCTTATACATTTTTATGCAGACTTTGCACAACTCTCCCTTTGAGTTTTCCCACCTACGGTAACTGTAGCAAAAGAAATTAAACCCAGGTTCATTGGACCTCCTTAGACAATCAAAATTCATATAAATGGGAGCTTTTTAAGTGCTGTTCTTCTGGGTATATGAAAGTCCTCAGTTAGCCACCTTTAATCAAGACTCAGATCTATACTCCAAAAAACTAGCCAATTGAGCAATAATAATAATGTCAATGGATCTGACAATTATGGATTGTAATAACATATGCTAATACCGACTCATCTTGTTTTCCAATTCTGTTTATTGTGATCATGAATGAAAAGCTACAATCACTGAAGTCTTCTCTAACCCTTATTAATTGTGGATAAAAAAAATATTTAGTCTAAGAGATCCTAGAGTTGGGGTTGGGGGATTGGGAGGGGCAGCGTGATGTAGTAGACTGAAAAGTCCAAGAGAAAACAGGGGAACCAGCATACAGCTTCCATGGCCTAGAGTGTTCAAAAAGCTCTACCAATGATTGTTCACCACTCTATAGCCTTGAGTTCCCTGGAGGTCTTATGTCTAGTCCTCCAGCCTTGCAGTTTTAACTGGTTGAGGAGAGGGGAGCTAGCATACTTTTCAACTACCATGGAATACTGTCTTAGGATGAGTCCTTCCTTAAGAAAAATGGACATTTTCATGTTTCCCTGTCTCATCCCTCATCCCTACCCTCTCCCAGTCCTTTGATGTTTATATATGACCTTGTTCCCAGTGGACATCCCCAGAATTCAGGCCTATCATTACTAAAATTTCTCCTAAGAGAATTCTTGGCTTCTTATTTCAAATAGATTTCACTTTAGGTTTTCTTCTTCCCAAGCATGCTCTTTTCCTCTGGGCTTACTAATTTCCTCCAATCACCATCACATAGGGGCCCCTGTCTCTCCCCCCTCATCTCACCCACACTTGAGTGGTGCTTTAACATAGACTGCATGTGGGGGAAAGGAATTTTCCTCCCTCACCAGCTTTAGTCTGATCTCATACACATATATACACATCAGGCTAGCCTGTTATAAAGGAAAACGGTAATTATCACATTATGGTCTGAATGTGATTCTGTTATCTCATTGTTCTCTTGAAATTATCTAATGCCATCACCATATACCAGGCTTCTCTGTAAATCACTGCTGGCCCAGGCAGTTTGGAAAGAATTGTTAGAATGAATTAGTGGGAATTTATTCTTTTGAAGCCAATTAACATTTCTAAGAAGCTGGTGTTTCTGGCTCTCCTAGGCAATCACAAGTGAAATGGGCCACTTGGCGAGGTAGTTTCTCATCAATAGAAATCTTTAAATAGAGACTAATTGACCACTTGCCAGGTGTATTATTGAAAGGCAGCTTTTTCAGGTATGGTTGGACTAAAGAACCATTTGACTAGAGGAGGGAAACAAAGGAATTGTGACAGAAACTCAGAGTATTAAGGATACCCAAGAAGTCATCTGTTCTGGCCCATGCTAGAAAGAGAGCCCCCCCCCCTCTTTTTTTGTCATTAGCTGGAAGACCTCCAAGGAGGAAGATCTCTTCTCCTTCCCAACACAGCCCATCCTGCTTCAGGATAATGCTGACTGTTGGGAAATTCACCAACTCTGTGGTTCTGTGACTCACCATGGCTGAAAGGTCTTTTTTAAACTTTTTTCTGTCTCTCCATGTCATTTCAAGTTGTTAATGTTGCCTGATAATACATTATATCATGATATCATGATACCACATGACACAAATGATAAGTACATTAGAGAGAGAGCCAGCTTAATGCCACATAATGTGCCAGGGAGGTTTGGGTGTCACAAGCAGAGCTAAGCATAAGAAAGGTAATTCTAGTGGTGGTTGTTGTACAGTTGTGTCCAGTTCTTCACAAGTCTGTGGACCACCCTGTCCATGTACTTTTCTTGGTAAAGATACTGGAGTGGTTTACCATTTCCTTTTTTTATTTTATAACTGTTTATTTTCAAAACATATGTATAGATTATTTTCAACATTCACCCTGGCAAAACCTTGTGTTCCAAATTTTTTCCCAACCTTTCCCTCCCCCGCCAGAGGCAAATATATGTTAAACACATGCAATTCTTCTATAAATATTTCCACAGTTATCTTTCTGCACAAGAAAAATCAGATCAAAAAGGAAAAAATTAGAAAGAAAACAAAATGTAAGCAAACTACAACAAAAAGAGTGAAAATGCTATGTTATGTTCCACACTCAGTCCCCACAGCTCTCTCTGGATGTAGATAACTCTCTCCATTACATGACTTGTTTAGCCATTCACCAACTGATGGGCATCTGGGCTGCCATTTCTTTTTCCAGATCAAGGCAGAGAGAGGTTATAAGCGACTTGGCCAAGATGGTACATCCAGTGACAGTCAGGTCTTTCCCAGGGCCGACACTATCCACAGCATCGTGTAACTGCCCTCCATTGCCGAGGGTAGAAAAGTTGTTCAGAGGTTACTGCTCGTAGTCTAAGCTGTTATTCATAAGAACCACGGGCAAAGAGAGGAGGAGGGAGATAGAGTGTGACAGATATTTGGGGGGCGAGTTGGTCCGGCAAATAGGACTTGATGACTGAAAGGACATGAGTGGTGAGAGAAATAGAAGCATCAGAGTTAATACCAGCTTGAACATGGGAGTCAGACCAAATAGCCGTGCTACAAAAAGAGACTGAAGACAGACAAGGGGCCAGACTTAGGACAGAATATAATAAGCCTAGTTCTGGGGATGTCAAGTTTCAAGTTCTGGTGGAACATCCAAGAAGAGATGTCAAGTAGACAGATTAATTAGGCAAAGACGGTCTGAATTAAAAGCTTGGATTACAACCTTTTAAAAGAAGTTCCATTTAGTTAAATACAAATGGATATAGCAGATTCAGCTCATCTTCCCTAAAACATGCTGCCAAATGGAAGTCTGGGGATGGGGGTAGGGAACAAGGTGCTGGTTTAACAAAGGGAGGGAGATGTCTGTACAGTTAACAGTATCCCTTTATATGAAAGTGGTTATTATGCTCAATTATGCTTTATTATTCCTTAAAAACAAGTTGAGCTTTTAAACAAATCAACACCATTTTGCATCAGTGATGTAAAGGTAAATCTCAGCCCTCGTACCAGGCTTTAAGAAAAGGGCCAAAACCTTTCTGGGGGAATTTAAGTACTATTCTTGACTACTAAAATTTGGTGGTAGGAGGAGCAGGGAAAGTAATTGTTTCCGGGACTTTTGCCAGCTCTGTGGTCCTCACCTGAACAAAGATAACGGGGCAAGTGAACTGTAGGTGTTTAAAACGTGGTGCCTTAACATCATCTGGGCTGGGGTGGGGGGACAATCATGTAGCATGGCCATACTTCATTGGAAGCCATTAACAAGACGACAGCTGGTGGCAGGTAGTCCTGTAGCTCCAGCGTCCATTGGCGAACCATTTTCTGCATGACAGCGCTTCACTGACTACAGTTATCGAACACAAACTGTGACGTACGAGAAGAATCTGAGTTAAATTTGTAAAACATCATGTCAGACCCTTTCTAGTCCCTTATCCCCCGGTGATCCAAGGTTGGGGTCTGAAAAATAGAACAGAACAGAAGAGAGGAAGCAGATACCAACTTGCCACAGATACATGTAGAGTGAAGAACATATTTTTGTTTAAAAGAAAGACAGCTGAGAAACAGTCATTTGATCCCTGCTGCTTGAGGGACAGTAGGGAAAGAAAGGTATTTTTGTGATCACTCTTCAGTGATCCCTCTGTGGCTTGGTTCCTACAGTCACAACAAAAACCTAGACTATAATAATAACATTGCAATAGACCAGAGAGATGTTGCAAGCATTATGCACAGTTGTACCTAACGTTCCCATTCCTTTTGATTACTTCCAGACCCGTGACATTTAGATTGCTACATATTTTATCTAACCTCAAAGAATTCCCCTAGCAAATTGCATACATCTAATAATTATGTGATGACAGAGCGAGAGAGAGAAGCAGTAAAGAATGGTGACTGGTTGATTCTATTTAACTCCCTTTCATCATGGATATATGGTGGGAAGAAAGAGCATTGGTATAAAATTCTGGAAGTCTGAGTTCAAATGGGGTGAGAAGAGGAACTTGAACTCAGATCTCCAGAATTTTACTCTGAGCTTAAATTTTCTTTTCTATTACTGAAGAGGATGGATCAGAGTATTTCCACTTTAATGTTCTGAGACTGGATGGTCGTCAAGCTCTTTCTGAAGAGACAGGTTATCACCATATTCTGACTTTTTTGGTCAGTTCTTTTTTCCCATTTATTTTATTTTTTTTCCAATTATATGTAAATGTAGTTTTCAGGGTTTATTTTTGTAAGATTCTAAGTTCCAGTTTTTTCCTCCCTCTTTTCTTCCCTCCCCATTTCCCAAGACAGCAAGCAGTCTGATATAGATTATACATGTGTAATCATGTTAACCATATTTCCACATTAGTCATATTATGAAAGAAGAATCAGAAAAAAGGGAAAAGGGCCACAAGAAAGAAAAAAAACTAAAAAGCAAAGATAGTATGCTTCAATCTGCAGCCACACTCATAGTTCTTTCTTTGGACATGGATAGCATTTTCCATTGTGAGTCTTTTGGAATTATCTTGGATCATTGTATTGCTGAGAAGAGCCAAATCCATCATAGTTGATTATCTTGTTGTTACTATGTACAACGTCCTCTTGATTCTGGTCATTTCATTCAGCATCAGTTCATGTAAGTCTTTTCAGGTTTTTTTGAAATCTACCTTATTATGGCATAATAGTATCACATTACATTCACTTGTTACAACTTGTTCAGCCGTTGGCCAGTTGATGGGCATTCCTTCAGTTTCTAATTCTTTGTCACCACAAAAAAGAGCTGGTATAAATATTTCTGTACATGTGGGTCCTTTTCCCTTTTTTGTAATGTCTTTGTGACATAGATCTAGGTTGAACAGTATGCACAATTTTACAGCCTTTTGGACATAGTTCCAAATTGCTCTCCAGAATGGTTGGATCACTTTACAACTCCACCAACAATGCATCAGTGTTTCCAATTTTTCCACATCTTCTCCAACATGTATCATTTTCTTTTTCTGTCATATTAGCCAATCTGATGAATGTGAGATGGTATCTCAGAGTTGTTTTAATTTACATTTCTCTAATCAGTAGTGATTAAGAACATTTTTATATGACTATAGATGAGTTTAATTTCTTCATCTGAAAACTGCCTGTTCATATCCTTTGACCATTATGAATTGAGGGATGACAGAGAGAAAGAAGCAGTAAAGAATGGTGACTGGTTGGTTCTGTTTAACTTCCTTTCATCATGAATATATGGTGAGAAGAAAGAGTATTAGTATAAAATTTTGAAAGTCTGAGTACAAATTCCTTATAAATTCGCTTGGTTCTCTCTATATTTGAGAAATGATACCTTTATCAAAAATACTGATATATTGTTTTCCAGGTTTCTGCTTTCCTTCTAATCTTGGTTGCATTGGCTTTGTTTGTGCAAAATCTTTTCAATTTAATATAATAAGAACTTTGGACAGTTCTTAAGCAACCCTTCATTTAAAAAGCTCATTAGACTTTCTCATCATTCCATTTGTGCTTTAAAGTTCAAATGCTACTATTCAAACCTCTTTTTTGATAGAAAATTACCATTTTGTGTTGCTGTGACTAAAGTTCTGGAAAAGTAGATTTGAGAACTTTTCCATGATTCCTTACATATTTGTTGTTATTGAGTCCCCGACTTGGTGATTCCATTTGAGGTTTTCTTGGCAATGGTACTAGAGTGTTTTGCCATTTCCTTCTCCAGCTCATTTGACAGATAAGGAAATAAAAGCAAGCAGAGTGATGTGACTAGCCCAAGATCACACAGCTAGGAATTGTCTAAATCTGGATTTGAATTCACAAAATGAGTATTTCCGATTCCAGGCCTGATACACTCTTCACTGCATCACCTAGTTGCCCAGCTAAACTGTTTTTGTTTTTAAAGATTCAACAATTAAGTTCAGCAGGTATTCAGGGCCCATTTGTGCAATAGCAAATAATTTGCTTTTCTTCAGACTTTAAGATTTCTAAGGTGGTGATTGGCTTATGAAAATATTATGATCCCTGTTTTCCAGATGAGGAAACTGAAGCTCAGAGATGTGAATTTACTTGCCCAAGATCACACAGCTATTAAGTTATCAGAGTTGGGCATTAAGCTCAGAGCTCCTGTTTCCAAATCCAGGGTTCAGCTCACTTATACCATGCTGAAATAACTTGGCAAAATGAAGATTGATTTTTTTTCTTTAATTTTTTTCTAAAAAACATACCTCTGAATTGAAATTTCTTTCTAAAGTCATTTACACAATATCCCTTTTCTAACTACTCCTGCTCCCAACAAAGTTGTTTAAATTAAACAACTTTAATAGGCAATTAGCCACTTATTATCCTCATGTTTTCATGCAGAAATTCATCTTATAATATACTGCAGACTCTGTAGGGCTGTAATTTTAAATTGAGGGTGCAAAGAAAGTCTTTTGATGAGAAATCAAGAATTCATGGAGACTCTTTTGATTCTGCTAGTTATGTTTGTGGGGCTTTCCTTCCCCCATCCCAGCTCCCACATCCCTACATTGTAAATGGACTGTGTGGAATATGCTTGCTTTCATTTCTAAGCTGGCAGTATACTATGAGGGCCTTATATATAAATATTTGAATATAGATATATACTTCAGAAAATGCAACCTGAGATTGCCAAATAGATATTTTCTCAAAAGGTTAACTGATTCTTCCACCCAAATCTTCGGAAAGGAAATTTGTTTAGTAGTTGGAGATTGCTTCTGGGACAGCCCGTGTGTGTCTGTAATGAAAGCCTGAATCTCATCCCAGCAGACCTGACCTAGTTGAGTATAAGTACACCATTGAGGTGCAGCTCACTTCAGAATTAATAAAATTAATAAAGAAATAGAATGTCCTTGTGATGATTTGAAGTCACAGATGCCCTTACATTAATAAGAAAAGAAATAGTGGACTGCTGGTTGTGGATGAAAAATGATTTGCAAAAGAGAATCAGCTTATTTGCATTTTTAAAATATTTAAAGGGAAAAAAATGAAAAATAAATCCATGTGCAGCTATGCTAAAGAACATGTGTGTATGTCTTAGCAGATGTGATGTTTCATTAGGAGGCAGTGTATTATGGCAAAAAGAACACTGATTCTGAAATCACAGGCACTGAGTTCAAATCCTTTATTTTCTACTTGGCTGTGTTACTTTAGGTGACTCACTTAACCTCTCTGGGCCTCAGTTTCCCCATCTGTAAAATGAGAATATTGAGATAAAAGGGTTTTTAATTCAGCTCTGAATCTATGTTTCTAAAATAAGAGCTGACTGACTGCAATGGCCATTTCATCATCTTAAGGATTTTCAGGGTTTAGCTTTTGATTTTCAATGTCCCTCAGAATACTAGATTTGGAAACTCCCTCAGAAATGAAGGTCCTTGTCTATCTTCAGGATGCAAAATATCCTGACAAAGTATTTTGTCTCTGGTCTATTTAGCTATTTGAGCCAATTTAAAAAATTATTTTTATAATGAACTTAATTCCCATATATAAAGAAGAACAAAAAAAGAGAATTATACTTGAAACTATAAACTTCTGTAGTTTATTCATTAAAATCATACATTAAGTTTTACAAGGTAGTAACAAAATTATCCTACATGTGTCCCCCTTTTCAATTCCTTTTTGTTTTCCTATGAAAAAATATCATATTTATGTTTGTTGAATGAAGCTGCTTTTCTTGAGTATTTAACTGGGATTTCCCATGTGATCCTTTCACCCATAAGAAACCCGGAGAGAGGCAAAGTCAAGATGCCAGAGGAAAGGCAGGGACTCATCCATCTTCTCCCCCAAACTGCTCCAAATTCCTTTAAATAAAACAAATATTAGAGGATAGAACACCTAAAAAGACAGAGTAGAATATCTGGCAACTGAAGACAACTTAGAAGGTCAGCAGAAAAGGTCTATGACATGAGGGTGGGAGTCCAGCATGCAGTCCTGGGGCAGGACTCGCTGGTGCAGTCCCAGCCCGGACTGGCTTCCGGATCAGCACCAGTCAAGGTGGCTTCCAGACCTCTCAGACACCAGAGAGAAGCTGGAAGGTCAGCAGAAAAAATCTGGAGAACCAGAGTGGGAGCCTAATGTACAATCCCAGTGCAGTCCTGGTCAGCAGAGCCCGGGTTCTGGTCAGCTCACTGGATCTTACAGCCACAGTGGGACAGGAACACTTCTAACATCTCCAGGGCAGAAAAGAGTACTTGTGGTGAGATTCTTAGAAGCCCCTGAAAACAGTTGCAAAAAACTTGGGACAGAGCACCCTCTGCCCTAGAAATAGATCCCTATCGCAACAAAGAGTTAAAACCAGAGTAATAGGCTAGGCAAATAAGCAGAAAACAAAAAGCTTCTGACCATTGAAAGTTATTATGGTGACAAGGAAGATCAAATCACACACTCAGATGGATGATAACAAAATCAAGATCCTACATCCAAAGCCTCCAAGAAAAATAAGAATTGGGATCAAGGTCATGAAAGAGCTTAAAAGGAACTTTGAAAATCAAATAAGAGAGAGAGAGGAAAAAATAGGGAAAGAATTGAGAGAGGTACAAAAGGAAATACAAAAAGCTAATGAGGAGAAGAATGCCTTAAAAAGCAAACTTGGCCAATTGGGAAAGGAGTTACAAAAGGTCACTGAGGAAAATAATAATTTAAAAAATAGAATTGAGAAAATGGAAGCCAATGACTTTATGAGAAATCCAGATAAAATAAAGCAAAAACCAAAAAAAAAAAAAAAAAAAAAAAAAAAAAAAAAAAAAAAAAAAAAAAGAAAGAAAGAAAGAAAAAGAAAAAATGTGAAATATCTTATTGAAAAAACAACTGATCTGGAAAATAGACCCAAAATTGTTGGACTATCTGAAAGTCATGATAAAAAAAGAGCCTGGACATCATCTTTCAAGAAATTATCAAAGAAAACTGTCTTGATATTCTAGACCAAAGGGTAAGATTAAAATTGGAAGAATCCATTGATTACCTCCTGAAAGAGATTTTAAAATGAAAACTTCCAGGAATATTATAACCAAATTCTGGAACTCCCAGCTCAAAGAGAAAATATTGCAAGCATTCAGAAAGAAACAATTCAGATATAGTAGAACCACAGTTAGGATAACATAAGATTTATCAGCTTCTACATCAAAGGGGCTTGGAATATGATATTCCAAAGGTCAGTGGAGCTAGGGTTGCAATCAAGAAGCAAAGCTTGTCATTTAATGAAACATTAATGAAATTTAATTTCCAGTATTTCTGATGAAAAGACCAGAGCTAAATGGAAAATTTGATTTTCAAATACAAGATTCTGGGGAATCATAAGTTGATAATCAGGAAAGTGATATCATAAGAGATTTAATAAGATTTATCTGGTAACATTCCTACATGGGAAGATGGTACTTGTAACTCATTAGAACATTCTCATTATTATGGCAGTTAGGAGGAGTAATATATGGACAGAAGGCAGGGGTGTGAGTTGAATATGAAAAGATAATTTTTTAAATAATGACATTAAAGGGTGAGAAAAGAATGTACTGGGAGAAAGGAGAAGGGAGAAGTGAAATGGTGCAAATTATAAAAAAGAGACAAGAAAAAGCTTTTACAATAAAGGAGACATGAGAGAGAGAGGAGAGAGTGAGTGAGTGAACCTTACTCTCATCAGAACTGGCTCACATAGGAAATGACATACATATGGGTATGGAAATATGGGTATAGAAATCTATCTTACTCTGCAGGAAAATAGGAGAATGGGATATGGGAAGGAGGATGGGTGACAAAAGAGAGGGCATATTGGGGGAGGGAATTCTCAGTAGCAAAACAGTTTTGAGGAGGAACAAGGTGAAAGGAGAGAGAGAATAAATGGGTGGGAAATAAAATTAGTAATAATTGTAAAATAAAATTTGAAGCAAGTTTCTCTGATAAGGCTTCATTTCTCAAACATGGAGGGAACTGAGTCAAATTTATAAAAAGTAAGAACCATGTCCCAATTAATAAATGATCAAAAGATATGATATATGCCCAAAGGGGGCTATAAATTCATGCATATCTTTTGACCTAATAACACCGCTGCTAGGCATGATTACCAAAACAAATTTTGGGGGAAAAAACAGGTCATTCTATACCAAAAAAATATTCATAGCAACTCTCTTCTTAGGACAAAAAAAATTGGAAATCAAGGGAATACCCATCAATTGGAGAATGGCTCAACAAACTTTGATATGTGCTTGTGATGGAATATTATTCTTCTCTCAGAAATGATGAACAGGAAGCTCTCAGAAAAAAAAAAAAAAAAAAAAAACCCTGGAAAGTCCTCCATGAACAAAGTGAAATATGCTGCATACAAAATAATAGCAATGTTGTGGGATGACCAGCTGTAAACAACTTTATTATTCTCAGTAATACAATCATCCACGACTACTCTGAAGAACTTATGATGAAAAATCTTATCCATACCCAGAGAAGGAACTGATTGTGTCTGAATACAGATCAAAACATTCTCTCTCTCTCTCTGTCTCTCTCTCTTTCTCTCTCTCTCTCTCTAACTTAAATTTTTCTTGAGGGTTTTTATTTTCATCAGGGTGAGAGATCTATGTTTTCTTTCACAACTTGACTTTTATGGAAATGATTTGCATAACTTCACATGTGGTTTCTTAATTATGGGTGTGGATAAGGGAGAGAACCTAGAACTCAAAAATCATAAAAACAAATGTAAAAAAAAATGTTTTGAATGTAACTGGGGAAAAACATTAAATAAATAAATATTTTAAAGGGGAAAAAAGAGCCCAGAGAGAAGAATCTTTTTCAGTGATTGCTCACTTAAGCTGAATTGTGAAGAGTGATTAGAAAAAAATGAGACTAAAAATTTATCCTTTGGGCAATCTAACAGCTATCAAGTTTTATAGATTTTACAGTGATTCTTTAGAAAAAAGTTCCTCTACATAGCATTTCCTTTTAGCCATGACATTAGTCTTCTGTGTAGACTCAGAGGTCATAGAACTTTAGAGTTAGAAAGGAAAATTGGACTGAAAATTCCCTGGTGGAAGGTCACTTGGTTGCAAAACCAGCCAAATTACACATGGGGAGTTCTATGTAACACCTTATGACTATGGTAGAAAGACTTTCCTTATTGCCTGTGAGCCTTGCTGTTTTCTTCTGTACTGGTCCATCTTGGCTGGAGTCCAATTCGATTACTAAATTCCCTTTATGTGACAGGCACCATGCTAGCCAATTGGGAAACAAAGACTCCCTGCCCTCAAGGAGTATTCTAATGGAATAATAAGACACATTCACAGGCAATTAATGTAGGATATATATGAAAAAATGCAGAATAATGGGGTCAGGGAGTGTTAAGAGAGAAAATCAGGGAAAGTTACTTATAGGAGGTGTAGGACCTGTAGAACTGTGCTAAGATTTTTTTTGGTAGGTTCTGTTGGATTATTCATTACTTCAACAAAAATGGCACACCTATAATGTTTAAGGCACATGTTGTCAGAGATACAGAGTTAAATAAGACATAGCCCTTATTTACTATTCTGAAGAATAATGAATATTAATAATTTCACATTCACATTTGATGTGCTTATACAGTATTTGTTTCCACATCATTCTTTGAAGTAGGAAGTATATGTATTATTATCCATAGTTTATAGGTAAGAAAAGTGATTCAGAGAAAAGACAGTGACTTGTTTATGGTCACAAAGCCCTGACATTTAATGTCAGGAATGGTGCTCAAACCCTTGCCTTCTGACATGGAATCCAGTGGCTTCTTCAGGGGCAGCCTGCTGGCTCTCATGATATCACGCTTTTCATCTACAGAATAGTCTTCATATTTTCTATCTGCTCACAAGATGGAGGAGTTGCCCATTGCATTTTTTTTGTAGCCTTGGAAGGCCATTTCCCATTCAGGCTCCTAAGGTTCAAGTAAGTGATCTTAAACATGGTACCAAGAAACATCTTTTTGGTCTCTTCCTCTGGAGAGACTTTCCCTACCATAATGCCACGGTCTTGTTCACATGAGAACAAATATTAGATGATTTTTCTAATGGAGAGACAGGATAATTGCTCTAATGTGATCAGAATCTTAACACCATGTTTCACCTGAACATTTTCTGAACAATTATTAATTACTTGAGCAGAAGACTGAACTGTGAGCTTTGCATTTCAGGAGGCAGAATAAAATGTGTGATTTTATTTCTGTATCTCAGAGAGGCTTCAAGTACGAGAAACATTTATTAAACACCTCCTGTGTGTCAGAAATTATACCAGGTACTAAGACAACAAAAATAAAACAGTGCATACCCTCAGGAGAAACAATTCCAATATCTCTAAGGAAGTACAAACTGCACAAGATAAATACCATATAAAAAGACCTTATGGAGAAGTTGGCATTTGATTTGAATTTGAAAGAGTGTTCGTCAATAATGGGGCAGTATACCCAGGGAAGCAGGGTCACAGCATCCAGCACATAGTAGGTGTTTAATGTTAATTGATTGATTGATCAGTGTCATCTTTTCTTTTTTCTCATAAAAAGATAGGAATTAACCTCCAACATGAGCTCCTTGAGATTTTTTTTTGTTGTTGAAAATTGGAGGCAGAAATTTATAGTATTTATAGGAGAATTTGGAATTAGGAAGTACAAAATTCAAATCCTAATCTTCTCCATCACTATAGTTGTGTCCATGGTCACTTGCCTCTGAGACAATTATAAAATAATAACAACAACAATAACAATGATAACAGTGAGCATTTACATGGCTCTTTAAGGTTTACAAAATGTTTTCCAAACATCTCTAAACAACCCTGGAAGATTGGTGCTATTATTTGCCCCATTTTTAGAGATAAAGAAATCAAGGCAGACAGTGGTTAAGAAACTTGTCCAGAATTACACAGTTAGTAAGTGGGAGGTCAAATTTCAACTCAGGATTTTCTGACTACAAGTCCATCACTCTACTGTACTGCTTTGCTGCTTATACAAATAACAATTGTGAAGAAATGGCTTTTTTCCTTAGGCAATTAGTATTAAGTGACTTGCCCAGGGTCATACAACTAGGAAGTATTAAGTGTCTGAAGGCAGATTTGAACTCAGGTCCTTCTGACTTCAAGACCAACAATCTGTCCATTTCACCATCTAGCTGCCCCATGAAGAGAATTCTCTTGACAGAAAAAGTCACTGGAGAGATAGACTGACCTCTTTTGGACCCTTTTAGAATTAAATCAACAAGTGATCATTTTCCTACATCATTCTTGAGAGAAAATCCTACAGAAGAAAGCAAGTAGGATTACCCCATCACTGACTCAAGACAGAGTATATAATTAGAAATGCACCTCTACCAAAGGGCCTAAAATGTCGAAGTGCCAGGGTCCCTGAAGGACCTTCATCTGGCCCTGTGTGTAGTATTGCAGATGAAAACAGCGTTCTCTGAAGCCTTGTAAAATTATATTATTCTTTCCCTTTTTTATAGAAAGGAACTCAAATTTTATTAAAGAAAGATATTAAACAGTGCAAATTTGTGTCGGTAAATATTTGCCCCTTTGCCCTTTTTTCAGGCAGACAAACTACATGTACATTCAAGCACAGGCTTGGAGGAAAAAGGTCTGAGTTTGAATCCTGCTTCACATATTTACTAGCTGTATGATTCTTTTCCTGACAGCCTTAATTTCCCCCTCTATAAGATGGAATTAATGGTCACTGAGACATTTACTCCACAGGTTTACGATATCAAGTGACATAACATAAAGTAAATTGCTTTGCTGACTTCATTTTTCAGTTCTATTGCATTATTTTCTTGTGTTCCTATAGAAATTGAAAGAAAAAAAAAAACCTTCTATCAATACATACTGTCTCCTTACTTGGCAATTTATTCACTTAGGGAGCTCCCCAGGGTCACCTAGGCATGTGGCAGAGGCAGGACTAGGAATGAAGTGTTTGGCTCCAGGTTAACTCTGCATCGTGAAGACCACAGGGTAATATTAGAAGAGCTGGAAGAGACTTTGGGAGTCATCTAGTCTGACTTGGTCGTGTTACAGATGGGTAAACTGAGGCTCCCAAAGATGAAGTGAATTGCTTGCCTCTGTCTCTTGTGAAAATCGGCTTCATTACAACCCTGTCAGGTATCATATCCCTCCTCCTTTCTTTTTTCCAGGCAAGCCCAGAAATATTTGTTAGGTGAATGGTGTCAAGGTTAAGTAAAGTAACTTAATCAATCAGTCAGGACTCAGCCCGCGTCCGTCAGTATTCTTTCCGTTCAGACCGTCCCAGGCCATTTCCTCCTCCATCACTTTCTCATTGGTATGCAGTATTAACTAAGCACTGAATGCAGGCCCCGCCAGTGCCCGTTTCCTAAAGACATTCATCCTGCTTGTTCGGAGTCAATATCTATTTGTAGATAATAAATCCATCAAATTAAAGACAACATGGAATTCTGTGTTTTACTGGAATCTGCTCCACATATGTCCGTTTTCCTTGTGCTCTCTTTGAACAGAACACAGTAAAATCTATTGTACAGCTTTCCGGCGTGATAGTGCTTTGATAGACACTGAGTGACCTAATATACACACTGGAGTGTACTCTAATCTGTGCTCTCCCAGCTCCCACTCGGCAGGAATCCTGAGATGTTGATGGAACCCCATGATTTAGCAGAGCAGCTGGGGTGCCCTTTGACCTCTCACACTGGTTCTGACAGCTGCCTGCCATGTGCAGCAAGAACCTCACAGACTGAGATCCCAGTTGGAAAGTAGGGGTTTGGGGATAAACAGGCAAATCTGAACTGGTGACTACTTTTTAAATAAACAGACCTTTTTTTTAATGTAGACTCTTTCAAAGAGAAACCCTATAGGAGGAAAAACTCAGTTCAATATCTGAAACAAATATTAAGGGACAAAATACCCTCTTCCTTTATAAAAGTCAAACAGAAATAATAATGAAGACAATGATAAAAACCAATCATCCTCCTAGCATCCACACTGATTTGATTTTCCTGCCCTTTAAAGTGGGTTCAGCTCACTTCTCAATCCCCAGGTTTTTTACTTGGGGGAAAAAAAGACTAGACCTAATCAGCATAGTGTTCTAGCAATTCCTTGGCTGGCTACAAAACTCTGGATTTCCGTTTTAAATTTAATCCACTCTGCCTTTCCTCTTTTATCAGACTTTTCTCCAGGTGGAGAAGAATGGAAGGAAGCATTTAAGACATAACCATAGTCCCAAATATAAAGTTGGCTTAAAAAAAATCCCTATTATAGACCCAAATGCTGGGCTGCATTATGCTTGGAATTCTTTCTCGGCACACCAAGTACCCAGAGTTATCATTGCTAATGTTTTCCTGCTGAGCTGCCATCATCTTTTGTCTAGCTGTCATGGTATTAAATTGATAGACCTTCCACATTTGGATGGAGGTCATTATCCTGTCGCCTGCCTGCATCGCTTACACTGAGCAGGTTAACTGCTTGAGGTCTTTTATCTTGATAAATGCTTCACCACCACTTTTACTCCACGATGACACGCACTGCTCCTTAGAGGTCAAATACAGTGAGATTAGGGATGCCAGAGAATGATATTTATTGTGTATTTACTGATGCTCAAAGGCAAGTACTGTGTATCTGGCACGTGTGAGCCCCATCTCAGGTACAGACATGATAATGAAAAGAACAGTTTTTTTTAAAAATCATTGCCTGGAAAGCTTTGCTTTCTTCTTCCCCTTCTTTAAAAACATATTATTTTTATTCCAGTATTACCAAGTGGCTCATTAAACATAATAGAATCCAAAGATACTTGACAGAAGCATTCATAGGTAAATACAATCGTGAAATATAATTTTGTAAGTTCTTTCAAAAGTGATTTACAAACAAATTTTTCAACCAGTTTTGAGAACCTTAAAGACATTTTATGTGTACATTAGAAATTTAGAGAAGAGACATTTAATGTATGCAGTCTGACCATTTTTGTAAATGGTCATAAAGATCCCCAAATCATCTGTAGATATTCTTTTAATAAAAATTAAAAAAAAAACTTTTTTTGTTAAGAAATGCTTCTAAAGATAGCAGACTAGACATTTTCTATGTCCATGACCTCTCAAACCTGTCCAAAAAAGAAATGATGTGCCAAAGATAAAGCAACCTTTTTTGGTCTCCATGGTCTAAGACATCCAGAATCCAAAAGAAGGTTAAAATAAAAACTCAGGAACTGACACTTTTTGAAACAGAGTTCACTCAGCATTCTGTCCCCACCTCCCACTCTGACAGCAGCAAGATTCAAGGACATGACACATACTTACATCAAAACCTACTCCTGTAAATGCTTCCCCCATTCCAGTGCCACGGAGACCCTGGCTGAAAGATGTGGGAATTTGCTCAGATCTCAACAGCTAGCTTGGCCATAACTCTTCAGAAACAGAAGCCTACCAGAGATGGCAACTCGGAAGCACCAGTGCTGCAAAGCTCTCGACCACAAATGCTAGGGAAAATGGGGTTCACCTCAAGTCCCGTCTTCTGCACAAGTCCTTTCCCAGCTTTATTCCACCCATTCATCCCTGCTATTAGTAGCTCTCCGTCTCTCCATCTCTCTGTCTGTCTCTGTCTCTCTCTGTCTGTCTGTTTCTCTCTCTCTCTCTCTCTCTCTCTCTTCTCTCTCTCTCTCTCTCTCTCTCTCTTCTCTCTCATACACTTTTTTGGATATTGTCTTTCCCACTAGAATGTGAGTTTTTTGAGGGCAAGGAATGTGCTTTTGCCTTTCCTTATATTCCCACTGATTAATACAATGTCTAGCACATAGAACTTATTAAGTGCTTGTTAACTAGCTCATAATTTATCCTTTCTTTGACTCCACTTCTCTGAAAAATGAAAGGAGATGTTTTGTGAGAGCCCTTTTAGCACAAAGCCTGTAATTCTATGACAATATGCTGATGATTGGTTTTAAAAGATGAAATTTGTATCCTACTCAGAGATCTCACCTATTATTTGAGTTAGAGGGGGCAATGTAGATGATTAAGGAACTCTTCAAAAGAGAGAACTTAAGGGAGTGGAATGAAGTCATTCTATGAAAAAGTCTATCCACTCCTGCTCTAACTGAAATATAATGACAGAATATTAGAATTGGAAGGAAGTCCATTTAGCGTTTTATATATAATAATACTCTTGACTACAAGTTTCCTGAAATTAATTATCCAACTTCTACTTGAAGATATCAAATGGAGAGGGACTCAGCACTTTGGAAAGTAACCCATTCCTTTCTTAATTCTAAATATTCTGTCAAGCCTAAATCTGCCTCCGAATTTGGCTCCGATTGCATGTTTTAGGAACTCCTGTGGCTCAGAGAAAGGAATAGTCACTAAGAGAGGGGACAGTCGGGAAAGGAAGGCATAGGACTCGAGCTGAGCTTTGAAGGGAATGTCCTAGATTGCAAGGAGAAGGTTCCCTTCAAAGAATGGGGAAACAGTGCTATGATAGGATTCCAGCCAACCCCCAGCTGAGGATTTTCTGGGTGGAAGTAAAGGGCTAAGAAGATAGTAGCCTTATTATGCAGGACTTTGAAAACCAAGCTATGGAGTTTGTGTTTTATTTTATAAAGCAGTGAGGATGACTTTTGATTAAGGGGAACTGAGACTCAGCTCATTCTCAATCCCTCAATTCACTGATACCTTATTGCTGTGGTAACAAGTTTAAGACTTGCTCTTGGCTCATTGTAAATCCATACTGTGGTAAATATATATATATATATATATATATATATATATATATATATATGTATATATATGTATATATATATATATACACACACACAGATATATATATACATACATATATATGTATGTATATATATATATATATACACATATATATAATACATTTTATATATATATAAATCTTTTGAGGGGTAAGGTGGATTTACTAACTACTAGGCAGGAGATAGACTGGGTACATGCTGGCTGCTCAACCCTGCCTTAGTTCTACTTTGTATTGGCTATCAAACAAATGTCATTCTTAAAGAGAAATAACAGCTACCATGGAAACTGGGGAAGAAATGGGAGTGAAAGGCTGGTACTAGGTATGAAGTTCTTGGTTTGTGACATGAATTTGTTGAGGACATGGTTCATCATTTCCATAACCAATGGAAATGTCTCGTGGGTGTCTGGTAATGACTTGTTTCCTTGTTACCTTGTTATTTCCTCTCATCTCTACTATCTCTCATTTTTCTCTTACACTCAAGAGTTTAACCAAACCTAGATGCACAGTGAGAGTTTAATCAGAGTGCCGGTAATTAACTGTTTTTATTTTTCATAACATTTAGGCCAGATCACACTGCTTTGAAAAAGTTCAGGAATAAATTGTGCCCTCAAAGGGGAAAGCATGAGCTCTCATTACTTGAGCAGAATCTGGGCTTTCCTAGATAGAGAGGTTTACATCTAACAAGTAAACACCAGCTTTGAGATTCACACTGCAAAGCTAGATGCTTAGCTGACTTCTAAGAGGATTTAATCAAGCTACAGGATATATGATTCAAAGCAAAAAAATGTAATTAAGAAAAATCCCTTTTCAGTAAGGAAGGAGCAGATTGTTTCCATTAATTTTATGAGGAATTTTGTTTTCATTGGCTAAAGCTTAACCCTGTGAAGAGAGAAGGCTTTAATGGAATAGCTCAGAGTTTTTGGTCACAAATAATGAGCATACTACAAACATCCCAGCCAGGTTGGCTTTCTGTAACTTAATAATTCATAAAGATACTTAAAAGTACTGTGGTCTCATTCCTGTGGGTATTTCCTACAAACATATTGTCAGTAAGTGTCTAAGGCAATATTTGAACCCACATCTTCCAGACACCAGCAATATAAAGAGTGTCTCCTGACAGTATAACTGTAAATAAAGGTGATCTAGCCATGTAGTGAGAGCTGGGGGTGCAGTGGCTAGCCCATGGACTTCCCTTGTATTCATGTAGGTAGGCAGCTAGATAGTGCTGTGGATAGAATTCTGGGTCTGAAATCAGAAAACTGCACAGTTCAAATTTAACCCCAGACACTGACTAGCTGTGTGTCCCTGAGTAAACTGCTTAACCTCTTGTTTGCTTCAGTTTCCTCATCTGTACAATGGGGCCAGTAATAGTATTCTACCTCCCAGAGTGGTTGTGAGCATCAAATGAGGTAATATTTACAAAGTACAATACCTGGCACATAGTAATCATTATATGAATGTTCACTATTATTATTTCATCATTATTCACATAATCTATAGAGAACATAAGAAGAGCCTCTGTTGGATGTTAAACAGAACTGAGTTAAAGACACTGTGATCTTAAGTTGTTCTACACACAGATAAAATGGGATACAGAATTTAGATAAATCTGAATATTTCTGAATTATTCAGATAGCCTGCCTATAGCTATTTACACACTAACTTTATTATCTTATACCCAAATTCAGTCTCCTTTCCAGTCTACTTGTCATTGTCATTACCATTCTTCCTGTTAGTTAATTTCAAATCCTCGGAACCTACCTTTTATTCAACCCAATCCCGAATCCACTGCTTTTTCTCTAAAATGTCTCCCATATCTATCTCATCTCCATTCCCTCTGCCATCATCTAATCCAGATCCTCCAAATAACATCCCCACTGTATACCAGCCTACTAACAGACTATTCTGACTTTAGGCTATTTTATACAACAATATCAAACTAATCTTCCTTAAACAATGACCATGGCGGTGGATTTTTAATCTGTAAATATTTTTAAGTGCCTGCTGTATGCCAGGCACGTGCTAAATATTAGAGATACAAAAAGAGGCAAAAAACAGTCCCTGTCCCCAAGGACCTTATGAGCTAAACAAATAAATATACACAGTGTCAGCTATATATAGGATAAAATAGGAAATAACAGATGGAAGGCACTGGAATTAAGACAAGTTGGGAAAGATTTCCTGTAGGAGATAGGATTTTAATTGGGACTTAGAGGAAGCCAGGGAGCTCAGTAGGCAGAGTAGATAAGGGAGAGGTTCCAGATATGGGGACAGCCAGAAAAATGATGGAGTGCCTGGTTCCTTGTAAGAGCCAAGAGATAGGTATCACTGGATATTATATTGGGGCTTGGGATTCAAAAGTCCTCACTTCTCAAGCCCTGCTTCTGAAAGTTACTAGTTATATAATAATGGACAAGTGTGACTTTGCTCATCTCTAAATTAAGGAAAATACATATAATCAGTAGTACCTATTTCACAAGACTATTGTGAGATTTTGAGATAATATACAGGGTGTCCCTAAAGTCAGTGCAGATTTCAGCTTACTAGCTTAGTATAAAGGGACACCTTTCATTTAGGGCACTTTGCAATCTTAGGAGCATTATATTTTTATACCAGGCATGTGATTTCATCAGTTTAGTAAACTCCCAGTGAGGAAGATACCTCTGTCAAATGCAGAACACCTGCTTTGCAACTTAGAGACCAAGAGCTTTTCTTGGGGCACTAAAAGGCTAAATAAATCACTTGACCCAGCTCTTTCTGACCCCTCTATCTTCTGTACCAGGCTTAAATTTACTAGCATGTCATTTTGATTTGGGATTCCATTTCTGTAAAATTGAAGGTTGCCTTGGAATTGTGGGAAATGGCAGAGTTCAACATGATTTCAAATAATGACCATGGTTCCCACAGGTGTTGGCCATTTGGCCTTCTTTGGTTTTATGACTCCTGTATTAGACTCTGTAGGATATCTATGTATTTTTACTAGTAATCATGTCTCACATTTAACTGAAATAATTTTTATATAACTTTCGGATTTTCTTTTTTCCTCCTCATCAAGTCCAATAATGTTAATGATCTTTGCAAATTAGGGTACCATTTTTTTAAAATCACAGAAACTATTTAGATAAATGATTTAAGTCATGAAATGTTTTTCTTCCTCCTTCCTTATGATTTCAATCAGATTCATAGATATATTGCAAAGCTTTAGACTTTAATCAAGTACTCTAATATCAATTAGATGTACCAATGAATGTCAATTGAATGTAAATTTTTTAATTGCAGATCCCTAGAGTTCTACTTATCATGGTTATGGGACCACAACAGTGGTTTTTCTCATTGGATCTGTGATTTCATCTGTGTGTCTGTCCCCTCTACTGATATAGATTTATGAATCCATCATGGGCTCTCAGGCAATTTTCCATGTGTTGTTATAAATTCAGGAGTCTGTGCCAACATACTGGAATCCAGCCTAGTACCCAAGCTGTCCATCTGGCATTTCTCATTCTTGCTCCCTTACCAGATCACTTTTTTCCCTTCCCTGTCTCAATTCATTGCTATTAGGTTGAAACCTATTGATGCCCCCAGGATTACTTGTAATTTTGATTCTTCTAGGAGTAGTGTGACAGGAGGTAGCATGAAGGAATAGGAAAAAATGCTAGATTTGTATGCAAAGGATCTCAATACAAAATCTGGCTCTACCATGTCCTATCTATGTCAGTTTGGGCAAGGCTTTGGACTTAAGTCACTTCATCTGTCAAATTAGAGGGTTAGGCTAAATGGCTTCTAAGATTCCTTTCAGCTCTAACTTTATAAATCAGTTATTATTTTTAATAGTATTTTATTTTCCCAAATGTATAAAAAGATAGTTTTCAACATTCACCTTTGCAAAACCTTGTGTTCCAAATTTTTTTCCTCTCCTTCTCCCAAGACAGATAGTAAGGAATTCGGTATAAATTAAACATGTGCAATTCTTCTAAACATGTTTCCACATTTATCATGCTGTGCAAAAAAGTCATAATCTAATGATTCTGTCATTTGTAGCCCTTCAAATGTAAAAGTAGAATTTTTGTTCAAACATTTTTCAGTCGTGTCGGGTTCTTTGTGATCTCATTTGGGATTTTCTTGGCAGAGACAACTGGAATAGTTTACCATTTCCTTCCCCAGCTCATTTTGTAGATGAAGAAACTGAGGCAAGTAGGGTCACACAATCAGGAAGTATCAGAGACCAGATTTGAACTCATTAAGATATCTCCTAATTCCATTCCTGACACTCAATGTACTCTGCCATTAGCTGCCCTGAAAGCATTGTGGTTTCCCAAATATAAACTAAACACATCCTCCACCTCAGTACCAGTTTATCATCCAATATAGTGCCTATTGAAGTGGTGTTTCTTGATGGATTGTCACTTAATACTTATGTGAATCATCCATCTGCATAATATTGCCTGAACAAATTGTTTGGATCTTGATTGGCTTAGAGTGATTTAAATAGTAGGGTTTTTTTTTTTTTTTCTATTTTGGCCAGAAACTATGAGGGTTTTCCCCTTCCCCAATTGATTTTCTTTTTGATTGGTTAAGAGGCCATTCTCTGCTTCATTTCTCACCTGGACTTAAGCATTGAATGGGTGTTGCCTCAAGTCAGACTAAGACCTGTTAAGACCTTAGCTTAAATTTGGAACTATGCTCAAAAAGTCATCAAACTGTGCATACCCTTTGATCCAGCAGTGTTTCTGCTGGGCTTCTATCCCAAAGAGATCTTAAAGGAGGGAAAGGGACCCACATGTGCAGAAATGTTTGTGATAGCCTTGTTTGTAGTGGGCAGAAACTGAGTGGATGCCCATCAGTCAGAGAATGGCTGAATAAGTTATGATCTATGAATGTTATGGAATATTATTGTTCTATAAGAAATGATCAGCAAAATAATTTTAGAGAGGCCTGAAGAGACTTACATGAACTAATGCTAAGTGAAGTGAGCAGAAATCACTAGGAGAGCATATACATGGCAACAACAAGATTATATGACGATCAATTCTAATGGATGTGGCTCTCTTCAACAATGAGATGACTCAAATCAGTTCCATTTGTGCAGTGATGCAGAGAGCCATCTACACCCAGAGGGAGAACCATGGGAACAGAGTGTGAATCCCAACATAGCATTCTCATTCTCTCTGTTGTTGTTTACTTGCATTTTGTTTTCTTTCTCAGGTTTTTTTTTTTTTTTTCTTCTTGATCCGATTTTTCTTGTGCAACAAGATAACTGTTTAAATATTTATACATATTTTGGATTTAATGTATGTTTTTACATATTTAACATGTATTGGACTACCTGCCATTGGGGGTGGGGTGGGGGGAAGGAGGGGAAAATTTGGAACTGAAAGCTTTGCAAGGGTCAATGTTGAAAAATTACCCATGCATATGTTTTGTAAATAAATAGCCATAATATTAATTAAAAAGACCTTAGCTTAAAAAGGTCCAGGTCTCCCACTGTATCCAGGCCATCTCCAGCCATCCTGATCCATCTCTGGCCACTGGACCCAGATGACCCTGAAAGGGAAAGGGGTGCAGTGACTTTGCCCAGCCCTCCCTCCCTCAAATCCAATTCACTTACATGTCATGGCTTCCCCTTCCCAATGTTATGGTCCTCTTAGAAAAGGATGAACAAACAACATTATCTGGACAGCACGTGGCACTTCACTGTGGATGGTCAGATATTTCCATGTTACATGATGACTTTATAGAGTGTTTGTGGCTCAGTGCAAAGAATATGATGTCATCTCCAAACAGGACGAGTTGGAGAAGCTCGCCATCAACACTTGATAACTATAGCATTAAAATGTGTGCAGTCTCAAAGAACATTGAATTTCTCAACATTGGAATGTTTTTGAATGCTTCGAAATCTAAATCTTTCAAAATCTAAAATGCTGACCAAGAGTTCCGCGACACTCATTTTTCCCACATCAGTTTAGACCACATCATAAGAAGTTCAGTATGCTCCAAGATTAGATTTACAACTACTAAGAAAACCCTAAATCTTTAATTTTAGCTATTAAAAAAACAAGCTGGTGATGTTTTTAATGCTTAGAGGAAGAGGTGGAAACAGAACCAAATACCACAGACTAGCAGACATACTCAGTACCATTAGGAAGTTCTTGTTGTTTCCTTTGGAATCTGAAGGGAACTTGGAGAAGATGAGGTAGGACTTTGGGACTCAAGTTTCTTGCCTTTGAGAGACAGCATCTTGTAGATAGAGGCACTTCTGCCTCTGATAGAATGCCTGAATGCCCTTAGTAGTCACTGTCTCTCAGATTTCTGGACAACTTTATACCACTAGAAATTGCAGAGAAGGTCCCATCCTGCACTGGGAGGTTTCCTGCTCACGAAGTCTTTGATGGCAATGAAATCTCAGCTCATTCTCTATTCTCTTCATTCCTTTGTAATTACTGTTTCCTTATATGGTCCGATGGCCTTTGTCAGTTTTTTTTTTTTCTTTTTTCCCCAAAGAAATTATCCCTGAAGATTTCTAACATCAAGTGACTTAGATTTCGTGATGATTGGTTCCATTTTTCCGAATGCTTCCTTGACACTGGCTTAGTCCTCTGTTATTTTGTACAGATTATACTCCAGATACTTTGTAGTCCACTAAAACCAACATTTGCCTCTTCAAAATAAGCCTG
Source organism: Antechinus flavipes (assembly GCF_016432865.1). NCBI lineage: Eukaryota > Metazoa > Chordata > Mammalia > Dasyuromorphia > Dasyuridae > Antechinus > Antechinus flavipes. The sequence continues at coordinate 46,770,068 of NC_067402.1, read as the reverse complement.
CTGCATTGTTAGTTGGCCTGTGCCATTGGTAAGCATCTCTAATTGTCAAGAAGTTATTTCTTAGATTGATCCAGAATCTACTTCTCTATCACAGATCTTTTCTGTCTTTCAAAGGACAACTCTTCAATCTCTCCCCTTAATCTTTTCTAGGCTAAACATTAACAGCTCCTTCTACTTTTCTCTTATATAATGATATTTTAAACCATATTATACATACATACTCTGCTATAATTATATACACATACATATATGCTATAGTAAGTTTTCTTAAATTTTTTCCACTCACAATCCCTTTTTGCCTGAGAAATTTTTATTTGACTATGGGCATATAGGTAATAAAATAGGCATACAAATCAAACATTTACTGATAACAAAACATAATTTTGTGACACCCACATTTAGTTACAAGATCCCATATGAGATTACACGCCACAGTGTAAGAAGCTGAGTTCTATAATATGTATGCTACATAGTGTGTATAACATGTGTGTGTGTGTGTGTGTGTGTGTGTGTATATATAATTTATAAATGTTTCTCTTTAAATGCAACATCCAGATTACATGAAATGCTTCAGCTATGATCTGATAAGATATTGTATAAAGTATTATAACCCAAAATTGATAACTGTTATGTCTTAAGGTGAAATGAAAGTATCTCATTATATCTAGATATAGGTAGATGTTTATATTTTTCACCCTTTTAGATGATTTTATTTATCCTTCTCATATAATAATAGTTAATTTATTCATAGGAAGAAAGAACATGATCAGCATGAGTTAATCATGTTTATCCACATCATGTTTGCTATATTTTGTAATAGTCTGTTCTGTTGCATTGAATCTAAAGTATAACTATTTATGTATGGAGAAATATCAGAATAAGAAGAAATATATAGTTTCTGCTAGACTGACTGTGGATTTCCAAACCTAAGTCATGATAGATGTCCTAGGAGCAAATAAAGTGGTAATAATAATGATATCCCCTCTCTACAGAGAACTTTAAAATTTGCAAGCACGGCTAGATGGTATTGCAGTGGATAGAGCTCAGGATCTGGAATCAGAAGGACCTGAATTCAAATGTGACCTCAGACATTGATCTATGTGACAATTCCCTTAACCATGATTGCTTCTTTTTTTAAAATGCTTTATGATGTAGATAGGAAACATATTTTTATTATTCCCATTTTTTCAGATGATGAAACTGAGATTTCACATCTGAATGTTTGGGATATTCCATCCAATCCACCCTCAGACTAAGCCTTCCTCTTTAATGCTTACCCTTTAGAAAAAGTAAATAAAACTCTTCTTTTTTTTTTTTTTTCTGGATGTGTGTATTTCCTTTTAAATGGATTGGTTGTGCTTTTTTCCTCTGAGGCAATTAGGATTAAATGACTTGCCCAAGGTCATACAGCTAAGCAGTGTTAGGTGTCTGAAGTCAGATTTGAACTCAGGTCCTCCTGGCTTCAGAGCTAGTGCTCTAACCACTGCACCACCTAACTGTCCCATTAAATAAGATCCTACAGGAAGAAATTTTAGTTTTACGGTGTGTGAAATATAGACTGTTTAACTCAAAAGTCTGAAATAATTGATATGAGAAGTATATACAAACTCTGTCCCTGAAACTCTGGAGACTGGTAATTAATAAATAAAAGAGTTTTTTCCCTTTTTGTGGCTCACGTCCTTGTTCACTGAGCAAGGTGTCTCATGCTGAGCAGTTGAAACTAAGGATTGTGATGGGAAGAAAAAATAAAGCAGCTGCTAGAAGTTGATTTTGCTTAGTCTTTTTTTTTTTTCATATAAGCTTTAACTTTGCATGACAGGCGTCATCCTTAGTTATCGGTTAAAATTACATTGTAGTATGGGTGTTGGGTTGGGCTGGGTTTTTTTTTTTTCTCTTCTGAAAATATGAGGCAACCTGAATCATTGGGGTTTTCTTTTTCCAACATGATCTAAGTGTGAAAAATCAAAAAACTTTGAAGAGGTTTGGTGGGGCAGAATCTTCGGTGTTGGATGTTTAGAGTGTGATGTTAATGCCAGCAGACTGGAAAACAAACAAAATAATTCAGACAAGACATGACTCTTGTTTTGCGTGAGTTTGAAGAGAAAATATGTGCTTGCTTACCAAATCAATAGTCTAGGCTGGTTTAGGTGTGGTCCTGCCTGGAGGTAGAGACAGAGCTTGCCATGATCTCCTCTGTTGTTCCCTCCTCTTGGAAGGAAATTATTAAAGGTGCTGGAAAGCTGTGGTATTGACTTGGATAAATGAACTAGATTCAGTTCTGTTCTTCAGGGATGCTCTTCTAGGCTACTGAAGAGGATCCTAAAAAAAATCAGAAACCTATCTTTTATGAATAACTTTCTGCTGAGATAATCCCATTTCTTTCTACCACTACTAAACTAAGTTTTTGTCTTTTTTTTTTTTTTTTCTATTGCGAAGAAGCACTAGAAAATGTCTTTCTAGACATAGAAAACTTCAGCTTTCCAATGAACTGGAACTCCTGGCCCAGGAGGGCATGTATCAAGAGGAAACCAAAGCTCGAGTGCAATGACTAAATCTCCCTTTAAAACTTTAGAGCATTTGTTGCTAAAAAATTTAACAGTGGTGTTATAGTAGTATGACCACAATTGAAACTTGTGTGTTCATCTAAAATAAGTGGTTATTTAGGAGTGGAAAAGGGAAATGAAAGTATAAAGATAGCAAATGGTACCACCTTGCTTTTCTTTTGTTTTAAAGTAAATTAAAGTGCATGTAGCTTTTAAATAAATCACAGACTGTCCGGGTGGAAAGAAGTCATCTAATTCAACCTTGACTGGAGTCCAAATTTCCTCATTCACATTTGGCATATGATCAAATGGTTCTAGATGGATTTGCCCCCCCTCCTCCATGCCCCAATTCCTTGATTCACCCCTTCTTTCCCCCAAGATCACTAAAATCTTCTAATTACCTTTTTTTTCGAGTTTTAACCTGTTTAAATTCTCTTCTGCCTTTGACACAATTGATCACCTCTTACTGCTGAAGGTGAATACACTAGCACTTAGTCCAGGCCAGACACATAGTAAGCATTTAATAAACGTTTTTAAGTGGTTGAATATCCTTACTTCCTTTAGCTTCAGAGACATCCCATTCTCCCAATTCTCCTCTGTCTTCCCTAATTCCTCCACTTCTTCTCAGTACTTTGATGTATTTCCCAAAGGTCTCTCCTTGGCATTTCTTCCTTCATTTACTTCTCTACAACATACTGTTGTCTAAGTACCCGTGACATCTTTCTAATGCATGAAAATTCAGATTTCTCCATGGGTTAAGCTTTGGAAATTTAGACACTAATAAAAAAAGTTTTGATTCTAAGCCATAATTTGTACACTACAAAATAAGACTTTTCTGCATAGGCACAAGGGAAGTTTGTTATCAGTAAATGTGTCTCTTGGTACTTTTCTAAGTAGGTAAAATGGTGGTTTGAGTTACTGATATGACCAGAGTCATTGAATAGTAGCAGAGTTACCAAAGGAGAACACATATGCATACCTGGAGTCTACCCAAAAACAACCAGAGAATTTACTACATGAAATTGCCTTTGGCCAAATTTTTTTTTTTTTTTTGGTTCTTTATATCCAGCTTTTAAGGGATACAATAATAATAATGGGTCATATTTATATAGCATGTTCTGACTATGAAATACTTTGTACACATGCCCTTCACAATGACCTTGTGAGATGGATATTACATTATTCTTTCCATTTATATGAAGAATCTGAAACAGAAAAGTTAAATGTCTTGGTGAAGCTCAAATATATTAAATAAACTCAGGACTTCTGATTTGAAGTATTACCTTTTCCATTTGCTATGCACTAGATATTTTAGCAATCTTGTAGAGATTTGTATCCCAAATTACATAATTGCATAATTTCATAAATTACTTTATCATTTATGTAAAGCAATCATACTCACCATTTGTAATGTGTTGAGTTGCATAGAAATATCTCTCACGAATGAATAAAATTTGTGGAAGAAATTATCATATATTTTTATGATTTATAAATCATAGAATGAATGAGTGGAGAATAAATGAATGAATTAATAATTGATGGATGGCCAGATGAATAAATGAAACATTTCTTTAGTGTTTCCTGTGCCTGAACACTGTATTAAGGATAATATCAAAAGCAAGCAAGCAAAATAGTTCTTTCCCTCAAGAAACTTACACTCTAATGAAATAAGCAGACACATAAAAGGGGAACCAGAAAGGATGGGAATTGGGCAGGTGTGTTTATATGGAAATTCCAGGAAGTAGCATGAAGGCATGGGGCCAGACAAGATAAAGCGAAGGCTCACCTATCAGAGCCCAGGATCTTGGTAGCGGAGTCCACGTCCTAGGAGGAGAATGTCAAAGTTGGAAAGGGTTTTAAAGATCATCAAGCCCAAATATCACTTCATAGGTGAGTGAAATAATTCAGAAGGTAAAATAACTTTCTCAGGATCACAAAGTTATTATATGGTATAATATATGTAATAATAATAATATAGTTCTCCTGATTCCAACCAGTGTTCTTTTTTTACCATTATGTGTTTCATAATTATCCTTATAAAACACATAAAAACTAGAAAGAACACCCTGGTTATTCCTAGAACCACAACAACTATTAAGTTTGGAGTCTGCTGGTAAGGCAGTTCATGTATGAATGTTAGGATGGAGCACTAATCCATGACTGAGGAAGGCCTGATGCACAACTTCCCCACTCTCCTAGAACCAATTTTTAGTCCAGAGGAGTTATAGGAAGAATTATAGCCATCTCACTGATGTCTAGTGGACTCCTTAGAGATTCCTTCCCTCTTCCTCACCTTCCACCTCAAATAGGATTGGCCTAGAGAAAAAAGTCTGAAATGTTGGATTGTTATTTTATTAATCATTGAATCCAACTCCTCTGTTTTTCAGTGAGAAAGTAAAGTTTGTCTTCCATTGTCCCTCTCATTTTAACTGGCCCACTCTCCCCTCTTCCACCTCATCTCTTAAATCTACTTGTTTTGGGTAATTACCATCACTCAGGGCTTGTTCCAGCTATGTTTCCTCCTTCCTTTCCCATGGCAATGTAAATTTAAGGGTTTTGTTTCTGCCCTCCATTCTTTCAGGTATATTTCCCATCTTCAGGTTCCTCTAAGGTCCCCCACCATATCTATGAGACAGTGTCTAGCCTGATACAAAATTACAGGACTTCAGATGTCTTCACTGCCATCCCCTTGATGACTTCCAATTTAGAACATTTTTTTATTAAGACAGACAGACATACAGAGGGGGAAGAGAGAGAGACAGAGAGAGACAGAGACAGAGACAGAGAGAGACAGAGAGACAGAAAGAGAGACAGAGGGAGAGACAGAGAGAGAGACAGAGAGAGACAGACAGAGAGAGAGAGAGACAGAGAGAGAGAGAGAGAGAGAGAGAGAGAGAGAGAGAGAGAGAGAGAAATAGAGAATGCTTCTTGTGGATGAGAACTATTTTGTTTTTGTATCTCCAGTCAACTGATTGAGTTAATTGTTGTTCATTGACTTTGCATAAAATGAGAGGAGATACCCAAAAAGGCCTATTGGAAAGAGCACTTGCTCTGATCTGAAGTCAAAGGATGGTGTTTCAGATCTTACTCCTGGAGATTGTTATGTGCGAAATCACTTAATCTCCTTTGGCCTCAGTTTTCTCATCTGTGAAATGAGAGGATTAAACTAGATGACCTCTGAGACCTCTTTTAATTCTAGATTTGTGATCCTATGACAAGTTTAGTTTTTTTTTTTTTTAACCAATTCAATACGAAATATTATCCTTATTTATTTATTCTTACAGGTACCCAGGCCCAATGAAACAGCATCATTTTTAGATATTGGAGACTTTTTTTTTAAATTTAAAGCACTTATTGACTTCAAAACCTTTTTTTTCTTTATGTTGTTCTATAATTCCTCAGAAATAATAGCTACCTTTTGATATGCTTCATTTTTCCTTCTGTATTTTTTCTCCTTCTTATCACTAGTACAATGACTTTGCAAACTTTTGAATAAAATTGAATCCACAAAACACATAGGAGCTGATCACTTAGATGTGGCATGAGAACGAAGAATCTGTATACTTCAATGCCCTGGGCAATAATACTACCCAGGCTTTAATTTGAGGAAATCCATCCTGAATGGATTCACATTCCCCTCAGATCTCTTCATTAAAGTCAGCATGAGCTGGTAGTGGTTGCTCTGATTATGGAGTGCTTAGGAATTGGTTTATAGGATATTTATTTTGTTTCTTTACCATAATCAGAAAATGTAATGCAGGCAGTGTAACCTTAGGACTTTTTCCTGTGGTTTATTTAAATAGGCAGTACTTGGGATGTGATATATAAGGAAGGTAAAAGGGTCAAAATCCTATTTAATTTAATTAACTTGTGCTTACTTGGAAGACCACCAAGTCAGTGCAAAGGTGTGCTGAGAAAATCAAATCCCAAGTCATATGAAATCTTGAGAAAGAACAAGCTACCTTTGATGAAAGCTTTCCTCTTCTTAGTATTGTATCATTTTAATTATTTGAATAAGCCATTCCAGGCTTTACATTTAATATTGCATGGCACTTCAAAAGCAAAATCAAATAAACCTTCCTGTTTACAAGGAACTTATTCTTCAAACCTGAAAAGAAAAAAAAAAGTTACAGTGATTTTCATTATTATTGTAAAAACTATGTCTTAGAGTTTAATGTGTGTTGCATCAAAAAATAATCCCATATCTGGCATAATCTCCCTCAGAAGGTGGTAATTTTGATGAATGTGTTTAAGATTTCTAATTTAGAAAAAAGCCATTTTTAAAAAATTCATATATCATAATTAATGTTTAGCACTTTTCTAAGTCCTTCCCACTAAAACCACCCAATGCCCCATCTCCAATGGGAATTTCAATCAACTTGAATTGATAATAATGAATATAGCAAGATATGTTCAGTAAGTGCTTTCAGATATAAAATGTGTTCATTTGAAATAGCATTTCACTTAAAGTTTTCAGTTCTGTTTTTGTTTTTGTTTTTTTAATCAAGTCCTTTGCTTTGGCGTGATGTTTAAAATATGAAAAGTCATTGCAATTAGTGGCTTGTATGTCCAGATGGACATGACCAAATAACAGCTTTCAACTTGAAAGATTTTGGCGATCTAGGATGTGCCTATAATTATGTCCCTTCTGTTGGGTGGGGGAAGGGAGAACCTTGCAGATCTGAACACATTTTAATTGATATCCCTTTGCTGTACTCAACAGGATGGTCTCTTCTTGTGGGAGATAGGGAAATATGGAGAGTTTAGATAATTTCAGGTAGAAATTGGGTACAAAAATAAGTTTTTTGTTAGTTTATTTTTTCGTATTCCATACCCCTATAACTTTCCCTTTACTCCCAAAGTTCTGCAGCAGCAAAAATCTTAGTTACAACTTGAGCATTGATTTCGGATTATTGTATAAGGACATACTGTTCTATCAAAACTGAATCTTGTTTAAATGCCCTAGAAAGGGTGATATAATTAGATGAATTGAATTTATTTCTGCTGTGTGACTTTGAAAACTTGCTATTTTCTTAAGCATCAGTTCAGGAAATTTTAAGTAGCCATACTCTATAGTTTGTTCTTAAAGATCACTGATTTCTTCTGGCAGTGCTGTGGTATTGAACAGAAAGATTTCCATATGCCAGTCCCATCCCTCTACCCCCATCACCTTCCCATTGATTATGTCTGAATTAGAGTTTTGCTGTCTTTGATCAGAGTTTCTTCATTGTAAAATCATTAAACGCTTCTCATTAATGATTATGTGAATGTGAAGTGACCTACCTTAACTCCATAAAAATAGTTGTAACTAAATGTTAATATATCTGAGCTTTTACTGAAAACAACCCATGTTTAAAAGCTTACCTATGTACCAGCAAGGTCAGAGTTCATTTTCTCAACTCAGTTTTAAAACTATGACTTCGAATTATACATTTCAGACTCTGAGTGCTTATATGCATTTTTGTGAGACAACAAGGATGTTTAATCATTGACTTTTTTATTTGATAGATTCTGAAAGCTCATCTGAGTTTTGTTGTTGTTTTTATGAACAGGTATCTTCATCTGGGAGGGGAAATTCTGCTCCCTGGGTATTCAATCCCTAAACTTTGATCGGGCGTTTCATGGGCTTGATTGCACAGTGCAGCAAACTCTGCTCGAGGGTGGGTTGGTTACAAAAGACTTATTTTGTTTACTTATTTTGGTTAGTTTTTAATCCAGGATGTTCATCGTAGCTCTCTAAGGGGAGTGATATTTCATTATCAAAGCTTCAGAGTGACATAGTTATAGAATTTCTTCCTGATGTATTTCATGTGAGAATCTATTCATATGATAACGGAAAGGAGACAAAAGTACTTTGGACTTTATTCTCCCTTCAGAGACTGTGGGCAAACTCCCTAGGCAGTTATGAGTAACAAAGGATTATTTTAGCTAAAACTGGGGGCTTGATTTTCAAACTTAAACATACATACACTCCTCATACCACTTCCATATGCCCCCCATCTGGGCGTCCACCTGAATCTCCCACAGTCCAAAAAATGGATTTCTAAGAAAATATTATTCACATCCGTGAGTCTCTGAAGCCTAAAAAGGTTCTTTATAAAACAGTGGCCAAGATGGCAAAATTTTAATTGAATTTTGGAAAGTAGCAAATTGAGAAAGTGGCAATATAGAGTCAGACTTCATGCAGGCTCCAGAAGGGATTTGTGAAACCTACTGGAAGAAAGCCACAGGAAGAAAGCCATGGCTTTAGAAAGCTGGCATCCCAAGATTATTTGGGAAACATTTTTCAATCATGGAAATTCTTGTTCAGGAATTATGGGATTTGACGTAGCCAACCTGCCTATCTTCATATTTTGTTCTTGTTCTTTTTTTTCCCTTCATTTTCTTCCCTTCCCATTATTCCCATCCCTCTACTGACCTGATCATTATTCATCATTTCTCTGGCTCTCATTGTATTCCAGAGAGTGCACATTTTGACACATCAAGAATTTGATGCCGGCTAGGTAGATTCAGAGTAAGGAAAACCCTAAGCATAGAGAGGATGCATTTGCTTTCTTCGAACAGATCAGAATCATTTGTAAGTGCTCTAATTTCTAAAGTGCAGTTGCCTTCCATCCAGCCAGCCTGAATATTTCTTCTACCTTCGCTAGGCAACTGTACAAAACAGAGCCTGAAATAGAAATGAGCTAAGTCGCCCATTAGCCCCATATATACCCCAGCGAATAGCACTTCTCATCAAACCATATGCACATTTTAGCCGGTGGAAGGAAGGCCGACAGCAGATTCGAGTTAGAACTGAAATAATCACTGCCTATAGCTGAGCATTGACACCACTGAGGAATGGGGGGTGGAGGCGCGGGTGGGGGAGAGAAGGATCGGCTGTGGAATTTCCTTTAAAAGAAGAGTTCTTGGGTTTATTTTTTATTCTGTTTTAAAATTTTAAAAAGGAAAAGAGGGAGGGAGAGAGGGAGAGAGAAGGGAGAAAGGGGGGTGGGGTAGGTAGTGAGAAAAATAGACCAGCTAAGACTTGACTACCTGATCACACTGGAGAACATGAAGCAAGTGGGGTGTGTGTGTGTGTGAGTGTGTGTGTGTGTGTGTGTGTGTGTGTGTGTGTGTGTGAGTGTGTGTGTGTGAGTGTGTGAGTGTGTGTGTGTATGTGTGTGTGTGTGTTTTCCTGGGGCATGCAAACTGCACACATGTGTCCTCAAACATACACATGTAGATTTAATGGGGGGCACAAAGGGGAAAGTGGAGGAGCCTAGCCTGTTTTTTTTTAATTTGGGTCTGTTTGCTTGTATTTAGCACTCAAGGGCTCATACATTCAGTTTGCTCAAAAGAGTGATCAAGTTTTCCTTGCTCATGCCTCCAATCAGAAATGCATGAAGGGCAGCTGCAGAGATAATACATTTTCCCCAAAGGCTTTGGCTGAGCAAATTAGGTGTCAATGGGGTGCCCGCTCAGGCAGTACTCTCTCTAATTAGTCTCTTGAGCCTAGTTGGTGGCGGGTATGAGATGATCTAATCAATTGGTCTGTGTCTGATGGTACGTGTAAAAATCCTACCCGGCAGAGCTCTCTCCCACAGGTCACTCACCTGCACAGCGGGAAGGCTCACTTTCATTTTTCATCTCTCCTGTCACATGATGCTGACAGTTGGTTTTAAGAAAATTGAATCCAAAAAATATCTAGTTCATAGGGCATCCAGGTCAGAACAAAGTTGCATTATGGGTATCACGGATCCAATTAATTAATATTTATAGCCAAGAAGTGCCATGTAGATATTTTCTGAATAAAACTGTTATCAATAATAATCCATTTCATATAAAATGGATTCCTTTTCTAGAGATAGGTCAAAATGACAAATGACAAATGGTGTTAATTTTCTGATTGACTGTGTATGTGCTTGTCTGTGTATCTGAGGGGATGATTCATGAACAGGATTTATGTCTCTGGGTATGCAGTATATCTCACTGGTGCAGAATGTACGAGTAGAAGATTTAAATCGATCTGATACGTTACTTCCCAGAAGGGACAGCAGCATCTTTCCTTCATCCCCACCCAAATCCCTCTCACTAAACATCTGGTCATACTTAGACTTCAAAGAAGATACATACACTCATATACATATACACAATAATTGCCAGCAGCATAACGGTGATATCCTGTGAGCAAACCAAACCTTTTGGCAATTACCTCAACTTCAGACGAGGGGCTCTTAGTGCCATGGTTAAAGTGGTGTTCCACAATGCAGTTCGGACTAAGGACAGCTTCTAGGGGAGCCTTCGTCAGGGCAGCCCCCAAACCACCATTGAGTCTCTTCAAGGTGCTATGTTGGTTAAAATGAAATAAAGAAGCAGGGAAGGAGGAACAAGTAATCATCTTTCAATATGTCAGTACTCGATCGCTACAGAATTGCACTGAACATAACCTGATCCTAGAAGCCACTACAGCTCCCAGCTACCAGAACTCAACTCTGACGGGAACAAATGAAAAGGGATTCAGATGGTATAAAAAATAATTAGCAAAAAAGACCAATTTGTGGAGAACATCCTTCCATTCCAGCATATTTAAGTCTCTCAGGTCGTCCAGTAGCTTTCTGAACCCAAACGTCAGTAAAAAGCACAGTGCTTTCAAATGAGTTGGTAATTATAATCAATAAAAGGGAGAGGGAGACAGTGAGGGAGAGAAGGAAAGAGAGAGAGAAGAAGGGAGGTAGGGAGAGAGAGAGACAGTGAGAGAGAGAAACACGAGAGGCGGGGGGAGAGACAGTGAGAGATAGAGAGAAGAGAAGAGAGAGAGAGACAGAGAGAGAGAGACAGAGAGAGAGAAGAGGAAGGAGAGAAATCATTGAGTAAGCAGCTAATTCTCTGAGCCTTAATGTTGCTGTTACTAGGTGATGCCCACAAAGTATTTTGGAGACATGGTTCCTTCTGTCTAGAAGCAGAGGCTCAAAGAGACCTCTCTACATTTAGTGCCTCCCTCTCTTCTTCTCTCCCTAATTTTTCTGGCTTCATCATTCAACTGATACTCTCTCCCTCCAAAGTGATGAGCATTCTGTTAATTGCCAAGCCAAGATAGCTTCTTAGACCTCCTCCTCCTTGATCTATGGGTAGCATTTGATACCAGCGACAATCTCTCCTCCTGGATATCACTGGTTATCATATCTCACTGCTCTCTGAACCTGTCCAGTGGCTCCATCTTCATCTCCTTTGCCAGATGACTTACCACCTTGGCTCCTGTATGTGGATTTACTGCAGAGTTCTCTCCTGGGCCCTCGGTCTCTCTATCCCATTTTAGTGCCTTCATCTGCTCCCAGAGGTTCAGATCTCATCTCTAAAAAGATCACGCCCGGTTCTATCTATCCAGCTCAGGTCTCTCCTTTAAATCCCAGCTCTGTTTGACTAACTGCCTATTGAACTTTTCCAATTGGGTGTTGAACACACTCTTCAACTCGGTATGTCCAAAAGTCAGCTCATGCACTTTCTCCTCTCTTGCTAAACTTCTCCATTTCTCTTGAGGGCACTGTCTCTCACTGCCGTGACTTTAGAATAACTTTGACCCTCACCTCTCATCATCCCCCTTAGCCAATCATTTACCAAGTCTGGTTGATTTCCCTTCCGTCTCTCTCACATATGTTCCCTTTGCTGTATTCGTGCAACTACTATCCTTGTTCAGACATTTAACACTTCTTGCTTGTGCTATGATCATGGCTTCCTAATTGATCTCCCTGGAACCCATTCTCCCTACAGCATCCAAAATTATAATGCACGGGTCTGATCATATCACTGTCCTTCTCAACAAGTTTCCAGTGTTTCTCTAGACTGTAGCTGCCTTTTGGGGTATACTTAAATGTTCTTCACAATCAGGTTCATTTTTTAAGAAGCCTTATACGTTACCCAGTTTTCTTTATTTATGGTCAACCAAACCAACTTTCTTGCTTTTCCCCATACATTATAGTCCATCTGTTGCCGTCAGACCTTTGCACAGGCTTTCTCTCTTACTCAGGTACACTCCTTCATATCTGATCCGTGGAATCCCTGGATTCCCTTAAGCCTCACTTCCAAAGCCAATGTATCCTGACCCCCATGGTTTCTAGTTCCCCTTGAAATCACTTGACATTTATTTTGTGTATATATAAAATTCATTTCATTTATTTTTTCTATGTTCATATAATTTCCTATCAGACCATAAGCCCTTTAAGGTCAGGCATTATTTCATTTTTGTCTTCATACTCCTGGAACATTTTTGTCTTTATATCCCTAGAACAGGACTTGGCACATGGGTATCAGAAGAACTGAATAAGTACCAAATGAGTTGGTCTGTCCAAAGAGATTAGAGCATTAACATTAAATAACCTCAAATAAGCCGTAAGATATCACTGGCTCCTCAAACAGCACAATTCAATATGTCATTGTTTCGTACATCCTAAAGGACAAATCTGTCCTTCAAAACATCAGCATTTATGATCTAAATCTGAGATTTGGAATCAGAGGGAGAGAAGGGAAGGGATTAAGCATTCATAGAGTATCTCCTATGTGTCAGAAACTGTTCTAAGTGATTTTTTACCCCCCCCCCCCAAAAAAAAATCTCTTTTAATGCTGATCCTTAGTCATTTTATTTTTATTTATTTATTTATTTTTTGCTGAGGCAATTGGGATTAAATGACTTGCCCAGGATGACACAGCTAGGAAGTGCTAAGTATCTGAGGTTAGATTTGAACTCAGGTGCTCCTGACTTCAGGGCCAGTGCTCTATCCACTGCACCACCTAACTGCCCCATTTACTCATTTTAAAGCTGAGGAAACTGAGGCAGACAAATGTTAAATGATTTGCCAAGAGTTACAATACTAATAAATATCTAACCCCAGATCTGAAGTCAGGTCTTCTTGATTCCAAATCCAGAGCTCTATCCACAACTATTCCACCAGCTAGCTGGTTTATCTGTACCTGCCACAGGTACAAAGAAAGTCACTATCTGGGGTATGGCTCTTATAAAGCAGTTTCCTAATTTACTAAGAAGCAAATGGATTTTAGGAGAGGAGAACCAAGAAAATGTACTTGTTAGAATGTAAGCTTTATGAGGGCAGGGAATATGTCTTTAATTTCTTAATGTAATAATCATTAATTTCATATACATAATCTTATCCAGAGTAAATGCTTAAAAGTATTTCTTAAAGTAGCCTGAAAGAATTTTTGCAGCATCTGGAATTGCTAGGTACTTTTAAGGTCACTTACCTCTCATTTTAAAGATCAACTATTTAGGACAAGGTAGGGTGGGGGTGGGACTTGGTACAGATCCCACAGACAGGAAATGGCAAATCCAAAGCCAGGATTCTTTCCAGTCTTCCACACTTCCTTGTTTGGTTTCAGGACAAACCACCGAGTCTCATCTTCACATTCTGAAATGGCTTTGGTGGAGAAGCTAGGATTCTGGGAGCTCTCTGACTAGGAACAGAATGATGACCTTGGAGAATGGAAAAGGGTCAGGTGGGGGAGATCGCTATATGTTATCTGCTCCAGCTTGGGATGGCTTTGAAGACAGAAATAAGAGATCAGAAAAAGATGCTTTTAAGCAGATGTGCCTGAGGCCTTCTGTAAACAATGTGCCCCGGTGCTGGGCCCAGGCAAAGCCATTGTGGCTCCTCTGAGGACTAAGGGGATAGAAGCGACCTAGAAGGAGACAGCACTTTGAGCATAGAAAATACCTTTTTATTTTTCTTTCATTTTCCTCTGAGCATTGGGGTCTTTTTTTTTATAAGTAATAGTTTTCTTTATTGGGGGGTAAATAGACCATAGTCAGTATTACTAACATTTATTGTTGTTTAGTTATTTTTAGCTCATGTCTGATTCTTCATGATCCCATGACAGGGAGGGGGTTGGCAGAGATGCTGCAGGCTTGCCATTTCCTTCTCCATATATGTGTGTGTATGTGTGTGTGTGTATGTGTAGGTATATATAATAGTTGGGAAACTGATAAAAATTGAGACAAACAGGGTTAAATGATTGGGTGGTTAGCTCAGGGTCCCGCAGCTAGTTAGAGTCTGAATCTAGATTTGGATTCAGGTCGACTCCAGGCCCACACTCTTACCACTACCACCCACTGGATACCCTCCCCATCATAAGCAGCTACAATAAGTAGTTTTAAGCAAGTTAGCAGGTATGGCCCTGAGACCAAGTTAGGGCTTGATGGATACAGAAGGACCCCAGATTTCTTAGACTCCTGCGAGACTATTTTCTGTGTTTTCTGGCTCTGGCCCTGAGAAAAGGACACTAGAAAAACAGGGGACGTGGGTGACAAATCAGAGATGTGTGTGCTGAGAGATGCAGAGATTGTGGTAATAGAAGTGGGGGAAATGAGTGACTCAGAAGGAAATAATCTATTTTCACAATCTCACAACTGTAAAACTGTGAAATCTAGCACTCTGCTCAGCACCCACTTGTCAAGAGGTTGTTTCCGTGTTCCCCATCTCCGGGAAGGTGATAGCTGTTACAGTAGACTCAGAGGTGCCGGCCTGTGTTTGAGAAAGGCCTACGTAATAGAGGAGAGGCTGGAAATCTAGGACCAGGTGCCGGGGAGGAAGATGCAGCAGCAGCAGAACTTGATTTAGGTCCATTCCTTTGAAAGAAGAGCCCAATTGGATTGGAATGCTTGCTTGTTTCAGAACCGAAGCAATGAGGGGGATTCAAGAGCCATGATTTGACAAATAGGAATCACTTACTTGTGTTTGCCTTTTCAGTAAAATGTTTCACTTCTCCATCCCTGTCGTACTGCTAACTTTGAGTCTCCCCCAAGACTTTGGACTTTTTTCTCTATACCCATCTCATCATCTCACCAACCACATGCACAGGGGGTAAAAAGACCTGAGACTCTTAAATGTGGGGTGACATGTGAAGAAGTCACTGAACCTTTGTCAGCCTCAGTTTCCTTAACTGCAAAAACTGCACCTCCTTCTCAGGATTGTTGCGAGAATCAAGTGAGATAATATTACTCAAGCACTAAGCACAGGGCCTGAGACAGTTGAGGCACTTAATACATGTTTGCTTCCTTCTTCTTCTCCCTTTTGGTGGATTCAATTAAAATGTCCATTTGGATGATGGATCTAGCCCTAACGTCTCTGCTAACCTCCAGGTTTACATTTCTAACTGCCTATAAAACTTCTCAAACTAGATGTATTTAATCCTGTTATGTACAAAACTGAAGTTATTCTCCCAAACCTTCACCTCTTCCCTTCCCCCTTACACCTCTTCTAAATGTACCTCTTGCTGTTGAGGGCCCCACCATCCTCCTAGTCATTGAAGTTCACAAGTTAGTTGTCATTCTCAGTTCCTCATTCACACTGGCCCCCATATGTCCAATCTGTTGCTAAGTCCTCTCATCTCTAGTTTTGCAATCTTCTATCTATCCATCCATCCATCCATCTATCTATCTATCTATCTATGTATTCATCTGTCTGTTTATTTATCTACCTACCTATCCATCCATCCATCTATCTATTATCTGTCCACCCATCTATCTTATCTATCTATCTATCCATCCATCCATCTGACTTCTGTTTATTTATCTACCTATCTATCTATCCATCCATCTGTCTATTATCTATCCACTCATCTATTTTATCTATCTATCTATCTATCTATCTATCTATCCATCGATCCATCTATCTAGCTAAACATTCATCTGTCTGTCTATATATTTGTCTATCTATCTACCTACTTATCCATGCATCCATGCATCCATCCATCCATCTATCTATACATCTATCTATCTTATCTATCTATCTATCCATCCATCCATCTTAGTTATATATTTATCCATCCATCCATCCATGTATCTATATACATCTATCTGTCCATTCATCTATCTGTCTTTATATTTATCTGTCTACCTAACTATCCATGCATCCATCCATCCACCTATCTATCCATCCATTTATCTCATCTTGTCTCATCTTATCTATCAATTCCCTGATCCCCATTCCTCTTCTTTGACATAGTGGTCACTCTGGTGCATGCTAACCTTATGGTTTTTCTTCCTAGCTTCTTTTCCTCTCTTCTTTAGCCAGTCTCAGAATTAGCTACCAAAGTGATTTTCCTAAAGCATAGCACTACCTAACCTCCCCCTGTCAATACTCAGCAAATTCCAAATTGTTACTTCCAAGATCAAATGTCAATAATCCTCCATTTGGCTTTAAAGCCCTTGGCAACTTGAATCCTTCCTACATTTCCAGTCTTTTTACACTTTATTCCCTCCTGCATGATCCAACAACCACCAGCCTTCTTGCTATTTCTGGCACACAACACAACATCTCTGTTTGGCTGAAGGTATTTAGCATATTAATCACTGGAAGCAACCACTAGCTAGCTAACCCAACTGGAGTGTGATTTTTTTTCCCCTTTAGTTGTAGGTTGTATTTGTTGATTTGTTTTTGCAACAAAAAACATATTGGCAGGTTTGGGGCTAATTTTTTGTACGATTCCAAAATACTACATGCTTCTAACCAGTGAGCACATATGACTTACACTGATTTGGAAGAAGGAAAATTGCTGAATTTCTTTCTCTCTGAGTGATCCCAGGGTACATGGAATTAGATTAAGAGAAGAAACTAAAATGAGAACATCTGTTTATCATATTATACTAAAAGATGGGTTCAAGTTGTACTTTGTACTGAATAAGGAAAATAGGTGGCTGTCCTTTAGAATCACTCTAAAGGAGTTGGGGAACCTGAAAAAGGGCAATATTTGGGGATTTTGTTTTGTTTTGAGTAATGGTTTTTTTTCACAATTTGTGCTTCTTTTTTTTTCTTCCAGGATTGTTGTCATCATTCTGGGGAGAAGAAAATCTAATGAAGAGACCAATAATATGAAGTGAATCATGATTCAGTTTTCTTTCTCTCTCCCCATGGTGGATTTTTGAAGCTGGCAAGACCCTATTTTCCCTGCAATTTATTTAAAACCTTGCACGCATTCGGATACCTTGTGATTTCAGAGAACTATGTGAAGATTAAGCTTTGCTTACTGATACATGGCATGTATTCTTTCCAGTCTTTTGTGTTGGATTTTGTTTGATTTTCCACTGCGGCGCAGCATCGTTGTAAAGGTTTTTATGCTTTCACCAGCAAGGTCTTAAATACATTAAGACAACACATTTGGTGTTCACACTCCTCCAGTAATGTCTGTACATAAAAGCCACAAAATGGCATAAAAGAATGTGTGTTTTCTTTGAGAATAGTTCAATCAGTGAGAAGGCCATTTTTAGCTAGAGCAAACCCATATTCTCTGACTGACTGACAAGGACTGTCCTTGGCCACCACGCTATCAGTGTTTTATTTACTTCTTGAGAATCTTTGCATAGATTTTTGATTTTTTTTTTTTTTTTTTTGGCCATGGAAATAATTGCACATTTATTTAGCACATCACAATTTGGTTACTGTTCTTAAATTACATAGCATGCCAGACGGCAGAATAGGTTGGAAATGGGAACAGGGCTAGGGATTGGGGCGGGGGGAGGAACAGGGAAACAAAATATATGGACAAAGACAGTAATTGCTTAATTAATTAGTTAATTGCTATTTGGCCTCTGGAGATCAAAGTAACTTTTTGGTTTCATGAATATTGTATGCACTTGGTTTTTCCCGTATTATCTCATCTTTGGAGTATTTCTTAAAGGAAAAAAAAAAAAAAGAGTTTATAGGACTAGGGTGTAGAAAAACTATATTTGCTGAATGAGCCATTAAAGCAATCTTTGCTTGTTAGCTTTAGGGGGAAAATGTAAAGCTGTCCACAGGTAAGTTTGCTCTCTCAAATTTCAGAGACTTCCCTGTTCCATTTTGTCTTCATTTCAACATGATTGGAAGAAGCCACTGAAACCCATCAGACTGGCTGCTGCAACTAGTTTCACAATGGAAATGAGGCAGTAGTATCCTAGATACCCTTGTTTGAGGATATGAGGGAAACTTGGAAAAAGAGAAGAAGATTTTAAAATTCGAAGCGGGGGAGGGGGAGTTGGAAGCATTTGATTTTCTTGAATCTGGAATGAATGGTGGCTGAATTCAAGAGAACTTTGGAAGTGTTGTGAGACTTGCTGTTGCATTGCAAACAGCAAAGAGCCCAAGAAATACTTCATTTCCATCCCCAGGACATAACTTCCCATGAAAACATCCAATTATTGCTCGGTCTTACCATTTCCCTTTTGGTTTTCCATTTATTATGGCTACAATGAGGGATGTCTAGTCAAGTTGACCAATACTCTATCTTAGAAAGCTCCCCCACTTCCCCACATTCAGACACAGCAGAGCAAGGAAGCTAAATGCCAGGATTCACAGGCCCCAGAACTGTATGCACTGTACAATGTACAATGTGATGTCACTGCTTAAATAATATTACTATAATGGGTGCTCTGAGGATTCAACATTGACTTTTAATTGTGCAGGTACTCTTTGCTATTTAACATTTTAAGGAAAGCAAAACACCCAATAAGAAAATGTTCACCATTTGCTCCTGGGAGATCTGTCTCATTCTTTTATCATGCATTCTTACCAAATTTGAGATATTTTGAGGCATTTTGAGCCTTTGAAGTGTTTTGTTTTAAAACTGATATTAGAATTTTTTTAAAAAAACTAAATTACACTCTCAAGAATCTCAAACAACCTTTTTATGGGTTTGTTTTAAAGCTTCATGTTTCCATTTGGGTAAGAAGCAAAGCTTCATCCTGTAATTAGATTGAATGATTACAATTTTGCTTTTTTTTAAAGTCTTACACTTGTTGACAAGAGGGAGAAGGAAACCCTAAAAATATGCACTATAACAAAGGTTCAAATTAGGAACAAGGAGGCGATTCCATAGGTATATTTCACTTGTTCGGTGACAAGTGCTCTATAGGAAAGCCAGAAAACTTATTTGTACTATTCAAGTGAAGAAATCTCCTGGTCTGACTTATAAACTAACTAGGGATTTAGTTGCCTTTCAGGAAGGTTTATAGGCCTTCTACTTTGCCATCCATGGTATAAAGCCAAAGATCTGGCTGGCTCTCTCTTCCCTTCTCATTCATTTTCCCTTTCTCCTTTTCTCCCCTTCTTGTTTAAATTAGCACCAGAAATTTCTTCCACTTATTCTGCAGTCAGGGAAGCATTAGGACATTGGGCAAGTTTATTTTCCTATGAAAGAATAACTTGAAATCAAAGAGCTGAATGAAATAGATAGAATGCCCAAGCACTGTGATTGTAGCAACATTACATCACTACAGAAAGCAATTGGGTCTTGGGATTTAATTTCCATTTTTTCTTCTTTTTAAAGGAATATTCTGGTTAGCAATACTTCTGCACACATAATAGGAAAGCTTTCCTTTGCAAAGGAAACTTCTGCAAAATTTAGCAGGAGAAGTAAGGGGAAGACAGCTGTCAATCCACCAATAGGAGTGAGATATTTTTCTACCTCCCGTGAGTGATAAGAGAAGGTTCAGGGGGGACATTTCCCCCAGGCGTTGGTAGAGGACATGGACCTCTTGCCATTCTCTGTACGCACATGACTGAAAGTATAGTCCACATTCTATGTTAATGCTTCTTTACTAAATACTTATTTGTGAATATTCTTGATTTTGTAATCTCTGTTTCTTAAGAAGTGTAGGCTGTACATACGGGGGAGAAAACTGGCTCCTCTTTGAAACAGAAATGTGCTGCTTGATTACCTGGCTTGTGAATGACCCTCATCTTGTACGTCACCATTTGGCAATTTTCACTCTCTCTCTCACACACACCAAAAAATAAAATAAAATAAGCAATGTCTCGCTCCTCCCACCCAAGTGTATTTTAGTGGCACATACAAGATCTACATTCTCTAGCTGAAAGTGTTTTTTGGTTATTTTTGTTTTTGTTTTTAGCTTTTAACTTTTGAATGATACACTATGCTGTGTATTTTGTAAAATGGCAAATGGGCACAAGTTAAAGGCGGCCATGTCATTCAGAAAAAAAAAAAATTACAATTTCTTCACAATGACAGCCTCGTAAGCAGAATGGTATAATACATGTTGCATTATTTGTTACAACTTGTACTTTGTCTGTATTATGAGAGATGTAATGGTTTGTCAGCTGTAACTGTTGTTTTCTTGTAACATGATATGGAATAAAGTGTAGCCGAATCTCCCTACAAATTCTCCTATGGGTGCATCAAAAGGTTATATACACACAGAGAGATTAATCAGCCTGCAAGCTTTTATTAAGTGCCTACTGTGTGCCAGGCACTGTGGATACAAAAACAAATAGAAAACAACCTCAGCTTTCAGAGTTAACAAGATACAAGTATACAATTGGTTATTGGTTTTTCTTTTTGTTTAAGTGCAGTGATACAACCGCATAAATGACCCCCCCAAGCAAAAGATACTTTGTAGGACTGTACCAGACAGAAAAAAAAATTAAATGAAACATTCTAAAAGGTTCCACTAAAACTGTTATTTACTGTGCCAGGTCCTCCCCAAATGAGTAGAGACATTGCGAAACAAACCCATGTAAGCAAGATTTTTAGTATTCCCAAGGCATGAGGCAGATGTTCGCCACATGTTTGACCCATCACAGACTCCATCTGTGATCCGATCCGGTTTTGTATAATTAGTCTTCCTTTTCCATTTTTGTTACTGGCTTTTGCTTTGTATTTTGCACCTTATCCTACAATGTAGGATGCATCTGTTAATCTCCATCAAACACATATCAAAGTGCAAGTTGTTTTCCCCCTCGTTAATGTTATACAGCCTCTTCCAGTTGACCTTTCTACCCCATCTCTCTCCCCAGACTCTTGAGAGGAATTTAGTGTGGTCTCTTTTCCCAGAACTTTTTAGACAACCTAGAACGCTAGCTAGGAAGCGTTAATGGCTTGAAATGGAACAAGTTTGGATCAAATCCCAGATTAGCAAGTGCTGACCTTAGTGGTGACGGATGGGCACCCTTCAGAGCCATTAGTATTCATCCCTCTCATGAGATTCGTTGTGTTTAAAAAAAAAAAAAAAAAAAGAATTCTTCCTGTAATTGATGAAGTTTAATAAGTGGAGGGTTAGCTACTGTTGTGGACATGTTATTTCATTTTTTTTTTAACATTTTACAAAATGAAGAAATAACTTTTTTTTCCTTGAAAGGGGAGAAAATATCTTGGAGGCTGGGCTGTCAGTCCTCGTATGGTACAATGGAAGGAGTACTGGATTTGGATTCAGAGGATTCCTGGATTCAGATCCCAGCTTAGCTACTTAGTATTTATGTAATCTCAGTCAAGTTGCTTAATTTTAGCCTTGGTTTTCTTATCTGTAAAGTAAAGGGGTTGGACTGGATGCCCTTCCTTTCACTTATGCTCTGGCTCTAAATCTATTTACTGTCCTGTGGTTTAACATTTTATCCAGAAGTGTCAAAGAATTTCGCACTTCCCTAGGGTCCCCTACACAAAATAATGATTATTTAGAAGCTGGCTTTCTTTTATTTCTGGCCTAGAGCTTCTGACCTTTCAGATCAGATTGTAAAAGAAAATTTTTTTAATAAATTCTTACAAAATAGCAATATAGACCTGACCTCTGACACACATTAGCTGTGTGACCATGGACAGGTAACTTTCAGTGTTGTAGGCAACTCTGAGACCATGTTACAGAAAATCTATATTAATAAAGGGAGTATCTAAATCTTGGAGCAGCCTATATCAAAAAGATCATATGTCCTATTCTTGTCAGTGACTCCACCAAAAAGTGATCTATAAAAGGTAGAGAAATTAAAGGATGTCATGAGGTGCACTTAATATACTTGGTCACAAGACCCTGTTCCATGACCAAGAGACTGGGAAAAAATAGAAGAAACCAAATGATTGTGCATTTTTCCAAAACAAAGGCATGGATAATTCTTCAACATTAACCCTTGCAGAACCTTGTGTTCCAATTTCCCCCCCTTCCCTCACACCCTCTCCTAAATGGCAAGTAGTCCAATATATGTTAAATGTAGTAGAAATATATGTTAAATCCAATATATGCATACATATTTATACAGTTATCTTGCTGCACAAGAAAAATCCAATCAAAGAGAAAGAAAAAAATAAGAAAAAAAATGTAAGCAAACAACAGAAAGAGTGAAAATACTATGTTGTGATCCAGACTTAGTCCCACAGTCCTCTCTGTGGGTGTAAATGGCTCCCTTCATCCCAAGTCTATTGGAACTGGTCTGAATCAGATGGTACATTTTTTAAAATTAAAATAAACATCCATCTTCACATGGGAGACTAGTTGAAATCATAAAGTTGTCAATGAATGAATAAATGAATGCATTAGTGAAAAAAATCATGGCCAAAAGACTAGTGTGCTCCTCAGAGCCCACTGGAAAGGAGCAGGTGAGAGCACCATGTCTAGAGCCCACTGGATGCCAACCCAACCACCATACAAACAAGAACAGTGTTGTTTCACATGTGGTCCACATGGTATCATGGATGGAGAGTGATCTGGCTTGGGTTAAGTTTTGCAAGTCCTCCTTAGACACATGCTGGTTGTGTGATTCTAAGCAAATCACTTCACCCCTCAAGTGCCCCCCAAAGCAATTGGCAGGAGTTAGATCAGAAATATGGACTGCAATGGCTTCATCTCACAGGACACAGGACAAGTGATGAACATGTTTGGTAGGGAGGTAGAATCTGTGTCCAAGGCAGGAGGAACATCACCCAGAGACTTCCCAGCTGTATTACACGGTGGTCCCCGAGTTGTGCAGCTGCACCCAGCTCAGTAATTATTCGGGGCTCGCTCTCCTACTTTGGCAGAACTGGACACAAGGACCCAGGACAGGTGATGAGCACCTGTGGTAGGGAGGTAAAATCTGAGTCCAGGGCAGAAGGAACAATTGCCCAGAGACTTCCCAGCTGTATAACACGGGAGTCCCCCAGTTGTGCAGCTGCACCCGGCTCAGTAATTGTTCAGGGCTTGCTCTCCTGCTTTGGCAGAACTGGACACAAGGACACAGGACAGGTGATGAGCACCTGTGGTAGGGAGGTAGAATCTGAGTCCAGAGCAGGAGGAACAATTGCCCAGAGACTTCCCAGATGTATAACACGGGAGTCCCCCAGTTGTGCAGCTGCACCCGGCTCAGTAATTGTTCAGGGCTTGCTCTCCTGCTTTGGCAGAACTGGACACAAGGACACAGGACAGGTGATGAGCACCTTTGGTAGGGAGGTAGAATCTGAGTCCAGGGCAGGAGAAACAATCGTCCAGAGACTTCCCAGCTGTATTACACGGTGGTCCCCCAGTTGTGCAGCTGCACCCAGCTCAGTAATTATTCGGGGCTCGCTCTCCTGCTTTGGCAGAACTGGACACAAGGACACAGGACAGGTGATGAGCACCTTTGGAAGGGAGGTAGAATCTGAGTCCAGAGCAGGAGGAACTATCGCCTAGAGACTTCCCAGCTGTATAACACGGTGGTCCCCCAGTTGCCGCATCCGGCCTCCTTTCAGCTCGGTAATTGTTCCGGGCTCGCTCTCCTGCTTTGGCAGAACTGTGGTGCTGACGTGCGCTCACTGAGGCCGGCAGCGAAGAGTCAGGAGGGCGGCATTCGCCGCAGTCACTGTTGCCCCCCAGAGTAAAGAGAAACCAGAGGGGAAGGTGTTCACGCAACCTTGTGCCACTAGGTTAACGTAGACAGTTGCCAGATAATGGCCGTCATTGTCAGTCTTTGCAATGAGAGGCCTACCGTGGCACAGCTGCCTGCTGCTACCAGTGGGTGGTGGTGTTATGGGCATTAGCTTTGAGAAGCTTATAGAGCAGAGGGGGCTGGGATAAAGGACACAAATCAGGGGAAAACTGACAAGATTAAAAAAAAAATCCAGGGCCTAGTATTTACTGTTCATCCTCCTTGCTTGTGGTGTTATATATTGTCTGCTGTGAGTCATGCTGAGAGAGAGCCAGGCACAATAATAGCTGAGAGCAGGCTGGTAGCCCCCTGAGCTATTCTCCGCCAATGGCGGTTATGGAGTTAGGAGAGAGGGAGATTCTGATAGAGTTGTCTTTTTTCTCCTTCCCTCCAAGACCACCCATAATTATTGAGGACATACCTAAGACAGGATGGACATGTCTATGTGGGTTTAGGGCTGGGGTAGCTGAGAGGCATCCAACCAGGGTTAAAGGGGAGGTATGACTATGGCTCACCACCATTTGTGGACATAGAACAAAATGCCGATGATAATGGACATTGGGAGGGTGGGGAGTGTCACCATGGATCTGCTTGTTCAACAGTTTATAGATTAAAATAACATAACTAAAATATAATTGGTCCTTCCCCTGTTCCACCTCCACTTATGCTCAAGGCTGTCACTCAATGTCTTGTGTCTAAAATATTGATACAATCTGGAACTGCACAACCTGTTGAAAGCCGTGACTCACTCAGGGCATTCCTTGGGGTGCCCATTATTACATTATCTTTGGTTGTCAAGCTTTACAGCAAAGGGAGGCTGCACAGGATCTGATGAAGGCTGAAGGTAAATTTCAAGTGGATACTCCATTGGCTCCATGAAGTCATTATCAATGTACTTACTCCTTCCCGTGATGCAATCAAACCAGATAATAAGCATTTATGAAGTGCCTACTCTATCCCACAGACTATGGACACAGACAATTAATTACTTGGGTACCAGGACTATATTTAAAGCCTTTTCCAACATGGCAGACATTTTCCAAGTTTAAGCTTCCCTTTCAGTGCCTTTAGGAACCCGGGGTCAGTACCTCATGTAACATGGCATCAGAGTAGGTCTTTGTGTGAAATAAAGGGCTATGGGGTCTGATAGAAAATAGCAGCACGGAATGAAATGGTAAAACATTTCCCTTGCTTTAGTAAGACAGGATTCATAAAAGGTAGCTAGTTCATGAGAATAAAGACCTGAACTGCCCTCAAAAAGACCTGGTTGGAAGGAACTCTGCCTCAATAAGCAAGTCACATGTCAGTGCTTAATAAATATTTATTGACTGACAACCTCATGAAATATGCGACCTCACCTGTAAAGTGGGGATAATAGGCTCCTCTTCCTCTTCCTCCTCCTTTTCCTCCTCTTCCTCCTTTTTCTTCTCCTCCTTCTCCTCCCTCAGGTGAGGGAGTCATCCAGTCCTGTAGCCATCCTCATGTTCTGCACAATCTTCAAGTGGACTAAGAAGGACCCAAGCTTAATACCCCTGTTCATATTCATTGGAGTAGGGGATCTTGGGACAAGGCTGTACTCCTTCTATCTGGCACTGTTTGACCCAGAATCTTGGAGACTAACTCAGAACTTTGGAACAAACTCAATCTCAGGGATCAGTATCAGCTCTTTTCAGTAAACATGGATTATAGCAAACTGGAAAAGAAGCCTAGAATTCTAAGTGAAAACGATGCTTTTTTGACTGCCAAGAATGACAGTCTTCCACAAGCCACCCGCACAATTCTACACACAATTACTAAATGCTTGATTTTTCCCTCCTGTTGCATGAAATCAAGTTGAGTTTAACAGATGAATAAAGATGTGAAATTTGAAAAATAAAATAAAATGAAGATAATAACAGCCCCTTCCTCCCAAAGTTGTTTTAAAAATCACATGAGATAACCATTAAAGCTTTTTACAAACCTTAAAGTACCATATGAGTGCAAACTTATTGTTTATATTACAATCAGCACCCCTCCTCCATTAAAGTCATCTTCCTAAGCTGTGACATGACTGTGGTACCTGATTGTCCAATATCACATCGGTGGAATATACACTCTACCACATCCTAAAAGACTAGGAAAATTTCCAGCCTGGGCTCTGCAGTGGACAGTAAACCATTTAAAAACCCACTGGCTGAATTTAGAGATGCCTTCCCAGATGGCTGACCATGGAGGATGAATCATTTCCACTATAACGTCCGTGAAAATGAAGGAGGCATGAGGGGATATGATCTGCATCAGATCATGGTATCCTCATATTGCTGAAATCTTTGGTCCTTGAAATCCATCCATTGAAGTATCGTAACATCAGTAATGACTTTGGTACAAGCCATTTGCCAGAGAGTTAATGGTGACCTCCATTTCACAGTGGAGTCGAGTGAACAGAGATCCATTCTCAGAATTGGGAATGTTCCCAACTCTGGACAAAATAAACTCAAAGTTAATGGCACTTCCCTGCAAATCATCATTAATATTAAAGCAGCTATGCCAATTTTTGCAGGGTATAGTGGATAGAGCACTGGTCTGAGTCTGGAAGACCTGACTGTCCCTTTTGGAAATCGTTTAACATGTTTCCTCATTCATGAAATAAAGAGTTGACTTGACCTCCAAAGTTCCTTCCAACTCCATTATAGATCCACGATCTATAATCATTCAAACACTTCCCCACCTATTGCCCTGAATAAGTTTATACTTCATAACTGATTGCTCTTTATCACATGTGCTCAAATCCCTGGCTTTTTTTAATTCCCAAATAAAATCCCAGTTTCTATAGAAATCCTGTCCCAGCTCCTCTTAATTCTAGTGCCTTCTTACTCCTTATATATCTGTTTACTTGATGTCTTTCCCATTAATCTGTAAGCTTCTTGAAGACTGACACTATCTTTTGCCTCTTTTTGTATCCCCAGTGCTTAGTCTAATTCCTGACACATAGTAGGTGCTTAATAAATACTGACTGACTGGCTGACAGACACATGCAGCTTTGGGATCAAACCTTCTGAATTACATTAGCAGCAATTCTCAGAGCAAGGAATGTCTTTTACACAAATACCCAGGTTCTGAGCTAATTTTTTACCCATTTATTTGAACCCCCATGGGCTGTCTGACAAAAAGTAACAAATGGACATTCTTACTTTTATGTCTCTTCTTCAGGCAATTCTGTTTCCCAAGACCAAGATCCTTGAGAACCCCTAGATCCTCTTTGTAATATCCACAAAATTCTTCCTGGGGATGTGGCAGCAACAATTTGGGTTGGCTAAGCAACTAGGCGAGCATTAGTGAACCTGAAGATCTGATATTGTGGAAGAAAAGGTTTTAGAAATCACACTCAAGAAACTACCAAAGACAAGGAGCAAGGACCCCTATTCTCAGTTTGTAATTTTAACAGCAACAATAAAAAATAACTAGCATTTCCATAGCGCTTTAAGGTTTGCAAAACATTTTACATATATTAAGAACATGATCCTTTGGGGAGGATCCCAAAGCTGTGATTTCACTAGTGTGAGTAATTCTCAACTAGGAAACCCCCTCTACCAATGCAGTTCAACAATTAACCTGGAACTTAAGAGTCTTCTAGAATTGGCTGAGAGGCCACACAGCTAATATGGTCATCAGCTTATATGCAACAGATGCAGAAATTGCACTCTGGCTGGACTCTTACTGCCTTTCATTTGTAAAATAGGAATAACTAGGGACTGGACCTGTGATTTCACTGATAAAGAGAAGACCCAGATGAAGAAAATACCTCTAACAATACCATTCAGCATCTTCTCTGCAATTACTACTGTGAATAATAATATTTTTTGTTGTTTTTCAGTGGTTTCTGCCATTTGTGATTCTTCTTGATCCCATTTGGAGTTTTCTTGGCAAAAATACTCAGTAGTTTTCTGTTTCCTTTGCCAGCTCATTTTACAGATGAGGAAACTGAGGCAAACATGGTTAAGTGACTTGCCCAAGTTTTCACAGCTAGTAAGGATCTACCTGTCAGGACATAATGTTCTGTCAGAAAATATCAAGACATTGCCTGTCAACATAAGTGAGGCAAGCATGGCATAATGGATGGTACCTCAGATACCTTCTAACTGAGTAATTTTGGACAAATTAACTTCCCTGAACTAAACTTAGTTTTATCACTCTATTACCTCAAGCACCTTCCCAAAGTGAGGTCATTTGGCTAAGTGATAGGTGAACTTTCACCTCAACTTATCTAGAACCAGGCCTTCATGACACTTCCCATCCATCGCCAACACTGCTTTCTTCTTTATAGATTCCTTTTATGTGTTGTCTTTCCCCATTAGAATGTAAGTTCCTTGAGAACAGGAATTGTTTTGCTTTCTCATTCCAAAGCACAATGCTTGGCACATTGTAAGTGTTTAATAACTGCTCTCTCTCTCTCTCTCTCTCTCTCTCTCTCTCTCTCTCTCTCTCTCTCTCTCTGTCTCTCCCCCTTCCTCTTTCTCCCTCCCTCCCTCCTGTCTCTGTCTCTGTCTATCTTTTAAGTCACTTCCCAAGAGCATTTCTTTACAAAATAATAAATTAAGTAAGGGGTGGCTGGCCTTAGGGACTTGGCCAGGAGAAAAGTACAACAGAAAGAACA
Source organism: Antechinus flavipes (assembly GCF_016432865.1). Lineage (NCBI taxonomy): Eukaryota > Metazoa > Chordata > Mammalia > Dasyuromorphia > Dasyuridae > Antechinus > Antechinus flavipes. The sequence goes on along the minus strand of NC_067402.1, from coordinate 46,741,263 downwards.
CTGTTTCTAGAAGTCAGAAGATACAGATTTTGACAATTGCAAGAACATAAGAGTGGCTAAATGAGTAAATGAAAAACATTTATTTATGCTTACTTTGTTCGGAGCCCTGGGGATACAAATAAAAAAATACAAAAGGCCCCTGCCTTCCTTGAACTTACCTTCTAAAGAGGAAGAATATACACAAAAGGGAATGGTAGCCAGGGACCAGCATTATGTTCTTGAAACTTATTGGAATGGTGATTGACAACCCCCCCCCACTACTTCCTGTTACCATCTCCAGATTTCATATTCTTCAATTAGAAAATAATCACTTTAGACAAGATGGCTTCTGTGGTTGGCTCTAGAGATCTAAGATTTCTCAATGGCATCTCAAACTCAACATCTTCAGAACAGAACTCACTCTTTCTCCTCAAATTCTCCCTTTTTTCAGTCTATTACTGTCAAAGGTACCACCATTCTTTGATCACCTAGGTTGTCCATAAGCCTCACTCTTACTAACCCTAGATATTAAATTAGTTCTCAGATCTTGCCATTTCCTTCTTCACAACATTTTCATCTCAGGTGTACGCTCATTCCTTTCTCTCTTCCAAGGAGCACTTCTGGTGGGAGGGCTCGCTCACACCTTTTGGGGGTTGCTCATTTGGTGCCTCCTCTCACCTGTAGCTCCCAGAAGCTGTAGAATGGTAAGGAACACACCCCAATAAACCATTATCTTAGCAGATAAGTTAAATCAGGTTGAGGGTAACCAACAGACCTTAAACCCATTGTTGAGTTAAAGAGGTATCTATCCCAAGCATGTGAAAATATTCCTATATGGAATGGGCGAATAAGAACAATTTTATCCAACATCCATGAAGGGATGAAGTGAACACTATGGGGCACTAAAATCTCAGGCACTAAGTCATCCAGTTCAGCCTCAGCCATCACCAGGTGCCTTTACTTTTGTCCCGATCCCAGTCTCTGATGAGTCTGAAAGAGAGTGCATCTCATGACTGTGTAACTCTGCCCTGCTTAAATTCAATTCACATACAAATCAAGATATTATACCATGAGGTCAATGGTGGTCTTTGAAAGCAAAGGATGAACCCTACACAGGTTCTTGTTGGACAATATTGAGAAACTGATCACCCTGCCTCAAGTTGGGATGAGTGAGTCCCATTCCAAGCCATCCTCCACACAACTGCCAAGTTGTCCGATCATGTCACCTCCTTCCCCCTCCCCTTGTTCTGGCACTACTTAATAAACTCCTCTGTCTTCCTATTACTTTCAGGATCAAATAAAAAGCCCTTTGTTTGGTATAGAAAACAACCTGGCCCCTTCCTACTATTCCACTCCTATTATGCTTGATGGCCCTCTAACTACTCTACAATCCAGCCATCTGTGTATGTAATATCCCATTCCCCAACCTGTGTGCCTTTTCACTGACTATGCCGAATTTGAGGAGAAAGATAATGAGTTCTATTTTGAAAATGTTGAGTTTGAGATGCTATTGGGACATCTTAGATCTAGAACCAACCACAGAAGCCATGTTCTGCTCCTTCATTGCTTCCTCTTAAAATTTCTGACTTCCTTTAAGACTTAGTAATATGTGCCACCTCCTACAGAAGGCTTTTCTAATTCCCCCCAAATCCTACAGTCTTTCCCTCCCAGGATAACTTCTACCAACTTCTTAAGTATCTTATGGGTAGCTAATTATTTACATGCTTTCTCCCCCAGCTAGACTTTCTCCTTGAGGGTAAGATCTATTTTGTTGTCTTGCTTGTATCTTCAGCACTGAGCACAGCTCCTGAAACATGGTAGCTATTTAATAAATGCTTGTTGATCGATTAATTAATACTCTTCTTTCTTTATCTTCCATTTGTATCTGACATTGCAGTTAGGAGCTGAAAAGAACTCATTTTAAGAAACAGTTGATATTTGTTTCTCATTAAGATGCTCACTTTCCTTCACTCACAAAGAGCTTTTAGAAAATTAATAACTGAGTCCTTATTTGTGGCTTATTTCTAAAATCAGCTAAAACAACTTGTCCAAACAAAAACCCCACTGTTCTCCCTTCTTGGTTGTACAGTAGTGAAAATAATGTGCAGGTATCTGTGGGCATTTTACATTCTGGGAATAATTTATATGACAATAAATTATCGAGAGAATTTGAAGCAGTATTTTTAGTACTCTTAAGTTGCTTTCTATCCTGTATTCCATAAATAAATTGACCTGTTAACCTATGGAACAGTGAATAAAAGCTCACTCTGTTCTTGGGAATTCTGCAAGCAGAGATTTATGTGCCAAATTTAAAATTAAAAAATTTAAATTTCAGTATTGCTATTATTTTGATGAAAATATATATGGTTTGCAAAGCACTTACTATATGCCATCTATATTATCAAATGAGATAACATTTATAAAGCTCTTAGCATAGCCCATCATAGGAACTTAATAAATGTTTGTTTCCTTTCCCTTTTGAACATTAGATCAGCAAGCATTTATTAAACACCAACTATATGTCAGAAGTACTATATAATATTCTGATTGATGAATTCTTCTTGCTTATGGCCCTGTTGCATTATAGTATTGTTGCAGAGCTGTCAAGAAATGATAAATCCTGACTCAGATATAGATATGTTTATCTAATCTATGTTAAGATTTATTGATAATTGATTCAGTTTATAAATAGAAAAAGTCAAGGTTTTATTACTGGGACAGGACTTGTCTAATATGCACTTGTTCATATGTATATATTAATTAGATCTTTTTCTCTTCCTCCCTTCCTCCTCCCTTCCTTCTTCCCCATCTTCTTCTTCTTCCTTTTCTTCTTTTTCTTTCTTTTTCCCCTCTTTTTTCTTTTCCTTCTCCTCCTCCTTCTATTTCTTCCTCTTCTCTTTCTCTTCCTCCCTCCCTTTCATTTACCTCCCATTTCCACACACACACACACACACACACACACACACACACACACACACACTTTTTCTCCACTCTTTTGCCTCCATCCTTAAAAGAAAGTAGTTTGGTAACATGGAAAACCTGACTGGAGAGATAAAACATTCAAATCTTAGTTCTGTTTCTTTGTCTAGTTGAATTTCATTAGGCCTCAGTTTCCTCAATATTTTTAGTAGAGCATGGATTACCATGCAGCCTTTGCCTCACTAATTTTAATTGCATCCTTCTTTCCTTCCTGGTGTCAGTGATATTGCTGCCAAAACCCTGCAGCTGAGAATGACACAAGCATTTAAATTTACCAGAGCCAGATGGCGACATAAATCTCCATTGTTACTCATGACATTCCCAATGTGGTTGCTCTCTGTTTTGAATGGGACATTAGCAATAGTGAGTTCTCATGGGAGCACTTTTTAGAGTTCCCTTTGGGAAGCAAAGAGACTTTAAATTTTTGCTGGTGGCTTCCCTGAGCAGGATTGTGAATATTATGGCAATACTTTGACTAAGAGATTTAATTAAAGGTTAGCCAATCAACAATACCTCAAGTTCCTTTAACTTGATTGCCGGACAGAGGTTCCATCTATTCAAGCCTTTTTGAATTTTTCTGTTCTTTTCCATTTTAAGTAAAAGGAGCATAGTCTCTGACCTTGGTTGAGTGTGACAATCACAGGAATTTGGAAGTTTGGAATCAGGCTAGATTTGGCAGCTATTATAGCACTGATGGCCCAGAGAACAAGAAACTGTCTTTAGAAGTATCCTTCAGGATACTATCCCAGAGGAAGAATTCATCCAGCAGTCATCTAGCATATGGATGTGGACTTGGGAGGACCAGAGCTTTGTAAGAACTGAACAAAGTTGTGATTCTACTCCCTCAGAATCCAAACAGTGGAAGCATACCCCAGAGGTATTAAAGGAAAATGTTTGCACATTTGCTCTTGTTTGAAATAAATTTGCTCTTATTTGAAATAAATATCCATTGAAATCTTAAATAAAATATTAACAAAAAGATTACAGCAAGTTATTCCCAGGTTAATATTCCATGATGAAGTAGGATTTATATCAAGAATGCAGGGCTAATTCAATATTAGGAAAACTATTAGCATAATTGACTATATCATAATCAAACTAATAAAAAATCATATGATTATTTCAATAGATGCTGGAAAAGCATTTGACAAACTCCAACAACCAATCCTATTAAAAACACTAGGGAGAATAGGAATAAATTGAGTTTTCCTTAAAATGATCAATAGCATCTATTTAAAGCCATTAGCAAGCATCATATGTAATGGAGATAAACTAGAACCATTCCCAAAAAGATTAAAGGTGAAACAAGGTTGCTCATTGTTACGATTACTATTCAATATTGTATTAGACATATTAATTTTGGCAATAAGGGAAGAAAAAGAGATTAAGAAAATTAGAGTAGTAAATGAGGAAACCAAATTGTCACTCTTTGTAGATAATACTATGGGATGCTTAGTGTAATGACCGTGTATTTAAAATCAGCCGGAGTCAGGAATTGAGGTTAAGGGAAAAATTTTCAATCTTTATTGAAGTGAAGAGATGAATAAGGATTGCGATAGCAATATGGGCAAGAAAGATTGTGATATCAATATGGACAGCTGCGACAGGAAGCCAGCTAACAGAGGGGAATCTGAGCTGAAAAGCTGTGGCAATGGCAATGCAAGCAATCTCTCTTTCCCCTTCCTTTTCCACTCCCCTACCTCCACCCACCAAAATTGTCATTTCCTATACAACACATCAGGACTTGCACAAAGAGTGTGCAGGGGCCATTCTTTCTCCAAGCTTATATATTAATAGAGTATGGTCCAATTACTATTTAGCCTCATGTGCTTGGGATCTCAGTGCATCAACTCAAGCCTCAGCTCATTACAGCTTAGAGAATCCTAGAGAATTAATTCAAAAACTACTAAAAACAATCACTTTTCAAGAATCCCAAAGTGATCTACTAGATTAAAACCAAGAAAGCCCACCAAAACTAGATATTGCTCTCAGACCTAGCAAATCAAAAGGGCACTGGGAAATTCTGTTTTTAATCTTTAGTAATGTTTTAATTTGGTTAGCAGAGAACATTTTCTCTAGAGACAGGAAGTTATTCCTTTGCCCAAGTTCTAAAGTCATTAAGTCTTTAAATCTCATTAGGAAAATTACTAGCTGGTCAGATTCTTTCTACCAGAAACACCCAATTGAAGGATGCGGAGGAGAGAGCAAGAATTCCTCATGAATTAAATATTGTCTTTGTGAAGTGTTTCCCCCTAGATAATTTAGGTCAGTTGTGGACAGGATCAAGAATTATCCCACATAATAAATCCTTTGCTATTTGTTTTGATCTGAACCTGTGATTTCCAATATGGAGGGAAATCTTCTATGAACAAATTCTTTCTGCCAATGCAGATCATCAACTGTCCTTCATTTATAGTCTTAGTTACCTTGAACATCAGAGATGAAGTGACTTTCTCTGAATCACACAACTATTTTGTATCAGATAGATTGGAAGCCAGGGAATCTTGTTGCTTTTGCCAGGCTGCTATCCATTACATCATGCTACTTTACTCACAAAAACATTTAATATGTATTTTTAAAAATGAAAATGCATTGTTTCTTTGTTTCTTACCAATTCTGTCTCGCTCCTCCCATTCACTGAAAAGTTCTCTTCTTGACCCTTGTAATTCCATCACAACTCTCAGCTCTCTCATTTATGAGTTTGGGGGTTTATGTGATTTGAAAAAGATATAAACACTGTTCCAAGAAATGGTCCCTAAAAGCCACCTGATCACTAAGCTCATGAGAGTTGTCGTTTACACATTTCTCCAGTGGCACCTTCTCTGGTATCTTGGAGTTGACGTACAGCTGTGAAGGGATGGGGTTCACTCACTGACTCACAGCCAACTTCTTGAGCAATAGCTTTTGTTACATACTGTCATTGTGGATCTTCTCTCAAAGGAGGAATACTCTGGTGAAGGAAGGTTCTGATTTAGATCGGTAGGGATTGGATTCCTGTCACTGGGCAGTGGGCCTGACTGTTGCATGTTGGTAGAGAGTCTAAGATTATAAAATCAAGTACTTTTCTGAAGATATTTCCATCAACTATTTCTACAATTCTTGTTTTGAGATTCATTCATTCAGTCAGTTGCTCATTCAGCACACATTTGTTAGAACACTGTGACAGGGCTAGGACTGGGGGAAATAGACCTTTCCCCTCATGTATCTTATCTGGCGGAGGGAGACTACACAAACATAGATAACTACAATATAAACACAGTATTACTTAAGTACAGTAGAAAGGTACATTAAGTACTGGTGAGGTCCTAAGGGAATGTTTGCTACTAATAGGGGAATCAGTGCGGGGTTCATGGAGAAACTTGTCATTTGGAATCACTTTAAAGGAGGAATAGAAATTTAATAAGTGCTATTATACATCCAATTCTTTATGACTCCATTTGGGATTTTCTGGACAAAGATAATGAAATGATTTGCCATTTCCTTCTTGGACTCATTTTACAGATGAGAAAACTGAGGAAAACAGAGTTAAGTGACTTGCCCGGGGTCACACAGCTAGTAACTATCTGAGGCCAGATTTGAACTCAGGAAGATGAATCTTCCTCATCCAAGCCTAATGCTCTTTCCACTGTGCAAATATAGGGAAAAAAGAACATTGCAAGCTTTTGAAACTGTGAGAAAAGTCATGGGTGTCTGAAGCATAGGCTATATTCATCAAGGCAGATAGTAGAACAGTTTAAATGGTGCTTAGAAACAAGTGTACAAAGAAATCAAAATGTAACTCAGTTGATTTCTCTTAATCCATTTTGTCTCAACTTTCCAACATTAACCATCCCTCTCTTGCTACACATATAATATAAGCATTCAAATCCTAAAGGCTATTGTGCCTGCCACAAAGGATAAGAAATAGCTGCACCCTGAAAGTGCTCAGGACACATCAAGGGAATAATCAATAATCAACCAATAAACATTTATTAAGTTCCTGCTCTCAAGGAGCTTGCAATCTAATGGAACAAACAATGTGAAAACCAATATTTATAAAACAAGCTGTATACAGTATAATTAGGAAATAATTCCCAAAGGGAAATAAGAGAAGTTGGAGAAGGCTTTCTTCAGAAGATAGGATTTTAGTTGGGACTTAAAGGAAGCCAAGGAATGCAGTAGGCAGAGCAGGGAGGGGAGGGTATTTCAGACAAGGGAGATAGACAGAGAGAATGCCTGGAGCTGAGAGATATATTGAGTCATATTGCAATGTAAAGCAGCATATAATTACATAAGAAGAAGCTTCCTTAAAAATGAGGGTTTCCTTGGGAAATGATGAGTTCATTCTCAGAAGTCTTCAAACAGAAACTTATTGATCACTTGTTGGAGCAGAGGAGTGGGGGTGAGGGGTGTAGTTGATTCATTATCAGGCCCATGTTGAAATCAATAACTCCTAGGATTTAATGAAAATCACATTCATGATAATATTTCCATACTTCTACTCTACTACCACCACCATCTTCCTCTTGTTCCTTCCTCCTCCTCCTCCTCCTCCTTCTTCTCCGTCTCCTTCTTTCCCTTCTTTCTCCTCCTTCTCTCTACCTCCTGCTACTGTTACTACTTCTACTCTTCTTTCTTCTCTTTTTCTTCCTCCTACTTCCATTACTACTAATATTACTTCCACTATTACTACATGTACTACTACCACTACTATTTATTATTAATAAGAATAAGAATAAAAGGAGAGTCAAAACCACTATTTGTAACAGACCAAATGAGGAGCGGGCATAGAAAGTGGTCTCTAGAAAAAGATGGCCACAGACTGATGTGTTTTGGGTGAATTCTAATGGAAAGGATGGGGTTTGAGCTAGCCGGATAAGCCTGAAAGGAGTGGGAGGACTTGGATAGGGAAAAAATTGAAAAAAATACAGAAGCAAAGGAATGGACGCTTCAATGAGAAGGCCACAGCCAGGAGGCCTGGATGGAGCAGAAGATTTATATGGGGGAATTATTTGCCCCTAGTCACTTTCTCTTCATTTCTTGTCATAGAATTAATATCCAGCTTTATGAGCAGCTTCAGATACAGAGAGAATATGAATCTGTGAATCTGTGATTCCGAGGAGCACTAGTCAAACTGAGACATTCTGAGGGATGCAAATAAAAAGTCTGGAGGGGAAAAAAAATGAAAATGAAATCCTGAGAGTCACTCACTTCATCCATAATCCTCTCCCTCTCCTAAAGATTCAAATGGCTCACAGCAACCAATGTGACTGTTTACATTCTCACCCCGAAAAAATGTCATCCCACAGGTCTCTGGCAGCCCACATCACTGACACTTCCTTTATTTGGCCAGGAAGAGGGTTTTTGCTAGGTTCAAGGCCGGAAAAGATGTCTTTCAATAGCACTCAAATGACTTCCTCCAAAGTGAATATGAGAAAGACCTGCGTCCTTTGTGAGAGATCTCACCTTTTGGACGTGGCCCAATCTGTGAGCCTGAGGAGGGCAGAGATTATATGTGTTGTTTTCTCTCCTAAGCACAGAGACCAGTGTCCAGAGAATCCTCCCTAATCAGTCCGGGCTCTGCTGGATATTTGCAAATATGCTCATTAACTAGCAGTATTGGAAACCAGTGTTTGGGGGTCAATTTACTGGATTTCTTGTTAACGGTGTTTGGCATTTATCTGTTTGTCTGTTTTCTCCCCCAATGTCACTGAATGATGCTGCCTTTGCCTCAGAGACACAGCAAGCCCGAGCCGCCGAGCACATGAATACTAAGGAACCGGTTTCCTTAGTAACAATGTCCATGAAGCAGCTCTGAGAAATTCTTGCCTTTCTGTCTTGTTTGTTTGTTTGCCAGGGTCGGTCAGGAGACACCTGAACTAAAACCAGCTCAAAGTCCATCACATCTTTAATGTCCTGGGAGGGCCGTATGTCTCGCTCACCTGATGTCACCCCTCCCTTGCCCTAAATTAATCATAATAATCTAGCATTCATGCGGCACCAGAAGATTTGCAAAGTATTCCCCTATATTACCTCACTTGCTAAAATTCTGCAAGGTTGTTACTATTATCATGCTCATTTTACAGATAAGAGAACTGAGGTTTAGAGAGGTTAAGTGAGTCCCTGGGAGGTGGTTCCTAATATTATTCCCATTTCACAGATGAGGAAACTGAGGTTTAAAGAAATTAAATGAGTCCCTGGAAAGTTGTTACTACTATTATTCCCATTTTACAGATGAAGAAACTGAGGCTTAGAGAAATTAAGTGAGTCCCTGAGAGGTTGTTACTCTTATTATCTCCATTTTACAGAGGAAACTGAGGCTTATAGAAATTAAATGAGTCCCTGGAAGGTTGTTCCTATTTATATCCTCATTTTTTTTTCAGATGAGGGAACTGAGACTTAGAGAGATTAAATAAATCCCTGGGACATTATTAGTATTATATCTCCATTTTACAGATGAGGGAATTGAGGTACAGAACTGTTTCATCACAGAGGGCCACATCGCCAATAATCGTCTGAGATGTGATTCAAACTCAGGTCCCCCTGATTCAAGATCTAGAATTCTATTGACTGAAGCACTTCACTACCTAGTTTTCACTGGGCTGGAGCTAGCTCAAATGTCTGAGTCCCAAGACTATTTTTCCTTTCGGGTAGTTTGGAGTCAAAACATGTTACTACAAAGATCCTAATGTGAGAAGCATTAAGTCTGAGAGGCTCCACTCTGCAGGCTGCTAATTAGGCTTTTCCTGAAATATTCTAAGAAGCAATGAATGTTTGACCAAGAATATGAAATCATAAAATGAGAAGATTAATCACATGGAGAAAGATTTGGTGACAGATTAAAGAGCTACAGGTAGAACTTTTTTTTAAAAGCATCATTTGTAGATCATGAAAAACATCGGCCATTAAGAGCCCCCAGATGTCTTCAGTTCCATGACCTTGTATTGTCAGGAACTGCCTGACTTCCTTCACTCCCTTATTCCATCCAAATATATATGTAATGTGTCCCCACCTGCAGTATCTAGCCCACTCACACCCCAAAAGGACTTTGGTCCTGGGCAGGAAGCTTATAGGGAGTAACTGGCTCACAAATTCTTTGGCTCAGTCTGAAGCTCAAAAACAGAATGCAACAAGCATGCTTTAAGTACTTGTTATATGCCAGGTTCCATGCTAAGTGCTCAGGGGTAGAAGGGATATGGAAAGACATGGAAACTGAGGAGCAGAACAGGAAGGAAATGGAGTTTAGCCAACTTGGGCGTCTCCACTAAAAAAGAAGCTCCAGAAGGAACTTACCAATGAGAAAAGGGGATCAGCTTGTTGGAATAATATTCCAAAGTGAGGAATACGATAGAAGTGGTTGGATGTTCCAGAGCCCAGAAGTCCCAAGCCCTGTACTCTTAACATTTACACTAAATCTCGTTGTGACCTTGGTTGTCATTTCTCTACTCTACATTTTCCTTATGTATAAAATGAGGAGGTTTGAGTAGAAAATCTCTAAAGTCCTTTCCAACTCCAGTAATCTATGATGCTATCTTGACTATTGGTACCTCTTGTTTAAACCTGGACCCTTTGCTTTTCTCTCTCCTAAACTGAATCCCTCATTGCACCTGACTTCTAGTAATCTTATTTGTCCTGCCTAGACCTATAGTACCTGCTGGCTTCCACCTACTTTTGTGAACTTCTGGCCATCGTGATTTAAAACATTCAACTTCCCCATTTCTGACTTACCCAACTTCTGATGCTTTCCTGGAACACATTCTCCTATTGTTGCCCAAGATGCCAGTGGGAGTCATAGTGACTGGCCTAAACATTTTGAATTTTGTAAACCATCTGAGCAAAAAAACACTGATTGGGAATCCAACCAAAATAATTTAACAATCACTATGTATAGAGTCACTGATTAATTTATTTTAAAAATCATTTTATATATCTTGGAACTGATGCCCAAAGTAGTAACAGAGATCACCCTGTGTTAGCTTCTAAAGAAATTCAACAGAAGGAGAATTGGAGTTGTTGAGCTAGATGGAAGAATATGAGACTATTCCACCACTCATTCCTTTCCTTACAACTGCAAGTTCAATCAAAAGTCTTGCTATTATCTATGAAAGAAAAGGATAACTCTTCCGTAACGTGAGAAAAAATAGTGGAGCTTTGATAGATCTCACCACTATCGCCTATGACAGAAACCACCACAGGAATTTTTGGTGAAATGTCTAATCCTTATCTTATTTGTTGAAATTTTGAAGTCACTATACTGAATGGACAATTCAAGAATCCACTCATTGGTTTTCTACTTCAGAAATACTCTAATGGGTCCATGTTATGGAGAAGGAGAAGAAAAAGAAGAAGAAAAAGAAGAAGAAGAAGAAGAAGAAGAAGAAGAAGAAGAAGAAGAAGAAGAAGAAGAAGAAGAAGAAGAAGAAGAAGAAGAAGAAGAAGAAGAAGAAAAAGATGATGATGATGATGATGATGATGAAGGAGAGGTGGAGATGAAAAAGAAAAAAGAGGAGAAAGAAAATCTTTCTTGACTTTCTCCTGTTGAGAAGAGGGCTTGAGAATGTCAGTTGTAATTACGTGAATAACAGATGATATTTCTTTAAGTGACAGTCTACCATTTCAGCAAAGATCTAAAGTTTTCCCAGAGGTCAGCCTCACCTTTTTCCATCCTGTCCCCTGGGCTCAGAGTTCCAATTCCAGCTTCCTTTAATTATATTAGATATTCCTAAGAGAAAATATCCATATAACCAGGGCATCGATAGACCAAAGAGTAAATTTCTGTTTTTTTTCATAATTCTTGATCCTGATATTTTCTTTCTAGTTTCATATTTTACTTCATCATAGAGATCTGAAAATCAAAGGATATTCAGTGTAAAAAATCTGAAGAAAAGTTAGCAGCTATATAAATTAGTTACAACTTTCAGTGACTAGGAATGAATCTTCCTTAAGAAAAACTTCACTTTGGCATTTGTGAGGAATTTAGCACATTGGCTTTTATCTACAGTTACGGTAACGCCGGGCAAGGCTGAGTGAGCCTGGAAGAGATGGGCAGTTCTTGGCTAGATTGTGTTCCAATAAGGATCTGCTGCCACTGTGGGGTCTCTTTCAGCAAGTACTATATGGTTCTTAACCATGGTGCCAAAACACAGTAGGAAGTCACTGGTTATCAAAGTAGATTGAGACTCATTCTTGAGTTTCTGAATCCTGACTTAGTTACTTCCTATCTGTGTGACCCTGGGAAAATCCTCCATTTTCAAGACCCCGAGCCACCCAGGTAGAAGAACTCATTTATTTGTTATAAGTGTCCAGGAATGAAATACTGGACAAAACATCAGCGGATCCCAATCCACTAGATGTGACCTTATGGACAAATAAATCCCCAGACGCCATCTTCCAGGAAATAAGAGAGGCAGGACTCAGATGCTCAAAGGTTTCAGAGCAAAGCAGCTGAGCTGGCTGATATTGGCCCCTGAAACTCTTCCTACCGAAGAGGCCTGCTGATTTGAGGAAGGACCAGATGTAGTCATGTTAAAGAACAGGAAATCTGGTTCCTCCGATAAAAAGAGCCCCTATTTCTGATTAACTGACCCAAGAAGGCAGACTCCCCCAACACTGAATGAAAAGGACATTGAAAAACATAACTAATTCTCCAATTACCATATTTTAGCATATGGTTCCACACTGCTTTATTTCACAGTTATAATGAGATTGCTAATGCAGTGCAGAATGGGACAATACATTAATTTGGTACACAATTCCACTTATCTGATAGAAATGCCATATTTAGACAGCAGGAATCTTTCCCAAGGCAAGTCAGCAGCCTTCCTTCAACATAAGAGTATCAGTATTCCCTCTCTATGGCCAATGGTGGGCTTTTCACTCCTATTATGTCTGTAGGTATGAGCCACGTGCCATCCTAGAGACTTCATTCCCCAACTTCCCTATGTGACTTCTTTCTGGGGTAGTTTTTTTCTTCTCTTTTCTTTTCTGTTTTGGCCTCTAGTGCTTTAAGACTGGATCTTTTCCAGGACCAGCCTATGTGCCAGCCATAGTAAATACCAATTTCATTTCCATCCTATTATTTTTCTAATTAAGCGTTTGTCATGCAAAAGGAGATCTGAGGTGCTCATGTTTTCTATTATGCAAAGTATTCAGTTATGATAATGGTTTTTCCGAAAGCTTCCAAAAGGTGATGGGGGAAAGAGACAGGAGAGGAATGTAATAAAACCCAGCCCAATGTCCCTGCTCTTTGCCTGCTCATGTTGCTGACAAGCCTTGGCCTTGGCCCTCATTTGCCTGCCACACACATTATCACTGACATTCCCAGACTCAGCCCTGTGCACGTGTAATTGGCAACCTTCAATGGCAAGGCTTCTGCTGAACACCAGCCGAGCAACCCGTCGGTTGGCAATGAGATCCTACGTCAGACAACCTTGACTCCTTCCCACCCCTTCCACTCCCTTCCATTCACACTTAGTAAAACCCATACTTGCTGAAATTTATCTTGAGAGCTCCAATTGTTTCAGAACAAAGTCAGAATGTGCCAGCAAGGACTGTCTGATTTTTCTTAGAAATTCCCTCTTCCTTCTTAGGACAAATCCCAAGGGAGAGGGCTCTGTAGAGGGAGTTTATTTTCGAAACCCTTTAAATGCAAAGCTATTCTATTTTCTTAAGGCATGATATTTTCCCTAGACAAACCTTAATAATTGACTCTTTAGATTAATATGTTTCTTTCTCCAAAATTAAAATAAGATTATATTGTAATAGCCAATTATTCTCTTAGTTCTCAGAGAATCATGAGGGGCTTAAAGGTACTTAATATTATAGTAAGATACACTAAGATGATTTTCTTTCCCAAAGCTTAAAAGCAGAGAATCTTTAGGAGTTGAAGAAGGGGACCTGAGAAATCATCAAAAGTGATCCTCTCCCCAACATGTACATGTGAAAGATGCTACAAGTGCCCATGAGGTGTTAAATCATCCAGCTCCTAAAACATGCCATGAGGATATGTAAGTGGCTACAGGACAGCACATATAGTCTTGGAGTAATGCTTTTTTCCTTGGGTGTTTAGTTTTAATCAGGAAAACTGCTAATTATTGCTACACACACACACATAAATTAAGTAATCATAGACATTATTCACTTTTGTGATAACATATAGGATAACTGAATTGTGGATTAGAGCTGAAAGGGACCTTCAAGATCATCTAAATTTTCACCAATCCTTTATTACTGAGATCCAGAGAAAGTAATTCATCCAATATAGAACAATTTTACACGTCAGATATAAATAAAGCACCCTATCCTTCCTGTATCTTCATATATCAAGCAGACCATAATACTTTACACATAGTAGGCATTTAATAAATGTTTATTGAATTGATGGTGGATTAGTTTACATTTTGAATTTCCACTCTTTTAGAGAACTTAATACATTTCTGGTCAATTCACTGCTACTGTTAACTGTTGTACCCTGCTTTAAGTGAACTCAATATGTGAAACACTGATTTACAGATCAACTAAATGAGGGGGTGATTGCCAGTTTGACAAATTAGGACTCTCTTTTCCAAAAGTATCTGATTCCTTTACTGAAACAGCTTCCCAGAGCACTAAAAATATGACCTACGGTAACAAGTCATATTTTAAATGCCCCAGGGAAATGCTAGGGCCAATGGTGCAATGGATGATCTATGGTCTAATTACAGAGAGAAAATAGCAAGTTTGAATCCTGCAGGATTCAGGTCTCCAGGCTTTGATGGCCAGTAAATATCAAGACTCACTTTAGAAAATTTCAATTTGGAGCCAAGATGGCAAAATACAGGCTGCAAAACCAGCTGAAGTCTCCCAACATTCTCCTCCACAAATTTAAAAGAACAAATCAAATTTTGGAGTGGCAGAGCAAGAAAATAAGAAGGTCAGCAGGCAAGTTCTAAAATACTAGGGTGGGCACTTGACCCAGAGCGTAGCAGTCGCACAACAATAGCACAAGGGCAGTGGGCCTTGGAGATGGCAGCAATAGCTTCAGGAGCTCTCAACCAGCGAAAGTCAGGTCAGAATGAAAATGCAGGGGATTCTTTTCTGGCACTGAGTGAAGCTGGCATTGATTGGCAAATCTATTACCCTTTAGCAATTTTGGGTTGCAGTTTAAGAGCAGAGAGGAGCAGTCACAAAGGAGCAGAGACTCTGATCACTGTTCCAAGATAAAGAGAAGCGCTAGAACTCGTACTGCAATAGACAAGGGGATCTGGTTGCAATTTTAGGGCCAAGAGGAGCACTAGAACTTGTGATTATAGGGAATCAAGGGGCCTTCCTGGGGAAAGACCAGAGTGCAGACCAGGAAGGTAGAAACTACATCTCTCCCCAGAACAGCTTTCAGGCTCCCAGTATTAGCACTGAAAATAGCAGCACAAAAATGCCTAAATGTTGTAACATTGCCTCCCCAATTCCTAGGTGAGAAGAATAAACTTTAATATAAAGTTCAAAATAAAATAAAAACAGGCTGGAAACATGAGCAAATAGTAGTAACAATAAAAGAACTTGACCAGAAAAAGCTGCTATGGTGGCAGGAAAGACCAAGATACAAACTCAGAAGCTTTGAAACAGCCACAACCAAAGCCTCCAAGAAAAATGTTAACTGGACCCAAAACCATCAAAAAAGAGATAGGAGTAGTTGAGGAAAAATTGAAAAAAGAAATGAGAGTGAAGCAAGAGAATTATGAAAAAAAAACAGTTTAGTAAAAGAGGTAAAAATTTACTGAAGAAAATAACACCTTAAAAATAGAATTGGCCAAATGGTGAGAGAGAGAGAGAGAGAGAGAGAGAGAGAGAGAGAGAGAGAGAGAGAGAGATTCACTGAAGAAAAGAATTCTTTTAAAAATAGATTTAGCCAAATGCAAAAACAGTTACAAAAACTCACCAAAGAAAACAATTCCTTAAAAATTAGAGTTGAACAAGTGAAAGCTAATGACTAAATGAAAAATCAAAAAACAATAAAATTAAATTAAAAATAAGAAATAGAAGAAAATGTGAAATCTCATTGGCTACTCAACTAATCTATAAAATGGATCAAGGAGAAATAATTTAAGAATTAGTGGATTATCTGAAAGTCATGATTTAGGAAAAAAAAGGATAGACATCATATTTCTTATCACCTCCTGAAAGAGACTTCAAAATGCATACTCCAAAGAATAATAGAGTTCCCATGTGAAGTAGAAAATATTATGAATAGCCAGAAAGAAACCATTCCAATATCATGGAGGCATAGTTATGCTCACACAAGATTAGCAGCTTCCAAGTTAAAGGCGTGGAGGCTTAGAGTATAGTATTCCAGAAGATGAAAGATCTAGGATTATAACCAAGAATGACCTATCCAGCAAAACAATGAATATAATCCTTCAAAAGGAAAATGGATTTTTAATGACAAAAGACTTTCAAGCATTCCCAAGAAAAAGACCAGAGCTATATAGAAAAACTGACATGCAAACACAAAACTTAAGAGAAGTCTAAAGGATGAAAGGAAAATCATGAGGGACTTAGTATGTTTAAACTTGTCTACATTTCTATATGAGAAGATGATACTTGTAACTCCTAAGAACTATATCATTATTAGGGGTTCTACATAAACAGAAAACATGAATGTCTTGATTATATTGAAATGATCACAAAATATTTAATGTGTGAAAAAGAGGAATGTACTAGGAAAAAAGGGAAGGGAGAGATAATAGAGAAATGTTTTCATATAAAAGAGGCTTGAAAGAAACAGCTTTATAGTGGAGGCAGAAAGGTGGGGGATGAGCAATGCTTGAACTTCACTCTCATTGGAACTGGTTTAAAGAGGAAAGAATATTACACACACACACACACACACACACACACACACACACACACACACCCCTCAGTTGGGTATATATTCATTTTCTGCTCTGGAGCCATCTGGGTCCAGTGGCAAGATACAGATAAGGATGTTTGAAGATGGCCCTGAATGTAATGGGAAACCTTGTTTTTTTTTAAGCTAAGGTCTTTAACAGGTCTCAGTTTGACTGAGACAACACCCAACCAGTGACTGAGGCTAGGTAAGAAATGAGTCAGAGAATGGTCCTTTTACTTAGTTAAAGAAAAATCCCAAAGGGGAGGACTCTAAGGTTTTTGGCCAAAATAGAAACAATTGCTATTTACTTTCACTCTGAGTCAATTAGCATCCAAACAATGACTAAATGGGTACCTGCACAGGGACTTACAGTTGGTCAATCTATGAGAGTTAGTGATTTGGGTTTAAGGCATGGTCCTTAAGAAATCTAGCCTATAAACTCCAAGGTATCTTAGGAGGTTTCAGGGATCCAAATTTATATTCCTTTGGACAGAGCATCCACAGGTAAGGATATGATATTCTGTATGTATAGAAGGAAGAGAAAGAAAAAACAAATCCAGTTCCAGTTGGGTCCCCAACTCAAAAGGAAGTGAAATGCTAAGGACAAAGAATAGCATGTATGCTGATGGAGCTGTATAATTGATTATATGAAGGGAAGTACTGTGTAAGTCATAAGCTTGGAGGATTCAGCTGGCTTCAGACTGGAATCCCAAACAGAAGACTTATGATTTGATTGGAGAGACAATATAGAGCAATCAGAGCTTTCTGAGCCGAGAAGTAAACATAACCAGATCAGTGTTTCAGGAATATTAAGTTGGCAAGTATAAGGAGAAAAAGTTGAAGAACAGTGAGACATGAAAAAAAAGAGATGGGTAAGCAGCCCTTTGCAGATAATAAAGACCTAAGCTAAGATGGTTATAATGTGAGCAGAGAAAAAGGAATGTATGAAAGATATTGAAGAGATAAAAGCAACAAAATTTGGTAAATGAATCGATACATGTCGTGAGTGAATGTAGGACAAGCCAGATTATGTTTCAAGGGAGAATGATAAAATGTCCTGTTTTACATGTGCTAAATGTGAGATGTTTAGAAGTCATCTAGTTAGTAATTGGAACTACAGCTCAGGAAAAGAGACTTCAATTGGATATTTAGGATTTAGAATAGTCTGCAGAGCAAGATAATTGTATAAATGTGAATGTATATATTGGTTTTAACATATATTTCTACCATGTTTAACATATATTGGATTACTTGCCATCTAGGGGAAGGGGTGGAGGAAGGGGAGAAACTGGAACACAGGGTTTTGCAAGGGTTAATGTTGAAGAATTATCCACGCATATGTTTTGAAAAATAAAAAGCTGTAATAAAATTAGTCTGCAGAGACATTATAATCAACTCTCTACCCTACCCCATTCCAGGAGTTGATGAGAGCACTGAAAGAAAAGATAGAAAAAGAGAAAAAAGTGACCTGTGGTCCGATTGCAGCTAGAGAGAAGGACATTCATGATCATCTAATAAAAGAAACCAAGGGGTGCTAAGCATTTTGTTTGGTATTCTGATGGAATCTTAGCTATTATCCCAGCACTCTATTATCCCAGCACTTTTTCCCATCCTCCCCATAAAAAGAGTCAGGCTATTGGGATTGGAATAGTAGCTAAGATTCCATCAGTTCTTTTAATAAAGAATTCTGAAGAAATAACAATCACTAAATTTGTAAAGGAAGTTGGCATGAATTATTTCCAAATTTTGCCTTCTAACCCCAATCTTGTTGACTGTGGATTCAATTCAACAAGCATTTGTTGAATGCTTGCTGTATAACAAGATTTTTTGTAGACTCTAGAGATTCAAAGGCATAATATTCTCTGCCCTCAAAGAATTATATTTAATTGGAAAGAAAGTGTCTAGAGATAAGTTGGGTGTAGTAGATGGAATACTAACTTGGGACTTAGGAAACGCTGTGTTTGTCTTGCTTTGGGAATTTGCTGGTTTCCTCATCTATAAAATAAGAGGATTAGATTATAAGTCTCTGAGGTCACTCATAATTGCAAATCTATGATCCATAATCTAAGTAAACACAACATACATCTTTGGGAATCAAGAAAAAACCCTATAAGAAATGGCACTTATATCATACCTTGAAGAGAGCTAAGGGTTCATTGAGGGAAGCACCCATAGCTTTTTCCTGCGATTGTCAAAAACTTCAGAATTCTACCAGTCATTAAATGCATTACTTTACCTGCTCAGTGATTTCTTTTCAAACACCTACTATGTGCAATGTAAGGCACTCAGGGAAAGATTGAAAGCACTGAGAGCTGCAGATAATTCTTAAGCCACTAAAAAAAAAAAAAAAAAGCCTCATGAGCAAATGTGGCTAATGAATTTCAGGTCTACAACTTCTGCTGTAAATATTCCCACTTAGGATTCCTGTGGACTTTGTAATGACCATGAATCACAAAGGGCAAGAAAAAATGAGCCATGTTTGCAAACTGCTGGAGCTCTTTTTATGATGGTCTTTCCCCAAGGGAATCTGGGCAGCACTACAAGTCCATTTTAACAAAGTGCTGTCTGGTGGCGCCTTCTCAGCCCATAGCTCCCATGGAGTCAGCTGTCTGGCTCTAGGAGCCAGCCTACCAACACTGCAATTCCCAGGATTGGCTTTAGTAATTTAATAATATAATGGCATTCAAATCAGGCTCAATTAGGATAGGAGATAATATTAATAATTACATTTTATATTTATATGGCGCCTTTCACCACAAAGCTCCAAGGGTTTTGCCAGTGTTATCTCTCATTTATCTTCACAAGGAAGCCAGACATTATCATTCCTTTAAAGATAAGGGAACTAAGGCATGAAGAGGTTAAGTGAATGGCCTAGAGTCTAGACGTGGCCAGATTCAAGATCAGAAAATCTAAAGTTTTTTTTCTTTCTTAGATACTGTATTTTAAGAGAATTATATGTGAACTATGCATTTCTCACTCTGATCATTGAAGTCAGACCCAGGTGAACTCATTGTACTTCTATCTTCAAAAACCCGTTGCTTAAAAATCAGATTTAATAACTTGACCACTTTATCTGACCATCTCATATTTAGCAGGAATTGCTGTAATCTCAGATTCCATGTGGATTATAACCTGTCAAAATGGTTTGGCTTATTTTTATATTCTTCATTAATGGTTTACTGAACAGGAGAATTAAACATTTGAAAATAATAATAACAACAACAAAAGGAACTCAAGAAAAATCCATGGAGCATCCGGTGTGCACTCTGTAGAGGATGGATGGAAAGGTATGATGGAAAATAGTTACACTGGGTAAGAAGACATGATTTTAAAAGGGAATCTAGATCTTAGATTTAAGGCTGGATGGGATCCCAGGAAATATTGAGTTTATGACCCTAATATTATTTATGAAGCTACTGAGGCTAAGAGAAGCAAAGAAAGAAGGAAGGAAAAAGGGAAGGAAAGAAGGAAAGGAAAAAGGAAAAAAGGAAGAAAGAAAGGAAGGGAGGGAGGGAGAGAGGGAGGGAGAGATACAGGGAGGGAGGAATGAAAGAAGAAAGGAGAGGGAGGGAAGAAAATTTTGAAGAGGGGGAGAGGAAGGAAATAACACATTAATTTTACATTTATTTGGCATGGAGGTAACTAATCAAGACTATTATTAAGGACAATTATAATAAAAAGAATTATCATGTTCTAAATATTATGCAGAATGCTGGGAACATGCCAGATAGTCCCTAATCTCAAGAAGGTAGCCTTTTCCCCCTCTTTTTAAAAAATCTTATTGAAACTTTTTATTTATAAAACATAAGTATGGGCAATATTTCAACACTGATCCTTGCAAAACCTTCTGCTCCAAATTTTCCCCTCCTTTTCCCCACCCCCTCCCCGAAATGGCAGGTAGTCCAATACATATTAAATATGTTAAAATATATGTTAAATCCAATATATGTATACATATTTAAGGTTATCTTGCTGCACAAGAAAAATTGGATCAAGAAGGAAAAAAATTGAGAAAGAAAACAAAATGCAAGCAAATAAAAACAGAAAGAGTGAAAATGCTATGTTGTAGTCCACACTCAGTTCCCATGGCCCTCTCTCAAGGTGCAAATGGACTTTCTTTATCATTGAATAATTGAAACTGGTTTGAATCATCTCATTGTTGAAGAGAGCCACCATTCATCAGAATTGATCATTGTGTAGTTTTCTTATTTCCAGGAACAATGATCTCCTGGTTCTGCTCTCTTCACTCAACATCAGTTCATATAAGTCTCTCCAGGCCTCTCTGAAATCATCCTGCTGGTCATTTCTTACAGAACAATAATATTCCATAATATTCATATACCACAATTTATTTGGCCATTCTCCAATTAATGGGCATCCACTATTTCCAGTTTCTTGCCACTACAAAAAGACCTGCCACAAACATTTTGGCACATGTGCGTCCCTTTCCCTCCTTTAAGATCTCTTTGGGATATAAGCCCAGTAGTAACATTGCTGGATCAAAGGGTATGCACAGTTTGATAATCTTTTGAGCATAGTTCCAAATTGCTCTCCAGAATGGTTGGATTCGTTCACAACTCCACCAACAATGTATCAGTGTCCCAATTTTCCCACATCCCCTCCAACATTGCTCATTATCTTTTCCTATCATCTTAGTCAATCTGATAGGTGTGTAGTGGTATCTCAGAGTTGTCTTAATTTACATTTTTCTGATCAATAGTGATTTGGAGCACCTTTTCATATGGCTAAAAAAGGTTTCAATTTCTTCATGTGAAAATTGTCCATTAATATCCTTTGACTATTGATCAATTGGAGAATGGTTTGAATTCTTATAAATTTGAGTCAATTCTCTATATATTTTAGAAATGAGGCCTTTATCAGAACCTTTGAATGTAAAAATGTTTTCCCACTTTATTGCCTCAAAGATACCCTTCTAATGGGAGAGACAGCACAGTTAGGAGACTCAATAGCTTAAGACAAGGGACTGGGAGTCAAGAAAACAAGAGTTCAAATTCAGCCTCAGATACTAACTAGCTATAGGTGACCCTCAGCAAGTCATTTAACCCTGTTTGCCTCAGTTTCCTTATTTGTAAAATGAGCTGGAGAAAGAAATGGCAAACTACCTCAGTATCTATGCCAAGAAAACCTCAAATGGGGTTATAATCACACACCACTCAAAAATGACTGAATAATAACAACACTTACAGGAGGTTTCAGTTATAATACAGAGAGAAAGGTCTAATAGTTCTTTTTTTTTCTTTCCACACTTTATTTTCTTTTACCATTTAAACATCAAGAAGCCAATTTTTTTTTAATTTCCTTAAGTCACTTGAGAAAACTATCTGGTGCACATAAGATGTTTTGATTCATATCTAGAGAAAAAATTGATTTGCAGCATAAAGTAATAATTGTTATCACCATTTTCACCAAACTAATAAAAATATTTACTTTGGGGTAAAGCTTGAAATATAGATAACAGCAGGACACAAATTACACAAAATCTACAATTAAAAGACACTTCAAATATCATCATTTTACTGAAGGAATCTTGAGATTGAGTGAAGTGACTTGACTTACCTAAGTCACCCAGTAGTAATTAGCTAGTACTTACACCTAACTCACCTGCCTCCCAGTCCAATGTTCCTTCCATCTCCCCACCCACCCCTCTCCCCTCCCCCTCTCTATTACTTTATTTCTTTCTAAAGTAAATCTAACCCACATTGCTTAGATTATAATTTTACTTTGGCAGAAGCAGAGCTAGTTTTCCCAAACTTTTTACTTCTCCATCTTGTTTTTTCCACATGATCAAATGAGGTATCACCAACCATTCATTGCTCAATTGTTGTTTTCTTTCCCCACTTAATACTATTTTGTTTTTTCTAACTATATGTAAAGATGATTATAAACATTTGCTTTTATAACATTTTTATTTTGTTTTGTTTCTCCTTCCCTCGCTCCTTTTCCTCTTCCCAATACAGCAAACAATCTGATTTAGGTTATACTTATACAATCATATTAAACATATTTCCACATTAGTCATGTTGTGAAAGAAGAATCAGAAGAGAAAGGGAAAATTGTGAGAAAAAAGTAAGAAATTGTATACTTGACCCTGCACTCAGACTCCATAATTGTTTCTCTGGTTGTGGATAACATTTTCCATCATGAGCCTTTTGGAATTGTCTTAGATCATTGTATTGCTTAGAACTCTATCAAAGATGTTTATAGTATAGTGGTGGCGTTCTTATGTACAATATTCTCCTGATTCTTCTCATTTCACTCAGCATCAGTTCATGTGAATCTTTCCAGGTTTTTCTGAAATCTGCCTTCTCATCATTTCTTATTTCTCATCAACTTCTTCAGCTATTGCCCAGTTGATGGGCATCCCCTAAATTTTTAATTCTTAACCACTACAAAGAGAGCTGCTATAAACATTTTTGTATATATGGGTCTCTTTCCTCTTTTAATGATGTCCTTGGGGATACAGACCCAGTAATGGTATTGCTGGATTAAAGAGTATGATGGTTTTATAGCCCTTTGGACATAGTTCTAAAATGCTCTCTAGAATTATGAAGTTCACCACTCCACCAACAATTCATTAGTGTTCCAATTTTTCCATATCTTCTCCAGCATTTATCATTTTCCTTTTCCTCATAATAGTCAATCTGATAGGTGGGGCATGTTACTTTAGGGTTATTTTAATTTGTATTTCTCTAATCAGTAATGATTTGGAGCATTTTTTCACATGACTATAGTTAGCTTTGATTTCTTCATCTGAAAATTGCCTGTTCATATACTTTGACTATTTATCAATTGGGGAATGGCTTGCATTTTTATAAATTTGACTCAGTTCTCTATATATTTCAGAAATGAAGTCTTTATCAGAAACACTGGCTGTAAAATTTATTTCTCAGCTTTCTGCTTCCCTTCTAATCTTGGTTGCACTGGTTTTATTTACACAAAACCTTTTTAAAAATGCAATCAAAATTATCCATTTTGCATTTCATAATATTCTTTATTTCCTATTAAGTCAGCAGGTCCAGTAGTCTTTACTGTTCATATTCTTTAGGGGCACAATTTAGTAACAGTTGTCTGACTATTATTACCAGTGAGATCTTAGTCCCCTGTCTCTTGGCCTGTGGATAGAAGGGACTACATTCAGAATAGTCCAAAGAAAAGTCAGTTCTAAGCATTTTTTCAATAAGTGGGTAGAGGATTAGACCTGAAGTCAAGAGTACTGAGTTCAGATCTGGCTTCAGATGTGACCCGGGGAGGATCACTTAACCATGTCTACCTCAGTTTCCTCATGTGTAAAATGAGCTGGAGAAGGAAATGGCAAAGCACTCCAGTATCTCTGCCAAGAAAATCCCAGATAGGGTCACAGAAAGTCAGACATGATTGAAATGACTGAACAATAAAAAGGACTGAATAGCAAAACCTAACATGTAAATTTTGAAATTCAGTAAATTATCCACACATTTTCTCTTAATACAATCTTGCAAGTTCAGCAGTTGACAAGTATTTAATGTGAATCTACTATGTGCTAAGTACTGTGCATTATGGAAGGTGTTAATGTTCCCCTTTTATAGATAAGGAAAATGAGGTTCAGATGGGCTAAATTACATATCCAAGGTGATGTGCTTAGAAACTAGAGGTGGTGGGACTTTTACAATTACACAGCTTCTGACTAATCTAAATCTCTTTCTAATGTGTCATGCATATGTTAACAAGTTTTATAAATGACCTTGTTTCTTATATAAAGCATAAAACATCCCAATAAAACCAGGCCTAAAATTAGAAATCTGAGGGTAAATTCTGAAACCATTAAGTAGGTGTTACAAGTATTCCAGATATTTATGGACATTGACAGTAGACTGGGTTCTCTCCCAACTTGAGAATATAACAATGTGGCCTCCAGGGACACCAAAGGGAAAAGAGCTTCCATCTGGCCCTTCCAGTTGCCTTTGAAACCTCCAAATAGAAACCCCAGTGAATTGCTGAGCTGTTCCTAAAACTGAATTCTCAATTGCACACCCTCTAGGCTGTGTGATTAGTCAGTCCTTGGATGCCGGATGCCTTCCTTCTGCTGGTTCTTTCCAATTTATCCTGTACATAGCTTGTTTGTACATTGTTTTTCCATGTTTTCTCCTCTATTAGATGTTGGGAGCTCTGTGACAGCAGGAATTTGCTTTTACCTTTCTTTGCATCTTCTGTGCTTAGCACAATACTTGGAATATAGTAGATACGTATAGGTTGACTGGTTTGATTGTTATTACCGGTGATACTTTAGTCCCTGAACTCCAGCCTCCAGATAGAAAGGATGACATTCTGATTAGCACAAAGTCAGTTCTAGGCAATTAGGGAGCTACATCTTCTCAGGAATGTACTCCTTTCTTACCCCTACCCCCTAGGTTTAAAGCATTCCCTCTTGGTCCTTACAAATGAAAATCAGCCACTTTTAAGAATGAAAAAAAAACCTGTCATAGCTAATGTCTTAGCCTTATTAAGAGAGACAGAGGACATGGCTTCAAACATACCTTGCTAAGTCTCTAGTTGCCCTGAGTAATGAATGGGAAGTGAAGCTATTCACAGGGCACAAGTCAATCAACAGAGTTGGGAACACTGAAAAATGACAGAACAGCAACCCAATCTGCAATCAAAGGACCAGGTTTGATACCCCTCTATCACCCAAAACCCAAAGCAAGTCCTTTAAACATTTCTGGGTCTCAGTTTCTTCACGTGCAAAATGAGCAGATTGGAATCCATGACTTCAACTATCCTTTCCCTTGATCTTCTGGACCTGAATATCCATTTCTCTTGGCCACATATATCACTCTTTATATATATAATATGTTTCCTCTTGGCCATAGTATATATGTGTGTGTGTGTGTGTGTGTGTGTGTGTGTGTGCGCGCGCGCGCGCACACTCTATGAAATGTTTCCATGTTTAAATTCTTTTCTTTTTCTATTCAAAAGGAGATGTGAGAAAACCTATCAACATCACAAACTGAGTGAAAGAGCAATAAATTAATCAATTTTAAAATTTATTGTTTATTTATTAGATTTTCCTCCCGCAAACTTAAGGAAAAACACAGCTGACAAGCATTGGAAGCTCAGCTTAGATGAATAAGAAATGGAATCAGAATCAGAAGTTTTCCATTCACTAGCTCATTGAACTGGAGTCAATCATTACTCTGAGCCTCAACTTATTCTTTTTTTATTATTATTATAGCTTTTTATTTACAAGTTATATGCATGGGTAATTTTACAGCATTGACAACTGCCAAACCTTTTGTTCCAATTTTTCCTCTCCTTCCCTCCACCCCCTCTCCTAGATGGCAGGATGACTAATACATGTTAAATATATTAAAGTATAAATTAAATACAAAATAAGTTTACATGTCCAAACCATTATTTTGCTGTACAAAAAGAATTGGATCTGAAATATTGTACTATTAGCCTGTGAAGGAAATAAAAAAAATGCAGGTAGCAAAAATTTGGGGATTGGGAATTCAATGTAATGGTTCTTAGTCATCTCCCAGAGTTCTTTCACTGAGTGTAGCTGATTCAGTTAATTACTGCTCCATTGGAACTTATTTGGTTCATCTCATTGCTGAAGATGGCCAGGTCCATCAGAATTGATCATCATATAGTATTGTTGTTGAAGTATATAATGATCTCCTGGCCCTGCTCATTTCACTCAGCATGAGTTCGTGTAAGTCTCTCCAGGCCTTTCTGAAATCATCCTTCAAGTTATTCTTCTATAAAACAGATATAATTATTTTGGTTACTGTATGGAGACATAGTTTCATGTCATATTTCTCACACATGGAGTATTTGAGATAGCATGACAGAATAAACGGGAAATTAGATGTTGAGCCGTGAAGACTTGAGTGCAAATTCGGCCCCTAACATTCACTGGCTATGTCACTTTGGGTAAACTTACTTAACTTCTGTGTAACTTATTCCCTCATCTTTAAAATGAGGGCTTAGACTCAATGGTATCTAAATTTCCTTCCAGGTTGAAATGATCCTCTGATTCCTATACAACCTTCTCCATATTATGGGGTTTTAATGACATACAATAATTGTAATTTTGTAGAGAAATATTTATAAACCATAAAATACAATACAAATATGAGATTTCATGGATTTTTTTTGTCATTTGCCTTGCTCCAAACTGGTTATATTATGCAGATTCTCATCCTTTCCCAGGAGTCTTTTCCTTTCCTAAAAATTTGACTTAATATTCTGAGATCCCATTGGTAACCTGATGGGCAGAAAAGCCCAAGTTAAGCTCAAGGCTTTTAGTAGGAACTAAAGCTCAAGGCTTTAGTAGAAGGAACAATCATAAATGTCCTAACACCCAAAACCAGTATGGTAAATGGAAAATCAAGGAAGGATCTGAGGAAGAAACCTGTAGAAAGATATGGTGCCCATTTCCAGTAGGCTAATTACTGTATTTGTTTCTTTAAGTTGCAAGGGATAATTATGGTACTTGGTAGAATAAGAGAAGGCTAGATGTTATGAGATTACTCCATAGGGACTCCATATCACTCTACTATTTGCATCTTCTTTATACTATTAGTATGTGTGCTTCTCCAGGGCAGGAACTGTTTTTGCCTTTCTTATGTCTAGCTAAGGGGCACCATAGTGCACAGAGCACCCAGCCTGAAGTCCAATAGTCTTCTCTTCCTGGGTTCAAATCAGCCCTCAGACATTTCCTAGCTGTGTGACCTTGGGCAAGTCACTTCAACTTGTTTGCCACAGTAAAATGGACTGGAGAAGGAAATGGCAAACTACTCCAGTATCTTTGCCAAGAAAACCCCAAATATCCCAAAGACACGATGGAAAATGACTCAACAATATTGACATATCCTTAGAACTTACAGTGAGAGGTACCCAATGGATTTTTGGAAATGTCTGTTCACTTGTCTTTCAGCTGCTTCCACCCACAGGTAACATTGTGCTGATTGCAAAGCCCCCAGTAGGATTCCTTAACAAAATTCATGAACTCTCAAAAGAGATCAGACTAACAACTCGTAGGAAAAACCAAATGAATGGAAAATTGGAGGTGCTGGAGCCAAATGACTCATGAGAACCAATTGTTAAATAATCAGGGTAAGCATTTAGACTTTGAAAGTTGCCAAATGCTGCAAAGTGGGCTTGAGCAACTGTTTTGATGATTGTCTAGACTTAAGAAAATGATAGAGGAAATGCTAATAATGCAATTTAACTTAAAATTGTGTTGTTCATGTAACATGTTTTTCTGATTGTTTAAACCTTTACCATCATATTCCTATGGAAAAAGCTTGTTGTTCAAATTCTGACATAATATATCTGGATGAGCAGCCCATTGAGTTGTTCATCAGTGTATCCAACTTGGACAAACACCATAGGAGGAGTAGCCCAAGTGATACAATGGAACCCACAAAACAGAGGAAGACCTACAGGGAGTCCTTTTCTGGATGGATCCTCTATGGGGCACTTATAGGATTGCCATAGATAAAATTTCACAGAATATAAGGATGTGGCTAAGATTTCCAATCTGTAGTGTGAGTATTCACAGTGTTCTAATCAGGGCTCAGCTGAATGATGATACATTTCCTTAAAGGCAGCTATAATTCTGAATGTGATATCAAATCCTGGCTATGCTGCTTATAGTACTTTGTGATACTTTGAATAACTAAAATCACTTAGTTTCTTCAGTTGTGGAATGGGGATAATATCTATGTCACAGGATTGTTGTGAGATTCAAATAAGATCAAGTATGTAGTAAGGAAAAAATGAAATTCTATATGAATCTAGATTATTCAGAGTACTCCAAAAGTATTAGTCTACATTTTAAGATTTTAATAGCAGAAAAAATGCACTAAGACTTTTAGGACATGCTGCATAAATACCAACTATTTTAAACTATTGGCCAGAATTTCAGATGATCCTGATACTTCCCCCTCCAAAAGACTTCAGAATTTAGTCTTATAATTCCAAAAGACTCGAGATAAAAAAATCCTGTTCACTTCCAGAAGAAGAACTGATGGAGTCTGTGAAGCATACTAATTCTTATGGTGGGTTTTTTCCTTGGTCTGTGTTTTCTTTCAGAACACGACTAATATGGAAATATGTTTTGCATGATTGTACATGCATAACCTATAGCAGATTGCTTACTGTCTCAGGGAGGAAGGGAGAGAATTTCAAATAAAAAAAAAGAATTTGGTCTTCATTTAATCATTTTCATGAGTTTTTAAGCAAAATTCATATTCCATCTTAAACACTAAGAAGAACTGCAAGTCAAGAAGCTTTGTCATTTTGAAGATGCTTCAATTCATAGACCTATCTGTAAATTTTGGAAAAGAAAGCAGAATGGTTTCCTCTAACTTCTTTGGAAATCCCAAGAGATTTTTTTCAGAATTTCTGAATGAATTTAAAGAAGCATTTATTAAGCTCCAATCATGTGTTAATATCTGGAAATACAAGGAGAAAAGTAAGACAGGCCCTGCTCTGAAGCAGCTCATATTGTAATGATGTAGACAACCCAGAAGAAAGATTTCAGCTGCAAGTTAGATGGAATAGTCCCATGGTCCTTGGAGTGCAGTCCTTTCTATTGATAAAACCAATATACCTTTAACGATGAGCTATTTGCCAGTTCCAAGGACTTTGTCAGTGACAACTTTCTTTTTCAGGGCTTCAGTAGCAGAAACTAAGTCAAACGCATCAGTAATATTCATTTTTAGTCTTAAGTGCTTCAATGTTCTCTCTCAAAATAGTACTGTATCAGAATACAGTTATTTGAATATCTACAAATTCAACATAACTTTTTTGGTGAATTATTTTTTTCCAAAACATGAATCTGCTAGGTAACTCAATTTGATGTATGAAAATTAATCACATTTTAAAAGTGAGCTTCGTATTTCTATGCTTTAGCAATTTACATTTTAATTGCTCTTCAAGATGAAAACCCTTTGTATTAGAAAATTTCTGGATGACAGCAGAATTCTGGGTTGCTGAAATCTATTACAGAGTATAGGTTAAGATCTAGCTTCCCAACAGTCATAATGCACCAGCTCTTTATATCCTCTGAGTCACCTTATTTTTTTTTTGGGGGGGGGAAGCATTTACTCATCTTTCAAAGCATACTTAGCTCTACCATAATAATATATAGAATATAGAAAGGGAAAGGTATAGGAAGTATTGGCCAATGGCTAGTGAGCTGAAGCTACTGAACCTATTGACTCAATAATTTTTGCACACATTTATTTAACAAAGAGTTTTTTTTTTAATTTCATTCAATATTTCCTGAAGATATACATCATGTTAAGAATCATATATAGATGTGGTACAGAGTGCAAAAGCCTACAAAAAAAGTATTTATTTGAAGAATGTCTTTTATAAATTATATTCTATCCTCTCCAACCACTATACTATAATTTCCTTGGAGATCATATTAGAAACTATTGTCCTGAAGGAACTTCTCTGGAGTCTTCTTCTCTGCATCTCTTTTCCTCCACTTCTGGAACCAAGAACCATGATATGATTAACTCTGTCATTGTGCCTGGATAGGGTGTGTTAACCTACGCCCCTTTGATACTACTTACTCACTATACCTTAATTTTCAAGACCAAAGTGACCCTCCCCAAACACTGCTTCCCTCCAGAATTAGAATATAAACTCCTAAAGATCCAAGACTGTATGCCTTTTTTTTTAAAACACACTTTGTCTCCCTGGCACTTAAACTCAGTGCTTAGGATCTAATAATTACTATTTACTCATTCATTTATAAATTCAGATAGTTTTTATAATAGTCGCATTTAATGAATGAGAAACTTTTAATGGTCCTAAAGTCAGCGTATCATAATATATTATAAAGAGCCCTTGGATATGGAGCCAAAGATGCAGGGTTTGAATGCTGGTTTTTGGCTTTTTGTACGCCTCAGTTTCTTCCTCTGGAAAAACAAAGGGACTGGATTGGATCACTCCTAAGAAGCCTTCCAGTTCTTCATCAATGGATCCCAGGATCCTATACTCCACATCCCAGTTTGGTCTGTGGGTGTTAGAAATATACTCCAAGCAGAGATCATCCCAGGAAAGTCCCAATGACTTCATTATTTTCTCTTCATTCCCTGAAAATTTTATTATCACTTGGATGTAAATCTTGAAGAACAGAAGAAATCTAATTGTGAGCATTTGAATTTTGTGGGCTGAGTCATTGGGAAAATAAAGGATGAAAAAGAGACAAGATAGAATACTCCTCAGTTTCACTTGACATAAAATTTATCAAGTTTATCGAGTCAACAATGTAAATTGTGTGTGATTATTTTTACAAAATATACCTAAGTAGATGTTAATAACCTGCACTTGCATATAACTCCACATAATTTATATTATTGTAGTTCCATAGTGTTGTGGAGGTGGGAGGAATTAGCTAATTCAACTCTGTCTGTCTGTCTGTCTCTTTTTTAACATGAGAAAACTGAAGCCCAAGACAGCTAAAAATTATCATGAAAGAAACCTTGTTTGCTTCCTTTTAACAGAATCACTAAGGGTATAAGGGATTGTTTATATTTGCCCCCTCTGACTTTTTTACTAGACTTTAGCCCTGTTAAAGTCATTGCGAGGCTCAGGAAACTCTTCGAGGTTTATCTACTAACTCATAGAAGGATAGCTATGTAATTACTGGGTAGAAGAATTTCCACACCAAGAATACT
This sequence comes from Antechinus flavipes, assembly GCF_016432865.1. Classification (NCBI taxonomy): domain Eukaryota; kingdom Metazoa; phylum Chordata; class Mammalia; order Dasyuromorphia; family Dasyuridae; genus Antechinus; species Antechinus flavipes. Next base: position 46,709,760 of record NC_067402.1, on the reverse strand, counting down.
ATTCATTGGAAAAATCATTCAAGTAATGGTACTAAAGATAGAAATAGCAAGAAATCTGATATCAGTGAAATCATTTCTCACCATAAACTTCCTATATATTCCCCCATCAATGAGCAAACAGAACTTTTTTTTTCTTAAAAAAATTATTTTAAACTTAAATAGAAAATGGGAAAAGAGAAATGTCATATGCACAGCAGAAGAGAAGAGAGAATTCAAAATATAAAGTAATAAATTTCCATTTCAGGAAAGTCTATATAATAAATACTATCCACTTTGTTCAGATCTGCCAATCTTTCTTTTGTTTCCTTGTAGGTTTTCTTTTGTTCTCTTTTACTTTTTACTTTATTCTTTTCTTCCTTTCCCCACCCTAGAAGACTACAACTGAATATATATAGTATATGTGTAAAACACATATATGTTTTATGTATATATATACACAAATATATGCACATACATATACACATAAACATATTTGTGCACATGCATACGTACATTGTACACACCCATACATAGATATCTGTGACCATACATATTGTTTATATGTATATATATGTGTATACATTTATAAACACATTTGTGCACATGCTTATACACAATCACAATCATATATGTGATTATACGTACATACATGCATGCATAAGCTTATTCCCACTCATACATATATGTAAATATTTGTGATATCTTGTGTACATGCTTGCATGATGTGCACAGTATTCATGCACACACCCACATATCTATATGTGTATGTATATATGTACACATATGTGTACACGTGTGTGTACGTATGTACATCTAGATCTTTAAATCACACCTGTTTCTATGTGTGCACACAGATGTATGTACGCATGTACACAAACCTATCTGTATACACATACACATTCTTATATACAGTCATACACATATATGCACATATACATTCACATGTGCCTACATTAGACCATACTATACTAATTTGCCCTCTGTTTTTCTGAAGAGGGAAGGACTTCTTTCATAAGTCCAAGTCTTTCCAAACAGAAGTCTTTTATCAGGTACAGTAAAGCATACATTTTGATTCTTAAAGCCATGTACTTATAACAGGCACATAAATGACAAAACAAAACTACAATGAGAAAGGTGAACGTTTATGAGTAACTATTTATGCAATGGCAAATGAAGAGGAAATTACTTGAGTAGCCCTGTGGAAAACTTTCCAGTGGGTACTGTAAAGAGGGCTAGATTAGTCAAGAAGACCTGGATTCAGATCTGCTCTGCTTTTTGCTACCTGTGAGACCCTGGAGAAGTCACTCTGTGGACATTTGCTGAACTAGGTGCTGAAATAGAAGAGCTCTTTCTAGCTCTATAGCCTATGACACCAAGAAATCTATGACTTCTTTGATAGTGATGACTGTTCTGAATCATTCTTTCTGTGGATACGGGCTGGGGAGTTATGGATACACTCTGAAACTTATTTCATTCTCTTTGTGGGCACTGTGGGAAGTTGTTAGTTTTCTCAAATTCTCATCATAAAAATACCAACTAGAGTTTATATAAATCAAGTTCACTTATCTCATTTGAACCTCCCAATCACTCTGTAAAGAAATTACTCTGGGTATCATTATCTCCATTTTATTTATTAGAAAAATAAGGCCCAGAGAGATCGCATTTTGCCCACGAGGACACAAATAGTAACTGTCTAAGGCAAGATAGTCCTTAACAAACTCATCAATTGGCATTCAGCTATAAAGCTACTTTTCAAATGTAAAAACTGAATATGGTAATGGCAATTTGAACCATCATAAAATATAAAGGGAAGCTAGTTGGTGTAATGGATAGAGCACCAGCCCTGAAATCAGGAGGACCTGAGTTTAAATTTGGCCTCAGTCACTTGACACTTCCTGACTGTGTGACCCCAATAGCTTCAGAAAAAAAAATCAATAATAATAATAACAAAATAAAATATAAAGAAGAAAACTTGGTTCTGTGATTGTCATCAGGGTGTATCATGTCAGATTCATGTTAGATGAAGTTTTTCTTCTTAAAAAAAAAAACTTTAACATTCCTTTTTGGCCTTAAATCATTATAAATTAAATTTTTCACCCGATCTGATAGTCTTCCTGCTATTCACTTCAATTCAATTTAATAAGCTTTATTTTAGGGTTGGAAATGCACAGACAAAATTAAGTCAGTGTCCTCTACTGGAGGGCAACGATATGAACTGTACATTTTAAAATAATACACTAAATGCAAAGTATGTGCGAAGTAATTAGTGTTCTACGCAGCGTTTGTATAGCACTTTAAAGTCGGAAAAGCATTGACATTTTCTCTTTATATCTCCACAACTCTGGGAAATAGGTGCCATTATTTTCTCCCCACTTTACAGAGAAGGAAACAGAGACAGAGAGAGGTTAAATGACTTGTCCACAGTCTCACGACTATCTGAAACTGGATTTGAACGCACCTTCCTGACTTTAGATCCAGTATTCTACCCACCTTGCTGCTTAGGGAGAGGCTCTCACCTGGGAGGAACAGGGTAGATTTCCTGTAAGAGGTGGCCCTTAAACTGAGCTTTTTTGGAAATGAAGAGACTGGGTGAGTCAGTAGTGGCGAGGGAGTATATTCCAGGCATGAGGGAAGAGTCTTGTATAATTGCCATTCTAAAACTGCAAAGATCGGAAGTGGCAGTACTGGAATCGGGGGCTATTTTCCATGTCATCTTCAGGGGGAAAATACAAATTAAGGAAAGCAAAATAATACTATAATAAGGGCATTTGAACAGGATATAACATAGTTTGAAAGCAGAGATATAAAGGGATTTCCTGACACTGACTAAAACACGCCAAACCACCAGCAGGATGAGCAGAAGTTTTTCTCGTTCTCCCAAACTTTCTCGAGCACTTGTTCCAAGTCCGGGACAGCCAATCGGAGGAGAAATCTGGAAACATAAGCAGCCCGAGGCTTTCAATTACAAGGGATCGTCGACAATTCTTTCCCAAGTGTTTGCGGAAGTTCTGCATTTTCGATGGAATAGAAAGACGCCTGCCTTTGAAAGGTTTGCCAAAAACAGCATACGTGCTCTAGAAGGAGGAAAAAAACGGTTCGATCTGAAGAGTGTCTGAAACTCCTGAAACTCTGAAGGCGAACGATCGGGGAGGGAGCACAGTTTATGTCTGGGAGAGGGATGTTTAATAGGTGAATCTTTATTACACAAATTTTCATTTATAGATTTTTGAGTAATTATTACTCACCAAAGGCCTGGATTCCGATTCCAGTTAAGCCACTGAATATTTACGTGTGTGAACTTCAAAGAGTAATTACTTCAAAACCAGGTCCATTCAAAGACTATCTGAAATGAAGGTTCACTCACTGTGTGACTGAATCCAAGATCTACAATGACTCTGGGAGACATAGTACTGTGTAAGTGTGATACAGGTAAAAGGATGAAGAAATGAAAGACAATTTTTTTTTAAAGTTATTTTAAACTTAACTGATCTGGTCTCAGCTTCTTTATTTGGAAAATGAGACTTAGTCAAAATGATCTCTAAGGGTCTCTTCCAGCTCTATGATTTTATGATATAGCAGAAACTGTAATTTCATTGATGCAGGGAATTGCCAGTGAGGAAACTACCTCTATCAAGGCAGACTCCCAGGTCTTGATTGCCTGGGAGCTTTAAGAGGTCAAGTAATTTTTCCAGGGTCACACAGCCAGTGTGACAGAGTTCAAACCCAGATTTTGTTGACTTTGAGGCTGACTCGGTTGCCTGTATGACACATACTTCCACAATTTCTGTAGGGTTTTTAAAAAGTTTTTTCTCTAGATGAAAACTTCAATTTTTTTTTAAAAAATGATTTTCCTTAATAATGTTATCTATGCCATTTCCTATCCTGACTATAGCCAGTCTCTTTCCTACTGATCAACCAAAAAGCATTTATTAAGAGCCTGCTATATGAACAGCATTGGGCTTTCAAGTACCAAAGTGAGGCAGTCCCCTGCTCACCAAGAGTTTACATTCTACTAAAAAGTTTTTAATTTATCTTTTGGGTCTCTTGCTATTTTTAATGGAAGTTTCTAAAAATGAAGTAGTAATCCTCCCAAATTAAACAGTATTTAAAAACCCAATGTAGGAGTTTTCTATACGATAAAACTGGCAGTTCGGTGATGAATTTGGCTCCCATTCTAACCTAAAATTCTAACCCTAACTCTGAGTCCTGGACCTGGAAAGAAGAATTTGACTTCAGATACTTATTAGCTAGTTCTGTGACTTGGGGAAAGTCACTTAAGCTCTATTAGCCTCAGTTTACTCATCCGTAAAATGGGGATTTTAGCACATATCTCTCAGTATGGCTCTGAGGATAAACTGAGTTATTTAGAATGTGCTTTGCAAGCCTTAAAAAGTTATACAAATGTCAGCTACTTCTATTACTACAACTATCATAATTATTAGTGTTAAAAGTGGTTGTTATAAACTACTTTGAGGAAGATTAAATACTTGGGAAAACTGGCCCATTTAAAGACTATTTGAAAGGAAGGTTTAGTATGTAACTGAATCCAAGGACTACACTGCACTTGTGAGGGGCAATACTGTATAAGTGTGATACAAGAAAAAGGGTGAAGAAATGAAAGACTTTTTTTTTTTTTACTTAAAATTTTTATTTTAAACTTAAGTAGAAAATAAGAAAAGGAAAAAAAATTGCCATGTGTTCTGCAGAATATGGAGGATTCAAAATATAAAACAAAAGTTTCCATTTCAAGAAAGCTTATATAATAAATACTAATATTGTATTCAGACCTCTCCATCTTTTCTTTGCTTCCTTATAGGTTTTCTTTTGTTTTCTGCTGCGCACTTTTTACCTTATTTTTCTTCCTTTTTTCTCCTCCCACCATCCCCCACTGCCCATCCTCACCCAATTAAATACAGATATATACACACATATGCATGAATGTATATGTATATATGTATACACATGTGTATAGATACATACATATGTGATGGCTTATATACACACATAATATAGTCATTCATATATACATTCATATAGTCTATAATCATATATACATATATTTTCATATGCATATAATTATGTATATATATATGTATATATATATATATATATATATGACTGTACTCTGCTTATTTTTACTTGTCCTTTATTTCTCTGAAGGTGGATAGCATCTTCCTTCCTAAGTCCAAGTCTTCCCATATTTTTTTTAAACCCACCAGCTTATCATTTCCTATACCATAACAATATTCCAACCTTATACTGTCTAATAATTTTAAATACTCTAAATCAATATTAATTGACATGACTGATACATGATGTAGTGTCCCTATTTTTCTCTTTTGAATATTTATTTACTTTTAAAGTGTTGTAAAATAGCCATGCTGAGGGGCTTTGTTTTGTTTTTGAAGTTGAGTTGGCTCCTGTAAAAATTTTGGGGTTGTCATTCTTCCAGAGAGGAAATGAGATAGAGATCTGTGCTAGACCATCCATAGAACTGCCCAGTTGTGTCCCCCGGTAACTGGATCACATACCTCAGAATTACAGCCGAGATGTCACCTAATAACAAAAGCAAGAGCATTTGGTGACTGACAACAAGATCTTTGAGTCCCTTTTAGAGTATCAGTGAGTGAGATTAATCTGCCAGCAATGATGGGGCTAGCTAATTAATAATAAATGATGGGATCCAGGCACTCCGAGGACTGGATTGCTTGGTCTACACTTCTGACAATCAAAGTAAATCAAAGTTTAATAGTGCATCCTTATAATATTTGCCTCCATGTCATGGTATCTTTTGGCCTTGAGATTTCATCAGTAGAGATTGTCTATGTGGAAACTTCTTAACCAGTTGAGCTCAGCAACTTATGGTCTTAGAAAGATGCCAGAAGCACTGCAGCACTGTACCACTTAAGCAGCTAATATGCTAACTAATATCTATGAGGCAAGACTCAAGCTCAAGGATTTTCAATTTATACCAAGGTCAACACTGTATCCACTGCACCAGCAGTGCAGGTTAGAGTGGGAGATGTAGTGTAACACAAAGGAAGTTCTCACCTGACACCCTACCACCACCACCACCAAAAGAAGGGATGTGATCAACTAAAGAATGGGATGATGGGGCACATCCAACCCTTTCTAGGATATCAAATCCTGGGCTTGGTCTCCATTGAAATCTTGCTTATCCTTATCTCCTTCTTCTTTGTAGGACCTTCCTATAATTAGAAATGAATCTAGGCATCCATAACAACAACTATACAGGGGCCATTGGGGAAATTATCCTCCCACATGTCACCATACTGATTTCTTTTGCTACAGATGACCCTGTGGAAAGGCTAGAAGCTTGACCAGTGGGGAGGGGGACTCTGAGTTCAGGGCTGTCTCTTCTCAGACCTGGAGATGTCATCTTTAAGGTCTTCATCTAACATATCTACTATGCTGAAGAACCTTGTCCATATTATCTTCACCACATCCCATAATTCTGTGGTCTTTTTGCTACTCATCCAGATATTATTCTAGGTCAAGTATCACTAGCTCTTGTTGGAACCATTGCAGGGATCTCCTCTTTGTTCTCTCTGTCTCTATTCTCTCTCCTTCTCCAAGTGATTCTCCATACAGCTGTCAAAAAAATTTTCCTCAAGCACAGGTATGACCATGTCACTCCTTTCATTCAATAAGCTTCACTGGCTTCCTAGCGACTGTAGGATTAAATATTATTTAATCTTTATCTCATCACTTAAAATTATCTATTTTATATAATTATGCACACAATTATTAGTTTAGTAGTGTATGTTTGTAATTTATAAGTGAGTAAATATGCACATATTGGACTTCATGCTCAAGGCTGTTTTTTTTTCCTCTTTATAGGGAATCATCATCAAAAATGTTTGGAGACTTGCACAGTGCCACACTGTCTCTTTCTAAGACAAACCTGAATGTAAATTATAAATAATTATAAAACCACACAAAATCTGAGTTGTAAAGAATTCAAAGACTATCTAGTATCCTCATAACCTAGCACAGCGTTTTGCAAACCAAAGGGCCTTAATACATTTGTCTAATTGAATTGAATGCACTGGATGCATTGGGGGAGCAGAAATTCTCCATTGTTATCCATGTGATTCTTGTGACCTATTCTATTCTATTCTTGATCTATTCTAGTGACCTATATCTTCCTTCTTTCATTCAAAGCCCTTTCCAGCTTCTCATTCAAAAACAAGAATAGCTTTGCAATACAGATATTTACCCATAATTTGGACATGTATTTCAATGTGCTCAGATACACTAGGCTATTTCTAAAAAGATCTGGTTATCCATGATAATTAACCACACTGAACTTGACAAAATAATCCATCTTGAGAAAGTTTGGGGAATTTGGGAAAGGGCTGGTAAAACAAGATACTTGAAATAAGATAACATGACTAAGAAGATGAATGCTATGGTGCAACCAAGCCCATAGGAAAATAATATTATGCAACTCATTTTAATGTAAATATTTTATTACATAATTAAATAATAGTTTGTTCTATTTACTCTTTATCTGAAGATCTCAAACATCATAATATCTTAGAAATTTCATCAGGATTAAAAAGTAAACATTATTTAAAAAAGGAAATTCCTCTTTCCATCCCTTTCTCCTCTCCAGTTTCCCTCCTCTTTTCTTTTCTTCTCCTCTCTTCTCTTCTTTCATCTCCTTTCCCCTCTGTTCTTCTCCCTTCTTTTCTTGTGCTCTCTTCTGTCTTTTCCTTCCCTCTTCTTTCTTCTCTACTTGTCTCCTCTTCTCTCTTCCTTTCTTCCTCCACAATCTCCCACTTAACATCAAGGTTTCTATTGGTTTTAACTCTGCCCTCTTTCCCATTTCACAGAATTTCAGAATCTGAGACCTGAAAGGGATCTCAGACACTTACTCAACTAACCCATACCCAAAGAAATCCCACTACAACCTATTCATTGAGTGATATCTGGCCTCTGCTTGCAGACCTCAATGGAGAAGGAATCCTCATGAGGTTCTCCATTACTCTTTTGGACAGCTCCAATTTGGGGAAAATCTTTCCTCACAAATTTTCCCTTTTATAATTTCCATCCTTTGCATCTGGCATTGCCTTCCAGAGATCAAGCAAAAGAAGTAAAACTTTTCTTTGACATTTCAACCCTTCAGATACCTAAGACAACTATCATATTCCCCTCATCTTCTCTTCTCCAAAGTAAAATCCCTAGTTCCCTCAGATATTCTTCAGGTAATATGGATTCAAGTTCCTTCACCATTCTAAATGCCTCTCCTTTGGATGCTTTCCAGTTTGTCATTGTCTTAAACTGGGGTACCTAGGACTGAACATAAATATTCCAGAGAAGATATGATTAGGGCAGAGTGCAGTGGGGCCATCATCTCCTTATATTCCTCTCTTAAGGAAGCCCAAGAACCCATTAGTCTTTGGGGGCTGCTATATCACACTGCTAATTCATAGTTGACAATCTACTAAACTTCCCTAATTTTTGTTTTGGACAAACCACTGTCTAACTGAGACTCTACCACTTTATACTTATAAAATTGATTTCTTGTACCTAAGTGCAAGACTTTACATTTTTACCTAATGGATTTAATCTTCTTAGCTTCAACCCAATGTTCTGAACTTTCACGATTTTTTTTTTGAATACTGATTCTATCATCCAGCATATTTAAGCTATCCCTTCTACTTTCATATCACAAATTTGATGAGTATGTCATCTATCTTTATCCAAATTATTAATAAAAATGTTAAACAGAATAAGAATCTACAGCACTGTGATTGGTTCTTTATCTGAGTTTCATACCTTAGCCCTTCAAACTTTGATATGAGGGTTAAAAAGGGAATATGTAATTGTTCATTTGTGTAGAGAAGCAGCAGGAAAGTAAATCTATGCTTTTCTATAGGAAGCATATTATGGTCTAGATGAATTTGGGGATATGATGCAGGATGGGGAACACATTAAGCTATTATGTGGAAATTTGTAGTATTATAGATTGAGAACTGGAAAAGAACTCATAGGATATACAGTCCAATTCATTCATTTTGCAATGAGGAAATTGAGATTTTAGCAACAGTCTCACCTTTCATAAAATCTTCAACATGTATGTAGCTCTGCTTTGGAGGTAGAATTCCCAGAATTTTCTCTCACAGTTTCTCTCCAAAACATCTGTACCTGTTTTAGAGAGAAACTCTGAGAGGCTCAGAATTCTTGTTCCTGAAAAGCAGAGCTACATATAGAAAAACCATGTTCTAGCAGCAAAGGAGAGAATTTGGCTACAACGCCAGCTAACCATTTCTCCTTGGCCACTTCCCACATTTCTTGAAGGGTAGGCCAAAGGACAACCCATTCTCTCCCAAACATTGGTCATGGCCTTTAAAGAGCTTGGTGGAAATCCTGATATTATTAACTCTTTGGGGAGCATTGAAGATAACTGTTAAAAAAAAAAAAAGAAACTCTTATAAGGCTAACATTAAGCCAATATCACTTATCAGAAATTAATAAATAATTATTAAGCTAAATTGAGTATCAATTCTTGGCATAGTCATTTAGCAGAGCTTTTAGCCATTTAGAATATGGAACAAGGTAAATTTTGATTTGGAGTAGAAAATCATCCTATGGTTACCGGTGATCATACTGATGATGATATCTTACATTTTGATCATATTTCATGATTTATAAAGTGCTTTCTTCACAACATCTTGGTGAGGCTGGCTGTAAAAGTGTCATCATCTCCATCTTATAAATGGAAAAACTAAAGCCTGTGAAGTTGAATGTTTTCCCAATGACCATATGACTATTAATTATGACAGCTGAGATTTAAAACCAGTAAGGTTTTTTTTTTTTTTTTTTTTTTTTTTTTTTTTTTTTTTTTTTAAGTCAGAAGGTTCAAACATGGAGGGAGAGGACTGGATCTGCAATTTTATTAGAAGAGGGAACTCCCAGATGAGGTTGGTACCTGTACTAAGAGGTTAGTGACTAGTCCCAGGTTACACAGCCAGCATAAGAAACTGTCTAGCTGATCTAGTATGATAATTATCAATTGGGAGTATTAGAAGGACATCAATGGGTAGGGCCTTAGACAATACAGAAGTATAGGAAGGGAGTGGTGGGTATGAAAAAGATATTGGGAGATTCCACAGGCTATATCTGCTTGACTCCATTGGCTTCTCATGATTATAGAAAGATACTATTTTGTGTAATGAGCTATCAATGAACCTTTTCTTTAAAGGCATTGTCCTAGCAAGAAGGAAATTAACACTATATAATTGTAAATAATAGTACCAGGATTACTAACTGGAGAATTTAAAGAATAAGATGAAAGATGGCTGTAGAAAAGGAAACAGAAGATTGGCAAAATTTGGCTTTTATTTCACAAAATTACAAAATAATGAGGTGGATTTATATGGTTGTGTCACTTGGCTAAAATATCACCCAAAAAAATTACCTAGGAAATTAATAACCCACAGTCATGTAGGTCTGACAAGAGATAATCTGACATAGCAGTGTTGGGATCAGGAAAACGTGATCTAATATACTAACTGTGTAACTCTGGACAAATCACTTAATATGGAAGCTGGCAACTCTCTGAGACTAACTTACAGGTGAGTTGCTTGATCTGCATTGGTGAAGGGAGTTTCGACAGTGGAAGTTTTTATGAAATACCCATCTGTAGAAAAACCCCAAATGGCCTAGCAAATAACTATTTGTTTCATAATTAGAGGAGAACTTTATAATTCCATTCGCTCCGTTGCCCATCTCAGCCCCTTTAGCTAGGTTTCAAGGTGGGTGGAAGCTGGTCACCTTAGCCTCTCAAAACAAGCCAATGGCAGGGGGGGGGGGGGGACTAATTCCTCCTAGATCTCTCTAGGTTTTCGGGTACTTTCACAAACATTGCCTAAGCCAGCATATTGTTATTTTTCTCTATTTTGGGGAACTTCTAGCACCTCAAAACATTTCAGCTCTTCACAGGACAGAGAATCGAAGGCTGGGCACTGGCCTCAAGCTATAAGCAACAGCCACTTCCAATCCTGGTAGACTTCGAGGTCTTCAAGAAAAGACCGCCCAATTTCAAAAAACTTCAGCCAGATCCCGAGTTCTCTAGTTCCTCTAAAGAGGGGGTTCTTAATCTCTTCTGTGCCCTGGATCCCTTTGGCATTCTGCTAAAGCTATGAATCATTTCTCTGAATGTTTTTAAACACATAAACTACATACGATTACAAAGGAAACAGATATATAAATTATTATTAAAACAAAACAAAACAAAACCTTCAAAGACCCAGGTTAAGAATCTCTGCCCTAAAGAATTAAATTTTCTTAGTTTCCCTTTCTGGCTTAATGAAAGGAGGAGGAAAGTGGGAGCCATTGACTTTTACTTTTTCGATCAGCGTCCAAAATAGTAATGATAATTTTAAAAGGGTTTTGCGTCTGTGGTTGCTCGGATCAGAACCCAGGAGAACTTTCCCTTCTGGTCCACCCAAAGAGGCACTGCCCGCAGAGCAGCCGCGTCAGGGTGGCCAAGCCCAGGCTCCCCCGAGCCAGGACCGGCCCGACAATTGGATTCCCAGCAAACTTTGACAGCCCCGAGCCTAAAACGCACCGCGCCCCTCCGCGCAGAAGCAGCTCTTCCGGGGGCTGTTCCCTGTTCCCTACGTTATTAACCACCGTGAAGAGCCGAATTTTGAAACATGAAAATGAAGAAAAGGGAAGAAAAGGGGGTCTCCCAGGCTGCCAACTCCTATTCATCCTGCCCCACAACATATGGGACTATTCTCCGGCGTGTCCTGGCTCTTTCTTCGGCTAAAGCAAAAGCAATCAAGCCCGTCCCGCCGCTGAGCAAACCCCCCCTCTTTGTACTGGAGCTCGGCCCTCCACCTCACCAACTCTCCGCCCCCGCCCCTGCTGCCCCCTACCCCCCGCCCCCACCGCTTCTTGCCAGGAGACAGTGGCTAGCTCCTTTTCGCCGGGAAGCGGGTACAGCGATTGGGTGACGATCCCTGAGCCCACAAGTTCCGCGTCGGTTTCAAGGCTCCTCCCTCCGAGTGAAAGACAGACTCCGGGGCGCCTGGAAACCGGTCGGGGAGAGGGAGAGGGAGCCCAGTTGAGGGATTGACACAAATGGTCAGGCGGCGGCGGCGGAGGCGGAGGCGGAGGCGGAGGCAGAGGTGCGCTCTCGCCGGGGCCCGGGACGCCGGAGCTGCGCCGCCCGCCCAGCGGCAGCGCCCGCCGCTCGAGCCGGCCCTCGGGGCTGTCCCCGGCTCGCCCCCCGCCGGGGCTTCATGAATCACCAGTTTCCGCGGCGGCGGCGCCGGCTGCGGGACGCGGAGCGAGCGCGGGACTACGAGGGCAGCGGCCGCCCGCGGGGAGCCGGCAGCAGCTCGGGCGGAGCGGCGCCCGGGACGGGGCAGACAAAGTATGGCTGAGCGGGGGGCGGCCGCAGCCGGCTGCCGGCGCGGACAACTTTGCGCGGCGCTCGGGAGGCTGTCGCCGCCGCCGCCGTTGCCGCCGCTGCTGCTGATGCTGCTGCTGCCGCTGCTGCTGCCGTCGGGAGTCCGAGCACAGGCGGCCGGGCAGGGGCCGGGGCCCGGGCAGCCGCCGCCGCCGCCGCCGCCACAGCAGCAGCAGCAGCCGCCCCAGGCGGCCGGGCAGCAGGCGCCGCCGCCACCGCAGCAGTACCACGGCGAGCGCGGCATCTCCATCCCGGACCACGGCTACTGCCAGCCCATCTCCATCCCGCTGTGCACCGACATCGCCTACAACCAGACCATCATGCCCAACCTGCTGGGCCACACGAACCAGGAGGACGCCGGGCTCGAGGTGCACCAGTTCTACCCGCTGGTGAAGGTGCAGTGCTCGGCCGAGCTCAAGTTCTTCCTGTGCTCCATGTACGCGCCCGTGTGCACCGTCCTGGAGCAGGCGCTGCCGCCCTGCCGCTCGCTGTGCGAGCGGGCCCGCCAGGGCTGCGAGGCGCTCATGAACAAGTTCGGCTTCCAGTGGCCCGACACGCTGCGCTGCGAGAAGTTCCCGGTGCACGGCGCCGGCGAGCTCTGCGTGGGCCAGAACACGTCGGACAAGGGCACCCCGACGCCCTCGCTGCTCCCCGAGTTCTGGACCAGCAATCCCCAGCACGGGAGCGGCGGGGGCCGCGGCGGCGGGGGCGCGGGGGGCGCCTCGGCCCCGGAGCGGGGCAAGTTCTCTTGCCCGCGGGCGCTCAAGGTGCCCTCCTACCTCAACTACCACTTCCTGGGGGAGAAGGACTGCGGCGCCCCGTGCGAACCCACCAAGGTGTACGGACTCATGTACTTCGGGCCGGAGGAGCTGCGCTTCTCACGCACCTGGATCGGCATCTGGTCCGTGCTCTGCTGCGCCTCCACGCTCTTCACGGTGCTCACGTACCTGGTGGACATGCGGAGGTTCAGCTACCCCGAGCGGCCCATCATCTTCCTCTCGGGCTGCTACACGGCTGTAGCCGTGGCCTACATCGCCGGCTTCCTGCTGGAGGATCGGGTGGTCTGCAACGACAAGTTTGCCGAGGACGGGGCCCGCACGGTAGCCCAGGGCACCAAAAAGGAGGGCTGCACCATCCTCTTCATGATGCTCTATTTCTTCAGCATGGCCAGCTCCATCTGGTGGGTGATTCTCTCCCTCACCTGGTTCCTGGCAGCCGGCATGAAGTGGGGCCACGAAGCCATTGAGGCCAACTCCCAGTACTTCCACCTGGCAGCCTGGGCGGTGCCAGCCATCAAGACCATCACCATCCTGGCGCTGGGGCAGGTGGACGGTGACATCCTCAGCGGGGTGTGCTTTGTCGGCCTGAACAACGTGGATGCTCTGAGGGGCTTCGTGCTGGCGCCCCTCTTTGTCTATCTCTTCATCGGCACCTCCTTTCTCCTGGCCGGCTTCGTGTCCCTCTTCCGCATCCGCACCATCATGAAGCATGACGGCACCAAGACCGAGAAGCTGGAGAAGCTCATGGTGCGCATCGGAGTCTTCAGCGTGCTCTACACCGTGCCGGCTACCATCGTCATCGCCTGCTACTTTTACGAGCAAGCCTTCAGAGAACAGTGGGAGCGCAGCTGGGTGGCCCAGAGCTGCAAGAGCTATGCCATCCCCTGCCCTCACCACCAGAGCGGTGGGGGGGCCCCTCCCCACCCACCCATGAGCCCAGACTTCACGGTATTCATGATCAAGTATCTCATGACACTGATTGTGGGTATCACCTCTGGGTTCTGGATCTGGTCGGGCAAGACCCTCAACTCTTGGAGAAAGTTCTATACCAGACTTACCAACAGCAAACAGGGGGAAACCACCGTCTGAGAGAGAGAGGAGAGGGAGAGAGAGAGAGAGAGAGAAAGAGAGAAACATCATCCCACAGGCTCGCAACTCCAAGAAAAAGCCATTTGCAGTTTCCTCTACTTTGCCGTCCCTGAAAAGGTGGCTCCATAGGATCCCTTCCTCTTGTTTGACTCTGCCTGGCTCTTTCCAGCCATGCTTCCTCTCACACACATTTGAAAAACAAAACAAAACAAAAACACCTTCAGATCCCTAGAACGGTTTCTGGAAGCAAGCAAACAAGGGGACTTAACAGCTAGGAGAGATTTGGGACATGACATCTCACTCTCTGGTACCAAGACTTTATGGTTTTATGATTGTAAATAGCCTGTGTAAGATTTTTGTAAGTATATTTGTATTTAAATGATGGAAAAATCACATTTTTAATTATTTAGGGATTTTTAACCATTCCCAGATTTTCTTCCTCGGGCTTTTCCCCTCCCCAAGTATTCCAAAAAGAAAAAAAAAAGGGGGGGGACCCATTCCCTCCTTCACACAGGTTTTTTTCAGAGCCATCTGCTCAGGGTTGAGCAGAGAAGTCTTGATTTTGTTGCCATGTTTGACAATTCTCCCCTCCTTTCCCTGTGACCCCACTCCCCCTTTCTGAAGTGGGGTGGGGGAACTCAGAGCTCTTCCAGCCTTCCAAACCCTAAACTGGGAGCCCTGCCAGGCCCAATTCCACCCTCCCCTGGGGGCAGATTCTGAAGCCTTGTCTTTTTACTTTATAAAACTGAATTTTCTATGTGAACTGTGTTCTAAGCTCACCAGGGACCTGGCAGATGTGGGTGCTGACAGTCCTCAGCCTCTACCACAATCCACCCCTCATTCCCAGGCACTCTTAGAGTGACACTTAACCTGGTTTGAGGATGAATAGGATGTAAATTCCAAGCTTGTTTTCCAGTCTACTTTTTCACGGATGAACTTTTTTTTTTCCCTGAGTGTGTAAAATCTGAAATAGATTTGGCCAACCTCATGGAAAAAAATGTGGTGACTGAGCTTTCAGAAGAGGCATCACACTTTGTGTGGGTTGGAAGAGACTGAAAATGGTGGTTTGAAAATGTTAATTTCAATTGTAGACTCATTCTTGGCAGTCTGCCTCCTGGATTGAGACAGCTTAAGTGTTTATATTTTACTTTTCTGTAAACAAAACAGTTGAGATCACCTGGAAATCTTTATCGGAAAATTGATATTTATTGTCATTAACAGGACAACAAAGTATAAAAAGGATCAGAAAACTTAAGGAGTTCAAGAAAATGGGCTTTCTCACAGTGTGTTGCTATAGTCACTTTTTGAAATCAATTTACAAACCAATTAATAATTAGTCTTATAATTGCAGGACTCTCTAAGCAAACAGAATGTTGTACATTGTTAACCCATTCTTGTTAATTAAGAAACTGAGATTGAAGAGTCCTGGGTGGGGGAGGGAGAAGAGACAGTCTGTGCCTCTGCTGAGGAACCTTGAGAAGGTTCTCAGCCTGGAGGCTGAGAAGTATCAGTGATTGATGGATTTATTTCCTCAATAAAATGATATTGCATACATTGGGAGAAAAGAGGCCCACTTTCTGCTACCTTAAGATTTTGTGTGTTTCTCCTTTCCCACAGATTTATACATGCAAGGAAAAAAAAATAATGATCAAGTCATGTTTTCTGTGAGTTTGTGTGGAAGGAAAGGAGAAGAAATGCAGCTCTCCTGATAGCTTTGTTTTAAACTTTCAGAGTATATCATAAAGCCTGTACTTAAGATCCTAAATTAATCTGTGGCTGTCATAACCCTAAAATGCAAAGGTTTCTTTCTTTTTAAAAAATTTGGTATGCATTTATTCTGTTCACTATCACAAGATCATCTATATTTATAGAGGAATAGAAGTTTATATATATCAAATACCATATTTTTAATTTCGCAAATAAAAAATTGAGGTTTTGTATAAAATGCTATGGTCTTTGTGCCTCACAGGGATAGAGCTTGTACTGTCTGCTGTCTTTCCATTTTTATAAGGGTCTCATAAGCCCGTCCCACTGGATGAGGAATTCAGCACAGAGATTTATGAAACAGGTTTGCTGCTTCAACATTTAGGTTGGGTTAAATAAATCTGTTTGTCCAAAGAACTATGGTGACCATATGCAGGATTTCTGTTGTAGTTGATAATCAATGAACTCAAGAAAAAGGCTTTTTTTATAAAAGGAAAAATAGAGGTTTGTAAGGATCTTGTCTGGAGAGCTTATGATTTTATTCACAAAAAAACTCCCCCTCCATGAAAAGATTTACACAGCTATCTTTTTTAGTATTCTTATTTATATTTCATCAGTTATTTTTGTCATAATATTTATGAGATTAACTTTTCTCCCCAGTTCTGAATATTCAGAAACAATCAATGAAATGTAGTTTTAAGCATTTTGCACTGCAATTAAATTTATAATTTTAAAAAAAAATTAGATGGTAAGGTTTTGAAGCTCCTAAATTTATTCCAAAAGATTCTAAGGAATCTTTATTGCAGTCTCCCATGGAATTATTTACATGATTGGCTCAAAGAGTTGCTTTTTTATTAAGGAATTCTTGAATCTTTTTTTTTTTTTTAGTTTAATGTATATATAGAGAGGTTACTGAACATTTTATAATAGGGAAATAAGACAGATTTATCATCTAAAGTTTAAACAAAAAAATTAAAGTTTTAAAACAGAATAGCTTTAAAACAGAATACCTTTGTTTAAAAGAAGGGGAAAAATCCTGTTACTCTATAGATTCAATACTTCTTTTGTGACATATTTATATTGTAATATTTTTGATCAATCACAGTGGGCTAAAATGAACATCTATATGTTACAATTATGTTTTGGTTATAAAGGAATTGAAACAACTGTTTTTATTATTCAACTTTTAGGGAAATTAAAAATAGTTCCCTATTGTGAAAAGTAAATATAATAGCCTAAAATTTTAGGTACCATTTGCACTGCAATTCACATATGCTTCCCCCCTACCCTTGTTAAATTGCTCTAAATAAATATAGGAACTATTTGAAAAATCCTTCTGTAAAGACATGGAAAAATCAAAGCTCTAACAATATAACAAAAGTATATCTCTTAGAACACTAGGTGATTCAAAGAGACAATTTCCAAGAATCTACTTTGAAGCTCTGATTGATTTATTTCTGAAAAGTTGCACCAGATTTTACATGAGAAATAAATTTTAGGATGCTCTTTAGCCTGGGTGGTAGTGGTAAGGAAGGTTTGATAAAGAGTTTGATGCAGAAGGGTTTTGTAAGCTAGGTTTAAATACTTGTAGATGGATTTTTAAAATTACCACCAGTCTTCATTATTGGAGTTCAGGTGATTTAATACTGAAAGTAAAAAACAAAACAAAAAAAATGTAGGTGCTTTTATTTTGATTGTCTCAAAGACCTTAGAGCCATTGCTAATAGGGTCACAGTGGATTATAGGATCATGTTGGTATTCCCCTGACAATCCTTATTTTTTATATTATTTAACTTGTTCTCTTATTGTAAATAATAACCATCAAATGGAATCTTCCCCCCTCCCTACTTCCAGCTTCCTTGATTCAGCTGTTAGAATGGGATTTTGTGTGTGTGTGTGTGTGTGTGTGTGTGTGTGTGTGTATAGTTAAGACACCTCTGATGCTTTTAAAAGAAAAACAGATATTCAACACATTTATATTTTATAGCCCCATTGGGTCATATTCTTAATTTCAGAAGTGCTTCCCCAAATCAGCCACTGTAAGATAAGTAGGTAGGTGCTGAAGCATACCTTTCACTTAGTTCTGTGGCAATCACTTGTCAAACAGAGTTTATGCTACTGCTCCTTTTGTCTCCAGTGAGCAGTGGTGGACCCCTCACTTACTTTTGATCTCTTCTGAAAGATTTTGGCATTTAGTTATGGAGGAATGAATGATGGGCAACTACTTAAAATAATAACTAAACACAAGCCATGTTAGTACTTAAGTGTGATTTCAGATCAGTTCCACTAACACTATGTACCTCAGGCAGAAACCATGCTTGCCAAGAAAAAGGCTTTTTTTTTTTAACCATTGCTGTTCTACTTTAAATTCTCCTTCTAGCCAATGTGATTGGCCGTAGGCCAGTTTGTGCAATCAATTAAAATCAATGGCTTAGTGTTTGTAGATACACTACTGATTTTTCATTATACTACATTGGGAGGTTAGTATATCCTTGGCCTTCAAAGCTACAAACTATGCATCTGTATCCCATGTATCAACTAAGGGGCAGCCTAACTTTGATCCCATGTGATTTAGAATTCCCACTAACTTTGGGAAGATAAGTATTTTCTTATAGTTTTAGTATGCTCTTTGATAGTCACTATCAAGCTGCAATCCCTTCCAGCTTTATAAGACGTCACTGTGTTGATTAAGCTGCAGATAACCTCTGGACTAATTTTTATAAGGCACTCTGCAAGGAGTAATAACTAATTTCTCCCTAAAAATGGAGCATAATGATCTTTGAAGATATGAGCACTCCCTATGTTATAGACAGGGAATTACACTTTTAAAAGTTATAGTTTAAACATGGCTTAGTAACAAAATTTAATTTCTTCTATATGATCTCGATTAGGATGTTTGTGCATTATTTTGAAAAGTAAATATTCTGAAAGTCATAAGCAGCTCTACCAGCCAAGGAGACATTTAACTTCAATTATTTAGAAAAGTAAAGCAACTCCAATTTTGTTTCTGATTTTTCAGTATTCATAAATCGTTTTCATTTTCAGATGGTTCTTTTCTAAGATAGCAGCATACTTCTAAGTGGTTTTTGAAAGGCCACTTTAATGCATTCCCTGAATGTCTCATAGCAGATATAAAATGTCTCTTAAAAGCATACGTATGCCCCTTTCCCCACATTTAACATCCTTTATAAAACTATTTTAGATTACATTTTTTCAAAATCTACACATTCTTAGCAACCATCTCATTTAAAATAGGAATTTTTAAAATCACAAACATCAATACACATGTTCTGTACATTTCAAATGATAACGATCTCAAGAATATTTCTCTATAGAACAGGTCTTAAAACGAATATTCATAGCAATCCAGTGATTAACACATTAAAAAAGGATGAGCTGCATTGCTTTGAAATAGTTCAGTGTGACCTGTCTTTTCTTTCCTTTCCTTTCCTTTTTAAAAATCAAGTATTATCCTCTAATCTGTGGCTATCTCCATGTTTCAGATCTCCACACCTGTTTGAATTAAATTTGCAGGGGAATAACTTCAAATTCTCCCCATAGACAAAATGTAGCCTCTGTTTCCTTTCAAATCAGCAGTGTGCCCTTGCTTAAATGATGTACAGTGAAACAAAGTGTTCTCTTGCCCTTGGAGGAGATTCTTCTTCACAATCCCAGCATCCAAGTACCTGGAAGTCAAATAGACCTGAAGGCTTAGTTGGAAGTTTCCAAATGTCAAGGACTATTATCATGTTAAAGTAATATGTTTTCTCCTCTGCTGTAACCCAAGATTTTTTTTTTTTGGGGGGGGGTGAAGCATGTGTGAGATCTCTTTAATTTATATCTAAGAAGAAACAGGGAGGTATTGTAGCATGAGATATCCAGTTACCTAAGGTAATTGAGAGCAGTGATTGCACAGACAATGGAAAGCAAATGTTTGAACCCTACATTTTCACAATCCAAGAGAATTTCATTATAACAACTTGGATTTGGATATCTACAGGTGAAATCATGGGATTTGAACTGGGATGGCATACAGTAGGAGCCTATAAGGTGAGGGTTAATGTAGAATTACTAAAGAGTTCCTTCCCTCACCAGGCCCTTTGCTAAAATTGGGAAGAAGAAGCAAAAGTTGATTTTTACCTCTAACTTCCTTTGACAGATCTGCCAATATCAGGAAGATGGTCCAAAAGCAGGTATCTCAAGAAAATCATATCAACAAGTATTTATTAAGTGGTTACTAAGTATGTTGTATTAAATCATAGTGATACAATAACCTTTGTTGTTATTCAGTTGTATCAATTCTTCATGATTTCATTTGGAGGGTTTCTAGGCAAAGATATTAGAGTGCTTTACATTTCCTTCTCCAGCCTATTTTAGAGATAAGGAAACTGAGGCAAGCTGGGTTAAGTGACCGGCTTAGGGTCACCGTAGCTAGTAAATATTTCATTGTACCATATAGCTAATATTTATATAGCAGTCTGCTTTACAAATATCTCATTTCATCCTCACGCCTATCATGGGAGTTAGGCTCTAAGTGGCACAGCCAGGAAGACCCGAGTTCAAATCCAGGACTAGCATTCATATATCCCTAACAGGCAGGAGAAATTCTCCTAAAGACCTTGGAAGGAGAATTACTTAAGACGTTCTCTCTCTAGTCTTGGTGGCAAAGTAAGGGTAGTTGGTGCCAGGTTCCACAGAGAATAACAGGACATGGTAACCATATGAAACATGAGGACTTGTTAGGATATACCACATTGGTCCTTTTTTTCTACTATCTTTTTTCCCCCAGCAAGTAGAAATAGGCCATATTTTTATTACGATCCTATTTTTGCTAGTGGTCACCTCAGTTCAATTGATCTAGCATTTATTTAAAGCTATTCAGTTCAAGACACTGTACTAGCTTAGGGATACAAAAATTAAATGTGATATTTCCTGCCCTTAAAAAGTTTAAGAAAGATGGAAATAAGCATTTATTAAGTACCTGCTACATACCAGGCACTGTACTAAGCATTTATAGATATCTCATTTAATCTTCTCAACAATCTTGGGATATAACTGCTATTATTAAAAGAGCTATAGGAAACTGAGGCAAATAGAGTTTAAATGATTTGCTCAAAATCACACAACTAGTAAATCTGAAGCCAAATTTGAATTCAAGTCTTCCTCACTCCAAGAGTAGTGATCTACCCACTGTACTACCCCAGTTGCCTGCTTAGAATTCAGTGGGAAGGATATGACATGTCCATAAGTAAAATGTTTATCTGTGGACTAAGTACTTGGGCAAATTGGTAGAGTGAGACAAGTCAATGAGAGGGGAAGAAGTGATCTTAGAAAATTTGAAGCAAGAACTTTCCTTAAGGCTAGAATTTCAGGTTGAGATGTAAGGAAAGATTTCATGAAGGACATATTATCTGACTTAAGCTGTGAAGGAACAGAAGGATTTCCAAGAGGTTGAGGATGAGGTGGGATGATATTCTAGGCTCAGAGGACAATCTTTGTTAATGACTGCAGGCTGAGCATTTCCTAACTCCCTGGCTGCTAGTATCCTTTCCATGTCTTTTTCATCTTGTCTGAAGTTTGTCAATTCATGTAGTCTTCACCAATTATGTATGTTCCTGAAGCCAGGAGCTAAGTTAACATCCCCACTGCTTAACACACTTTTTGGCACATAGTAGGTGCTTAGTAAAGGCTTGCTGTTTGATTGACAGATCATAAAAATGCATATCAAGGACAAATCCTAGAAATTGATCAAATACTTTCATTTTTATAGTTGAGAATAAAAAAATGATTTAAAAAAATCTTGATATCATACTATTAGAGGGAGGAAAGGCTGAAAGACAATAATTCCTGTTGTAGCAAGATGGAATCAAAGAGATTTGAGAAACACCATCCCTTTGTTTGGGTTTAATTAATTTTAGTGTAATAGAATATGGCAGGAGGCTCAGGTAAAACCACAAGCTTATGAATAGACAGAGTTAACCTCTATTTTAGTGTCTGATGAAATGTGGACATTTCCCCTTAGAGATCTGAAGGTTCAATTTTCATAATTTTTCAAAAGCTAAATGTTTATACCAAGTAAAGGAAAATGAAACATATAACATAAGTTATTAATTCATAGAAGCAATGAATTTTAATGCGAGGAGGGACCACGTAGGACAAGAGTTCTTAATTTTTATTTGTGACATGGACTCCTTTGGAAGGCCTGTGAGGCCTGTGGACATCTTCTCATGGTAATATTTTCAAATGCATAAAATAAAATGCAGAGGATTACCAAGGAAACTAATTATATTTAAATATAGTTATTAAAATATTTTAAGAGGCAAGACCACAAACCTCAAGTTAAAAATCCTGTTTCTAGCCCAATATCCTCAAATGATAAATAAAAAAAAACTGAAGTTAAGAGAAAATTATTTGCCCAAGTTCAGCTAAGAATGGTTAAGTGTTTGGTCTAGTCTCTGGGGAGGCTGAGGCTAGTGGACTGTTTGAATTTGGAACTTCTGAGCTACAGTAGGGCTAAGTCCAGCACTGACATGGTGAGCACCCAGGAGTAGAGGCCACCAAGCTATCTAAGGACAGGTGAATATGGAGAGAGAAAGAAGGGAAATGGAGGAGATTGAAGCATCTTTGTAGATTGTTATTGGTATTGGACCTATGAGTGATCATTGCACTTAGAGGCCTGGATAAGGTGAGAGACAGACAGACAACAGACAGAGAAAACAGACACAGAGACACCCAGAGAAATAGAGACAGACAGTAACAGAGACAGGAAGTGACAGAGAAAGAAAGAGAGGGACAGGAAAGAAAGGAGAGAGAGAGAGACAGAGACAGAGAGGAAAAGAAGAAAGAAAAAAGAAAAAGAAAAGGAAGAGAAAAAGAAAAAGAAAAGGAAGTGGGGGGAAAGGGAAAGAGAGGAAGAAAAAAGAGAAAGGAAGAAAAAAGAAAAAAGGAAGGAAAAAAGGAAGGGATGAAGAGAACAGAAGGAAATAAAGAAGAAAAACAAAAAGATAGAGGGATAAAAGGGCAGGAAAAGAAGGAGGGAAAAAAGGAAAGGAAAGAAGAGAAGGGGAGAGGAAAGGAAGGAAGAAGGAACACGGAGAAGGAAGAATTAAAAAAAAAAGAAAGAAAATAAGTGTATATAAAGCACACATATTTTGATATACACTTGCTTTATGAAAATACAAACTCACTAGGGTCCAGAGGGTCTCTTAGAATATTATTTTTCAAAAATTCTAAAATATATTGAATAGAGGAAACATCATCTAGAGAAAAATAGGTTTGGTTATATAAGCACATATGTAACATTTCAGAGTTTTGAAGATCCAGCCAACCCATGGGGACTTGGCATTTAACATGCTATTTTGATTTAGATAAAATCATAGCAGCTCTGAGCTCGAAAGGGCCTTCAAAGTCATTCAGTCTAATCTCATTTTGTGATAAAGAAATGAAGGAAACACATTGAGGTGAAGTCATCCACCAAAGGTCAATTAGTGACTGAGCAAAGGGTCACAAACCATGATTCTTCTTAGCTATGACTTTGCCTCTCTGCCAGGCTGCCTCCTCAGCCCAATTCAATCCACAGAATCACAGTGTCTGGGAGCTTGGCAGGGCTTCATTGACCATGTTGTCCAACCCATACCAGAAGGGAATCACTATAATCACATGTTTAACAAGTGGTCATCTAGCTTCTGCTTACTGCCCTCTAAGACAGGGGAATCCCACCGATTCTTGGGGCAGCCTATTTCAGTTTTGCTCAGCTCTAACTGGTAGGAAATTTTTCTTACCATCAAGTCTCCAGGTGCTTCATTGCATCATCTATTGATTGCTTATCATTCTGCCTTCTGAAGTCAACTAGAACTAGCATAACTCAAGCTCTCCATGACAGCCCTTTAAACACTGGAAGAGGGCTATTATGTTCCCCTTGAGTTTTCTCTTCAACATCCTAAAGAACCTCAGTTCTTTATTCTCTAATGACATGAACTCAGAGCCCTTCACTAATATAGTAGATCTTTACTGGCCATTTTCCAGATTATCAGTGTCCCTCTAAAACTGAGCTCCTCAGAATTTAATATAATCCTGCAGATGAGATCTAAAAAGGACACAGCTATCGTTTTCTTATTTTTGGAAGCTACAATAGCTTTTTTTTTTTTTTTTTGGCTGCTACATCATATTGAGCTTGTGGTCCATTAAGTCCCTCAGATCTTTTTTTCAACACAATGGAAGCCAATAAGCATTTATTAAACATCTACTATGTGCTCTTAAGGCACTATATTGGGTGCTGGGGATATAGTGACAAAATCGAAATAGTTCCTCCACTCTGGAAGTTTACATTCTACTGTTAGGGATGCAACATGTACATAAGGAAATATAAATAAATTTCATAAAGACTAGGGTGTTAATAAGTAGAGGGTTCAAGAAAAGTCTCATGTAGGAAGTGGGATCTAAGCTAAGTTTAGAAATATTTCCCGGGATGTTGGTCAAGGCAGACACAGAGAACTGCCTTGAGGACAGGGGATAGAATGTTGTATATGACGCACAGCCAATAGGCCAGTTTTATTGGAAGAAGATTAGAAGATCAGAAATAGGGAATAAGACTGGAAAGGTAGATGGAAGCCATATCATGGAGAACTTTAAAAATCAGGCTAGGGAGTTTGTATTTTATCCCACAGGCAATAGGGAGGCATTGCAGATTTTTGAGTAAGAGAGTTACATGTCCAGATCTGTGTTTTAAGAATATTTAAGAATATATGCATTCTGGGAAATGTTTTAATCTGCCCTCATCTGAGTTTGTGCTAAGGAAAACTTCTCCCCTCCCCCTTTTTGATTGAGAGTTTTCTCAATCCCACTATATATATTTAGTCAGGTAAGCTCATAGTAAATGGTTTTAACAGCCACTTCAAATAACATAGTAATGCTTGAAAGCAATTAAATGCATCAAGCTTCCAAATAGCAGCTGCTTTGGCTGCAGCAGAGAGCAGATAATATGAGTTTTTCTCTCCATGGTTAAAGAAAAAGGAAATGATTAGTTGGACTGGTAAGCAGACTTCTCTAATTCAAGGTGGGAGGGAAAAGGAACATCCCATGGACTGAATGGGGGTTTCTCAACAACCATACATCTGTTCAATCTGCTTTCAGTTCCTTAGCTTCAGCCCTGATTCATATGTGCCTTATACATGTCTCTCTGGTCCCAGGTTCTCTTGGTCTCCTACTGATCCCTGAGCAGCTACATGGAACAGTGGATAGCGCATCAGCCCATAGTTAAAAAAGACTCCTCTTTGTGAGTTCAAATCCCAGCTTCAGATACTTCCTATTTATGTGACCCTGGGCCGATCACTTAATCCTATTTGCCTCAGTTTCCTCATCTGTAAAATGAGCTGGAGAAGGAAATGGCAAACCTCTCTAGTATCTCTGCCAAAAAAAAAAAAAAAAACCCAACCCAAATTAGGTCACAAAGAATAAGATGTGACTGAAAAATGTTGGGTGAGTGAAGGCCATTGGCCATTTCTTCATTTCAAGGTCAATTTAGAATGACATGTCAGAGGCCACTACATCCTGATAGGCCATCAGTACAGCCCAGCTGCCTCTGTTTTTTCACCCTTTTTTTTTTTCCTTATGGCTTTCTTTATTGAAGTTCTTCAAGGCCAAAAGCCATAGGACACAGGGAATTCTGGTTAGTGCCACCCTCAGGCAGACACTTCTGTCTTTGTGATAATAACTCTATAGGAGAGAGGATCTTCACTGAAACCTGTACTATAACCAATTTTTATGAAATAATGTTATAGCTGGGTAATCGTGAACAACTGTTGGGTGTATGAACTATATTTGGATATATATAAATGTCTATATTTATAGTGTGGAAATTCATTGTCTGCAGTTCCATGAAGACAGAATGCTTTTGATGTGTATTTCTAGCTGCTAGGTCATATCATGCTAGGTGTTTATAGGTGCTAAATATTAGTAGCCTCTAGTGATATGTTGTGTAATTTCTACCATTCTTAGCATAAATCACATTGTTCACTAAGTTTAAGTTCCTTCAGGATAACAATTTCTGGTTTAAAAATCTTTGCCTTGGTCTCTATATTCTAAAAGTTTTTGGAGATTTGAGTCATTCGGTAAAGCACCTATTAAAAATCTAAAAAAATTAATTTTTTATCTCACAGTTTCCACCATTTCATTGCATAATCTGCATGAATCAGTAAGTGAGACCCATTAGGAATAAGCTTTTTCTAGTATTTGGTGGTGATGGCCTAAACCTGAAGGACTCCACGAATGAGTTCCTTCCTATCTATGATGACAGCCATTTGTTTGACTCATTATTGGTTTTCATCATTATCACCATCATCACCATCATATTTAAGAGTTGTGTTTTTATCTGGGAAATTTTGCAGACCAAGTATTATAGTGCCATTACTTGCAAGCGACTCTGTATTACATTGCCTTTCAGCCCAGTTATACAGTAAATCAATAATTAATTTGAAGACCCTGAAGTCATTGGTTTGACCTTATTATCTATACTGCCAAAGGGAGCTCTTCATTGCCAGTTGTGGAAAATTCCTCCATGACATCAGTGAGGGTTAGTAGATCAATTCAGACTAGTAGAAGCTGAGCGGGAAGCAAAGGTTTTTAAGTATCCTGATTAACTTGGACTCTATTTCCTGATATGGATTCATACCCAGTTTAGAGATTTCTCCCTTAGCTATCCAATTCAATTTAATTCAACTCAACAAACATATCAATATTTGAAATGCTTACTTACTGTGGACCATTTCATTGAAGTAGACTGTGGAGATTTTTTTTTCTTTTGGTCCAGATAGTTGATTAATCTGGGATGCCTAGAATCGAGAAATTAAATATTTTGCTTCTTTCATTTGTGTAGCCAAGTATGTATTAGGGGCAAAACTTCAACCTTGGAGATTTTGATTCCAAGACTGACCCACCATTTGACTATAGTATGTTGGCAGTGGAGATACACACACACACACACACACACACACACACACACACACATGATCCAAAAGAGCTTAAAATTATGGAAACCTGAACCTTTCTTTAATGTTTCAGTTTTCTAGAAGCCAGATGTAGCCACAAGCTTTTCTTCTGCCATATTGTTATTGCTATGCTAACCAATCTCTCTCTTTTTCTTCTTTTCTGGAGCCCTTTTTCCTTTTGTTGGCTTCTGAGATTTCCTCCTAAATATCTTAGATTCTTTTTGTAAGTTCAACATTCTTCCCCACAAACTCCTGGACTTTATTCAATTCTTAATCTAAGGACTTGGTTTTGAATTCTGGCTGGGCTGATTTTTAGCTGTTGTTACCTCAGATGAAGCATGTCACTCAGTTTCATTATTATAAAATTAGGATATTTGTTCTTACACTTCGCTATTATTTTAAGACTGAAATGAGATGCTAAATATAATTGATAGAAATGTAAACCATATAGATATGTATGTTATATTGTTTACATATAATGGAAGAACTAGTTGAGTGCAGTGAATGTAATAAGCTAGACTCAGAGTCAGGAAGAGCTGATTTCAAATCTTGTCTAAGATAAGTTATTATCTTACCAGCTCTGTGACTCTGCATAATTCCCATAACCACTCTCTGCCTTAATTTCCTCATCTGTGAAATGAAGATGATAAACGGGATCTACCTCCTAAGACTGGTGTGAAAATCAAGCAATGTAATATGTGTAAAATGCTTTGCAGGTCTTAAAATACTATTTGAATGTTGCATTTATCATCATCATCATAGATTCTTCTACTATTAACCACATATTCTAGAGTGGTACATTTGGAATCAGGAAGACCTGGTTTCAAATTTCAACTCAGACTCTTACTAGCTATGTGATTTGGGGCATATCAGTTAATTTCCCTTTCTTTACCTGCAAAATGAAGTCATACTTGAAGCCTTTAAGGTTCCTTCATGCTAAAAATCTATAACTATGACATTTATCATCATGTTTCCTTCTTCCATTTGACTTTGTTCTAATCTGTTTCTAAGCATATTTGGCCCATACTGATGTGTCCAAATGGAAAATTTTATCAGAAACTTCAAAATCAGAAAAATAAATAATTTAGAGGATATAAGAATATGTTGTAGGAGGTCAGTTGGGGGAGGAGATTCAGCATGAAAGAACATTAAATTTTAAAATAATGCCAAATATTCAAGAAAAAGATTATGTACCTGGGAGTTTCTAGGTAAATGGAAGGCAAAAGAGGAGAGCTGAGTTAAAGATAGGAGAAGTGGGAGCCAAGCATAATAGTTAAAGAAATAGATGGGAGAGAAAAGCTAGAAGCAGGGAGAATTTGCTTATGTATCTGTGTCATGGCAGGAAAACAAGTCATGTAATTTTACATGAACAAAGCTGTTTGTGTGTATATGTATGTATGCATGCATATGTCCCTGCCAGGTGCATGCATGAGTATATATGTGCATACGGCCACATGCAGTGGAGAAGATGAGGCAGAGGGAGCTGGTAGGACACGTTTTCTGCCCATACTACACCCTATTAAGCCTGGCTTCCCCTTGGGGAAGTCAGAGATCTTTAGGAAAGAAACTGACTTTGCATCTCTCATCTTCAGCTCCTAAGTCATTCTAAATGGACTAAATAGAATTCTTCTTCTGGACTGCTGAATAGCCCTAATGTGATTTCAGTAGCACCTCCTGATCCCACAGAGCCCCTACACCTGCTCTGCTGATAGCTGGCATTTCTTTAACAAGTGACAAAGCCATTCATTTCACAATTAGAGATAAAAGCTTTAAAATGGAAGGGCTTGACTTGTGTTGACTCTGTAGTGAGAATGAATTTTGATCAAAGTAGAATCAGTTACTCAATCAAACAGGGGCAATTGATGGATAACAGAGCCTTCTCTGTTTGATAAGTGGTAATAAAATCAGCAGAAGTCAATAGGACAGCTCAGTTACTAGGAGGGGGCCTCCCTAAGGAAGGGAAGAGGGCAGAAAGAGAAAGATGGGAATGCAAAAAAACAAGCCTCTGACTTCATAATTTTGTCTAAAGTTAGCCCTGTTTACCTTCCCTTGGGCCAGGACAAACAGAAGCTGTCCTGGAAAGTATTCCTGGCATGTAGCTACAAATGGAGGCAGCTCTGCATTACGTGACTTGGGATCATGGGGGCTGGAGTGGGGGTGTTTTGTTTTTAAAAGATGAACGAGTTACCATAAAAGAGATTCATTCCAGGGAACCGAGATATTAATCACATAAAAGATCGATTCATTAACTCAGAAATCAAATTACCTTCTTTGGTGGACAAGACTGGTTGAAAATACAAACTTGCTATTCATGTTGGTTAATTAATATGTCATTCCAGGAAACTTTAGAAAACCAGTATTAAAGGAAATTCTTAAATCCAAAATGTGGATGTGCCTGTGTCCTTTGTCTTAAGTGTATTAAAATTACTTCATAAGGAAGAAGATCATTTTGCAGTCTAGAATAATTTAAGGCGAGATTGCTGAATTCTTTTAGAATGAAATCACATTTTGTCCATAAAACTTAGGTCATATTGGAAAGGATATTAGAGACTTTTTATTAAAAGCTAATAAAAGACACTTTACTACCACCACCACCACCACCATTACTACTACTACTACTACTACTACTACTACTACTGCTACAAATACTACACTACTTCTACTACTACTACACATACTACACTACTATTACAAATACTATACTACTACTACTAGTACAAATACTACACTACTACTATTACTACTACTACTACAAATACTATGCTACTACTACTACTATTACTACTACTACAGCCGCCGCTGCCACCCCCACAACAATATACTAACACTATTACCACTACTACTACTAGCTAACATTTATTTAGTCCTTATACATTGTATGTATTGCTATGTATTCAGGCATTGTGTTTGCAATATTATTTCATTCAATTATCACAACAACCAAGGGAGGTAGATCCTGTCTTTATCCTTGTTTCACTAATGAAGAAACTAAAGCAAAGCAAAGTGGACTGATTTGCCAAGGATCACACAACTAGTAAGTGTCTGAGACTGAATCTGGATCTTCCTGAGTTCAAACCCAGTGTTGACAAGCTGGTAAGCATCAAAAATAGAATTCATAGCTGTTTATATTCTTAAGATCTCTTGGACAAACATGTCAAACCCACTCTGAATGACAGTTTTGTTATTGTTTTATGAAAATAAAAATACATGGGATTACAAAAGAAATCAATTATATGGAAATATGGTTATCACAATATTTTTAGGAAGGTCATGGACCCTAGGTTGGACCTTGATCCAGAGGGAGTCTATTGAATGGCTTTGAGAGCAAGTCACATGAAAATTTGATTGAGAAGTATGGATCTCCATAATGGAGAAAAAAAGATTGTGAGACAAAATTTTATTTTCAAAGTAAATAAAGAGCTACCAAGTTGAAGAAAAAAAATGTATTTGTCCTGATTAGTCTCAGAGGCAAAACTTGGGGAAATAGATGGAACATGAAGAGAAACAGTTTCCCATCAGCATTCCCTATGCACGAAAGGATTCCTAAGCTATCTAAAAGGGAAATAAGTTATCTGGAGCGGCAGTTGAACAGTCAATAAACAAGCACTCACTGATCAAGCATTTACTATGTGTCAGGCACTATGTTAAGCATTAGCAGGGTTCAAAGAAGAGCAAAAATATCTACTGTGTCTTCAAGGAGCTCATAATAGGTAAGAAGACATGTAAGTAATACATAATACAGCAAGTCCTAAAATCTTAGTGTGGTTTTAAACTTTAATAACTTAAAATTGTACTAACGCTTTTGGAATGCCATGTATATGTGTTTGTAATACACACTGAGAGATATGCATTTATTTGTGTATATATGCATTTGTTACATATATATATGGGTTTGTATTAGGTATTTACATATATGCATGTTTGTTTAAATATATGTATGTCACATATACATGTGTGTATACACACATGTATATCTGTGTGTGCACAGATCCATATATACATGTAACATAAACACCCAATTGGTCTTTCTGTTCTCTCCAAACTTTCCTCCATCTGACAGCCATATGGATATTCTTAAAGTAAGTTTTGATCATGTCCCTCTCACACTCACAAAGCTCTAAAGGTGTCTGAAGAATAAAATAGAAACTCCTTTATTTGGCATTTAGAGCTGTGTGGTTCAATGGAGAATGTCTGCAAATTTAAGTTAGGAAGATCTGAGTTCAATTTTAGCCAAGATATTTACTAGCTAGATCTTTTTCAGTTATTGAAATTTGAATTATTTCCATTTTGTTGCTGATTTCAATTACAAATGAATCATATATGTTGAAAAAAATAGCTGTTTAAAAAACTATTTTGATAATGTTCTTATTATATATTATGGGATCAAAGGATATATAATTTTTGCAATGT
This sequence comes from Antechinus flavipes, assembly GCF_016432865.1. Lineage (NCBI taxonomy): Eukaryota > Metazoa > Chordata > Mammalia > Dasyuromorphia > Dasyuridae > Antechinus > Antechinus flavipes. The sequence goes on along the minus strand of NC_067402.1, from coordinate 46,678,366 downwards.
ACTTCCAGATGAGCAACTAGTGAATAGAATACTGGGCCTGGAGTCAGAAAGACTAGATATTAACTGTGTAGTCACACACAGCAAGTCACTTCACCCTGCCTGCCTCAGTTTCCTCATCTGTAAAATGAGCTGGAGAAGTAAATGGCAAACCATTCCAGGAGCTTTGCCAAGAAAACCCCAAATGATGTACCAAAGAGTTGGACATGACATGACTGAATAATAACAATAATTTCCAGATGGTGCTACAAAAAATATTCTATCCACAATGTATTTGAAATTCTGCCCATAATACTTAAAGCACAAAAATGAACCTTAACAGATACTTAACTCATATGTCAATAATCTATCACACCTCTTAAGCTCTCCCAGTGGATAAAGAGAACTTTATGAGACAACCAAATACATATTTTGCTTTCATCTTGGATCTGGTCTGTCTAAACAACTAACAAGGTCCACATCTTCTAGCCAGCGAGCCATGTGACCAGCCAGTCATAACCCCTCATTTTCTTCAAGTGATAGATGATCATGTTGGTGCCATCTTCTCTTCCAAGAAGTAGTATGGAAGAAAACACTTCCTAATATGTGTCTTACACCAATGCAGAAACTCAAGGGAGAGCTGACTAAGGCCCAAGCCTTTCTTCAGCTCCTGTAGCATCTCAGGGGACACTAACTCCTGATTCCTAATCCTATCTTCCTATCCCAGGGGCCAAAGAATTAATGAGAAGATTCTTTCCCCAAAGTTCCTTAGCAAGGGGTCAGGGTCAGGGTATATACCTTCACAAAAAGGGTCTAATATGCATATTCTACTTCAGATATTACCCCTGTTACATGTATGACTTCATGAGGTAGGTGGTATAAATATTTCCACTTTATGGATGAAAAAACTGAGACTGAGAACTAGAGCAGATCCTTAGTGGTGGAGGGAATGTTCACATAAATGAGATGATGACTCTATAGTATATAATTGAAACTGTCCTCTCATTCTTAACAATTTCTTCTATTTTTCCCAATAAATAGTGTTTTGTCTCTTCTCCACACTTGAGATAAGTATATCATCCTCTTCACTTTCAACTTTCTAATGATTCTTTTTTATGTTTAAATGTATGATCCAGCTGGAATTTGCTATGGTATATGCCATAAAGTAAAGATTAATGTTTTTTTTGTTATATTGTTACCAAGTTATCTTGATAAGCTTTATTAAATGATATTAAATAAGTTTTTATTTTAGTAGATTTATTAAAGGCAAATACTTTATTTGATTCTTTACTGATCCTTTCTTCTATTCCATTAATAATTTTTAAAAAAAATTTGTCTGAAAACCCTTTTATATTTTAAAATCTAGGGTACCAAGTTAAGCAGTTTTTTATTTTCCTAAGTACCACCTAACATTGTTTTTCATTTATTAATGTAAATGTTATAGTTTTATTCAGTTCTATAAAAAATCCATAGGAATTTGGATTAGTATTGCATTAAATCCATAAATTAATCAAGAAATATATATATTTTTTACTTCTGATTTATGCTTTAATTTTGAATGTCCTTCCAGTTACTTGAATCTTCCATGATTTCTGTCATCATTTCTATAGTTACCTTTACAAAGATCATGTCCACATGTGTAGGTAGAATAATATTAAATTATTTGATGGTTTCATTGGTATAAATAGAATTTCTTTTTTATGTGTATTATGTTTTCTTGGGCTATTTTGGTAACATATTAGAATGTGAATGCTTTTGTGAATTGATCTTATACTTCAACCATGATGAATGCTTTATTTTTGTTTTTGATGGATTTCCCAAATTTATCTTATCTGCAAAAAATACTGTTTCTACCTCCTCATTTCTGATATTAAGATTTGAATTTCTTTTTCCTGTCTTATTGGAATTGCTAGAATTTTTAATACAAAGTCACATAGAGATAGTGAAAGTGGGCATCTGCCTTTATTCCTTGTTTTAGTAAGGATACTTCTAGCTTTTCTTTAGTGATATAGAATTAGCTCTCAGTTTCAAATATATGTTTTTCCTATCAGACTAAAAAAAGCCCTCTATTTATTTTTAGTATTTTTTTTCATAATTTTTTTTATTTTATAAAAGATCCTTACATATGTTTTGAAATTATTAGGATTTAAAATATGTTTTTGACAAGATTTTTTTATCTTTTACTTAAATTTTATTCTGATATCTTATGATTACCTGGAAGTGATTTTGGATTTTCAAAGCTTTGCTAATGAAGCACAATCTGTCAGAGTTAACAAAGCTGGGAAGGCTTTGAATATAAGACCAACAATGCTATATATATATATATATATATATATATATATATATTATATATATATATATATATATATATATATATATATATATATATCTCCTGAGAAACAACCATATTATTAGCTAAGTCTGTAGCGATTCAGCATTAGGCTTTGGCTCACTGGATGAGAAATTTTTTTCAATCACAGAAACTCACAAAAACCATTTATTAAAATAGATGACTTGCAATTTGAACAATGGAGGGAATTTCATTGATGCACATTCTCAGGTTAATGGTATTTGTCCATACTTTCTCATCTAATAAAACATGTGGGATGTCCCCCCCACTTTTTAGTAGGTTTATTAAACATGACTTCCTTAAATATATTTGATTCTCTTGCTGCTATCTCTATTCTATTTCATTGGACTATTTCCAAGGACCCATCTCTCCTGTTTCTTTTTAGTGTGTGTGCCAATATCTCTCTGATGACATCCTTCATGTCATTTTATTTTCTGTAATTCTCTTGTTTGGAAATGTATGGTATCCTACTTACCCTACAACTCAACATTTATATCTCCATTGTCCTTGAAGGAATTTTAATTCTTTGGAGATTGTGAAATTCCATAACTCACAACTCTGCAACAAGACCAGAAGAGTATTGATGTTAAAAATATGGTCCTTTGTTTTAGGTAGAAGGTTAAGATAATTGAAAACACTTCAAAATTCAAACAATAAGCACACATTTCATTATATATTTCATTCAATGGTGTAACTATAAAAATGTGATTGTATAATTCTATTTGGTCTGCTGTAGACTATTGTTTACCAAATATATCTTTTTGCTTCTCTCCTAATCTAAAAACGTGTGTAGATTATTCTCTTCAAGATTTTGTAGAGATGGGTAAAAGACATATTGGTCCACAGAAATTGATATCATCTCAGTTCTTCCCCATCCAGCCTTTTTGTTCTTTGGTAATAATAATGCCCACCATTTCCCCAAACATTTGGTATTCTTCTTTTTTCTCATATATCTTGAGAATCAATCCCCTAATACATTTGGAATTGTATCATCTAATCATGACATAAATTCAACCCCATTTGGACATGGTGATAGTACATACCAATTTCTGGGGGTTTTATCCATTCTTTTTAAAAAATCCATTCTTTTATCCATTTCCCATTTTCAGCATCATTGAATAGCTTAAATAGGTCAGATTGGAATTGGCTTACTTGTGATCTCTAACTCATTTTTATTTCCTTTCTCCAATTTGGTATTTTTTCTGGTCCTTTCTCTAACAAGTTGCTCTTCTGATTATACATAAACAACTGCTTCACAAATGAATCCTGATCCATCATTTCATATCTGTTAAAATATAATCCATTCCTTGTTTTTGGAATATTATTTAGTATTAAATGCCCAGCACTTACTATCCTTAAAGAAAGTATTTGTAATATAGAGAACACAAGACTTCTGGGTAACTGTTTTAAAATTTTGATCTCTTTTGTGTCTCCTTTCTGAATTATGCTATCCAAAGAATTTTTACTGCTTTCACCTGTGTTCACCTTTTCATTAAAGTCACTGAAAATTACAGCATATTATAACTTATATTGACATGTAAGCTTCAATTAAGGGGAGAAGATAATCATTTTTCAAATAAGAAATCTGGAGAAGAGAAAACTTAAGGGAGGTGACAACGACCTGATATCAAATCCATCCTTAGATAGTTAGTAGCTATGTGAATTACAAATCACTTGAACTTCATATGCCTTCATTTTCTCAACTATAAAATGGGGAATAATAATACCATCTATCTCCCAGGGTTGCAGTGAAAATCAAATTGTTGTGAAATAAAATTTGTAAAGCCAATGTCTGGCATGGAATAGGCACCTGATAAATGCTTGTTACCTTCCCTTCTCCTCCCCCTCCTCATAAGTAGAAGAGAGGATTAAACTAGTCACCATACTTAGCTCCAAGGGTCAGAACTGAGTATGGAATGTGAGCTCTCTATTCCTCATCTTTCCTTCAGTGCCTAGATGGTCAGTTGAATTTCTTATTTATAATAACATTTCTTACCATGTTTGGGGATTCATCTACTGTCTCTGCATTTATCAGTCTTTTCACTGTCTTCCTTTCGAATAACTGGCTCAGGTTATTCATATTAGTTCAGGGTTGCTACATAAAACATCCTCAAAACAGAAGGGTTAGAGGAGGTGCCAGCTGAACCCAATTTGATTACCTACATCAAGAAAGAAGATTTGGAATGGCACAGCATTTAGGAATTTACATATATATATAATATATATGTGTACATATACATATATTTATGTGTGTGCTTATATTGCAAATAAGCATCCATTTCATTTAAGCTACTTAATTTGTTATCATATACTATATCACTACATTAACCATACAATGATGATATAGAGTCTATAATAATCCACCAGCAGTAGGAGCAGGTTCATTTAATCATATCTTATTATAAGGTACTATTACCTAGGAGATAATTCTTTCTAATTCTAATATTCTATGAATTTCTCTTAATTTTAATTCAAGTTTTTTTTTTCCTTTTTACTGCCCATCCATCAAATCCCTCTGCTGTGGGCTTGCTACAACAAAGCACTTTCTATTTTCAAATAAACACAGGGATATGAAGACAGGAAAATTGTTTAAAATGGAAAATCACCTTTATTGAAATTTCTAGGGCTGCTGTTTAACCAGCATTCATGAGAACAGCTATAACTCAAAGTGAGTTTCTTGCTGAAAAAAATAAAAAATATAATTATTGATTCTTCTCTACACTGGTCCGAAGGGAGCTCATTAGCATAGACCATGGAGGTCTACCACCAGGCTGCTGCTGTTTCTCAGCTTAAAATTGCTGCTTGCCTAACCTTGGATCGCCTATGTTGATACAATCCAGATGCAACAGTACCTGATTCCCCCTCTGCAGTTCGTTAGGTGTTAACATTCATTTCTGCTGTCAAGCTTGGGTTTTGTTGGGCTAGATGCTCTGGTACTGGCACTCTTAAAAGACTTGTGGCAGCAATCTCTCCCCAGGGCTGTCCTAGCCTGAGGCTAGTCCTTTAGGCATTTGCCAGTTTGATAGAAGCTCTGGTAACATCTGGGCCACTGCATTTCTCAGGTTTGCCTGAGACTGGGACCAGAGGGTGACTATTTGGACAAGAAATGACACTTTGTTCCTGTGTCTATCCTTTGCTTAATAAAAATTCCAATTTCAACCTTTAGCTAGTGTGTATTCCCAGCTAGTAAGCTGTTTGGTTCAGCTTTGGAGGGAAAATACTTTGTAAATCTCCAAGCTCTATATAAACATGAATTACCATCATCATCATCATCATTATTATTATTACTATTCCTAATACCTGATAGAACCCATTGATCTAGAAGGAGTCAGACTATTCTGTTCCTTTGTTTAAAGGACTAATCAAACCATTTTTCATTTTTTGAATGAATGGTTTTGACATCATTATATTTAAATGTATATAAAATGGCATCTTTTAGGTGGACATTTTACCAGTCTTTATGAACTGGAATACTATGTATTAACAAGTCTTCTGCAGGGATGGATCTTCCTCTGGAGCTTCCTCTTGGTGGTGTGCTGACTCTGAATTCCTGAAGGTCATTCACTGGACTGATAACACTGGCAGCATCTCTACTCTATTTCCCTGAAAGGCTTTGACTATTATTCAACAACTAGGTGGAGAAGTGGATAGAGTCCGGGCGTTGGAGTCCAGAGGATCTGAGTCCAAATGTATATTCAGACACTTATTAGCTGTGTGACCCTGGGAAAGTTACTTCATCCTATCTGCCTCAGTTTTCTCATCTGTAAAATGAACTGAAGCTGGAGAAGGAAATGACTACTCCAATATTTCTGCCAAAAACAAAACAAAACAAAACAAAACAAAACAAAAAACCCACAAATGGGATCATGAAGAGTTCAACATGACTAAAAAATTAACTGAACAACAATTGCTCCGACAGCTGGCTAATTTCTGCTTTCCAAAGGCCCCTCCCTAATTTAGAACAGGGAAGATAGTGAGCTGGCTAGTTAATGAAATAACTTTTAGAAGCCCTGATTTAAGAGTGTTTGGGCCAGTTAAATGTTAAGAAGCCCTCTAAGACTTTGTGATCTAAAGCTGACAAGATAAGACATATAGGCCTTCTATCCCTGACCCCTCCCCCCAGTGCTCACCACACACCAGAATACTGAAGAGACTGGGATAAATGACATCTAAGACCCCATCTGCTCTAAATTCTGTGACAGTACATAAAGGGAAACTTTCTTAGCAGCCTATTCTCCTTTTCTCTTTTTTGTTGTAAAATCATCAATAAGCAAACATTTCAACACAAAGAGAACAAGAATAGAGATTGTAGAAGGAGCTGAACTGGTTTGTGTGGTTAGGTATGAGACTTTTTTAGCCTCTTTCAGTGAGAAAGGTGATGCTGTCTCTTTAACTTCGTTCTTTAGCACACAATATTCTAAGCATTATATTCACATATGAAACTGAACAAGGTAACAAAATCGCTCTGTTTGTGTTCCCTTGTGCGCATCTTTTTTGATTTCTCCTATACTCAAGGAGATCAGAGATAGAGGAAAAGGACCTAAAGGTTCAGGATTATTTATGATTTCAAGGCTATTTCAAGATTATTTTATAACTTTTCAGTATAGAAGAGAATTGGAAATATAGTAAATGCCCATCGACAAGAGGTTGGCTGGACCAGTTGTGGTGACATGAACTTAATGGTATGTGCTACTAGATCACATGATGAATGCTGTAGCTTTAAATAAACATAGGAAGACTTGAATAAACTGATGCAGTGAGATGAGCAGAACTAGGAGAATTACTCACTGGATGACTAAACTAAAAATGAGAAGAAAAACAAGTTAAATTCTTCAGGACTCTGACCAAAGTCATCTATTTGCACAGAAAACCTAAATACTCCTCTGGTTTAGGCTGAAGAAACAAGAGAAGAGTTAAAAAATAGAAGAGTTAAAATGATACTGTTTAAATGACTACAGAAGACCTAATGGGAATCCAATTTTCTCATGTAGATCCCAGGGACCCCACCCTACTCTGTTCTGTAATAAATATTTTGTATCCCTAATATTTTCTGCAACAATTATCTTCAGAAGTCTCCAGTAAATTTTTAAGATTAAAAATTTGGTGAATAAACTCAGAAGTTCATTTCCATTCATCCCAATTGTATATGTTCACCCTGAAAAATGATTTATGAAGAAAGTGGATGTTCCCTCCCTAAATTTTTTTTAGGATAATTAACTTTACTTTTAAATTGTAGAGAACTATTCTCAATGAGAAGATGAGTTTACTGGATCTTTATTCAATTCTAATATAAGGATGGAAATTTTAGTGTCAATAGCATTCCTTTTGTTTATTCTTTTCAAATGAATTTTGTACCTTTGAAAAGTTTCAGAAGCTGAGACACCAAAATCCTTCCTCTGCCCAAAAGATAAGTATGGCTGGAAAGAATTATGCACACTCATGATGTACCAATTTTTCGCTAGAGACATTATCTCTTCTGGAAAGATAGAAGTTTGGACATTAAAATTGAAAGTTTCCATTATATTGCAAACAATTCTGATGTCAATAATGACTCACCTTAATGTAGCGAGGCCCTCAGCCCTAAGCATGCTGCAAAGAGAGGAGGCACTTATCACTTGGAAAAACTGAGAGCTAGTTGTATATTTGCACTGTGGGGACAGTGGCCTCTGAAATATGGTTTACTACTAACTAAAAAAAAAAGAATCAAAGAAAACTCTTTTCTCCAATGGGTATCCCACAGGACAGGCAATACTACCATCAGTAATTCATTCTTTTTACTTAAAATATTGTTGGTTCTGGTATCTGACCTCTCCCAAAGGAGCTGACACCTAGGAGTCAACAGAGGTCCCTGTGACCCCAAGAGACAGAAGAACTTTTACAGCAGAGTAGAGGGCAGCAGGGAACTTCAAGGTAGAAATCCTTGAAAGGGGACTATTAACTTTGTATGGAGGTGAGATGTGGTGGGGTTTGGAAAGACAAGTAAGAAGCTAGAGCACACATTTTATCCTGAGAATGAAATTCTACCCTTTGCTGGATCCAGCTCCAGAACATGTCCTCCAATAGTGGATATCCTTTAGGGTTCTGTCCTACCATCCCCTTTCTTCTCCTACTGTGCTACTTTACTTGGTGATCTCATGAATTTAATTATCATGACGACTCTCAAATCTATCTTTCCTGCCCCAGTTTCTTTGCTAATCTCCAATCTTTCATCTTCAACTACCTTCCAAACATCTTGAACTGGATGTCCAATAGATATCTCAAACTTGTTGTATCTAAAACAGAATTCATTATCTTTTCCTCTCTAAATCTTCCCATGTTACTTAGCTTCCCTATTACTACAGAGGGTTTCCCTATCAGCTTCCATATTGCTATAGAGGGCGCACCATCTTTCCAGTGTTTAGGTTTCCCATCTAGAAGTCATAGTGTACTCCTCACTGTCTCTTACCCTCCATATCCAAGTTGTGATAAGACCAGTTGATTTTAGCTTTGCAACATCTCTTGAATATGCTCCCTTCTGTCCCATGACATTATCATCCTTTGGGAGCAGACCCCCAGGTCTCTCCAGTCTCACTTCTATCCATTCTTCATTAAACTGATAAAGAGATTTTCCTAGAGTCAGGTCAGATCCTTCACCCCCAATAACTTTCAGTGGCTTATTGACTGCAGGGGCAAATACAAAATGCTCTATTTAGCATTCAAAGCCCTTAATAAACCAGACCTTTCCTGCATCTTAGACCTTACTCCCTCTTCTATAATCTGATCTAGTGACACTGCCTCCTGGCTCTTTCATGAACAAGACTTCTCTTGGCTTTGAACATTTTCTTTAGCTGTACCTGTGCCTACAACACTCTCCCTCCTCTGATCCAACTACCAACCTCCCTGGCTTCCCTTAGGTCCAATTAAATTTCACCTTCTACAGGAAGCCTTCCCTAAGTTGTCCTAAATCTAGAGTCTTCCCTCAGTTTATTATGTCTTGTTTATCCCATATATAGCTTGCTTTGCATTTACTTACATGCATTTTGTCTCTCCTATTATATTGTAAGTTCCTTGAGGGCAGGGACTATCTATCTTATATCTTTTTGTATCCCCAGAGCTTAACAGGGTGTCTAGCACATAGTAGGTATTTAATAAATGTTGACTGATTAAGTGCTACAGGTAGCAACTAAGATTGGGATCAAAATGTTGGATTAGAAAGGCAGAGGATGTAGTAAATCATTATAAAAATGGAAAAACTGGTTTCAAATCATTTATTAGTCAAAATGACTTTAGGCTAAATGGAAAAAGTCTTTGTAAACCATTGAAGTTGATTAGTTATTGTTCTTTATACTCTAAGAAGACCAGAATGACATCACTATGTTAGAGTCAAGTTACAGTGTGTCCAGCTGTGGCTGATCAGACCAATACAGAAGGCTGTCACAGGTTGGACACAAAGAGTCCCTGTGAACATTTGGGGGGCTCCTCTAACATATACATTTCATCTTTCTTCAATTCTGCTTTGCTCACAAAGCATAGCACCTTCTCTGATGAGGGTCCTGTGCCAGGGTCTCCCATGTCATACAATCAGTCCTAAAGTTTTTAAAAGATAACTTGAGCATCCTTGTATCATTTTTTCTGACCATTACACACACACACACACACACACACACACACACACACACACACACACAATATGGCCAGCCCGACGGAGTTGTGCTCTCTGCAATAGAGTTAGAATTCTTGACAGTTTAGTTCAAGAAAGGACCTGTGTCTGGTATCTTGTCCTGCCGGGTGATCTTCAAGATCTTTCTGAGACAACAAATGGAAACAATTCAATTTCCTGGCATTGAAGTGAAAGCATGCTAGACAAAAGGTCTACTTCAGTTGGCTGAGAGGTTTTCTTATGTCTTCCCAGTCCTCTGGAGAACTGTACAATTGGCTAGAGTGATGAGAAATTGCAGAAACTGGAGCATGTGGTTTTCTAGCACACCTTTGAAGAGTGAAGAAGATTGAACTGTGGCAGATACTAAGCAAGGTCAATGGCTCTTCAAGCATCTCAGGATAGAAGAGCCAAACTGGGTTAAATCCCAGTGATGCTAGAATGAGGAAGAATTACAGGAACTGGAATATGTGGTTTTTCCTGGAAGACTGAGCTATGGCAGAGAAGAGAGACATTGAACAGGGTCAGTGACTCCACAAGCATCTGAAGGCGAAAGACCTAGGCTAAGTTAAGAAAAGGAAGGCTTTCCCCCCAACTTTCCTTGTGTGCCTCTCTATCCAAACCCACTGTAATATAATTGACTGTTTTGGTATTCTGATGTTTCCAGTAAACTGAATCTTTCCTAAACCACAAAGAGACCAGGGGTTAAGTAGAAATAGATATAAATGTAAAGTTAGTCGGGAAGCTCAATCTCTGCCTAAATGTTAGGAATTTTTCTGACTGCATGCTTTAAATGATTGTGACTGGACTCAACTAACTGTGTCTTCAGTATGTTCCCTAAAGATGGAACCATTTGGATCTTATGGGCCATTGTATTGCCCTCCATTATAAATAAAGTACAAAAATATGTCAGCTACTTTTCTGTTATTAAGTTATTTCTAGGAAACTAAGACCCTGATGTTGAGAAAGTTTAAAGGCAAAAGGAGAAGAAGTTGGCAGAGAATGAGATGGATAGATAGTGCTGTAAAGACAAAAAGCACGAGTTTGGGCAGACTTCGAGAGGTAGGGGAGGATAGAATGGCCACGTGTGCTATGGTCTATGGGACTTGGCTGAATAACTGAATAACACTAGAGAGCTAGGATCAATAGGGAAGATCCTAGAGACACAGAGCTCAAGGCCCCTGAACAATAACTGCCTTGTAAGGAGAAATGGGAGGGTTGAGTCATATATCCAGTTGGGGAATGCTAGTCAGCAATTAGCTCTCAATTCAACTTGTAAGGACACCCTTGCTTTCAAGGACCTGTCCAAATCCCCCTTTCTTCATGTAGTTGATATCTAGGTGAGGCAAGTACCCATAGAAGTGCTGGCACATTCTAAAAGAGAAATATTTCCAAAGGGGATAACGCAGTTACCCATTATCAGTCTGTGACATTTATTCAGTCATTAACATCTTCATAAGGATTAAGATATCAGAAAAATAGCTTACAAAAAGCAGGATCCCGTGATAGAAGGGAATGGAGGACAGGCAAATTCAATCACAGAGAGGGGAAAGGAATAGACCCAGATAATGGGATAGGGATAGAAAAGCCTTATCTGTTTCCATGGAAGTGGGAACATTATAGATTTGGAACTGTGTCTTTGAGGCTAGAGTACTGTACTTGAAGCCATCTATGAGTTTGTGTGTGTGTATGTGCATGTATGTATATAGATATGTAAATGTATGTGTGTATATATATATATATATATATATATATATATATATTTACTATAGCTCAACTGTAACTCTTGCACCAAGATAGCTCAATTATAGCTCTTGTCCCAAGAGTCATTATTGGGAAGACTTAGTGGCCAGAAGTGGGTAGGCAATATCACAAATTCTCCAAGTTTCTGTGGCTTTTAACCAGGGGTATTCTGATAACTCTTTAAGATTACAAATACAATGAACGTTATGGAATATCATTGTTCTGTAAGAAATGACCAGCAGGATGAATACAGAGAGGCCTGAAGACACTTACATGAACTGATGCTAAGTGAAATGAGCAGAACCAGGAGATCATTATATACCTCAACAACGATACTGTTTGAGGATGTATTCTGATGGAAGTGGATCTCTTCGATAAAGAGAGCTAATTCAGTTTCAATTGATAAATGATGGACAGAAGCAGCTATATCCAAAGAAAGAACACTGGGAAATGAATGTAAACTGTTTGCTTTTTTTTTCTTCCAGGGTTATTTATACCTTCTGAATCCAATTCTCCCTGAGCAACAAGAGAACTGTTTGGTTCTGCACACATATATTATATCTAGGATATACTGCAACCTATTTAACATATATGGACTGCTTGCCATCTGGGGGAAGGGGTGGAGGGAGGGAGGGGAAAAATCGGAACAGAAGTGAGTGCAAGGGATAATGCTGTAAAAAATTACCCTGGCATGGGTTCTGTCAATAAAAAGTTATTAAAAAAAAGTTAAAAAAAAAAAAGATTACAAATACAGATGAGTTGTCAATCCACATCTGTGGAGATAGTTTCCACACCAGGAGTTTCTCCTATCAAAAAAATCAGCAATCCAGACTCTACCCCCACCCTCACCACCCAAACCAAACCCTCAATAAATTACCAAAAAAATCAATAATGATGACTACAACAACAAATACCACTACAGCTAGGATTTATAAAATATTTTAAGGTTTATAAATATTATTGCATTTTATTCTCACAGCAATACTAGAAGGTCAGTACTATTATTATTTCTAGTTTGTAGATGAGGAAATTGAGGCAGACAGGTTGAGTGACTTGTCCAAGAGAGCAATGTTGAAATGCAGGTCTAAATTCAGGTCCAGAGTTGTAACCACTATACCCAGATTCCAAATAATAAATCCCAACTTTAGACACTAAGCTTTGTGACCATAGGCAAGCATGTTGCTTAACCTCTCCAAACCTCAGTTTCACCAATTTTACAATTGTACAATATACAATTGGCATAATAATAAATACAATACCTATTATTTATGGTTTTGTGGAGGCTTTGATGAGATAATATAGGTAAGGCACTTTGTAACATTTTTGCTAGTATTGCTAATAATAAGATGCTCAACAAAAATTACAAATCTTCAAGTCTGCTGAATCTTTCCACGATGCAACTTAGTCAAAGCAACTTGAAATGGAAGATTCTGCTTCCAAGAGGTGTCTCAGAACTCAAGATCTCATCAGAACTTATCTCCATGGCTTGATACTTTCTACTTTGTTTTACTTGGAATAGGCCAAACCCATCTTTAAGTAAACAAAGGCAAACCAACCAGTTTATAGGGGAGTTTCAGAATGAAATGACAACAATGATGATTTCACTTTCTCCCCTCTTTAGCCTTCCACTGTCACTGCTAATGAGAAGTGAATTTTTTGTTAAAGAAAATAGCCAGAAGGTAGAAGGAAGAGGGAGGTGGGCAATCCGGATAGTTCACAGACTAGATAATCTGAGTAACAGAGTGCAATATGGAATAGATAACCTTTTTTTTTTTTTTCCCTCTAAATTCTTGCTGCTCCTGGGCTCCATTGGAAGTCCAAAGTATTCAGTTACCCAAAGCTTTAAAGGCCAAATGAAGACTTTTAGGGATATTGCATTTTTATGGGTAGTCTTTAGGAAACTTTTTCATAATCATAGCCATTAGTATTTAGATTCGTGGAAGATTTGATTGGCTTCACTTGCCTGTTTTTTTTTTTTCTAGAATATTTTTAATGAGAGCCCAAGATTTATATTCTACCAGAATTCACTAACAGAGAGATGGCTACTTTAGGGAAAACATCCATCTCCCTGACTGATGCTGGCAGATTCTTTGTTGATGTGTAGGTGGACACAACACAGCTGCCTCTGACTTTGAAAATAGAACCAGCATCAGGATGTAGTTCATAGGAGGGGAATTTAGAGTCAGCTTGAATCTCATTTCTGTCATTTAATACCAATGTGACCTAGGAGAAGTCACTTAACCCCTTCCTGCCATGGCTTCTTTGTCTGCAAAAAAGTGGGAATTGGACAATCTGGTCCCTAAGGTTCCTTCCAGCTGCAAATCATTGAATTCTTTTTGCCTTCTATGATCTATGTGCTTCTTACTCCAAGTGGTCTCATCATATAGAGCTAGGAGGAATCATTTAATTCATTTCAATCCCTTCATTTTATACATAAAGAAATTGGTTCCCACATTCCTCAATTGATAAATGGTCAAAGGATATGAACAGACAATTTTCATGTGAAGGAATTAAAGCCATTTCTACTCATATGAAAAAATGCATTAAATCACTTTGATTAGAGAAATGCCAATTTAAGACCACTTCATACCTTTCAGATTGGCTAAGATGACAGAAAAAGATAATGATAAATGTTGGAAAGGATGTGGGAAAACTGGTACAGTAATGCATTTTTGGTGGAGTTGGGAAATGATCCAATCATTCTGGGGAGCAATTTGGAAGTAAGCCCAAGGGGCTATGAAATTGTATATCTTTTTATCCACTAATGTCACTACTGGATCTGCATCCCAAAGAGATCATAAAAGAGGGGAAAGGACCCACATCTGCAAAAATATTTGTAGCAGTCCTTTTTGTAGTGGCAGAGAACTAGAAATTGAATGAATGCCCATCAGTTGGGGAATGGCTGAATAAGTTATGGTATATAAAATGTAGTGGATGATTATTGTTCTATAAGAAAGGATGAGGAGGTTGATTTCACAAAAGCCTGGAGAGACTTACAGAATCAGAAGAATACTGTACAAAGTAACAGCAAGATCATGTGATGATCAACTTAGCTCTTTTCAGCAATACAATGATCCAAGACAATTCCAATAGACTTGGGATGGAAAGTGCTATTTGCATCCAGAGGGAGAACTATGGAGACTGAATATGAGTCTAAGTGTAGTATCTTCACCTTTCTTTGTTTGCCTTTTCTTTGTCATGGTTTTTCCCTTTTGGTCTGATTTTTCTTGCACAACATGACAAATAAGGAAATATGTTTAAAAAGACTGTACATTAAAAAAAAAAAAAAAGAAAGAAAGAAATCGATTCCCAGAGAAGCTAAATGATTTGCCCAACATCTCACAGGAGTAAGAGTCACTGGGATTTAAACCTGGGGTTTCTAATTTCAGATCCAGATTCTCTATAGTATTTTGTCTATCATATCACACAGGATTCACTTATCAAAATTTCTGGAAAATTAGCAGAAGATAATGAAGCCAAGATTATGGATAGCACTAGTTCATGAGTGGAGAGCCTGGAATGAAGAGTTCAAACTGCTGAAGGAATGTGTGGTAGCATACAAATGAAAGCAATGAATGACGAGAATAATATTTAATGCAGCAGAATGCAAATTCCTTTAAGTGCTCTATCCACTGTCCTCATTTCTGGCTTTGTATTCCTACTGCCCTACACAGTGACTGGCACAAAATTAGAGTTTAATAAATGCTATGGAATGGAATGGAGGAAATAAAGAAGAGAAAGATTGTGCTCCTTCAGGGACTTCACCTGAGCCATAGATAACTACCAAAGGTGCTAAGTCAGAGATGTGCAAATCCCCTTATACTATAAATAGTGGTGCACAGAAGAAGCTCATCTCTCATTTCTATATTTCCTTTACTCTTATCAATCAATAAATTAATCAATCCCCCAGTAATAATTGAGTGTCTATTAGGTGGCTAGTTTGATCCTAATCATTGGCAGAGAAAGAAATTTAAGACATGAATCTTTCCAGAGTTGACATTAGGAATCCTTTCACTTGAGGCAAGTACAATAAGAGAAGGTATGTGGGGGAGATTGAAGGGGAAGTAGATGCAGTTTCATTGTGTACTCCCCATGTTTCTTCAGCAATTAAAGAGAAAGACAACCCTGAGGAGAAGGGCATCATGGTCATGCAAAGCCAGGACTGGAGCCAAGCAAGAAGGTGGGATTGGACAAACTGGCACCACCTGAAAAAATCAAAAGGCCATGTTAGGGGGGATTATGCTTCCCTTGATTTTAGCCCCTCAGTCATGCTTACTGTTTTGGTCTTTTCCCTTAAGTTCCTTGTGACCCATTTGAGGAGATAAGAGACAGTAGATTGGACTTGAAATTAAGTTTTCAACCTCATTAGGAAGCATCTCCCATCTTTTTTGCATTACAGTTTTATGTTTTCAAGTTTGAAAGAATTATTTGTTATAAATCAATCAGTTTTAAAAGAAAACTTCAAAATATGTTGGTTTGGAGAGTTTCTTATAGCATAAATATTTTGATTACAGATGAAATTGGTTCTGATTTGTAATTTTCTAGTTAAGATATGCTTTTTCAGGCAGGTTAGGCTCATTGGCCATAGTTTCAATTATTGTTAAGATCTAATTTTCTGACAATCAAGTTTCTTCCTTTATAAGATCATTATCTTTTATGTATGTATGTCTCTTCTCTCTGCTGTGTGGTGAAGTAGAAAGATTACTAGATTGAAAGTTAGGAGGGAAGAGTTCAAGTTAATTCTCGTTCTCCACTTGATTAACTTGGATAAATTCACTTTGCCTCTGTAGGCCTCAGTTTCCTAACTTCCCAAATTTAGGCTTTAAGTATTGAAAAACTTCCAAATAATTAGAGCTTTACAAAAGATATGAATGCTGCTTTAAGTTCCTCTCACTTGAGATCTTTAAGTACAAGCAGATGACACTTACTAGTTATATTATAGGGTGATCCCTTTGTAGGTATGGATTGGAGAAAAAAGACTTTGTAGCATCTACTATTAAGATCCTCTTGCTCAGGACAGAACTAGAGCCAGCTTGACTAGTCATATCTGAGAAATTGGTCAATACAAACCAGAGCTTGATTTATTATTTTATTGATTATTGCATTTAAATGTTAGTAATATTAAATTAAACTTAAATATATATTGGGCAGACTTTTCCCTCCTAGAGAAAGATGGTTATTTTAACATTTATCTATTTCCAAATAGGAAATTTTGTATTTTTGCTCAAATAAGAGGGTTGTCTTAGATGAGCTTGAAGGGCTTTCTTTTTTCCTTTTCTTCCCCATTAGAAGCAATTGGGGTTAATTGATTTGCCCAAGATTATACAGCTAGTAAATATTTGAAGGCAGATTTGAATTCAGATCCTCCTGACTTTAGGGTCAGTGCTCTATCTGCTGTCCTACCTGATGGTTTCTTTCTTAAATGGTTATCCCATGAAATATCAAATTATAAAAGTTGTGAGAGTAAAATTTTGCCCATCTGTTAAAAGTAAATGTTTGTGTTGGCATTTTGATTTGGGCTTAGCTAGAGCAGAATTTCATGTTCATCAAATGAAATTTCAGATTAAAAATTAAAATGTACACAAAATATGTCATAAGCTTTAAAGCACTTAATAAATGAATGAAGCATTTATGAAGCACATACTGTATACCAAGCTGTATCAGCCTCCTTCTATTATTTCATCATCATCATCATCTATTCTGGACTCCATCCAAAAGGTTTAACCAGCTGAATTATTACAGGACCTTATTAAAAGATGGACTCACATAGTAGACTCACACTGTTCTCAAAGTCATTCAGAACACTTATCTTTCTGTAATATCACTGAGCAGAAAGAACTTGGATTTGGAGTTGGCAGAGAAGTGGGTTTGAAGGTCACTTCTTTCTCAATTTATAAATATGGAGTGTATCACTCATCTTCTCCAATAGGTTTTAATTACCTCAATTACGGGTGAGAAAGAGTAACAATGCCTATAATTCTTACTTTACAAGATTATTATAAGGTTAAAATGAGGTTACTTAGGTAAACTTTGTCAAAAAGAGTGATACAAATGTCTACTGTTACTGTCTTGGGAACATTGGTAAAATTCAGTAAGTTATATCCTAAAACATTAGATCCAGAAGGAACATTAATGATTATCTTAGATGAATCCTTTTTCAGTTTAGTCATATTTAGTTTCTTGTGTCCCTATTTGGGGTTTCCTTGGTAAAGAAAATGAAGTGGTCTGAAATTTCCTTCTCCAGTCCATTTAATAGTTGGGGAAACTGAGGCAGACAGGGTTAACTTCCTAGGGTCACTCAGCTAATAAGTGTCTGAGCCCAGATTTGAACTCAGATTTGAACTGACTCCAAGCCTGGCACTTTACCCACTGTGCCAGCCAGCTGCCCAGATGAAAGAAGAGAGGGCCAGAGAATTTAAACACCTTGTCTAAGATTATACAGTCCTATTAGACTTTACTTTTGGCATTTTATGCAAATGTGTTTCTACCTTAGAGCCTGGTCAGCACAATAATCAACAAACAAGAGGGGCTTAATAAATATTTTTTGAATCAGTGGTAGAGACTGTTTTAGAACCAAATCTCTTAATTAATCTGGAGAGGCTTTAGTAGTAACCTCTGCCTTCTGTTAAGAATAGTAACTTGCTTATAGGATACTGTCTGCTCAGGCAACCTTCTGTTATCCATGTATGAGTTTTTTTTCCTTGGTGGATTAGTTATGATAGGCCTTTAATTCTGAATCAACATCTCCCAAAATAGGAGCCTCCTGACATGAGTATTCCTTCCTCTCTTCTATGCACCTTCCCTCTGAATATTCTCAGGAAACATTAAGTAATATTTTCCTAAGTAAAACACATGAAGGAAGGAAGTATGCTACGCTACTCTTAAATAATCACATGATCCATTTCAATGCCAAATTTAAACTTAAAAAATCCTCTGTGTTTATGTGTGTGTGTGAGAGAGAGAGACAGACAGAAAAAGACAGAGAGAGAGAGAGAAGAGAGAGACAGTGAGAGAAAAGAGAGAGAAAAGAGAGAGAGAGAAAGAGAGAGAGAGAGAGAGAGAACAGAGAGACACAGACAGAGACACAGAGACAAAGACAAAGAGATAGGAGGAGAAAGAGTGGGAGGGAAGAGGCAGGGAGGGAGACAGAGAAACAGAGGAAGAGAGAGAGAGAGAGAGAGAGAGAGAGAGAGAAGAAAAGAAGAAGAGGGAGAGGAGGAAGAGGGGGAAGAGAGGGAAAGAGAGAGGGGAGGTAGAGAGAGATTCTCCATTAATCAATATCACTGGTCCCTTCCATTATCCCAGATAATTAGCAGGTAATTAATAGTGCTATTTGTTGGGAATACACTACATTATAAACTCATATGGGAAGACCTCATTAGTAAGCATCCTACATTTGACAAATAAAAGATCTTTTGAAGTTATCTGTCTGATCTTTATCTGGTTTCACAATAATATATGATGAGAATAATCAAACACTGCCTGCTATCTTTAGAATCCTAGAGATAGCTTTCTGATTCTAGCAAAATTCTGTACAGGGCTCTGAACATAGGAAGTATCTAAAAAATATTTCTTAAACTCCACTGAATTGCATTCTGTTTTCATGCTGATACATAGTATAGCAACAAGATTCTAGATCTTGATGACTTTATCGTCAGCATCCAGTCCCCAACACCCACATTTCCCCTTGCCTTATTTTATAGGTTAGCCATCTGAAGCCCAGTGACATACTGAATAAAGAAGCTGAGATTTGAACCCAGATTCTCTCACCCTGCATCCAGGGTTCTCTCCCCCCCTTTTGCACTGGCTTCTTTGCCTATACTGCTGGCTTATTCTACACGTGAATCCTACACAAGAACAGCTGGCCTGCATCCTCTTTGGCGTTTGATTTGATATCCTTCACTGAACCTGCTGGTGAGCTTGAATGCTCTGCATATTAATGGAGACTTGCACCAGAAATCCTTTTCTCTAATTTGTCCAGTGTAAGTGGGGAGTGAAGTGGAGAGGGAGCCTAACAGATAAACATAGCACTCACTATTCATTGAGAAAATGGACAAGGAGGAGTTCCCCATTGTAACCTGGTGGGCTCTGTTGTCTTGGGGAGCCCAGCTGTCCTGATGCTTCAAGGGCTGGTGAATGTGCGGGCGAACAGATCAATTTATTCTAAATTCTACTGCCAGTGTCAGTTAATATCCACTGGGGTGTACAAGGAGAGTTAACAATCTACAAGATGTGGGGGTTCTCCTCTCCCTCTCTCTCTTTTTCTTCCTCCTTCCCTCCCTCACTCCTCTCTGTTTGTCTGTCTCTTCCTCCCTCCCTCCCTTTTTTTCCCTTCCTCACTTCCTCTCTGTCTCTCTCTCTGTGTCTCTGTCTCTGTCTCTCTCTCTTTCTCTCTCTCTCTCTCTCTCTCTCTCTCTCTCTCTCTCTCTCTCTCTCTCTCTCTCTCTCTCTCTCTCTCTCTCTCTCTCTCTCTCTCTCTTTGTTTCTCTTTCGGATTCATTGAGAAACACTGACAAAACTGCTAACATATGTTTCTGCTGCCAAAGCTTAGTCTTATCACAGTTTGAAACTGTAGAAAATCAATTACATGCTTTGAATTACTCTCTTTACTGACACAAAAGCATTTCTTCATTCTTCCAGGGGTAGCGAGCACTTCGCAACATCCACTACTAACAGGCTGTTAGGACTTTCTGCTAAATTAATGTATTACAAGGAAACTAAACAGAAGGCCAGTGGTATGCGAAAAATCCACTTTCTCTGTTGTGGCTGCAGCGGGGTTTGGTTGTTACAACATCTGGACAACATTTGGGGTTGTCTCTCAAGGACACAGGCGTGCACCTCCGGTGAATTTCAACTTTCAACATCTCTCTGCCTCTAATCTATATTTAATGTTTCATGACTAGTAGTCAAAGAAGCTTCAACTAAATATCAGGTTGGAATGAAAATGATCCTTGGGAAAAACATTCCTTTTCAGCCTCGCACGCCAGCAAAGTATCTGTGACAGAGATGCTCCCCAGAGACGTGTAGTCTATTCTCTAGCAGTAATAATAATTAAGACTTATGATTGCTGTGCCCACATAATCAAAGATCGCTTCATGAAATGGATTCCCGAAGGGCAGCAGCCTCTGTTCCTAACTGGATGTCAGTCACCGAGATCAGCCCCCCCAGGGATCTCAAGTCTTTGCTTTGCCCTTTCCATTATGGTATAGTTAGCATTGTATTTCTTCATATTCTTCTCAATGCAAATGAGGAGGTAATCATGTGTAAATCGTGCCCTCCAGAAGGCACATGTGGTGCAGGGGAGAGGGTTTGGTGGATTCTTCCCCCCCCACCCCCCCCACCCCCCCAACCTACCACAGGGATTTCTCACATGGAACATAATTACATCTCTACCATATGGGCTCATTTATATTCTATTACAGGTTAAGCTAATACGACTCAGAAATAGGCTAAAAATACCTCAAAGTACTCTGAGCGCTGTCAAAACACTTGTCATTTCTGGCTTCTCTGTTTGATTGCTTGTGATTTTATTTTTGTCTGGAGAGACTGGGCAGCCAAGAAACTTCAGAAAAGTGAAAGCGACATCGGCCTGCTGGTGACCGGTGTGTAAATACAGCTGTGGCTCCCGCGGATGATCGCGATCCTCGGGTTAGAGGGAATAGCTCCTTCTGGAGACGACCGAGGAACCCCCGCAGCTGTAAGTTTTCAGTCTCCCGAGAGGTGGAAAGCACATATTGCAGAGGTGGGGTTTCGTCAATGTCAGGCGGTCTCTCCCTCGCCTTTGTTGGACGTGAGGGTTCCCGGCTATAGAGAAACACCTGCGGGGGACAGCCCGTACAGCCGAGGGCTTTAGTTGCCTTACGGGTTGGTAGGGCTCCGGGGAAGAAACTCTCTGCTCTTAAAAAATCTGGGAAGAGACATAACAGGAAGCGAGTCCCATTGGAAGTCATGACCTCAGCAGTGACTTCGGAAAAATGATGAAGGGCTGTGTGGCTAAAATTTGTCAATCGGCTAACGTCCAGCCCTGGTTGTGTGACTGTAGTGGATGGAGTTTTTGGGGGTGGGATCCCAAACACTCCGGTTCAAATCACACCTAAGGTGCTTACTGGTAATGAGACCCTTGCAAGTTTCACAGGCTCTTCCATTCACAATTTTAGAGCTAGAAGTGACTCTGGAGATCTAGTGATGTCCCACCTCCACGTTCTACAGGAGGAAAACAATGTGAGCTCACACAGACAGTAAAGAAGACATCTCTTATTTGAAGACAGGTCTTTTGTTTCAAATTTGGGGTTCTCTCGCAAGATACCATGTGTCCTTATTTAATACTTAACCTCTCTCAATTTCCTGCTCTGTAAAATGGAGGGAATGACAGCACTTTACCCAAGGGATTAGATAGTTGATGTCGATTGTTTCGCAAACTTTAAATTAATATAAAAATGCTTTGTATTATTAATACTTGTAGTGTCAGATAATATATAGATATTATATCTAATATTTCCCTCCCTCCCTATATAATATATTACTATATAACATATATTACTACATATGCTATATATTATTACTATATTCTTATATATTATAATATATACTATAATATAGTACATATATTACACTATTATATAATAGTACATTATATAATGCATAATAGTGGGTAGAAGGAAAAGAATTTAATTTATGTATGTGTGTATTTGCATATATATGTATATATATGTATGTGTGCATATATATAATATAAACAACTACTAGTTTCCAGGTTACTGATAGACATTAGACTTTATATGTTGAAAAGTCAATTAAATTCACCATTTATTTCAAACTGTCCAATAAAATAGTCCTTATCTACATGATGCTTAATCTCAAACCTCCATGTAGGCAAAAAGAAGTAGGCTGTATAAATGATATTCTGATCATTTTAAGGAAAAGAATATCATCTGCTATTAATTGAGCAACATTTTGCTTTCTTATGAATGTCAACTCCTAGCAGGCTGATTTCAGAAAAGCCTGGAAAGACTTAACGAGAACTGATGCTGAGTGAAATGCATAGAACCAGGAGAACATTATACACGGAAATAGCAAGACTGCATGATCAACTATGAAAGCTTGAACTCTTCTTAGCAACACAGGACAATCCCGGTAGACTTGGGATGGAGAATGCCATCTGCATTCAGAGAAAGAACATGGAGACTGAATGCAGATGGAAACATTATTTTCACCTTTTTTTGTTTTGTCTTGTTTTTTCTTTCTTGTGATTTTTCTTTTCATTTTGATTTTTCTTTTACAACATGACTAATATAGAAATATGTTTAAAATGATTACAATCCTATAGCAAAATGATTGTTGTTTGGGAGAAGGGAATGAAGAGAAAGAACTCAAAATCTTACAAAGTCAATGTTGAAAACTATCTGTACATGTAATTGTAAAAAATAAAATACTATTAATTGGGGAGGAGAGAATGTTAGAGGGCAGGAGTTATCATTATTTTTGCTTGTATTTATATTTATATCCTCAATGCTAAGTCATTTAGTTCACTGGACTTCATCTTTTTGTGTAAACCCGGATTTCCTGTGAAATATTTTGTTGTGTAAAGCCAGAATTTTGTTTCTCACTTTGGACTGACTCCATAGGAACTTCTTCAAAAAAAGGCAAGTTGAGAAATAGGGTTTATAATTAGGGAAAGAAAATTTTAATGTATCCAAGTGTTGCTTTTTGACTTAATAAACCTTAACAAACATAATATGTACTTGTAAGTGATTATTCCCAGGTACATCATTCCCATTATTACTATAATCCCACAGATAGAATGTGGCTTTATCTCAATTCTCTAATTACTCCTTTACATACATGAGTGCATGTGTATTCACACACACACATGCACACACCTCTCTTAGAAGTCAGTAAAACTAAAATACAGAATTATATTGAAGGTGAAATTTAACTTGAATAAAAAGGTAGAGAAGATCAAGAGGAAGATCATGAAGGTGGAAGACCTTGAGACCATGCCATTTGAAGATTGTATGGAATGGAGAAGGAACAAAGGAATGTATAACCTGGAGAAGAGAAGGCTTGACAACTGTCCTCATATATTTGAAGGACTGCCTGAGGAAAAAGAATAGACTTGTCCTGTTTGTTCCCAGAGGGCATAACTCAGGGTAGCATATGAGAAAAGAAAGCAGGGAAAGGCAAATTTACATCAGGAAAAAATTCCTAACCATTATAGATATTTGAGAGTGGGATGCATACAGGTTTCTCCTTCATCTAAGGTTTTCAAAGGCTGGGAATTTTGCAGAGAGGATTCTTATTCAGGCATGGTCTGGCCACTGACTTACTTTTTTAAAGCTGAGATTCTTTGTCAAAACTGGTAAGAGCTGACACAATTGAGCACCACTTTCTGCACAAATCCTTTTCTAATTTCCCTTTCTCCTCTCTCCCCACCAAAGTTCTTCTCTATTCAAGCTCATCCCTTGGTATATATTTTATATTTTTACATCTTGTCACCTCTGATAGACTATAAACCCCTTGAGGACAGGAACTTTTTTGTTTGTTTGTTTGTTTGTTTTTTGGTTTTTTGGGGGGAATGTAAGTATTTGGACATAGTGGATACTTAATAAATGCTCCTTAATTAAGTAATCGATTGAAAATAGTGCTTCATCATGTTCTGGCTAATAACTAGAGATTATCTGTCATTTAACTGTCACAAGTTCTGTCTTATTCTGAATAATCACTTACAAGTATATTTTATGACACATTTATTAAGAAAAGCAACTCTTGGGTACATTAAATTTTTTTCCCATTTTGGGCAGCTAGGTGGCGCAGTGGATAGAACAGCAGCCCCAAAGTCAGGAGGACTTCAGTTCAAATCTGACCTCTGAGGCTTAACACTTCTTAGCTGTGTGACCCTGGGCAAATCACTTAACCCCAATTGCCTCAGGGGAAAAAAATATAAGCCTATTTTTATAAGCCTAATTTCTCTACTTAGCTTTTTTTTTTTTTTTTTTTTGAACAAGAAGAAGATCCTATAAAATCAGTCTAACAGAGAGACAAGATTGGCTTTACACAAAATATTTCACAGTAAATCCAGGTCTACACGACAAGGTAAAGCCAGGTCAAGTCAATGAACATTCAATACTGAGAAGATAAATAAAAGCAAAAACAATGACAGCTCCTGCCTTTTAAGATTTTGTGTAATGGGATTAAAGATTTGGAACTCATAGGAATCTCAGGAGCCTTCTATGTCCAACCCCCTGAATTTTATAGAGGAGAAAAAACTGAAATCCTGCAAAGGTAAATGACCTGCCAAGTTGTAAGTGATAGAACAAGAATTCAAAGTTTGACTCCAAATCCTGAAATCTTTCCACTGCCCCATGCTAGTCATTGATGTGATTGATGAATCTGATTTCCATTGATACAAATGACAATATTTTTATTCCTTTTTATTGTTGTTCACTATTTGCAATCATTTTCTATTTTTCATGACTTCATTTGGGGTTTTCTTAGCTGAGTCACTGGAGTGATTTGCCATTTCTTTTTCAATCTCATTTTGCAGTGGAGGAGACTGAATCAAACAAGGTTAAGTTACTTGCTTCGGATCACACTTGCTTCTGATAGTAAGTGTCTGAGGTCAGATTTGAACTCTTGAAGATGAGCCTTTCTGATTCCAAACAGAGCATTCTGTACTCTACAGCACCACCTACACTTCCCACATCTTACCAGATACTGTCCATGAGTTGTTGGGGCTAATAAAAAAGAAGAAAAATAAGTGCCTCACCAACTGACTAGCCCTCTCTGAGCCGCTCTAAACTTAGCTAGACTGGTGCTATAATAACTGACACATATCACCAGGCCCTAATTCAATTAAAAACCTGTCTATTTTAGTGAGATTTCCCAGAGCTCATGTGCTTTTGCCATAGTTTTTGAGCATCCAACATAACCTTAGTGTCATGGGTCGGCACCAGATGAGGTTCTCAACAGGCAATACTATAAATGTACACATGTTAAACCAAAATTATTGGGATGGCTTCTTTAAAACAATCTTTTTTTGATGTCATGTTGATTCTGTTATATTTAATGAAAGGTGTTCAATCTTTTTTCATATCATAGGATATGAATTTTCAGCCTTCATGATCTTGGTAATCTTTAAGACTATAGATTACAGAGTAGGTGCCATCTGAATTGGTAGAAAAAGTTTCTTTGATGGGAATTGCTTATGTCAATGAAATCATATATCTGGCCAAAAAGAAGTTGAAGCAATCGTGTTTCCCTTCCCTTTCTTTGGTTCTTCATTGGGAGAAAAAGAGATGAAGTTGAAGAGATGCTTGACCCAGTCCCCCAGCAAATTGCCTAGACTGACTCCTGGACCTCAAGCTTACAGACAATGGTGCTTCAGATTTGAAGGACTTGGTAGCCATGGAAATAACTATGTGATTGTAGACACTCATGACATATGAAATTTCATGCTCAAAAGTGATTTTTCAGCTTTTTTTAAAAAAGTGTTTTTCCTTCAAAATTACCCCAGAGACTTCTCTTCTGAAAGGATTAGATACACAAGCTTTCAGTGGTTAAAGCAACTGTATCTTAAATTTCTTTAAAGTAAAAATTAAAACATCCTGTCTTTAACCTACATATTTAAAATTAAATGACTTTTTAAAAGTCATTTCATTCACATTCATTAAAAAGTTTCACTTACATTGTATCTACATTAGAAAAATATTTCCAATCACATAACCCCCAATATTTGCCAATCACATTTGCCCAAATCACACAGGAGGCATCCACTTGGCTTGTGACCAAGCAGGTAGTTTTTGCCCTCCTACAAAAATATTTTTACTAAAGTAAGGGAGAAATTCTTCAGGTAATTATGGAGGTAAAACTGCAATGTCTGAAGGCATCGGGCCTATCTTCAGTCCTTCACGAATCAGTTATTTCATAGATGTAGGTAGTCCCTCCATCAATGTAGATCACATCTGAAACTCCATTGTCTTTGAGCTCAGGGTCCAGGAGATAGTCTTAGTTATTTACTGGGGGACTGGGTCAATAATTCCCAGCATCCCTTCAGCTTCATCACTTTTTCTCCCAATGCTGAACCAAGTTTGTAAATGTCCTATGATAATATTGTGGAAAGTTTATCATTATGTAGCCTACTATATATAATTTTCACCATTCATTGAGTAATGGCTATGCTTTCTGTCCCCAGACCAAATGCAGACCTATCAAAGCTTGCCAGGGGAATGTATCAGGCCCAGATTATAATGGAAAATTTAGCCAGAAACCCAGTTTATTCCTTGTAATACATCTATTTATTTTTTATATTTCTGCTTCAGAGAAATAACTTCCTTCAGGCAGTCAACTATTAGTATTCACTAAGCTTAATACTTATTAAGCATTTACTATGTTCTAGGCACTGTGCTATATCTAAAGACCCAAAGAAAGGCAAAAACAGTTTTCAAGGAACTCATATTCTAGTGAAAAAGACAACATCCAATTAACCAGTACCTGAAAGAGAGAGATAGAGATAGAAAGTTAAGGTGCTATCTTAACACAAGGCCTTTTCCTTTTGAAATCATTTAAAAAATAAAATTTACTTACATATAGACATTATATCCCCTCAGTAGAATGAAAGCTCCATGAGGAGAGAGACCACAGTGTTGTTCATTTTTGTACACCCAGCACTCATCATGGTTTTCTATACTTAGTAGGCAATTAATGCTTGCTGAATTATGTAGCAAGAAAACCAGAAGGCTTATGCAATTCAGCCTTCATTTCATGGCAAACATCTGAAACTGGCTTAAGAATCAAAGTTTTGGGGGCCAGCTAGGTGGTGCAGTGGATAGAGCACCAGCCCTGAAGTCAGGAGGACCTTCAAATTTAGCCTCAGACACTTAACACTTCCTAGCTCTGTGACCTTGAGCAAGTTACTTAACACCAATCATCTCAGCCAAAAAAAAAAAAAAAAAAAGAATCAAAGTTGTGTCAAAAAGAGATGAATTCTAGCACCTAATTGGCCAATAATTTCAGCCTCTGGTTATTCAGATATATCTTTAGACAGTCCCTTGCAAAGCCACAAACTAGGTGAATTTCCCATTCTCTAAATGGTTAATGCAGTTTTTAGACTTAAGTGATATTTTTTATATACATTATCAGAGGAAACAAAATTGCTTCAGACTTTATACCACATAAAATAATTGAATTAAAAAAAACAGGAAAAGGATCTTAAGGATCACCTAAACCAGTTCTTAACCTTTATGGTTTCATTGATTAGTGTTTATTTGAAGCCACTTCTAAGAATGATGTTTTGTTTTGTTTTGCTTTTTTGATGAGGCAATTGGGGTTAGGTGACTTGCCCAGAGTCACACAGCTAGGACGTGTTAAGTGTCTGAGATCAGATTTGAACTCAGGTCCTCCTGACTTCAGGGCTGGTGCTCTATCCACTGCACCACCTAGCTGCCCCCAAGAATGATGTTTTTAAAGGCATAAAATATATAAGATTTTAAAGATTACAATGATTACTAAGAATATAGTATAAGATAACATGGAAATTCGATTATCGAATTACTTTTTTTTTTAAGTTTATCAATCTTGGGTTCACAATTTCTCTAGTATAAGTTCTTTTTTGGCAGAGAAACTGAGTCTGAGAGAGATGAAGATCAAGATCACACAGGTAGGAATATTTGATTTACAAACATTTTTTGAACCCACTACCAGGAACTTGATGTTCTTTATGGGAATTATTAATTCCTTCACATTTTAGTTGGTTCTTTAAGAAGTCAAACATAGTGAAATGTCAAAAGGATAGTTTATATATAAATTATTTTTCAAAAACACCCGAGTGTCCTTATTTCTAATCCTATGATGCCTTTTTCCCCTTTGACCTTGCATCTCTAGAGTTTAATAGCAGGCACCTAATAAATGTCTTGGTTGGCTTTTGGGTTTAGAGCCAATTGTTTTCCCGATTTAGATCTTATTTTCAGTTGCTTGAAGCTTCTCCTTTCATTTCTTTCACCCAGGGAAAAAGACATTGGCAAGATTCCACAGAAGGATGAAATGAGTTCCAGGTGGCCACAGCCCCAGAGCCAAAGTGAAACAGAACTATCTGGATAATTGAGGGTTGTAGAGCTCAGGGGTAAGGTCTCCTGGTCTAGCTCAGAGAAAACAATGGACATTCTCCCTGAAAAAAAAATAGCTTGGGCATCTGTTTTAGGCAGGGGTCATCCAAATGTAGGACAACATTTGATGGGACTGAAATCAAAGGCTTCCTGCCTCTTGAATAGCCTAACCTGTCGGCAAAGTGTTGGAAACCGTTGCATTCTTCCAGTCAAGAATGGAGAGTTTAATATAGAACCGGCTTGGAACACAGAAAGGAAGGAAATAAATTTTCCTGACAAAGATGACTTCTTTTTTTCCCTTCAAACCTCCACTGAAAAGCTCTGTTCTTCCTTCTTTCTCTCAACCCTAAGTTCCTGGGCAGGGGCTCATGTTACTACTCCAAATAAGCCCCTCCATCAGGACGAGCCAGGGTGATCTTCAAGATGATCTCTTCTGATATAAAAGCATTTCCAT
This sequence comes from Antechinus flavipes, assembly GCF_016432865.1. Lineage (NCBI taxonomy): Eukaryota > Metazoa > Chordata > Mammalia > Dasyuromorphia > Dasyuridae > Antechinus > Antechinus flavipes. The sequence continues at coordinate 46,649,108 of NC_067402.1, read as the reverse complement.
CCAGGCAGGGAGACAGGCAGGGACACTGCTGAACAAACACCTGTTTTTAGTCATAGAGAACTCAAGGGAAAAGGCTTGACCCACCCTGGGGAGGATTTTGCTACAGAAAGACTGTTCTTGGAGAAGAGCAGAGGAAGAGCAGCTAGCAGCATGTGTCTGCACTCCCAGAGGTTTATGTACTCATAGACACAGAGAGGGCTTCTTCACACCTGGACACACACAAAGGTTTCTCACACATATTAAAACATGTTTGGGACACACATATTCCGAGCCATGCATCTATGCAAAGATAATAATGTTGATTAATGATGATGATGATGATGAGTATGATTGCTAGCATTAATAGTCCCACTTTTTTGTTTTCAAAATGCCCTAGATATATCATTTCATTTGAGCTGCACAACAACTCTGTGAGGTAGGTACTATATTTATTCCCACTTTACAGATGAGGAAATTAAGTCCAATTTAAGGATTTACCTAGGGTCTACAAACATATACACAGAAAGATACCCAGAGAAAGGCATGCACGGGGACATATGAAAACAAGCACACATCCATGTGCACATGGGCACACACAGAAGCTAGCACATGTATGCATGGGGACTTGTCATGTAACAGCCATTTTAAGTCAAGTTCTATGCTCCTGATTTAATGGGAGTCAGATTTCTGGCTGAGAATTTTTCTCATTGATTTTTTTTTTTTTTTTTTTTTTTTGTCCAGAAGATTTCCATTGTATAAAAATAAATCTCTTCATCCCTCCTCCCCTAAGCTCTTAAAAAAAAAAAAAAAATCATGCATACAGCAACTGTTCTCTGAGCCCAAGAATTCCCATATTGTAGGAAATAAAAGGTGAAATGTAATGAATATTCTATCAGGAGGCGCCAGGACCTCAGAAAGCCTTGACTGTGTGGAGATCAGGATGCAGATTTCCCAGGAGGACAAAGCAGCCAGCTCTCTGCCTCCCCTCCTTGGCTGACCCAGGCAAATGAGTCTCTTCCTTCGGCCCCCAGCCAGTTCTCCCCAGAACCAAATGGGGGAGATTTTCAGACAGCTTCATTTAGGAAATCAGGCAACCGACAGGGCTTATTTGGGGTCAAGACAAAGCATGTGTTCTCTCCCCTATTTTCTTCCTCTCTCCCCTCCCCGATTTACCCACAACATACCTACAGAGCCTGTGATTTCTGGAGCTGTGGAGGCTTGTTGGAAAAAACCAGAGCATCTCAGACTGCTTCTTGTTCTAACTCCTACTAATCAATGCCTTTCCTTTCCCCAGGCTCTGGTCCCTTAGCTCCCTTTCTCTGTGCTCAGCAGAACTAGAAGTAACTGATCAAAGCTCCTCCGAAACCCTAGCCCATTTAAGACAACATTCTAGCAAGATGGATAGTGTGGGACCTAAATTCAGAGGGAGCTGGATTCAAATCTAGTCTATGAAACCTGTTAGTTGTGTAGCCATGACCAAATCACTTAATTTGTAAAATGTGGCTACTATTATGTCATGGGTTCCACATGGATAGTATGTGCTATAGATAATAAGTATGATCATCAGTCTTCCTTACTAATTCTAGCCTTTAGGAAAGAAGTAGCCACACTGGTTCCTATACACGGATTACTGAATGAAGGCAAAAGCATTTGTTAAATGCTTACTATCGGTATACAAATACACAAGTGACACTAGTGGGAGACAACAAAAAAGTATTGGCGACCTGAGAGGGCTTCTTTGATTGGTTTCTTATAAATATACCAGGGTGGGAAACCATTCTAAAAGGCAACAGTATTGTTTTTTTTTAATTTTTTAAAAATTTACCCAAGTCTTTTGTCTTTATCTCATAGTCATTTCTGGAAATCTGTTCCTCCTGCTTTCCCTCCTTTGTAACAAAGAAAACTATTAAGCAGAACCAGCCAATGCAGTGGGTGCTATAATGACATTCACAACTTTCTATGGATCACAGATGCAGAGTGGGAAGCAACATCACAGTCCCATTTAACCCCCTCCTTGTCCAGAAGTTTTTCATGGCAAATATCTGAGCCAGAATTGAAATTCAGCTCTTCCTGCCTCCCAATCTACTCCTCTATCCACTGTCATCTTTTAGATTGGAAGGAAGCACAGAAGCTATCCAGTCTAATTTCCTCCTTACACTTTGCCCTGGGAATCCTTCACCCTCTCTACCAGAGGAAGGAGGAAGATTTATTTGACTATCTGTTCTCTGGGAGCAGTATTGGTTTTTTAATTAATCAGAACTTCTTCTTGGTGATGCTTACATTTACATTATTAGGTTTGACTTTGAACACGAAATCATGTTTTAAAAATGATAAGAAAGGATTGATGCAAAAACAAAACTATGACTAAAACTATTGCATCACTGTCCGACTTGGCCCCCACTGCCCAAAGGCCAGGTTCGTGGGATTTCACTTCTCCTTTCAAGGCTCTCTAGCACTCTTAAAGGAGTTGGGGGTGTCCAGGCTCTTTGCAAGCAACTCCAGATCCCATGGGAGCACGCCCCCAGTTATAGAAATAGATCCCTTTACCCTGTTTCCCACTTCTTTTTAACTGTCTGAAATGCCCCCAAATGAACTTTTACAAAGGAATATTTACTTGAAAAGTTGTAATCACAAATATACCAATTTACTCTTTCAATATATGGCGCGTAATCCTTCCCCTTGCACCACTTCAGACTCTGCTGACTAGAAGAGGATTAGGGTCACAATTTAGCATGGTTCCTATAGAATACAATCTTACTCAAGTCCAAAAGTTCACTGGGACTGGAGTCCAGGTGCCTGGGACTCTCAGGACTTTGCTACTGGGCTGGCTGGCTATACCCTTATTACCCAAGAAGGTCACCATGGTCCAACCTCCTAGTCTGATAGTTGCCCTGTTGGTACCTAAGACAGAAAGGAACAGATGACATAGAACAGAGACAAATACACCCCAGGTCTATTTCTGAGAGTTGGGGAGCAAGGGAAGGAGCTCCTTCTTTAATCACCCATTCAGTTTATGCACCCCCAAACCCTTTGACTGAGTTGGAAAGAGCAAGAAGGAATAACAACAGCTAATGCAGCATAACACTATGCACTGAGCAATGAGCACTTTACAATTATCTCCCTATAAAAACCAAGGAATGTAGGTGCTATTATCATCCCCATTTTACAGATGAGGAAACGGAGGCAAACAAATTCAGTGACTGTTAAGCTCCATGCCTAAGTGAACTATAAGGGACAGGTGAATTCTCTGAGTCTCCACAGCTGTGAACATCTGAAGGCGTTGCAAAGCAGCTTTTACAGACACAGGTGTTGCTTGTGGACTGGGAAAATAAATTGGAGGCAGAAGGAAGGGAGAGAGGTCAGACAATGAAACGACCTCTCAATGGGGAGGTCAGAGAACAGCAACTGCCTCTCAGTCTCCTTGAATCGCCATCATCCTGTCAAAGAAGAGAAGAAAAGGTCTACCACAGATAAAGCAAAGTTACATCTTGTGTTCCCAATAAGTGACTTGCAGGATCACATTGCTAATATGTGACTAAGGCCAGATTCAGTCTTCCGGAGAGTCTGGCACTCTATACATTGTGCCAAAGACTGTCTCAATCTAGCTAGTTTTTAAGATACAGTTTGTTCGGGCTTCTCAATCAGTCGATCAAAGGAGTCTTCTTTCACCCACTGGTAGAGGATGCTTCCACGTTAGATGAGCTGGGAATGGACTCTTTGAAATATGGCACCTGTGGCAAACAAACTGACAGGTGTGGTTTTTGTTATTGCTGTTTGTTTTAAATATAGTTCTTATATAAATATATAAGATATAGATTAAATATAGTTTAGAACCAAAAGAGGTTCTAAAATTCTATGATTCTCTCTAAAATTTTATTAAATTTTATTAAATTATAAAATTTTATTAAATCAAAAGAGATTTAAGAATAGAATAACAACTGACATTTATATTGCACCTTAAGATTTGCAAGTTGCTTTTTATACTTTATCTCATTTTAACTTTACAACAATCCTATAAGGCAGATACTTCAGGTATCATCCCCATATTAAAGATGAGGAAACTGAGTGTCAGGAAAGTTAACTGATTTGGCCAAGGTCACACTGCTAGCAAATGTCAGAGATAGGATTTGAACTTGGATGTTTCTTGACTCCAAGTCCAGTATGCTATGCCAGCGAGTCACCCTGCTTCTCATCAAGTCATGCTAGAAATGAGAATCTTGAAGTTCAGAATGCAGAAGGGATTACCTTTGGGTCGCCTCACTATGTCAGTTTTATTTTGACTGTGATAGCTTTGATTTTCTAGGTCTGATCTAGTTCTGCAATTCTGAAATAACCCATAGGACCACTTCTGAGGCATATTGAAAAAAAGGTTCATTCTCCATCATGACTTAGACTGAGCCGGCCTCCAAGATCCCTTCCAAGATTTTCAGGCACTTATGATAATTCCACAAAAAACTGCTTTATTACCAGAGCCTAAAGACTTCCATGTTTCATTCTGTAGTAAATAAAAACCAAGAAATGAGGGTGCATTGTAGTGGATTGCTTGTATTTCTTTTTGTTATTTTTCTATTAACATTTTCCTTTACCAAGAAGGAGCTGGTAAGAATTAAATTTCTGTAGCCCAAATGCTAACCCATGTTCAATTCTCGTATTTCCAACAGTATTGGACGATCTCCATGTATTAAAGAATGCATGGGCCCCTGCCTAACAATTCAGGGTATTGTGGACATTATCCTTTACAGGTTAAATGAGTCAGAAACATGAGTGGTGCTAAGTCAATACAATGACACAAAGGGGAATGATATAAATTCTGCTCTGATGAACATTTCTTTTAAATATTTGCCTTTTGGAGGAGGAAGAACTATTCATCCTTGTTGCCTTTCATGTTCTCCTGAGTTTTCTTTGATTATGTTTCAACAGTTTAAGCCACTTGCTTTCTATTCAATAGGTGGGATGGCCCTCTCTAAAGAGGGAGGGACCAAACCACTGTGAAAGAACATTAAAACTGGGTCAGCCATACATGGCCTTATGTTGTAAAAGTTAGCTTTGAACAATGGGAAAAAAAAGAGGGTTATTTTTTCTGCTTCCTTCTTTTATTTTCTCAGTTCCCAGTGAAAACAGGAGCCTAGAGAGGCAAGAATGGTCACATGGCTTTTACTGGTACTGCCCATTTTTTTAGCCTGATGCAGGAATGAAGGCATAGAGACTTAAATTTAGATTTTGATCGATACTTAGTAGCTATATTATCTTAGACAAATCCCTTCAGCTTGCTGAAATGGAGTTCTGAATATAAGACTTATATAAACAAATTTAAAAACAGTCTCAGAATTGGTGGAGGCAAATTCCTTGAAATGCTGGAGGAAAAATTGTTGGTCTGGAAGGGGTTTCACCTTTCGGTTTATGAATTACCCTCTTTGCCCATTTCCTCATCCACAAAATAGAAATGATGGGATTTGTCACTATATTGCTGGACAGTGCAGGACTGTTCTGCAAAGTGCTTTAATATATATTCAATATAAATATGTGTTGTTATCATTTAGGACAGGGTTTTAGGTTCATAATAGGATCTAGACAAAAAACAAAAGCTGTGTTTTTGCTTTTGAAAATACAGAGATATTCCATTCTGCTGTGCAGTCTGTAGATCAGCAGAGGCTATAAGATAGGAAGGCTTGATATTCTTGCCAGACTAGGAAACTATTAAAAGTTAAAACTTTTAATTAGATCCAGTCCCCATCCCCCATGAGTAACACACAGGAGGGAGAGTATAAGTGATTCAGATGGTGAGGCAATTCAGCTTTATTCAGGGTAGTACTTCACAGGAATCTGAGAGGTGATACTGTCCAACTTCAGCCTGGAAGTTGGGAATGGGAAGGAAGTGCGCAGAAAAAGGTAGTTCAGGAAGGTGGCAAGAAGCAGATGGGAAAAGTTGAGTAGTTTTCCATTTCTTTTTTAATTTAAGCTACACAGTGGAACAGTATTCCTTTGTTTAAAAAGCGATGTCCAGATGATTAAATATTGCACTTCAATTCAGTTCAGTTTGGTTATTTTTTATTAAATCCTTTGGAGATGAAGGCTCTGTGTTCTAATATAAATACAAATATACAAAGTTATCACTTTCCTCTCACTGTTAATAAGCTTGAAACCTCCAGCAAATTCTCTAGACAGACGATAGTAGTTGGTGCTAACCTAGATGGTCAAATTGGTCTCCAAAGAATTCCAGAATCCCAGAGTTGAAAGAGATCTCAGAGACCACCCAGAGACCAATCATAACTGAATAAGACTAGTCTTGAACACAAGTGAGAAAGAATCTCGTATGTGAGAAGACAGGTCATTCAACTTTGTTAGTGCAATATTTGCATGGGGAACCTACACACCCACTGTGGTGACATCTCCCTCAAACGGGTATTGGAACAGTTACGTGATCTTCTTGCTTGACTTGCTCACTCCAATTGACCCCCTTACTGGCAGCTAAAGTCTTCCGGAGGAAAAACTACTGCTATGTAGTCATATTCAAATTCTTTCAGAATTCCAGGGGTAACTATTTTGGACTAATGTACTGCTCATCACTTTAACTCAAGCTCCCACCAGTGCTATTTCCATTTATACAAAGCAGTCACCCAGAATTATGAAACTTTTAGATAATAATTACCCCTACTTACTTAGCAATAAGGGAAGAGAAATAATATCACTTGAAACTATTTCTTCATATTTGCATTTTTCTTTTTATTTCTTTAATTAACAAGAATGAATTGAGGAAGAAAAAAGAAAAACAAAACTTTTGTGACAAATATGTAGAATCAAGCAAAATCCACATTGGATGTCCAAAAACATACCTCTCTTTTAGTATGTTGATTCCATTTCTTTTCTCTCAGGAGACAGATAGCAGGCTTGATCATCTTTGCTCTGAAATTTTGCTTGGTTGGTCATCACATCATTTTAGAGTTCTTATCATTTTTATAATAACATATCAATGCATTTTCACAACAATCAATCATATTTATTAATTATCAATCATCAAATCACTATTTAATTATTAGCTAATATATTAATTATAATATAAACAATAATTTAATTATTTTATTATTTATTATGTGAATTATAGTTTACATAAATTATAATTTATACAATAATAATTTAATAATATGATGCATTAATAATATTAATAAATTGTGAAATATATTATTGTATAAATTTTTTGCCTTTTTATTCTCAATTCACCTTATATGAGTTTATACAAGTCTTCCTAGATTTCTTTGAAATCATCTCTTTCATTATTTTTAGAACACAATAACATTTAGTTATATTCATACATCATTTCTCCAACCATTCCTCAGTTGTTGAGTACTCCCTTAATTCTTAGTTCTTTGCTATCAAAAGATTTGCTATTAATATGGATTTTTTCCTTATTCTTAGTGGTATTTTTGTCACAGTTCATCTTCTGTTCCAAATTGCTCAAATCTTAATTAAAATTATTTTTCTTTACACACAAATATGTTATAGTTTTTATTAAACCAAAATTATTTTCCTACTCTTTTCAGGTATCAAAGTGCTCATATAAAAAAGATAATATATAATGTCTTGTGTCCTTTATAAGTTGATTTAACTCATTTTTTTAAGTTCAAGAACTTTTTTTCCTGTCTTTTTAAGCCCTAAGTTATTCCATATTACATGACAGTAGATTAGATCAGTGAGACTTTCTTTGCATCTGTCTGCCTACAGCTTCTACTCATTGCTTCACTAGGCTAAAGCACAAATTCTATTCACTCTTCTTCAAGGGGCAACTTCAAATACTTGAAAACAAAAGCTGTCATCCCACTATCCCAAGTTTTTCTTCTTCATTCTACACACTCCCCATTCTTTCAGCTTATCTTCTTGCATCTTCAATTCTCTCAGTGTCTTAGTTGCTTTCTTCAAAACATTCTCAACTTATCAATATCCTTTCTAAAATTCACCACCTACAACAAAACACAATATTCAGATGTACATTCCAAAACAGAGATTAATAGAATCACCCTGTTCTTAGTTTTGCATACTATGCTTCTTTTAGTACAGTCTAATATTTTGTTTACTTTTTTGTTGCTGTATCTAACAGTTGCCTTATATTGAGTAACCTTAGATGTTTTTTCCCAAATGAACTGATTTATAGTTGTGTCTCCCCTATTTTATTTGAGCTGATTTTTAAAGAATGAGACTTTAATTTCATTTTTATTAGATTTGTCCCCTCTAGATTTTTAATTTTTTTATACCCTGACTTTCAGATAATATGCTACTGTTTTTTATCAGCTTCCATCATCTATGTATTTAGTAAAAAATTGTGACTATGCCATCTATTCTTTCCCCCCAAAGTTACTCATCAAAGTATTAAACATCACAGGACCAAGCTCTTAGTATATTCCACTGGAGACCTCCACCCTAGTTGGTACTGAACTATTAATGTTTTGGATTCCTCTTTCCCACAAGAACAACTTTCTCTGCTTCTTATGAGCTCAGATTACAACATAGAAAAATGCTATTTTGACTCCACATTTTTCTTATTCTTTCCAATCAGAATATGATCACAGCTTTTAAGAAGCGATTATGAATATAATTGAATTAGATGATACATAATATTAATTCATAGATTTCTAAGATTTAGGGGGGATGGGATTGATTTTAGAGAATACCTAATCAGCTCCCCTATTTACTACAGGTCTCATCCATTTATAAGTGGACTTCTCAAATTGACAAGTGATTTCTCACACAATCCTATTAATGTACCTAATGAAGGAGGTAGTCATGCAGGAATGAAGATTAATGGATGAAATGTTTTTATTTTATTACAGTTCTGTTACAATAATGGAGCCCTGACCAGATAAATCAGTTTTCTTGAAGAGAACAACAAAACAAAACAAAAAATACAGTTGGCCTGCTCTTTCAATTTCTGTGGCTTATTGGAACCTAGAAAGAGCTGTTGTTTTTAATGAAATACCAAATAAAAACAGAATTCTGTGGGGAAAAAAGGATCATATTCTTTCCTTTGGCTATGAGAATGTTCATTTGCTTCTCTTCCTCTTGGGAAGCACAATCATTTCACTTACCAGAAAGAGCCTGCCTGCTGCTGGCTTAAAGTCACTGCTTAAAGAACCTTATGAAAAATTGAAATTCTCATCTTTATTCAGGTTTGTCAGGAAATCTCCCCAAAGCTCTTTGTATCTGAAAATGCATTAGGCTTTTTAAAAGCACCGTGGGAAACAGTTCTGCATTATTTTTTTTTTAAAGTTATATATAAGCTCACCTTATGAGCTGCCAATTGGAAAAGTGGAAAAATCACTGAAAATGGTAGCTCTCTTTTGAAAACACCTGAGCATAATTTAACCTTGGTGTTCCCTGCTTTCATAGCTAAACCTTGTTATTTGAACTTATCACTGCATTATTTAACCAAACTGGAGAGAAGCAACTAAAACTCCTTTAGAGAAAGAAGCTGATTTCTTGTTGTCACAGACCATCTTTCTACATACAGAACAGAAATTTACTATGATCTGCTACATTGGTGGTGATAGCAAAACTGATACTTTACTTGATATCACCAGTTACTGATGAGCACAATACATTAAATAGCTGACTATGTAGAGAAAGCCAGAGTGCCAAGAAACAAAGTGGACAGTTGCTTAAAGATATAGTTCTAATTGCTTTGGTTGGCATTTAAAGCTCTTCACAATCTGGCCTCAACCTACATTTCCTTCTACTTAGAAGTAGTTGTTGTTTTTCAGTTCTTTCAATTGTGTCCAACTCTTTGTGACTTCATTTGGGGTTTTCTTGGCAAAGATAGTAGAATGGTTTGCCATTTTCTTTTCCAGTTCATTTTACAGATGAGGAAACTGAGGTAAACAAGGGTTAAATGACATGCCCAGAGTCATACAGCAAGTAAGTGTCTGAGGCCAGATTAGAACTCATGAAGATGAGTTCCTGGACTCTAGGTCTGGTGCTCTAGCCACTGTACAACCATTGTGCCCCACTGATCAATTACTTTCTAGTGTAAGATAATGAAGTACCTACTACCTATATTAAGACAAAAGAAAATAGTCCTTTTCCCCCTCAAAGATCTACTGTAAGGATATAACATTCACAAAAAGAAGTAAATATGAAATAATTAGAAGGATAAAGTATTAATTACTAGAAAGAGACCAAGATAGGCTTCTAGCATTCAGCAAGTCTTTCTTGATAAGCCAACTCAATTTAAGATTCCAAATTTTCTTTTTTTTTAATGTAAAAGTTTTTACTGATATCCTTTGTTTTTAGATCCCTTTCATGCCTAAATGTAGTCTTTCCCTTTCTCTGCCCCATAAACCATACCTTCAGATTACAACATGGAAAAATGCTATTCTGATTCTACATTTTTCTCGTTCTTTCCAATCAGAATATGATCATAGTTTTTAAGAAGCTATTATGAATATAATTGAATTGGATGCTATATAATATCAATTCATAGATTCCTAATTTTTGAGGAGCATGGGATTTTAAAAAAAATTGATAGAGAGCATACCCTAATTCACTTTTGTATATCTTCTCAAAGTTTGTGAAACACTTCCCTCAACACAACCCTGTGAAGTAGATGGGTGCTATTTCCTCATTCAGCAAAGAAGAACAGAGAGGTTTTGAAAACTTAAATGATAAGATTGACATATTAAGTGACTATTAAGTGTCTGGGATAAAATTCAAACTTAGATCTCTTAAGTCCAAGAGCACCTTCTGCTCCCCAAGCTAACAAAAAATGAAAAACCCAAAGCCAAATTGCTTAGTAGAATTTCAAGGGGAATTGTTTTAGAGCCTAGGTGGGAATGATTCTTAGTATAGCAATTATTTGTATATAAATGACATTTCTAAAGTACCTGAATATAGCTTACTCTTTTCTAGAATTTTTGTAAACGGGTCAAGGAAAGTTTATCAGCCCGTATATGATCCCAACCTGATTGACAAATTCCATTTAGGTGCAGCCCATAATAATGAGATTTAGCTGGAACTCTGAAAGGTTGAGGTTTGGGGTGTGGTGGTTTCTCTTTTAAATTATGTGGAGAAGAACTGAATTCAACGAAAAGATGGGGCTGAAGTAGATTGCTTCTTTTCTGTGAAAAGATCTGGAGAATTTATAGGCAAGTCCAAAATATTATTAATCCCTAGGGCTAGAGTAGAGCTCTGGAACCATGCTACAAGCCACCATATCCCAGACAGGCTGTTCAGCACCAGCTGCCAAAACCTCTCCTTTGCCACTAAGAGAGCCAGTGAGTACCAGTCTTTTGAGCTTCTATAATCCCTACAATATCTTTGTTCCCAGAAAAGTTTGAACCAGCCTCCTTAATAAATAAAAAACCCTATTTGTGGGGCTGGCCCCAGTATAAAGAAATCCTCTGGATGCTGCACTAACCTGTTCTTCAAATTACAAAGAAATGAGGAAAGTTAACATTTGGGAAGGGGTGGTGGTTGGTAGAAGTAAGCATTTCACTGGGCAACATCAAAGAAACAATTTTGGCCAGAACTTCTGGATGGTCCCTTAAAACTCAATTAGTAATGCTTGATCCATAGTCAGTCAGCAAATATTTCTTTTTTTAATAAAATATTGTGTTTTTTTTTAATCACATGTTAAAATAATTTTTAAACTTGTTTTTTGTTGTTTTGATTTTAAGCTTTGAATTCCAAATCTAAACCTTCCCCTTCCATGAGACAGTAAGCAATCCAATGCAGGTTATACAACAGCAAGCATTTGTTAATCACTTTCTATGTGCCAGGAGATCAGGCTAAGAAATCATACAATGAAAGGCAAAAACAATCCTTACTTTCAAGGAACTTACTTTCTAACTGAGGAGATAGAGGGTAAATAATTAGATGTATATAAGGACTATAAAGAGTAAATAAAGTCTTCCTGATATTTTAGAATTTGTTCAGGAGATTGATTCCATTTGGAGAAATTGTATATGTTAATTAGGATCAGACAATCAAACATTTATTAAATTCCTCATGTGCCAGGTACTGAGCTATTTGCTGGTGATTCAAAGAAAAGCAAAAAAGGCAGTCCTTTCTCTCAAGGAGCTCCCTGCCTATGGGGCAGACAACATGCAAACAATTATGTACAAACAAAATACATACATGGTAATTAGAGTTAATCACCACAGAGAAGGCACTAGAATTAAGGGAGATTTGGAAAGGCTTCCTATTAAGATGTGAGAATTTTTATCTGGGACTTGAAGAAAGAGAAACCAGAAGGAAAGTTGAAGGAGAGCATTTCAAGCATGGAAGGTCCAGGCAATAAATATACCTAGAATCTTGTTTAGAAATGACCTGATAAGGAAACTCTTGCTTATTTCCGATTTAAACTTATTCATTTTAAATGTGTTTGAAAATGTTCAGAGTAATAAAAAGGAGCTCTCTCATTCTTCTGGAAAAGTAGATTTTGAAGGAGCTAGGAATCTCTTAGGATAGTTTTATGTGGTCTTGACTATTTGGATGTAAATGAACTTTGATTCTTGTTTGAGCTTCAAAGGACAAGGAACTGAGAAGGAAGGGAGTCAGGAGTAGAAGAAATATCCCATTTGGAAAGAGACACACACTTCTTTTCCCCAACGATTACAAAGAGCTGAGAAAGTCATACCAGGAGAACTTTGACCCTTGTGCACAGAGAAAGGTGACTTTTTAATTTTGTTTTATTTTGTTTTTGTTCTTGTTTTCTTTTAAGAGTTTAAATGTTTAGGAAAATGGCAACACAGACACAATCCAATCTCAGTCCATTCCAGTCTATTGGATACATGTATTCTAAATGTTGCATTAATTGTTGACACATAATAACTAATATGCATTGCTTTATTGCTGGGTGGGGGGGAGGCAGGGAAGAGTGTGCCAGCTTCTTGAGGGAAAGGACTGTTTCATTTTTTAACTTTGCTTGGAGTCAGAAGACCTAGAATTGAATTCTGCTCCAGACATATGAGTTTGTGATCAAAGGCTCTCAATGCTCACACATTGTAGATATTTAATAAGTGTTAGGGTTTTTTTTAATTTTTAATAATCTATTTTCCTTAATTGTCATTGAAAAAGCACAAAGGTAGGGATATTAGTTAAAATGTACCATGTTGTTATTTTCTTGGTCAGTTTTCTGTAATGGTTTTTATTTGGTACGAGGGTGGATTCAGTTTGGAGAAGGAAGGAGCAAATATATCATGGGAAAATACATTTGTGTAAAATAACCAAAATATTATCCTGCCTCCATCAAGGAATCTTTTTTGGGAGGGTGGGGAAGGGGGAAATTAGCTTTCTAGATCTATGATTTCAGTTGATGTAGGGAATTGCCAATATGGAAATTCCTTCTACTGGTGCAGATTAACTACTCTTCCACTGACTGGTGATGGGTACTCAGTGGTAAATATGTATCTGAGGTCAGATTTGAACTTGGGTCCCACATTGCTTCTTCTAAAAGTAAATTTGGTGGCAAGAACCTCAAAAGCAGGATTTTTCCTCATTCTTGGTTTATTGTCCTCCTTGCCCTGACTACCCTACTTTGGCCCAATCAGATGAGTCCAATTGGGAAGCCACTTGCTAAGGCAGTATGGGGACTCTTGATTCAGATAATCCCTCTTGGCTGACATGTGACCCAGGAACATTATGGTCAAAAGCTAGCTTATCAGATAGGACAAAAGAACCTTAACTCTCTAAACTTAGAAAGAATAGGGGGAAGGTTTTTTGGCTTTAAAGCTTCCCTTTAAGATCTTGTTTAAGGCAGAGCACTCTCCAGTTGTTCAGGTTCCACCATTTGGCCATTGCTTTCCTTTGTCCATGGTGAGCTGAATTGTTCATCACACGGTCTGTGGAAGGCGATGTTGCCTCAAGACAGTGTGCCCACCCCCAACAGAAAGAAGCAGGTGTTAATTCTCTGCATTCCATGCCCACTCTTTACTGCAGTATTTGTATGGTTATCATCATGTGACTGATATCATTGGCTTTCTAAAGTTCCTTTTTATTTGGCATTCTCCCCACATTCCTCCTTAAATCCTGGTTTAAGACAATCATATAAATCCTTGAAAATGACAGGCAAGATTCTTTTTCTAAGAGAGCAGTTTTCTTACTGCTTGATAAGATGTCAAGCAGCTCAAGAAATGATCTTATTCCTTTCTTCTCCCTTGCCTCCTTGGGTTAACAGTAGGGGCTGCCCTGGCAGCTGTGGCAGTACACTAACAGGTGCTCACTTCTCTACCTGAATCAGGCAGTTCTCTCACTGCTCTTGGGGCTGCTAAGAACGAGGGGGCATTGGCATCCTGATCCCTTATGTCAACTCCCTGTTCAATAATTTCCTGTTGCCTCTAGCATCAAGAGGAAGCCCCTCCATTTGGATTTTAAAGCTCTTTGCAACATGCATCTTCCTTCCTTTCTTTCTTCTTAAACTCCCTTCCACGAACTCCACGATATACAAAACTTGCCTTCTTGTTGTTGCTTACACGTACAACACCCTGTTTTCCAACTCTGTTTCCAACAACTTCCTATCTGCAATAGGATCTGCTTTTGAATGGGCCATCCCCCATGGCTGGAATGCATCTCCTCTTTCTCACCTGAGCCTCTTGGCTTCTCTGGCTTCCTACAAGACTCAGCTCAAATTCTCTCTTCTACTAAAAGCCTTTCCCAGTCTCCTCCATTACTGCAGCATTCTCTTCAAGATTACTGCAGATTTGTATTGTTTGTTGCTGTGTCTCTCATTAGAATGAGAGCTCCTTGTTGACAAAGGTCATGTTTTTACCCTCCTTTCTCCTTTTGTATCCCCAGCATTTAACATCCTGCCTGATAAATACTAAATGCTTACATTACTTCCAGGATTAAATATAAAATCCTCTGTAATCTAGCCCTCTTCTCTGTCTTTTTGGTCTTCCTTGTGGTTCCCTGAACAAGGTATTTGATTGTGTGTGTGTGTGTGTGTGTGTGTGTGTGTGTGTGTGTGTGTGTGTGTTTGTAATTTTCAATGGCTGTCCTCCATGTTTGGAATACCCTTCCCCTCCTGGCTTCCCTGGCTTCCTTCAAGTGCCAGCTAAAATCCTAGTTGAAGGAAATCTCTATCCCAAGTCATCCGAGTCCTTTTCCTGTGTTGATTATTTCTTATTTATCCTTTATGTATCTTTTCTGTTGTTTTCTTGATGAGATTATAAACTCCTCCAAGGCAGGGATTGTCTTTTGCTTTTCTTTGTATCTCCTGTACCTAGCAAGTGATAGGTGCTTAATAAATGTTTATTGACTGACTTAAATACATGTTGATTGACTGATTGATTCATCTGAACTCTAGGGTTCATCTTTCTGCAGTAGTAGTATCTAATGTCAATCTTTGAACAAGATCTTATGATTTTTATCTGCAATAGGATATCCAGTCTGTTCTGTAGCATGACTAGTTTTTGCACTCATTCTCAAATATATTGGTACAGCCTGAAATCTTCACTTTCATTTCAAAATTAAAAACATATTGTCCTGTCCACATGTTCGCCTTGGGAAATGACAAGAAGAAGGAAGATGTGCCATATTCTATCTGGCTACAAGACTAATTAGTGCATATGATAAGGAAACTTTTTGTTTGTTTTAATGGTATTTTATTTTTTCAAATGAATGCAAAGAGTTTTCAACATTCACCTTCGTAAAACCTTGTATTACAAATTTTTCTCCCTCTCTTCCCTCTCGTCTCTCTCCAAGACACTAAGCAATCTGATATAGATTAAACTTGTGCAATTAGTCTAAACATATTTTGATTTTTGTCATGCTGTACATACACAAAAATCAGATCAAAAAAAGAAAAATGCAAAAAAAGCAAACACGACAACAACAAAAATGAAAATATTATGCTCTGATCCACATTCAGTCTTCCTAGTTCTCTCTCTCTGGATGTGGATGGCTCTTTTCATCATAAATCTATTGGAATTGCCTTGAATCACCAATGAGGAAATTCAATAGTTCCCACTCATTCAACATGTCTCCTTCTCTTTTTCAATACAACCCCTTTTTCCTTCACAGTGGCTTATTTCTTTCTTTCAGCCTTTGCCTTGCGTCCAGCCTAATGAATTATCTGGCCATTTTGTGTCTGGAATCAGCAGACAAAAAGTCTCAAGTTTTTATAACCTGAGTAGAATCTTTTGCTGACGCTGCTCTCTTGCTGCTTATAATTGCAAAATGAGACTTTCTGGGTTCTTAATCCAGAAAGGCAGCTGGAGTTTTCATCAGTCTGCTGTCAAATGTACTACTGATGTCAGACGGGATGATATGATAATGCTGGGATCATTCTTTTTAGCAATTTATCACAAACAGGAGGGGTGAAGGAAACTGGGTTAGATAGCAATTCCAAGAAAGATATGAGGACTCTTTACATATAGTTGGAGAATTGTATAAGGCTTACCATCCAATTCAGCAGACCCACAAAGGCCGTAGATGGTGCTTGGAGAGAGCAAGAACCATGCTGATCACACCCACTTTTGATTGACTGGAGTAGTTTTGCCCAGCAGATTTCCTTGTCATTCATGCTAAAAGCTCACTTAAAATGTCTAAACACTCAGCATTTGCCTTCATCTGAGAGGGCGGTTCCCCAAATGAACTGCTATTCTGCTAATGCCTCTTGGAGAATACCTTCTCCCTCTCCCCACTGAAGCTCTTGTAGAGTGGGTCTCAAGGCTAATGGGTTCTTAAAACTCATGACTTCTTTTCTCCATACAGAACAACTTTTTACAGTTAAATTTTAAAAATTGTTTTAAAATAAGTTTTTAGTTATCTTTTTAAAAGGAGTCACTATCTACCAGTTTATGGCTTAATCAGATTTTATTCTTATTGTCTCTTATGTGCATTTTATTTTCTTTTTAACACAATAAGTTTAATTGTTTTTAAATCAGGGATTTCTCACTTACCTCCCAATCCCAAACAAAACAAAACAAAAATACTTGGTAAAAAGACTGGCAGACAATCTATGCGATATATTTTCATATTCATTCTCTGCCTCTTTTCTCTGTGAAAGGAGGTATATCTCATTTGTTCTACACTTTTCCCCCCATTATTCAGAATTCAATTTCTTCTTGGTGGTCTTTGCATTTGCTTCTCCAAATATTACATGCCCTCTTTCCTTAGGCTTTCTTGGGTTAAGATTGGATCAGTTTTTGCAAACACTCAGGTTATTTTCAAAGCCAAGTATAGGGATGGAAGCTAAATATTCACAGGTGCAAAAAGTCATAATGCCAACTGGAAAACTGTAACCTTGGAAAGGAGAGGATGAGAAGATGAATCTTTGGGGAAGCTTCATTCCATGACTCTAGCCTAGATGTGCTTTTAAAAACATGATAGAGACCATTAGAAAGAAGGTTCAGATTCCAGTTATGCTCTCTGGTATGCACAGAACAGGAAGCATCTTGGTTCAAGACAAATATGCAGGTTAATTCAAGTTTTTACCCATCCCTTGAGCTAAGGTTAAGTCCCATGGAAGTTTTTCAGTCATTTGGAAAATCATTTAGAAACACTTGGTATTTTTCCTCACCTCCTGTTTTGGACCTAAAGTTCTGGAAGGAGACCAGTGTGGAGGCACTGGAGATGGGGTGAGAGAGAATTCTAATCTCCAACCAATAAAGATAACATAAATATCCCTCTTCGGGGTCAGCTCTGGAGATGGATGGAATGAACATTTGAGACACTCCTAAATTTGTTCTGGGGCAAAATCAAACCAAATTTGTCTTTGGAGATAATCTAATGGAAAGATTGCTTGCATTGGAATCAGAAGACAGTCCCTAGTACCTTCACTGTGGTAGACTGAGGTCAAACAGAAAAAGGGATTAAGCAAGGTTATGTGAACCTGGCCTCTGGTTGGAAAGAGGTCTAAAATTTGGCAGGCAAAGAACTATAACATTCAACTCTGGGACAATAGTGTTTGGTTTTACTCTACTGCATCTCAATTGAAACATTGCCTGAAAACAGGATTTTTCCTTGAGAATTACTTTATTTCCACAGAAAGAAGTCTAGAAGATCATTTACTTAATCTTTAAAAAAAAAAAGTTATCACACATTAGGGGGATACACTTTTCCCCCCAAGTCTCCTTTATAAAAGTAAGAGTCTTTAGAAGCTAAACATGGCCCTGGCTGCTCTTGATTTCTGAAAGTTCCTGGGTTGCCATTATGCACATTGACTGATGATTGAATGAATAAATGCTATTGATTTTGGGACCCCAATTAAGATAACTCTGATAAAGACTGAGTGAATCACCTTGGTTGAGAATGACCAAGTACCATGGGAACGGCATCTCTCTGTGGACTAACTTACATTTACTGGTTAACAACAATGAAGAGAAATGGTGACAAATGAATAATAGCCCAAATGACTCCCAAAGAGACATTTGATCAATAAGCAATAGGACTTTCTGAGTGACCACTGTGTGTTCAGCCCTTTGCTGAGCAATAATGAGGATTAGAGAAATATAAGACTTGACATCATCCCAGCTCTTCAGGAAACAAGATAAAAGTGAGGAAAAATTACATTTTTGTTGAGTCATGTTTGTCATGTCCAATTCTTCATGACCCTCTTTGGGATTTCCTTAGCAAAGATATAGAAGTAATTTGCTCTAGTTCATTTTACAGATAAGGAAACTGAGGCAAACAGGGTGCCCAGGGATCATGTAGCTAGAAAGTGAAAGAGAGAAAGGAGGGCCTTCTAGCAAGGAGACTGGCATGAGCCAAAGTACAATGGAGGCTATGAGATGGTGAGAAGACTAGCGTTAATGAAGTGAAGGGGACCTATTGAGGAGTTATGGGAGAAGAGTTGGGGCCAGGAAATGTGGGGTCTTAAAATTTGGGCAAAAGAGCTTCCTTAATGATGCATTAAGCAATAGGAAGTGGCCGTAGTTTCCAAAGCATTGATGTCATGAGACCAGTGTTGTAGGAAGATTAGCCTAATGGGGAGATATTACCTATAATTGTCCACATGATTACTCTCCAATATGTGACCCAGGTCTTCTTTCTCATCAGTTGTGACTATAAAACTTTGTCTCTTCTGTTGTCTTTTCTGTTCTCCCAGGTGAGCAAACCTACAGATGTTTGATCTCTCCCAAACTCTCTCCCTACCAGGAAAATTAGCCCCTGGAAGAGAATCCACAGATAGAATGCTTTTCAATGTGAAACATGTGCCCCTCTTCTTGTAATGTGATTTGGCAGATGACAGATGATTCCAATCACTGTAATTACCCATATATTTTAATTGACTTTCAGTGGCAGTAATAAGTAATGAGAGACCAGGCTTACGGATTTCCTTTTTAATTGTTACTGTCTAGCTATTCATTCCAGAGAATAAATAGCACATGTCCTGACTTTCCTGACTTTCTCTGAAAATGTACTTTTCCCCCACAAAGAATCCCCTAGTTTATAAGACACCTTAGAGAACAGCTTTGCTAGAGTGACTTTACAATCTCTGGCTCCAGCTATCTGGGCTCTAGTGACCTTCTCTGCTCTGTTGACTATTCAGTTCCAATAAGCAAACCACAAGTTTCTAACACGGGCTCCCTGCCCGTCGCTCAGAATTGAAAAGGCCACAGCAATGATAATTGACCACAGCTTGTCAGAGTGAGACAATTGTCATGAGTGTAAAGTCTGATGAATTGCTTTAATATCGTGGATTTTTAAACATGGGCCAGTTTTCTTTTGCAGTGAATTAAGAAGCCTTATAAAAATATTGTCACTCTTCACATCTCGTTTATGTCCAAGAAGATGGCAGGAGGAAAGGAACAAAGGGTGTGGCCAGTGGTGGTTGTCTTGAATTAAGTATGGAAAGACAAAAGTCTTGAATTGAATCCAACGGGATCTTTTCATTTAGTGGTTTTTATTTTTATTTTTTTGTTTCCTTCCCACCCCCCACCCTCACCCTACCATGGTATAACATAATTGACATTCATGTTTAAAGTATTTGACAATTTATTTTCATTCTCTTTACTTCAGATGTAGGGCCAGTTGTGTGTACCCCAAGATCCCATTAAAGCTTAACTTCATGTTTTGTTTTGTTTTGTTTTTTTAACTTAGCTCAAGAGAACTAGGAAAATTACAAGAAAATTAGATCTTGTGGAATCCTTAGATTAATAAAAGAAGTTTGTAATCTCACTCTTGTTGATCCTACAGGCTCCCATGGGTTCAATTATCCCCGTGTGGATGACTACCAAATCTCTATACCAGATTTAGCTTTCTATTGAGTGCCAGCTGTACGTCACCAATTGCCTGCTAAATATCACTTAGATATTCCATAGGCATCTCAGATTCAATTTGTCCAAAACCAAACTCATTATCTTTCCCTGTTAAGTCACCCTTCTTCCATTAAAAAAAAATTATTAAACATACTATAGAATCCTGTCACTGGACCACAGATCTAGATCTGGAACTGTTCTCAAAGGCCATCTAACCCTACCTCTTTATTTTCCAGATAAAAAAACTGAGAATTCTCAGCAATACAGTGATCCAAGATAATTCCAAAAGACTCATGATGGAAAATGTCATCCATATCCACAGAAAGAACTGTGGAATCTGAATTCAGATCAAAGCATGCTCTTTTCACTTTTTTATTTTTATTTTTTGTGGGTTTTTTCCTTTTGTTCTGATTCTTCTTTCACAACATGACTAATGTGGAAATATGATTAATGTGACTGTACATGTATAATCCATATCAGACTGCTTGCTGTCAAGGAGGAAAGAAGAGAAGAAGAAGAATTTGGAGCTCAAAATCTTATAAAAATGAATGCTGAAAACTATCTTTACATATAATTGGAAAAATAAAATACCATTAAATGAGGGGAGAAAAAAACTGAGAACCAGAGAGATTAAGTGGTTTAATCCAAGAAAAGCAAGAAGACTCCGTGTCCCCAGATCAGGTAACAGTAAACATCAGAAGGGGGAATTCGAATCCATGTGGGAGCTGGTTCCAGCGCATAGAGTACTACTAGACTTAAAATCAGGAAGACTCACCTTCACGAGTTCAAGCCTGGCTTCAGACATTAGCTGGGTGACCCTGGGCACCCTCTTTGCCTCAGTTTCCTCAGCTATAAAATGAACTGGAAAAAAACTGAGCTGGAAAAGGAAATGACAAACCACTCCAGTATCTCTGCCAAGAAAACCTCAAATAGAGTCACTGAGAATTGGACAAGACTGAATGACTAAACAACAAAACTCTGACCCAAAATCTTTTCATCTTTCTTTCTACTGGTCCTTAGTACTAGTATTCCAATCCCCCAGATTCACAATTTCTGAGTTCTTCTCAACTCCTCTCTTCCTCTATTTTCATTTTCAATCACTTAAGTCTTAGCCATTATTTTACAATATTTCCTCCATTTCCATGGTCACCACTCCAGGCATTTTCACGGGCAGTCCCTTTTGCCCAGAATTCCTTCCCCCCTACTTTCTGGCTTCCTTTATTGCAGAGGAAATCCCACCTTCTACCAGAGGCCTTTCCCAGTTCTCCTTATAATTAGTTCCCTCACTCTAAAAGTATTTCCAACTAACCTTGTGTCCTGTTTGTACATGGTTGTTTGCATAGAACTTCCTTCTCCCTTATGTCTGTCTTTGTATCCCTAGCTCTTAGCACTGTGCCTGGTACACAGTAGGCACTTTATAAATGTTTGTAGATATGAATTACACAGAGCCAATAATAAGAATAAGTTTACAGATGTAAACAGAAAAACGTCCTGTCTTTGAGTTTATATTTTTTATGGGGAAAGACTATACATAATAGGAAGCTGACAAGGAGAAGAGTGTATGTGTATCCTCTTTATATATATACATATTTGTGCATATATAGAAGGCCAGTTCCCTAAATTTGCTATTTTTTCACTGACCTCTAAGTGTGGGACTATAGCATAATGAGATTGTCACTCAAAGATACATACATATATAATATATATACAAACATACACAAAACATGATCATATAAGTGCATTTTGGGAGTCAAAGCATAATGAAGTGATCACACACGTGTGTGTACACATGTATTTACCTGCCTACAAATGCATGCAAGTATAGCACCTCATTGTCCTAAAATCCCAAGCTTAGAGGTAAGAGAAACAGCAGGTTTAAGGAGAAGACCTTGTACTGGATGTCAATTTAGAGTCAAACTGCTTCAAGAAATCCACTTTCCTTAGGTTAATGTTAATGTCAAACAGAAGGATAGATGGGGCCATCTCTAGTTGCCATACAAAGTCGGGCCCTTTCCAGGGCTCACTGACTTCATGACCACTGGGCTGAGCACAGGGACCAGGTGGGTCTTTTTTGATCCCAAATGGGATCAGGTTAGAGCACATGCCATGTGCTAAATTTGTACCCCCAGCCCCACATAGTGCCCCTAGTGCCACATAGTAGACACTTAATAAATATATTTTGAATAAATGAATAAATAAGAGGAGACCTGCCTTTGTCCTCTTGAGTCCCATAGAGTCCGCCATTCATTTGAAGACTTGTACCAATATATAAGGGATAAGGGGCTAAACACATAACCCAAGAAAGCTTTGTATTTCAAGCCCTAGAGCGATGTATTTTAGCTTCCCTTCATCTCTTTGGTAGCATCCATTCAAATGCCCATGGATCCAGGCCCTTTTAACCTAGTACAAGCTGCCCCTGGCAGTCATTTCATTCTGATTTTTGGAAGAGGACTCTGCTCGTGTTTCATCATTAACTATAGTCTTGCTCCGCAATCTGGGCTCTGGTTCCCTTAAGATTCAAGCATATGGCCTGGCTTCCTGTTATTCTAAACAAAATGGAACTAATCTCTAAGGTATCCACCTAATTCAGTGCCCTTGGATTAATTCATTTGCATATTGTTCCCAATTGTAATTATTCCATTCCTTCAGGTTGGGGAAATTATTTTTTCTAGAATACTCTTCCCCTCTATATTTCATTAGAAATTTCTTGTTTAATCATTTCAGTTAGTCCCACTTTTGCAACCCCATTTAGGATTTTCTTGACAAACATACTGGAGTGGTTTGCCATTTCCTTCTCCAACTCATTTAACAGATAAGGAAACTGAGGCACACAGGGTTAAATGTCTTGCCTAGCTATTACACTTTGGAGGCCAGCTTTGAACTTGGGTTTATTGACTCCAGGTCCACAGCTTTATTTGCTGTGTCATCCAACTGTCCCTTTTATAATAAGTAGATTGGTATCTCTCCATGAGTTAGTAGAAGGCAGAAAGTAAATGAATCCTGAGTCATTACCCATAAGCCAGCTTGGAAATGAGCCTCTTTATTCCCAACAATGCTAGTCTATAGACATACTTTAGTGGGCTCATCATAGGGCAACCAGGTGGTGATACAATGGATGGAGCACCAGACTTGGAATTGGGAACACGTGGGTTCAAATTCAACCTCGGACACTTACCAGCTATGAGGAAGCCGTGCTTGCCTCGGTTTCCTTGTTTCTAAAATGTGGATTAAATAGCACCTACCTCTTGGGGTTGAGAGAAACAAATGAGATAATAATTGTAAAGCACTTGGCACAAAGCCTGGCACTGGTAAGTGCTCTCTAGTGGACTTTAATTTCATTTATACTAAGTCTATTGTACTAATCAGTTCACAAGCATTTATTTAATGCAACTTTTTTTTTTTCTGAAGTATCTATTACTTTGTCAAAGGAGTGCAATAATGAGCT
This sequence comes from Antechinus flavipes, assembly GCF_016432865.1. Lineage (NCBI taxonomy): Eukaryota > Metazoa > Chordata > Mammalia > Dasyuromorphia > Dasyuridae > Antechinus > Antechinus flavipes. The sequence continues at coordinate 46,625,498 of NC_067402.1, read as the reverse complement.
ACAAAGTGGCAGCTTGTTCACGTTTTCCCCATCCCTGTGTGTCATGATAAATACCTCAGCCTTATTTTTCCTTTTTTAAACACCAGTTTGTATGCAACATTTCTTGAAAGTTTATGGACTGATGGCAGTAACAGTGGTGGACATAGCATCCTCTGCCTCTGGGTCCTAATTTCTGGAATCACTTGTCTACTTTCTGCTAATGCTTATTAATTTTCTTTTCTTTTTGCCTTGGGGTTTGGGTCCCTTTTGTTTGTTATTACTGCATGACTTTTTGATTTGGATTTTACTGTTCCAAAAGAAGTTTGGGTAATTCAAAGCTGTTAATAGCTTTGAATGTGATTATTCTCATTAAGCTTTGACTGTAGGGTGATAGTAGGTTTGGTGTGGCTTGCTGGGAGAAGACTGAGAGATTTGTAAGTAATCTTTATCCGTTCCTACTTGATCTCCAGATTCAAGGACAATACCTTAAATCGTTCTTTTTTTCCATGATGTGCTCTGAGCATTTTACATTTATTGAGTTCAAATGATATTTTGTTGTTGGAGCTTTTCTTTTAAATGAAAAAGCTGTTTATTATGGTTTGGTTTGGTTTGGTTTTCTGGTGCCAATGGGGTAGATGCGGAACAATAGAGTTTGATGTTACCTATCCACGTGCATCAAATGATTAACACAAGGATTTAGTGTGATTCCATCTTTGACTTGGAGGATCCACTGAGTTCTGTTCAGGAGAGATAATAATAAGTGATACGGGATTTGGATTGTGTCACTGAAAGATGGACACCGATACCAATTGTTCTGGAAGTTATTGTGTAACAGTATATTATAAAGAGAACAATCTTCTACTTTAGATGTCAGTTGCTAAAGTGTTCTATATTTCGGTTAATTTTGGTGTTTTCTGTATAGAAATAAGCCATTATTATCCTTGTCATCAACTTTATTATTATTCCCCCATCACTGCAAGAGCAGGAAGTCACAAAATTGTCTTTACTTCCTTCTGCAAAACGCATATGAAATAATGGAAATCTCAGACCGGCAAAAGGGGGAAGAAGCAAGAAATAGCAAATTATCTGCCTAGGCTCTACCGGTCATGCAATTTGTTGTTTGAAAGTTTGTATGGAAGTCAGGCCTTTAATGTAGGCTTGCCGAGACGGCTTGGATCCAGTCCCAAGCAAGATGACACCATTTCCTTTTGATTGAATAGCCATCCATCCTTTTAAATGAAGCTGGTTTGCTCAGTTCCTACTTTTTGGAGGCAGCTCCAATCCGACCCGACCATATGCTTGGCAGGACTTCCAAGCACACAACTGATTGGAAAGCAAGGATATGCACTGGTCTGAGAACACACACAAAACTGTCTGGTGTGCGTTCTGAATGCTGATGGGATGCTTGACAGAGAAGTTGGCAAGGGGACTTATCGTGGATTCCCAGGCACTGGGTGCAGATAAGACAGTAACTTTTACATTTAAATATGCCAGACCTTCCCTCCCTACGTGCCTTTCTCTCTACAAATAACCAAGTGCTGGGGTTTAATGCAGAAAACTCTATCTGAGTACAGAGTACTGTGATTGAAATGTGTCAATACTAATAAACAAGCAAACAGAACCCTTTTTGAATTCAGTCAAACGACCATTTGCACATGTGTTGTTTGGATATAAGATGCCAAAAGGCCTTTTTGGACTGAATTTTCCACTTTTTAAATTAGTTGTTGTTTTGCCATTGTGTAAACACAGCCCGTGGGGTTCTAAATGGGCAGCTGTTGCCCCCTCAGCTTACTCCTAACTTGCTTTTGAGCTGATCTCACCCTGAGTGATTACCTCACTGGACCCCAGCCTTTTAAGTTCCCATGGAGCTCAGTATTCCACATTCAGAGAAGTAACCTGGCTGCTAGTCAGGGGCCCAACTGTCTACAGAAACTACATTAGCCTGTCCTAGAATTACAGCGTATTAGTAACACAAGGCATCTTGGGAGGCTGTCTATCCAAGGATTCTTTACTTGGGGACTCTGAACTCAAATACTGAATCTCTTGATAATGATATTTCAATATAATTGTTTCCTTTGTCATTTTTGTATTTTATTTTATGCATTTAAAAATATCCTTTTGAGAAGGAGTCACTAGGCTGCTTTCTCCACACTGCCAAATGATAACAGGAAAAAAAAAAGGTGAAAAATTTCTGATTCAAATCTTTTATTTTTACACATGATGAAAGTGAATCTCAAAGAAGTCTTGTAGTCATACAACTTAGTAATAAAGAATTGGGATTCGAACCCATATCTCTGGACAATAGAATATCCACATAGAATGTTGCTGAAGGAAACCATTCCTTCTATTTGGATGAGAGCATACCCATCAAAACACTTCAGCATTTGCATTGTGACTACGAGGGCCCATGAGGGCCACAAAAATGAGGGGGCAATTGAGGTGTTAATGTGATATTGCCATTGGATGTAAAACTGATCACATCCCTACTGATTCAAGTGGGATTGGTTGCCTAAGGAGAGAGAACCTTTTTGAGGTGTTCTTGGGATGATTAATCCAGAAGCCTTTTTCCTTAAAGGTGCTGCTGACCCACAAGAGGGCAACATGGAGGAAGGGCCTTCCCACAAAGTGTCTCAGATGCTGTGTCTGGGCTCAATGTCTGCTAGGAGTAAAGGGTCCATTCACCTAATTACAGGTAACACCCTATGCCTCCGATAAAACTGATGGCTCCCTATGTCTTGGTGTATTTGAGAACCCTGTAATATAACACTCCACAAATACCATCCATCTAACCCTCACAATGCCTTAGGAGCTTTCCCAATGAAGGAGTCATTCACAATGGAGAAAATTAAGGCAGAAAAATTTATATTTATACGGATATTGTCAGAGACCCTTTACAACATAGTTGGTGCTGCTACTTTGTGGTGGGGACTATTAGTGTGTGTGTATATGTGTTTAAAATTAGATATTTTAAATATCTAGATATTTTCCCATGTTAATTATCTCTGCAGATTAATTCTGTGTCCTTTTTGCAACCCTCCCGAATGCCCATTAGTTTGCTAATGTTTATTTCCTGAAATAGCCATTGCTATCAGATAACTGCTTTGTGATTTTATTAGTTTCACTACTTTGAGCATGTTTGGGGGTGGTAACTCATTTTATCTATGACAATTCAGAGAACGTGCATGTCTCTGGTTTGTATTTTAGCTTATATCAACAAGGAACTGCAGTTCTTACAGCTGTCATAGTATGAATGCAATAAAAATGTCCTGAGAGATAATCATCCTGTCCTGTCTCTTCAATCTGAGTATTAGAGAGGGAGCAATTTAGATGAATTTTTATTTTTTATTGGCATAATTTATTTATAATGTGTGCCGCCTCTTTTCTTTGTGGCGGTTCATTGTGGGGAAGGGAATACAGAAGCATCGGGTAGATCTGTGATTTCATCAGGAAGCTCCTTCTGCTCTGGCCCCCTGGGCCACATGTGCTTGCAATACTCCTGAGTGCAACCCTGAAATTGGGAGATATTTAACAAAATTAATAAAAATCAATAAGACCTAGCTGGAATTACATTTTAAAACTAAGTCAATGTGTGAGCAGGGATCCTTCTGTACCATTTAGAGGCCCCTATTTTTATTCTAGTTTGACACCATTGGCCCAGACCCTGGAGAGATTAAGTGATCTGTCCACAGACACACAGAATTTGTCAGGCAGGACTTGAATTTGGGTCTTTCTGGCTTCCATAACTCTCATTTTCTGACTGCTATATCGGAATATGTATTACTTCTGAGTGCCCATATTATAAATTAAATAACTACTCTGTCCATTTGTCATTTAGTGGATGGGGAGTGAGTGGGAGGTTGCAGAAATAAGTATTTTGAAAACAAAGGCAGAGAATATTAGAACTAGAAGAGACGGTTTCATCTTATCACTTCATTGTACAAATGAGAACTGTGAGAGCTGGGAGATGGGGAAAAGGAGGTGAATTCAATCAGTGGCAGAGGTTTCTGGATTTTTAATTATTGATCCAGGCAGTTAGGTGATTCAGTGGGTAAAATCACCGGGTCTGGAGTCAGGAAGATCTGAATTCAAATGTGGCCTCTCAATTGATCCTGCTTGCCTCAGTTTCCTCATCTGTAAAATGAACTGGAGAAGGAATGACAAGTCACTTTCATATTTCTGCCAAGAGAACCCTGTGGTACTACAGTCCCTGGTTTCATATAGAGTCAGACATGACTGAACAACAACCATTATTGATTCATCCTGGTTTCTAGCTGTTTGGCAGATTAGACAATATACACCAATAAAATGGGCCAATAGAAATGGGTCCATTTAACCACACACAGATTCCTGTGGGCTGTATATTGTCTTAGAAAACCACCTATTAGCATTATCTCTGTCCTATTGTATTTTTCTTGATTTTGTTAAATATTCCCCATTTACATTTTAATCTGATTGGGGGCTCATTTGGGAATGGGGCAGTTGGGCTGTTTGACACCTCTTGTATTATATGTCATATACAACATATGGTTTCCATCATGCCCTTCCCCCTTTCAACTTCCTTTTATTCCAATGTAAACTCGTTGAGAGCAGGAACTCTTTTTTTGTTGGCATTTGTATTCCCAACATTTAGCCTGATGGCTGGCACACAGTAAGTGCTTAATAAATGCTTGTTGGCTGAAATACAAATAAACATGTGAAGATGGGAACTTTAGCTAACAGCCTGGACTATTTGAGATCATAGAGAGGTACATTTATCTGCCAGAACTAAGCATGCTCAGTACACCATGAGGTATCTAAGTTGCTGAAGAGAAAGAAAGAATTCTGGGCTGAGACCATTTAAAGATGAAATAAGCATAAGGATGTTTCCCTAAATGGTGCTGTTGCCAACTCCCTATTAATTTTCCACTCTGGTGCAAAGACCCTGTAGCCCTACCTTAGTTGCAGCTTTGAGCATTCATACTACAGGCACATCTCCTCATGCAAATTTAATAGTGCTTTCATAGAAGTATATATGGCAGCCTAAATCTGAAAAAGGTGAAGTGCCAAATAAACACAGGAGATGGGGCTGGAGGAAGGGACATCACCTAGAGGAATATCATCAACCCTAGGCTGTATTTGCTGCAAAGCAGGAAAGCAATACCTGTCTATCCTAAATGATCATATTTTTGTCTTTCTTTATGGGATGACAAGAGAAACAGTGTGGAATAGGGAAGAGAGAGAACATCTAGAAAGTCAGGAATAACTGAGCTCTTCCTCATATATCCCTCTTCCCTCTGCCCACTTTGACTGTTTATTTAATTTTTTTTAAAGTACAAATCTTTGAAAGCAGTTGAAGGTTTGTTGTTAGTGATTTCAGTCAGGGTGACTTGTAAGTGTGTACACATAAGTAACATCCCCCTGTGTTTCTGTAGTGAGGACCATACCATGAACCAAGTGTCGCACTATCAGCATTGAAATACTATTTAGCACAATTACTTTAACCATTATCACCTGGTTTCTCCAAATGCCAAGGTAAAGAATGGGAGGCCCCATCATCCACTCTCCCATAGTCCTCTATCACGCTCAAGGTCCATTAAAAGAAGCATCTGGTCAAGGTGACAGACTGCAGAATTATACTTACATTTTCAACATAGATAAAATGGGAATTGTTTTCCTTGACTTGTATATTTGTATTTTTCTTTTTCTAATCAGGTGGTTGCAATATAAAGAGATAGAAAAAGGAGTGAAGAAAGGGGGGAAAAGGGAGCCATTAATAGATATAGCTTAGTACAAATAAGAGAACAAAAAAAGGAAGGGGAAAAGCACAAGTAAGCAGGATAACTTTGAAAAATGCAGGTTGAATTTATTTTGTACTTAAAAAGAAAATCAACTGTTCATAATAGAAATCTACAGTTTCACAGCCAAATTCCCTTTCTTGTGTCTTCTCTATATGGAAATGCCCATTTTATTTGGTGTGTGTTCAAGATAAAAAATAACAGAAAAGTATTTGGTTCATATAATTTGAACAATCCATCTCTTCAAAGATTGACATGCATTTATGAAATCTACCATGTACCCAGCATTGTGCTGAGCTCTATGAGAGATATCAAATTAAGAGTCGGTCAAGGAACAATTATAATCCATTTGGGGAGAAAGGAAGGAAATACAGATAGAGCAACCATGCAAATAAACACATGACACAATCTGGAGCAATGCAATATATTAGCTCAGATGATTCAAAAGAGGAAATTTGATTTGAAACATCTCCTCTTATATATAGAGAAATAACAAATTTGTTATATTTCTTTCTATCCCTGCCCTTTCCCCTTTTCTTTTTTTTTTTTAATTCAAGATAATTTCAACCTTCAGAATATTTTATGAATTGGGAAATAGAAGTATGAATCTTCCAGGCATATCGTCAGTTAATTGTTGACATATTTCAGAAGAAATACATGCCTTAAGTGAGCTGGAGTATTGGCCAAGAAATTTCTTCCTAATATTCAGTAAAGAGAATGTTCAGAAGTTCAATTTCCAAAGTAGTGTCAACTCCCTATTAATTTGCCATGCTGGTGCAAAACTCCTATAGCCCTACCCTAGTGGCAGCTTTGATTATTTACACCATGGGCACATATCTTTATGCAAATTTAATAGTCTTTTCATAGAACGTATATATGGCAGCCTGGTATAGTGGGGAGATGAAATGCTGGATTTGTAATACTGAAGACTCCACACACCCTCTTTAATAGCTATATGATTATGGACAACTAAAGTCCCTTTTCCTCTCTGACTTAGGTATTATTTCTAGTTTACAAAAAAGAAGACTGACAGAATTATTGTCACACTCAAGTGAGCTAATAATAAATATTCATGGACTCATTTAGGTGGACAAGACCAAAAGGTCATCTAGTTCAGTCTTGGCATTTAATAGATGAGAAAACTAGTGTGTTTTTATTGTTGTTTTTATTATTGTTATTGTTTTTTAGTTATTCTCAACTCTTCATGACCCCATTTTTTAATAGTTTTTAAAGATGTTCTTGGCAAAGATACTGCCATTTTCTCCAGCTCATTTTTTTTGTTTTACAAACAAGTCCACATTTTATTTAAAACTATATTTTAAGTTTAATGTTACTAAACAAATCACAATGAAAAAATTAAAAAAGAGCAGTGCAGCAATCCTTGAATCTTAGGGAGGATCCAGTCTCCACCAAAAGGCAGTGGGTTAAAAACTAATTCCCAGTTTTATATAGATGGAAACAAATTATTTAGTTACCACAGAAGATATGTGTTGGAGGGGCAAGGGAAGACAGGCAACTGGAAATCTCTCACATCCAGGGGTCCTCAAACTATGGCCGCAGGCTAGATGTGGCAGCTGAGGACGTTTATTCCCCTCACTCAGGGCTATGAAGTTTCTTTATTTAAAGGCCCACAAAACAAAGTTTTTGTTTTTACTATTGTCCTGCCCTCCAACAGTCTGAGGGACAGTGAACTGGCCCCCTATTTAAAAAGTTTGAGGACCCCTGCTTTAGGCTATAAGAATCTCAGGTGCTTTCAGGGTCTGAGGGTCCCCAGCTAATTTGTCTCAATTAGAAACTTGAGACAAAGAGGATTAAATACCCACGGTCATACAGTTGGTAAGTGACTGAAGCCAGCTTTGAACCTGGGTCTTCTTGACTCCAAGCCTGGCCCTATAACTGCTGCAGCACTTAGCTGCCAACTGAAATACAGGGTATTAATAACTTGCCTAGGTCACACATATAATAAGCATCAGAGATGGGATTTGAACTCAGGTCCTCATACACTAGAATTGTAACTCCATTGCCCTAATCCACAAGAGGTAAAGGTGTTTGGAAACTTTAAAGCATTCTATAAATGTCAATTATTACTCCTCAGGCCTGATTTAAACCCTCTGGAAGTCTCTATGTTGCTGAGGGTCTGGCTAGGGTCTTAAAGGAGCTTGTTATCCCTCTTCTGGATCCCTGCCAACTGTGCTGTCAGTCAGGTGTGTCTGTACCATTTATTAGCAGAACAGTGGGAATAATAACAATGATGATAGATGAGGATGATGGTAACTCACATTGTGTAGGCTTTGAGACTTATGAAGAGCTTTCATCACAACCACTTGCTGAGGAGCCAGCAAATAAATGCTGATGGCCATTTGGTGGACAAGTGACATCACCAAGAGCACACAGCCAATAAGTGTCGGACCTGGGACCAGCTCAAGATTGACTTTTGGGTTTCCAGACCCTGTGCTTCATTAGAGAGATGACATCATTGGCCCAAATATAAAAAATATGGAAAATAAATGGACTTTGTCAAATCCCCTTTGCACCAAACTCTCAAGGTTTTCCAGATTTTGTATGTGGAGCCAAGCTACAGGTTCCACGGGATCATCGATTTAGAAAGGAAAGGGACTTTAGAGGTCCTCTAGTCTAAGCCCTTCATTTTAACACTTGAGACCTTGAGAGATGAATGACTGGTCTAAGGATGAATAGGATTTAAGCCTGGATTCTTGGATTCTAAATTTAATGTTCTCTACACTAGGGAGTCTTCCTCTCCCTTTATTCCATACTTTGTTCCCAAGAAGGAACAAAGGAAATATTTGAGAGTTCCCCAGACAATCTGATGATAAAATATAAGAGATGATGATAAAGTTTCTGAGTCGGTGTGATGGAATTGTAGGGTATGCCAGTGGACAAAAGCAGCTGATGGAGATGTGGGAAACTTAATTGATGGCCTGAAGGAGCATCCATACTCCAGGTGGCCTATAAAAAGCAAGAATCAGCTCTGACAGTCTTCACCTTTTCCTTTGGGTCTGTTGGAGAATGTAGCAAAGGAGAAAGTGATTTCTTCTCAGCATCCAGTGAAATGGCGTTCTGGGGAGCTGAGACAGTGAGAGGATTTGAGAGTCCAGCACCTGAGGGTAATATCTTACTAGAACTGGCAGAACTCAGAGCCAAGTTTCCTACTAGTCCTGGGATATGAGTTTTGGTTCTTTCCAAAAGGGCTGAGCAAATATTTTTGGCTCTTTCCAAAAGAGCTAGATTAGGATTTTAGCTAGGTCCAAAGCAAGAGACTGGACAGTGTGGTCAAGTATTCCAGGCTGGACCTGGCGAAGGTTCGTCTCCTAGTAGAATAGGTTAGACTGGAACAAAATGAGACACTCTGGAGTTATTCAGCAGATAAAAGAAAAGATTTACTTAGTCATTGCAACAGAAAAGATATTCAATAAGGAGAGAAAACAAGAATACTTTCAGTTGATCCAGCCCAAAGTAACCCTCTGACTGTACTATCCACTGTGATGTACCACCCAGTCCTAGAAGATCTCCCTTCTAGGTCCTCATGGCCTCTTTGTACTAAGATAATGAGAAAATTATATCAACAACTGGAGCACTTTGACCTCTATGCTAACTTTTAAGGAAAAACTAGATTAACCTGAATGAGGGAGGGGTTAAGATTTTTCTTCAATTGCAGCAAACATCCACTAATGCTAGCATAATAGATTCTAGTTCTTCTGAAAGACTGTATTAGTACCTTAGGCCAGGATTTCAATTAAACCCAAAGCTGGAGATGATGGGGACTGTGATTATGGATTAATTTCAGAGCCATGTACCCTACCCAGTAGTGAATCCAAGGGACTCAGGGGAGCTCCCTGGAAGAAGCAGAGTGAACTGTGCCAGAGGGGGAAAATATTTTGTCTGTATTTGTTCCTTGTGTGTTTATGTCTTTATTTGGAAACACTCTTTCCAGTGACAATAATATGTTTTTGGAAGAGTTCGTCCCAGGTTTGTAGAGGAGATATTTTGTGATTACTTTTCTCATATGCCATCACAATAAATGCCTTTGCTTTGAGGTAATTTTGTCCTTTGGCTGGCTATTAAAAGGCTGATACATTGGTGGGGGCTACATAAGCTATGAATTTAGGAGTATCTTGAATCTGAAATAATGAATGTGAGTTGGGGATAACCCCAGAGGGGCTCTATGATGACATCTAAATTTGTAAACACCCTCTGTTTCTCTGACTCTCTCTCTCTCTCTTTCTGTCTCTCTCTGTCTGTTTCTTTCCTCCTGTTTCTTTCTTCTTCCCTCCCTTTCCCCCCTCCCCTCTCTCTGTTTCTCTCTCTTCATACCCCCCTCTCTCTTTTTCCTCTCTCTCACTGCTGATCTTATCTTATTTAAGATCTTTCCAGTTCAGCCCTCTGGGAAGGTTCAAGGTTAGTGCTATTCTAGCAATTGATGAGCTGTCATGAGGTATTCCCTGAGCTTCTGGGTTCAGTGGAAGCTTCTTTGTCTTTGCTCTTCTCCTGGAATGGTTCCAGGTGATTGCCACAGATAAGCACACTGAGCTCAGAAAACCTGCCTCTGTGGCTGATCTCTTTCACTTTTCCTGAATCTAGTTAAAGATGAGTGATTTCCCAAGAAACCATAATATCACCCTTCATGTTTTGCTTCTTCATGAATCATGTTGGCCCCTCTCCTTTGCCTGCCTCGCAGTCCCACCCAATCTCCTCCTTGGAGCTATTGCCTATTTGACAGAAGCAGCATGCTTCTGTCAACCCAATGGCAAAGATTACATCAGTCAGAAGGGAACGCCACTCACCAATCAAAAGGATTAATTGTAAATGTGTCATAGGATCATGGATTTAGAATTGGAAGGAACTTTGACCAGAACTACTCTTTAATAACATGTTGAAAAGTGGCTCATATGCACCCAAAATATTATTTTTTACCTCTGAGGGGCAGAGGGTTTGGTCTCTGTTCAGGGATTTCAGGGAGGCAGCGCTGTGTATTGGAAAGAATTCTCGACTTGGAAGACTTTGGAATCCAGGTTCAGATCTCCTTTTTTTTTTTTTTTTTTTTTAAACTACTTGCATGGCTGAGTGTTTACTACCCTTTTCCTTCAGCTTATCATCTGTGAAATGAAGGGAACTGGCCAAGGTCCCGGATGACGTTACCTTGGTTTCATACTGTGTCATCCTCCACTGAAAGGAGGGCGTTTTTGTCCTTGGAAATCTATTGTATTTACTCATAGAACAAGGAGATTGATCTCCTTTCCCTTCCCTAACTACTTACCTGATTAACTCTATCAAGTTCATAAGCATTGAAGAATTTGGAGTTGCTATTCTCTTCATTTCCCTGGCAACAGCCTTTTAGGATGTGAGGATGGTTTGGAACAGAATCTGGTCAATTCATTCCCAAATCAGGAAAGTGAGGAACCCTGGCTGGATTCCAGGGGAGTCTTTGGCTCCACAGAGTACATTATCTGGGACTATAACAGTCAGTTAACATGACTTTTAATGAGGAAGAGCAGAGAAACTTTTGTAACCCACAAGTTGATTAATCAGCAGACATTTAGGAAGCACCTACTATGTACCAGGCCCTCTGTTAAGCATTGTAAAGGTATAAAATGAGTTCCCCCTTCATGACTTATGTTATTAGGGCTTGTTACTGTCTGATGTTTAAAAGAATGTGATGTTCTAGTCTATTATTCTGAGACTTTTATATTGCTAGGATTTCACCAGTGTGGGTATTTACTTCATTAAGAAAGACAGAAACTTTCTACTTTCTAAATAATTTATTATAATAAGTAAATCATCTCTAGGAGTTTCTATGTGTGTGATAGAACCTATTAACAACTAGTGATGAGCATCCTTGAACCGAGCTAGATTGGTCTTTGGACATCATCCCCAAGATTCTTCCCTAGGCCTAGAACTCTAAAAAGGAATTTTTATGCCTGGGGCAAAGGATAGCCTCACCTGGCAATGAAGAAAGAATTCACTACAATTCATTATCTGGAAGTTTCCTATTTTAACTAATCTTGCTAATTAGATGTTAAATTTTTTTGTTTCTTTAAGCCTGCTAAATTTGTCACCCTGAGACCAAACTCCATTTGTCCCATCCTAGTTCCAACCCTGAACAGGCTCATGCTTCAAACTGACCCAGCTTTATAGAACTTTTTCCAAAGGATCTGGTTTGCTGACATAGACTCTATGAATCATCCCCATACCATAGTGAGGCATGGGAGGCAATATTTAGCAAACAGAAGAACTAAAGGGTTCGGTGAAAGTGTTTTTCATTTGACTTCCACTTTCACCATTTTTATACCCATCTGTCATCTGTTTCATGCCTATCACTTTGTGGACTTTTGATGCTTTATAAGCAAAACACCAGGGTCCTGGGCATTTGCCTCTGCTCAGAGGTCTGTTGCCTCTCTACTCAAGCTTTTGATGCCTGCACTTATTTCTTGGATTGTAACTACTAATGAATATCATGGGTCAATGAAAATGGCAATTTCATCTTCCAAACCAAGAACTGGGACATGGTTATTATAGATTTGTGACTAGAAGGGATTTTAGAGGTCATTGAGTATAGCCCTCTTTATTTTAAAGATGAGGAAACTGAGGCAAGTTTAAGTGACTTGCTCAGGATTACATAGCTAATAAGCTCTGAGGTAAAATTTTAAACCAAGTTTTCTTGCTTCAAGTCCAAAGCTTAATTTGCTAGAGTAGTCTATAAAATAGCTACTTATGTCTTCTGTAAAGTCTTATTAAAAGTGTACTTTATTTACTTTAAATTGTGTTTCCAGAAAATATCAGATATATGATAACCATTTTTCCATTTAAAAATATTTTATTTTCCCCAATTGCATGTAAAAACAGTTTTTAATGTTTGTTTTTGAAATTTTTAAGTTGCAAATTCCTTCTCTCTCTCCCTTCCCTACCCTAGTTATACATGTAAAGCATGATCACCACTCTTTTTTATCACAGCTTTTTATTTTTCAAAACACATGCAAAGATAATTTTCAACATTCCACCTTGCAAAACCTCATGTTCCAAATTTTCTTCCCTCCTCCTTCTCCTAGACAGCAAGTAATTCAATATAGATTAAACATGTGCAATTCTTCTAAATATATTTCCACATTCACCATGCTGCACAAGAAAAATCAGATTAAAAAGGAAGAAAATGAGAAAGAAAAAAAAAAACAAGCAAACAACAATGACAATAACAAAGATGAAAATATTAGGTTGTGATCCACATTCAGTCCCCATAGTCTTCTCTCTGGATACAGATAGCTATAAAGTACACACTAGCTCATTGGAGGGCTTCAGGGTCAGCCAGAGTCAGGATAAATAAAAGTCCTTGGTCTTTAGGAGGAGAAGTGGAAGAGGCAGGCGAGCAGGATCCTGGATTTGGGAGTCCAGAGTCACCAACTTCTCTCTTCCTTGTCCTGCAGCCAAATGCTTCTGGCCTCCCTTCCTCCATCCATCCTCCAATTCTTGCCTATGATTATCTTAACATCAAACTTTCAGCAAGCACCAACAGTGGGAAGAGCCATTTATCCAAACATATGCTAATAGAGATCGAGCCTTAAGGACTCATTTGTCTGATTCAAGCATACCTTTTTGGAGTTTCAGCCCTCTACAGACGGTCTGATTTATCCTTTTGAAGACAAGAGCCAAGTCCATCACAGTTGATGATTACAGAATCTTCTTCTTGTGGGATCACCATTCTTACAAGCTATTAGCAAACATACAGTGTGAGGGATAGAAGGGCTGTATTTGGGGACTATTAGAAATATATGTTCTGTTCCTTCTCACTTTTGGTTGCTTTAGGGGAGACATATAGTTCAGGCAAGCCATGTATGGCCACAAGTGAGCAATACAATGGAGCCATGAGTGATTGCCCTCCCCTGCTGTCAGCATCCTACTCCAGGGGTTCCAGAGTACTTTGTCAACTGAGTCACTGCAAAGGGAGGAGTTTTGAGAAGAAAAATAATTGAGTTTTTTTCTTTGTAGATGATGAGGTCGATGGATGCTTTTTGCATGAAGGACTCCATCTTAGATGGGATTGGTATAGCATACATCATATTACATAATACATAGTAGATTCTTAAATGTTTTTTGAATAAATGAAGAATAGTGGAATTTGTCACTTCTGCCCATGTAGGTTTTATATTATATAAAGTCAGACAAACAAATGATAATATGCTTAAATCCCAATCTATTACAGGGGAAAATGTTTCAGATGGTGATGTCTATGAAGTAGTAAAAAGCTCTAATTTCTAGATGAGAGACTTCATGTCAAGGTCTATCTTCTACATGAGGATTTTTTTTTTTTTGATTCCTCCCTTATTGCTACCCACCCCAACTCCTAGTATTCTCTCTTACTACTATTTCTTACTTTATATTTATTCTGTAATAATGATCATGAGAATAATGAAGCTAGCATTTATATAGCCCTTTAAACTTTGAAAAAATATTCTACATATTACCTCATTTAATCCTTGCAATAATATAATATATATTGTGCATGTAATAATGTATGTAAAAATGTAATAATGTACAATAATGTATATGTGTGTCATATATTACACACATATATCTACACATATATTTGTATATAAATCTATATCTATAAAATGTTGGTTTTATCATTATTTTCATTTTACAAACAAGAAAAGTGAGGCAGATAGGTTAAGTTATTTGGCTAGAATAACATAGCTGTTAAGTATTTGAGACAGGATTTAAATTCAGATCTTCCTGACCTCTACTCCCCACTCCAACCAATTCTAACCTTCATTTTGGAAACTTATTCCTAACAGAATAGACATATATATATATATATATATATATATATTTGTGTAGGTTGTCTTCCCGATAGAATGTAAGATCCTTGGGAGTAAGGATTGTTTCATTGTTAGCTTCATGTCCCCAAAGTCTGGGCTGGCGTAAAATAAGAATTTAATAAATGCTCCTGGATTGATTGATAGGGAATGGAGGGGCTGCCTAGAATCAGGAAGATATGTCCTTCTTCTGATACCTAATGTCTATGACCATATAAGTCCCTTAGTCTTTTGATCCTTCAAGCAGATTTTTAGACCAAATTGTAAATTATAATCACTGATCTGCATTGATGAAGGGACTTAGTATGTTGGGAGTTCCCCAAACAGATGAAATCGCAGACCTAATACTGCTCCTTGCCTCAAATCATCTAAGAATTTTTTACTAATTTTTCAAATTGAAGAGCTGAAACTTAGGACCCACTTCAATCCTCTTTGCTTTAACCAGAGTTAGTCAGCTAGACTTGGGGGACGACAATTAAATGAGATGGCCGCCATGATGAATTCTCTACCTTATAGCATGATGATGTAATACTTCAAGACTAGACAGTGTCACAGATCTTTGTCCTTGAATAAAACAACTATTACTTCCCTTCCTACTTTGCTACTAATGGGATTCTGGACTAAAGGGTCTGTGGATTCATTTTGGATTCTGTCCCAAAGCTCTTCAACTTGTTAGTCACCGAATAGTATAGCACACACTAATGAATATTATAAGTTTTTTATAATTATTTTTATTCTTATTTTATTCTTATTTTTTTTATTCTTTTATTCTTTTCTTATTTTATTCTTAGGTCTGGGACTCTTCATTGCTGGCAGATGAGGGATATGACCTCCTCAGTGTTATTATTTTGTTCCTGATTAAAAAAATGGCAGCCATCTTGTAAGTTAGTCAGTCAACAAGCATTTATTAAGCACCTACTATATGTAGGTACTTTGCTAAGTACTGAGGATACACAGAAAGGCAAAAGACAATTTTTGTTCATTGTATTCTTCTATGAGAAGGGCTGTCTTGCTAGTGTAGCTGGAGTGAAATTTAGATGGAGAGGATAAGTGGAGAATTCAGGATTGTAATTTTAAACCAGTAGTGCCAAATCCACTAAACCATACTGCCTCTGCCAGATTCATTGAATGTACTGAAATTTCAGGGGTGTGTAATTGTGAATGGTTAATACAACATATTATTATGGACTTTGGAGGGGAAAGATGAGTCAAGTTTCCAGGTCTTTGCAAAACACTTCTCAGATACCGCCCATTACACCAAGCCTTTCCAACTTCCCTCTTACTCAATCAACAAACACTTATTAAATACCTACTATGCATCAGGTCCTTATTAAGCACCTACTATGTACTAAATACTGTGAAAGACATTGAAGATACAAAAAAACAAAAACAAAAAGAAGTGTCTGCCTTTGTGTTTATAATCTAGCTATTTGGGACAGATAAAATAATATCTATTATAAAAATAATAAATAATGTTAACTTACATTAATATAATGTGTACTATGTTTCAGGCACTATGCTAAGCACTTTACAATTGTTATCTCATTCTGTTTTCATAACAACACTGGGATGTAGCAGCTATTATTATTCCCATTTTATAAGTGAGGAAACTGAGGCAAATAGAGAATAAATGATATGGCTTATAAGTGTTTGAGATGTCATTTGAATTCAGGTTTTCCTGACTTCAAGCCTAGAGCTCTCTCCTTACTCCATAGTTTGCACTTACTTGTCTTTGTCTATTAGTGCCCATTCTGTATTCCATGCCAGTCCAATCTCTCCCTCTGTCCCCTTCCATATAAGTTCCTCAAGGATAAGACCTAGTTCCCTTTCTTACTTGTCTTTGTTTCACAGCACATCTTGCACATAGTAGGTTTTTGCTAAGTGTTAATTGAATTTAATGAGTCAAACCAAATGTGCTTCTTTCCCTTAGGTAAATTCTGTTTCTACACTAATTATTTTACCTTCTAATTTGGCCTTATTGCTTCATTACATTCTTAGAAGTTGGTTAACTATGTTCTCATTATGTAATTTGTATTTCATTATTTTGGAGAACTCCAACAACATATTAAGTCTTGGAGCCATCTTGAGTTAATGACTAATGCATTTGCTATTCTGAACAAGCTCGCCAATGCCTATTGATTTCAATAGCTTCTGCCATGTGAGGGTTTTTTAATGAAAAACAAAGGCTCGGCTCTTTTTCTCAGAGGAGTTCCCTATCCACCCAGGGATATATGTGCTTCAGCAGGAATATAACAAAGTGGTGGGAAGGCTGCTTTTATGCCATTGAGTTGTTTGATTAGGAGTGAATGCTTGAGAATTGCTGAAAAGTCAATATAGTCATTCAGAAAATATAAATATATAATGTTTCCTTAGTTCTGTCCTCTCTTCCCCAAGAAATCTGAAGCATTCCAAAGATAGTATTCACAGTGATGAGCCAAGTCAAGTGTAAGAATTTCTGACTTTAGATCCATAGTCCAAATTTTAAACATTAGTCAAAACTTCTTTATTTTTAACCTGGAAAGCCTACAGAAAGGAATATCTTATGAGATCACCCTAAGCCCAGGCAGTCTTTACCCCTGAAGAAAGGGAAAGGGGAGGGGAAGAAGAAAGGGAAGAAAAAAGAAGGACAATTTACCCAGTGGGGTTGCCATTTTGCAGAGACATTTAAGGCAACAATCAGGACCAGAAGAATTGGTATTGTTTCCAAATTTGGGATATGGAATATTCCCAGATCTGATACCAACTTTGGGGATTTCCTGAATCAGGACTAGAGACTCTCTGAGGGAAATAAGCTGGAGGGGCTGGAATGATAAAATCCTGGAAAATGGGCAAAAGTTGATGGCCTTTAGAACCTTTATCACTTTGGAATCTCTATGACTTCTTTCACCATCATTCCTGAACCACCCTGTGACCCAAAGGATCACAATTCACTATCAATCATAACGTCAAAAGATTTCAAGATGGAAGAAAAGTCAGAGATCATAGCATCCAAAAATTCTCAGACTTTTTGGTGTGAGAATCCCCTTATACTCTTAAAAGTTATGGAGGACCCCACCCCCAAGGACTTTTATTTGTTGGGGGTCTATTTATTGATATTTACTTATAAATATTCTTACAAATTCTTATTCTTATAACTATAAATTTAAGTTTATGGAACCTCTGAAAAGGTTTTAGGGAGTCCTGTGGATTTGCAAACTACTTTTGGAACCTTTCTACCTCCTATTTAGTCCATGATGGCTCCAAGACTAGAGTGGTGAGGATTTGTCCAAGGTTCTACAGAGAGCCAGAAACAGCGATGGAAATCTGAACCCAGTCTATGGATTCCAAATCCAGTATTTGTTCAAGCTTTCCCATAGCATTGGAGCTGTCTTCTGCCACAAAGGCCCAAGTCCTTAACAATCTTGCATTCTACTAAAGTTGGAGAGGAAGGGAGCATCTCCACAAAGGAGTAAATATAAAAGATATGTGCAGGAATAAGCCCTTGGGGGGAATAGAGTTTCTAAAGGCTTGCTTATTATTGTTACTTCTTTGTTTTAAGTTGCTCTTTCTCTAATTCTCTGTATCTGTCTATGTCTCGTTTTATCCCTATGTCTGTCTCTCTGCCTCTGATTTTATATGATTGTCTCTTTGAATCTCTGTGTCTCCAACTCACTCTTATTGTCTTGAATAAAAAACAAAATTTTCACTGAAATCTATCATTTTCTCCTATTATGTCAAAACCTTATTTTGAAAAAGAATCTATAGACTTCCCTAGACTACCACTGAAATCTCTGATACATAAAAAAGATTAAGGATGTCTGGGCCAGATGATCCTAAAAAGTCCTTCTAATTCTACTGAATATCTATGTTCATATAATAAGACATCCTCACATGTACAAGCCAAGAGGGAAAAACCTGATTACAGAGGACAAACAGAAGCTATTCTATCATAGTATATTTTAGACTACTTAGATCAAGAAAAAAAAGGAAAACGGGGAAAACTAAAATGAGTTTGGGAGGTAGGATCAGGAAAGCTATTAAAAAGGAGTTTTGATATCAAAATACTTTCCCCAACAAAAACCCCAGCTATTATATTCGAATAAATTTTTTGGGGGAAAAATTTTTTCCAAATTTAAAAATTTGGAAAAAATTATATTTTTAAAAATTTGCTATAAATAGCAAATTGGACAGAATAATTTGTATTTCCATGTCCAATCATCTTTTTTGATCATACTGTGTTATGGAAATGCTTGTTTTATTCCATAATTTTAAAATATAATAAATTTAAAGTAATGATAATAATGATAAAAAGAAGGCTAAGGCAAGAGACCTTAAACTTAATTATGGATTTTTTTGGCATTCTGGGAAAGCCCGGGGATTTCTCAGAATAGTGTTTCAAAAAAGAAATCAATTTTATTGGAATACGGTTATCAAGATACATTTTTAAAACATATACACAGACCCCAAGTTAAGAATCCCTGGATTAAAAGTGAGTTGTTCCTCCTTTCTGCCTCCTTACCCCAATCTTTCCCTGTGATAGATTCCCTCTCCTCATATAGCACACAAAGAACTGATGCCTTAGTGTTAGTCTAGCACAGTTATCTCTAATCCAAACCATCTCATCAGCCAAATCTCTCTGTGGCTACCACTTTGGAAGTAGGGATCCTGGGATGACAGCTGGTTCTTTCCTCAGACTCCGGATCCTGCCAGCAACATCCTTGAGGCTTACAATCTCTACCTCCCAACACAGGAAGAATAATGACGCATTTGTTTTGGAGGCTCAATGCAGATAGGCTCCCAGGGCCAGGTTGGGAGTCTTGTCAGTTTTGCCTTATTAATAAAATAGGGTTAATGATTTATTCATAGCCAGGACAATGCAGCTCGGCTCAGGAGGATGGCACAGAATCGTTCATTGTGAATGTGGCTCAAAATGGCTGTTTTGGGGTCTGCTGCCTGGGAAGCAGGGAGCAGAATTACAAGCTAAATCAGACCTGAGAGGGCAATATGAGAGTATACAGTGCATGCTGACAACTACTGCTGGTGATGGTTACCCCCATAAAGCTTTCTCCCAGAAGGTTTGTTTATTTCATCTAATGAGTGTTCATCTTACTTACCTCTTAGAGACTTGGAAAAATCCTGGGTTTGTAATTCAAGATATGCTTTCTGGAGAGTCTGGATACCCATATGAAAGGGCTGTCCTAGAAAGCAGGAGAGAGACATATTGTTTGGACTCTTTGGGTACTTGACCATATATAAGATGTGTGTTTGTGTATTTATTTATTTTCCAGGTAGAAATTCCCAAAATGTATCTTGTCAAAGCCCTATCTATTCAAGTGTCCCATATAAATTTCAGTATCCTGATCAATTTTTTTAAGTTTTCGACATTCATTTTTTAAAATAAGATTTTGAGTTTCAATTTTTTTCTCTCTTTCCTTCCAATCCTCTCTCCCCAAGATGCCAATTAATCTGATGCTGGTTATGTATGTGTAATCATGTAAACATATTTCCACATCAGTCGTATTGTGAAGGAATAAACAGAACAAAAGGGAAAAGCCACCAAAAAAATCAAAGAAAAGTGAAAATAGTGTTCTTCAATCTTCATTTAGACTTCATGGTTCTTTTTCTGGATGTGGATAGCATTTTTCATCATGAACCTTTTAGAATTGTGTTAGATCATTCCTTTACTGAGAATAACTAAATCAATCATAGTTGAGCATCAAACAATTTTGCTGTTACTATACACAATATTCTCCTGGTTTTGTTCACTTCACTCAGTATCAATTCATTTGTCTTTTTTCCCAAAGTTTTTTTGAAATCTTCTTATTCATCATTTCTTATAGAACAATAATATTCCATTACATTTATATACCATAGCTTGTTCAGCCATTCCCCAACTGATAGGCTTTGTCTCAATTTCCAATTTTTTGCCACCACAAAAAGAGCTGTAACAAATATTTTTGTACATGCATGTCCTTTCCCTTTTTTTTATAAACTCGTTGGGAGACAGACCTAGTAGTGGTATTGCTTTATTATTTAATTTTTATTATATTAGCTCAGCCTACCCACGAGCAATTGATATTTTTCTAAATGGTTAGATATTGCTTTATTTGTGCAAAAAGTGTTTTGTAATTGTGTTCATACATATTACATGATTGTAATGTGTCCTGGGTTTGTCTTGGCAAGTAGACTCCCAAATGTTTTATATTGTATTCAGTTATTTTAAATGGAATTTTTTCTTTCTTTCTTTCTCTCTTTCTTTCTTCTTAGCTTTGCTGATACTATATAGAAATGCCAATGACTTATAGGAGGTTTGTTTTTTTTTTTAATCTCCTGCAACTTTGCTAAAGTTGTTAATTATTTCAAATAGTTTTTTTACTTGATCCTCTAGGATTCTCTTAAGTATATCATCATACCATCTGCAAATGGTGATTGTTTTGTTTCCTTTTTGTCTATTCTAATTCCTTTGAATTCTTTTTCTGCTCTTGTTAAGAACACTAATTTTTCCAGTACAATATTGAAAAGTAGAAGTGATAAGAGGCATCTATGTTTCACCCTTGATCTTATTAAGAAGGCTTCTTGCCTTTACAGAAAATGCTTGCTTATGGTTTTAGATAAATATTATCATTTTAAATAAAACTCAATTTATTCCTATGGTCTCTAGTATTTTAATAGGAATGGGCACTATATTTGATCAAAAGCTTTTTCTGCATCTATTGAGATAATCATATGATTTCTGTTGGTTTTGTAATTGATATAGTCAATTATGCCAATAGTTTTCCTTATATTGAACCAGTTCTGCATTCTAACATTCTATAAATCCCATCTGGTCATAGGGTATTATCCTTATGATAAATTGTTGCAGTCTCTTTGCTAATTTTTATTTTAAATTTTACACTAATATTCATTAAGGAAATGGGTCTATAATTTTCTTTCTCTTTTTTAGCTCTTCCTAGTTCAGGTAGCAGCACCAAAGGAATATGGTAGAATTCCTTTGCCTATTTCTCCAGATAGTTTATACAATATTGAATTTAATTGTTCTTCAAATATTTGGTAGAATTTACTCATGAATCCATCTAGCACTGGAGATTTTTTTCTTAGGGAGTTCATTGATGGCTTGTTCTTTTTCTTTTTCTAAAACTGGGTTATTTATATATTTTATTTCCTTTTCTGTTATTTAAGCAATTTTAAAAAATAAATATTCATCCATTTCATTTATATTGTCAGATTTAGTGAAATAAAGTTGGGAAAAAGAGCTCCTAATTGTTGCTCTAATTTCCTTTTCATTGGTGGTGAATTCACCCTTTTCATTTTTGATACTGTAATTTAGTTTTCTTCTCTCTTTCTTTTTCTAAAAAGATTAAAGTAACTAAAGGTCTCTCTATATTTTTTACATAAAAGCAGTTCTTAGTTTTATTTATTGGTTTGATAGTTTTCCTATTTTCAATTTTATTAATCTCCTTTGATTTTCAGAATTTCTAACTTGGTATTCAACTAAGGTTTTTAATTTGTTCTTTTTTTAACTTTTTAATCACATATCCAATTCACTGATCCTCCTTTTCTCTATTTTATTCATGTAAGCATTTAAAGAAATAACATTTCCCCTAAGCACTGTTTTGACTTCATCCCATAGATTTTGGTATGTTGTTTCATTGTTGTCATTCTTTTTGGAAAAAAAAAATTATTGTTTTTATGATTTGACCCATTCATTCTTCAGGATTAGATATTTTAGTTTCCAATTAATTTTTAATATATCTTTCCATGACCTTTTATGACATGTAATTTTTATTGTATCATGATCTGAAAGGGATGCCTTTAATATTTCTGCCTTTCTGCATTTGTTGTGAAGTATTTATTTCCTAATACATGGTCAGTTTTTGTGTAGGTGCTATGTATTACTGAGAAAAAAGGTATATCCCTTTTTATCACCATTCAATTTTCTCCAGAGATCTAGCATATCTAACTTTTTTTAAAAAAAATTCTATTTACTTATTTAACTTCTTTCTTACTTATTTCATAGCTGGATATATCTCTAGTTCTGAGACGGGGTGGAAGAGGTCCCCCACTAGTATGGTTTTGCTAGCTATTTCCTCTTACAACTCAATTGCTCTTCTAAGAATTTGATGCATATTACTTCATTGTCTACTGTACCTTTTATTAGGTTCTTTCCTTGTCTCTTTTAATTAGATCTATTTTTGCTTTGCCTTTGGCTGAGATCAGGATCACTACCCCTCCTTTTATTTGCTTCAACTGAAGTATAATATATTCTGTCCCAGCCTTTTACTTTTATTCTGTATGTGTCTCTGCTTCACATGTGTTTCTTGTAAGCAATATATTGTAGGATTGTTTTTTAATCCACTCTGCTATATGCTTCCATTTTGTGGGAGAATTCATTCATATTCACAATTATGATTACTGTGCTTTTCCTTCTATCTTTCCTCCTCCCCCATTTAAAATATTTTTCTCCCTCCTTGCTTCTGACTACCACTTCCCCCAATCTGCCCTTCTTCCTAGCAGACCCCACTATCTTTTCTTTCCCCTCTCCCCCTACTTTTGCCCTCCTTGCCCTCTCTTCTATCAGCCACCCTCTTTCTTTTTTCTTTTTTTCTCTTTCTCCTCTACTTCCATTAGGGTTAGATAGATTTCTTTACCCCATTGAGTGTATATGTTATTCCCTCTTTGAGCCAAATTTGATGAGATTGCGATTCAAACAATGCTTGCTTTCTCTCTCTTCTTTCCCTCTACTGTATTAGGTCTTTCATGCATCTTCATGTATATAATTTATCCCATTCTGTTTCCCTTTCCTCTTCTCTCAATATCCCCTTTCCACCCCTTAATTAAATTTTTATCATCACATCAAAGTCAAATTATATCCACATTCTTTGTCTAAGTATACACCTTCTAACTACCCTAATAGAAATACAGTTCTTAAGAGTTAAAAGTTAGCTTCGTTTGTAGGAATGTAAACAACTTAATCTTTTTATTTCATTTTCTGTTGACCTTTTTAATGCTTTTCTTGAGTCTTGTATTTGAAGATCAATTTTTTGTTGTTGTTGTTCTGTTCTGACCTTTTCATCGGGAAAGTTTGAAAATCCCTATTTCATTGAATGTCCATCTTTTCCTCTGAATGACTATGCCCAATTTTGCTGGGTAGTTGAGTTTTGTCTATAATCTAAGCTCTTTTGTCTTCCAGGATATCAGCCCTCTGATCCTTTAACAGGATATTAGCCCTTTGATCCTTTAACAGGATATCAGCCCTCTGATCCTTTAATGCAGAAGCTGTTAAATCCTGTGTAATTCTAACTATGGTCCTGGATATTTGAATTGTTTCTATTTGATTTCTTCCTAATCTGATAGTTCTAGAATTTGGATACAATATTCCTTGGAGTTTTCATTTTAGGATCTTGTTCTGGAGTTAATAAGTGCATTCTTTCGGTTACTATTTTACCTTTTGATTCTAGGATATCAGGGCAATTTTCCTTGATAATTTCTAGAAAGATGCTCTCTCTCTCTCTCTCTCTCTCTCTCTCTCTCTCTCTCTCTCTCTCTCTTTATCATGACCATCTCTTTTGGATCTATTTTCCAGTTCAGTTGTTTTTCCAATAAGGTATTTTACATTTTCTTTTCTTTTTTTTCATTCTTTTGATTTTATTTGGCTGATTCTTGATGTCTCATGGACTCATTAGCTTTTATTTGCTCAGTTCTAATTTTTAAGGCATTATTTTCTTCAGTTAGCTTTCATACCTCCTTTACTATTTGGCCAATTCTACTTTTAAAGGAATTGTTTTCTTCAGTGGATTTTTGTGTTTTCTTTTCCAAGTTGTTGATTTGTTTTTCATTATTCACCTGCATAACTCTCATTTCTTTCCCCAATTTTTCTTCTCCCTTTCTTACTTGATTTTTAAAATCATTTTAGTGCTCTTCAAAAAGGACATTTTGGGCTTGAGACCAATTTATATTTCCTTTACAGGCTCCACATGTAGCAATTTTGATATAATTGTCCCCTTCTGAGCTTGTATTTTCCCTGTTGTCATACACAATAGCTTTCTATGGTCAGGGCTCTTTTTTGGTTTTGATCATTTTTTTAAAGTTGAATCCTCCTTCTGAGGTACAGGGGGCACTATCTCAAGATTCTATGTCTCTAGGGCTGATGGCTTGCTCACTGCTAATTAGGCCCAGTCTAATCATCCCTTTTGTGCCCTGGGTTCTGGGCCTAGCTGTTTGCCTGCTGCATTGGGGCTGGAGATTTCACAGCTAACCAGCGGTGTGACCAGTCCACTGAGCCTAAATCAGGGTGCCTCAGTCGTTGATCTGTGCTGTGAAGAAGCCAGCCACTGGCTTGCCCAGAAACTTCCAGCACTGATCTGCACTCCCCTTTTATCCAAGTGAGATGACCTTTCCTGACATCATTCTAAGTTATCTTGGGCTAGAAAATTGTTTTACTCTAGCTTTTTGTGGATCCTATCACTCCAGATTTCTTTTAGAGGCTTGATTTAACATTGTGTCTGAGGGAAACGAGGGAAAGTTCAGGCAATATTCTATCTTCTATCCATTATTTTGGCTCCACACAGCCCCTTCCCCCCATTCTGATAATTAGGAAAGATTGTTTAGACACAATCCACTTCTTGCCTTTTTTGGTCTGTTAAGAAAGCAGGTGATTTTTAGACCTTTTCTTTTTGGTTCCAAGGATGTCACAAGATTGGAAAGCCACTAGTATGAGAGACCAAAAAGTTCTCCTCATCCCAGCCCCACAAAACCAGCCCCGGACCACCCTGATGAACCCCAGGGTTATTTATTGCCACATGACTATTTTCCTTCAGTACCCACATCTGAGCCTCCCTATCCCCCCTTGTGTTTTCAGGAGAATTTAGATCAAATATAAGAGAGGCAGAGTAGATTTTTTTCTTCTTTGGTGCCTGACTGGAGGGGGAAATTCGATGCAGGAGGAGGAGGTGTTGAAGAAAATCTCATTGTTGGTGTACATGCTCCACATATCAAGGTCTTCCTGAGGGACTCCTCTCACCGCTCTCTGCTTCCCCCAAGAAGAGATCAAACTATTTCAAAGCATTTCCACCTCTGCTAATTTTTAATGCCTGTACTAGACAGTGCCTTGCCCACTGGAAAAAAAAAATAGCTGTGCTGCTATTCAAACAAGAAATGAACGATTCCCCAAACAGTAGTACATTTAACTTCCTATATGGCAAACAGCATGGAGCACAAAATCGATCTTTGCACAATATATTAAGCATCAATAATATCTTAGGGAGCATGATTGTCTTGGAAGTCAGAAAGTATTTAGAATGAAATTCTTAAGAGTCTCCCAGAAAAGAAAGCCAATATTGCTGTTAACTTGGGCAAATTGGGGGGGGGGGAGGAGGAGGAAGGGGATTTCTCTTTTCCTCTTCCCTATGTCCTTTCTTCTGTCTTTTATCTCTTATTCCTCCTTTTTCTTTTTTTTCTTTCTACTCTGCTTTTCTCCCTATTCCTCTTTCTTTCCCCCTTTCCTTTTTCTCCTCTTCCTACTTTTTTCTTTCTTTCTTTCTTCTCCTGCCTTCCTTCTTTCTCCCTTCCCTCCCCTCCTCTCCTTACTTTTCCTTCATTTTTCTCTCATTCTCCTCTCTTCTTCCTCTGTCTTCTTCTTCTGTCTCTCCCCTCCTCTTTCCTTCTCTTCTTCCTCTCCTCCCAACTCCACCCCAATCTTCCTCTTTTTGAATTCCTTTCCACAGCACCTTTGTTCTCCACCTCAACCACCCACTAGGGTCTAACAGAAAGCCATGAATTCAACCTAAGGGTTTGTCTTCCTGTGCCAAGAAGGAGATAGCTTATCAGTCAAAAAAAATAAAGCTTCCTGACTTCAGTCAGAGAAATTACAGTTAATTATACAACTAGATTTTCCTGCAAAAATACCATTTTCAGCTGCTGGCTGAATTTCTCCCTTGGCTGTATTTAAAGGTTACTTTCTGACCCATTTTCCAGGTTAATGGAGTAGCTTAAATATTACAAATCATTACTTCACTCTAATGAATCATCTCTTCCCCAGGCACTTCACAAAATCCTTATCTGGGCCTGATAAAATGGTAGGAAGAAACTGGGCAATCTCCATGATAATAAACTCAATAACATGCTATAGGGGGTGCAGGCTTCCAGGATCTGACTGCTTTCTCCTACACTTCTTGGGTGGTGGAAATCATTTGGCCTTCAGCCTCATATTCCTCCAAGCACCTGAGGCGGGGAGCCAAGCAGCGTGAACTCCCCCACACCCCGCCATGCATTATTGTTCACCCGACTTAATTGTCAGCTCCTGCTAAGAAAATGTAACATCTCATTTTTCCCAGAGATTGGGGAAGTGTTGAGCAGACGATTCCTTAAAAAATGCTCTTGGCTGAGCAGGGAAGCTGAATCTACCTGTATCTCTTCATATGAAAATGCCGACCCTGAGCTACGGCAGACATGCCTTTAGTTCATGTTTCTAGTCTTCTCTGTGCTGCTGGTCCCAGTTTATTACCATCTGGGCCAGTTTCTTTGTGGTAAGGGTAAGAGAATGTTATCTATTTCTAACAGATTACTTACATGATGTCTCTAGCCCCCTAAAATAGAAGGAACCTCTACCCTAGATACCTTGATCTATCCAGAAAGATCATTGAAGAAAAGAGAAAAATCATCAACACCCTGGTAACTAAACATAAGACATTAAAATCCCTGGGTTCTGGAAGGACAGTGAACAGCATGAAACAGCCATGCACATGATATCGGGGTCAACAATAGAAAGCTTTTTAACTTTCCTTGTTTTCGGCTGTTTTAAAAAACCATTGGCACCAAACATAAAAGATAGGTGGAGATATTTGGCCTATAGGATGCCCAATATTATCCTAATGTCTTTCTAATAAACAACAAACTTGAAATTAAGGTGAATTATTAACAAAAGTATGGATCATGCTTCCCATTTCAGTTCAGACTAAGCTCTCTTGCTGAGCATTTTCAGAATGATTAGTACAGGAATAAACTTGGGATTTCATTGGTGCTGGGAGTTCCAGGGAAAGGAAAGTGCCCCGTGCTGGTTGGCAACTTCTTTTTTACCTTAGAGAGTTGCCTAGGGCACTGAAAAGTGGTAGCTTACCCAAGAATCCCCCGCCAGTATGTGTTAGAGATAAGACTTGAATCTGGAACAGCAGCATTCCTGAAATAGCTGCTGTGTACTATTTTCATAAGAGCCACTCTCACCAATAAGAAGATTATAGGTATCTTTGTGCATTTGAAGTGGGAGGTACAGAGGAGAGGATTCCAAAATCTCTACCATCCCTCTCATCTCCCTTAGTGGCGTCTGAAATTTCACCATCTGAGATTTGTGCCTGGTATGTCCCTCACTCAAATATAGAAAGTGATTTCAAACATACTGGTAGCATTATTTCTTTCTCTCTTTGTCTCTGTTTCTCTCTCTGTCTCTTTCTCCTACCAATGTTTGAAATCACTTTCTATATTTGATTAAGGCCAAGTTTTAATTGATATGATTTAAGGGTAGCTGCAGTAAAACCAGGGACTCTTTTTATGGGGAAGATTACATCTTGAAGAGTGTGACCTCAGAAAACTTAAATAACAAATTACACACATTCTCATTCTCTCCATGTCCCTGTCTATCTCCCTTTACCTCTCTCCTTTTTTTTTTTTCTCTCTCTCTCTCTATTGTCTCTCTGTCTCTTTCTCTCTCTCTCTCTGTTGTCTCTCTCTCTTCTCTCTCTCTCTCTCTCTCTCTCCTCTCTCTCTCTCTCTCTCTCTCTCTCTCTCTGTTGTCTCTGTCTCTCTCTGTTGTCTCTCTCTTCTCTCTCTGTTGTCTGTCTGTCTGTTTCTATTGTCTGCTTCTCTCTCTCTCTCTCTTTCTCCTTCTCTCCCTCTTTCTTTCTCTTTCTCTCTCTCTGTTGTCTCTGTCTCTCTCTTTCTCTCTCTGTTGTCTCTCTCTCTCTCTGTTGTCTGTCTGTCTCTCTCTCTCTGTTGTCTGCTTTTCTCTCTCTCTCTCTCTTTCTCCTTCTCTCCCTCTTTCCCTTTCTTCCTCTTTCCTCTCTCTGTTTCTATCTTCCTCTGCCTCTCTCTTTCCCTTATTTTCTCTCTAAACAATGGAGACTATTTATGGTCATATGAAGAAAGGTCCCACAAAGTTCTAATCACCTTCCACAAGTGGCTTCACTTTATTGGGACTGTGGACGCAAGAATTTGTCCAATATCTTTCTGAGCAAGACAGATTATCCCATTCTACAGAAACTTCAGGTATAGAGCTTGGTGAAGTATCCTTGGAGTGGAGAAAGGGGGTCGTGGCAGGTACGGTTAATCCTGGCTTGCCACATGTATTTAAGATGATCGATATCACGGTTGTGTTCTTTAAAATGTTTTGTGTATGATAGTGCAAAACAACATTTTGGAGAGCTTCTTGGAAGTTGGTCTCTGTCAGTTATTTTGCTGCATTGTTGATTAATGTAATTGAAGTATATATTACAGAAACAGAAAAGGAAATATGACTTCTTCAGGGACCCATTAATTTCTTAAGGATAAAGTGTTTGAAGGTTCAAAGGCTTTGTTGAAGCTTATTTTAAATTTAAAATTTCCATTGCCAAGGGATTGATTACCATTCTTACATTAGCTTTGTCAAACTGTAAGTTGATCTCGGTTATTTCAAAGTTTTGTGGCACTTACTCCATTCAGTGCACTGGGAAAATAAAAAGTTGAAGAAGTAGGGAGGCTATCTCACAAAGTCTCTCAAGGACAAGACTTTCTTGGCTGTTACAAGCTAAAAAATGTTTGAAACTTTAGAAAGACCAATTCCCTACCTAACCATCTTAAGAAGCTTGAAAGTAATTTGTCTCAGGCAGGTGCAGTACCTTATGTTTTAAGCACTTTAATATATCGCCTTTCTTTTCTTTAATAAGTAACTTCTTGCAGTGTCTGATTCTGGAGCCTGTTCATTGTGTTTGAGGAGTCTTTGAGGACTTGGGTCTCTTCCATCTCTGCTTTTTTGGAGGGTGGTACACAGTTCTTTTAATAGCTGTCTGCTGTATTCCTCTACTGACTGTTTAAAGAGCTCTCATAAACAACACCCGAAGAAAGGGAGCCGAGATCTCAGAGGCACCCGCCTTTATTAATGTTGTCCCAGTAGTGAACCCATTTGTTCAAGAAGCCAGACAACAGAATTTCCGGCTCCTTGGAAGTTCTGCCAACAATTATTCCATTCTTGTTTGTGATGGCAAGAATGGAAAACCCACTATTAGGAGCCTGGTAGGATGGCACTGAGTCCCCTCTGGACAAATGTGGTGCCAGATCACTTAGAATGCACAGGAAAAGAAAGTGATGTGGCTGGAGGTTTTGTTATAATCAATAATACTGTATAATAATATATTTACCATGTGCTCAGGGGTGGAGATACAAAAATAAAAATGAGACGCTACTTGCCCCCAAAGAGTTTCCATTCAATTTAAGGTGAAAAAATGTCCGTATAGAACAAATCCATGATGATCTTGAGGAGAAAAGCAATAGTAGTAAGGGGATAAAAAAAGATTCTTTTAGAAGACAAAAGGAATTGAGACTGGAACTGTTACTAAAACGTTGGGAGGGAGCTTTTTCTTTAAAAGGAGGGCACATCCCCACATGGTTTCACTCTTGTCACTTCTCAGGTAAAGAAGTTGTTGGAACTGGAGGAACATGGCAGTCCCTATCATATGCCTGGGAAAGTCTTCAGCCCACCTGAGTGGGGAGTATCTCTCCAGACCATGGGGACCTCCATTAATACACGCTAATGTAGGGTGCAGGGATGGAGGAGCTACCTCTGGTCAGGAACAGAACTCTCCCCCTTACACTCTTTTGGATAGTTCTAACTTCCCAGTTGCCATAGTGGCAGAAGATTAACTTCATGGAAATATTCAGCTTTATATTGATGCCATTATGAGTATTGTCTTTATGTTCAATGACTTTTTACATGCTTTTGTCTTGCATTATATGGTTCTACAAGTGAGGGACAGGCCTGGTAGACCCTGGAAATAAATCTGAAGGCAACAGATTTGTGATCCTTTCATATTTCTCCTTCTTTGCCTTTTCTCAACACTGTGGTTACCCATTTCTCCTCCAAATCTATGATCTGATCTTCATGCCATATTTCTCCACATTAAGTCATTACCTATTTTGAATGCAAGTTCATCAGTGTATTCTTACTATAGTGTCAATAGATAATCAGGGCTTCATGTGTAAGCTATTGGCCTTTTTCACAGTTATTCTTTAAATCTCAATCCTGGAGAAATCAGCAGTTTGGGAGTTCCAGCCTTGAAGACCCTGTAAATAAGGAAAAATGGGAAGACCCTTAAATCTGCCTACTCTGCCTACACACAAGACCTGCTCTGGCTCTATTTGTCTGTGTTGTTGTTCTCCAGGTGAGAATTAAGCTTTTGGGTAGAGGAGGAGCTTGTGAGTGATAAGCTGTTTGGTGTTCGTAAATGCATTGGATAATAGCGATGATGACAGGGGGAGGGAAGCACATGTGGGAGACACATAAAACCAGATGCTATGGTTTTTATTAATGTTAAAAAATAGCCCCAGTGGGTGGGGGACAGACAGCATGGAGAAACACTTAAGGCAGCTACGCTCAAGATTCTGAGTCACGCTTGACTGCCCCCATCTTTGCATCATGTTCCATATTTGGAGAGCACCAGAGATGTCTGACTTTTTTTTTATCCCGGTGGGAACTTAAGGGATACCAACTCTCAGCATGATTTTTCATGTTCTCAGAACTATTTCTTCCATACACATAACATGGAGCCATATGGGGAAAGGGGGGTTTATAAAATTATCTTCTCTCAGAATCAGATTTAGAACTGGAAAGATGATGTTACTCGCCTAATTCAACCATCTCATTTCCTAGATGAATTAATTAATCTACCAACTGCCATCCTAGGTGGCAGAAGGAGGATTGGAATCCATATCTTCTGACTACCAATTCTTTTTCCTGTTGGGCTCAAAGAGTGTTACAGTGAGGGCTCCCCTCCTAAATAAAGGAGCAGGAAGAGTTTCACCTTTTGTGAACAGGGGCATAGTTCACACTTTATTTCAATTTGTATTTTTGTGATCCAACTGAAGAGAAACCTTTTTTTGAGAATAATAGGAAAGTGGAGGACTTAGTCTTTTCTCATTTGCCCTTTACTTCCATTGCATCCATTGTTTTAAATTGTTATCAAGTTTTTAGAGAATTTCCCTGCTATCCTGTGAGGTAGCAGTGAAGATATTACTATGCCCTTTTTACAGATGAGGAAACTGAAGCTCAAAGACTTGCTTTTTTTCTAGTGACTAGTAAATGGCAGAGCCAGTCTTCCAACCCAGGGACTTTTGGTTATAAGTTACCATTTTCCCTATCACTCTCTTCCTTGTAGTACCATGTTTTCAAGGAAGGAGGGAGCTTCTCTTTGAGTCTGGTTCCAGACTCACTTAACCATTGTTTGACTCAGTTTACTCAATTATAAAATGTGGATAATAACAACATCCTCCTAGACTATTATGAGGATTATTCAGTTAAAAGTCAGTCAATAAATTTATTAATCGCCTCCTATGTGTGGGACTCGTGAAGTGTGAATGATAAGGATGATAACATTTTGCAAGCTGATGAGAGTTCTCAATAATGAGCTTTTCAATGATATGTTTATCAAAGATGATGATCAAATGATATAATATTTGTTAAGTGCTTCATAAATGCTTATTCCCCCCCTCACCCCAGTCCCTAACTTGCTCAAAAGATAGAGCAAATCCATCCATTCCATTAGGTGACTTGCTCAGGATCACATAGTTAAAAAGAACCTTAAACTCCAGGGAATTTGTCATTTGGTCAATGTCATATAATAATAAACCTCAGAATCAAGATTTGAACCCAGGTCCTCTAACTCCAAGAGTTAATATTCTTCCTAGTATACCACACTAGCTGATTATAGAAGAAAACTCCAGAATTCCAGAAGAATTGATCTCTATTTTGAGAGACAGTATAACATAAGAGATAAAGTATGGGGTCATAGAATCAAATAACTGCATTCAAATTTTACCTCTGAAACTCACTAGTTTTGGGATTCTGTCATTTCACTTTTCTTGAAAGGAAACTTCAGTTTCTTCATCTGTTAAATGACCGGGTTTTGCACTAAAAAGTCTTTAATGTTTCTTCAAGTTACCCATCTAGGATCCAATGATCCTTGACTTTAGTTTGTGTTTCCCCCAGACAAGTCAGATGGACATATCTCTTATTGTTTAACATTTCTAGACCCCCAATATGCTTCTCTCTACATTGTTAAATCTATTCCCACTAAGAGTAGATAGTAGTAAATGTAATAAAGATAATCACTGAGTCTCTAGAAATATGGATCTTGTCTCTAGGCTTTGATCTGACAGTTCATGTTGAGGGGCTTTGCATTTACAAATATTTACTTTTATTGCTAAGACACATTTTATTATTAGGTCAGAAGATGCTGACCTTGATTTAATACATCTAAACAAGCTAGATTCCTTTGGATTCCATCTTAGAGTCCAAGCTCAACAAACACTTATCATGAGTAGATTATGATGCCTTGTGAGAGGCAACAAGTCACCATTTATAGTGTACTTTCAGATTACAAAGCACATCTGACAAATTATCTCGTTTGATCTTCCTAATAGTCCTGTGAGAGAGGTATCATTGTGCCCATTTAGCAAACGAGAGAAGTGAAACATGATATTGATGAGGGGGCTGAGATGAGTGACATAAAAGACCCCTTCCAATTCTATCTAAGATCCTTGGATCTTATGTTGGAAGACTTAATATGAAGAAAAAAATTATACAAATAAAAGAAACAAGTATTTATTAAGCATTAACTATGTGTCAGGCACTGTGCAAAGTGATATATATATATACACATACACACACACACACACACACACACACACACACATATATATATATTATCTCATTTGATCTTCACAACAATCCTGGGAGTAGATGCTATTATTATCCCCATTATACAGGTGAGGACACTGTGGCAATAAATTAAATGACTAGCCCAGGTTAGTAAGTATTTAAATATAGATTTGAATTCAGGTCTCCATGATTCCAAGTGTAGTGCTTATTCCTATTTAGGGGAAAATGTATCATGATATTATAGTTCTTACTTGAAAGGAGAATCTATGGATGAGAACAGGAGTGGGAAAGTTTTAGCAAATCAGTGGGTACCTTGCAATAAAAAAAGAATATAGATCAAAAAATTTAATGATAATGCAAAAAATACACACACAGAGTCAGACAACAGCAGAACAGAACAGCGTGTATATTGCAAAGAGCCCTGGATTTGAATCCAGGCTATGATGCTTACTATTTGTGTGACCTTGTACAAATTGTCACATCTCCCATGAGAAATGAGAGGGTTGGACTATTAAAAGTTAATAATAGCTAACATTAATATGGTATCTACTATGTACCAGAGTTTGTGCCAAGTGTTTTCCAATTATCTCATTTGATCTTCATTATCATTCTGGGAGATAGGTGCTTTATTATTCCCATTTTACAGAGGAGGAAACTGAGGCAAGCAAAAATGAAGTGATTTGCTCAGGATCAAATAGCTAATAAATTTCTGGCATCGGATTTGAATTCAATCTTTCCTGATTTAGATTTAGTGCTTTATGGACTCAATAACCTAGCTGTCAGACTAGAATGATAACTTCCTTTCTAGTTATAAATCTGACTACTTTGCACAGCTTTGTCTCACTTAATTCCAATTCATACACAAGTCAAGACATCACCCTTGTGATATTGAAGGACCACCACCGTCAACAAAAAGCGCATCTCTGATCCTAAGTGACCGGCTGAAATCATTTAGTTTGAAAACCAGGGTTTCAGTGAAATTTTCCCAAGCCGGTCAACAAAAATCTGTAATGATTCTTAAAACTGTGGTTTTGAAATATAGAATATATATAAAAGCATATGTGTAGGTGTGTGTGTGTGTGTATATGTATATATATTACTTAAGTATCTTATCACCAATAAGGAAAAACAGAAAGGTAATTATATCTTTTTTTTTTTTTTTAAGTTTCCAAGGTTTATTCACAACAGGATAACATGTTCAATAGCCTAGAAAACAGAGCTAATGTATTCAGAGCAAAACCAAGACCATACACACACTCTCACTCACGTGACCCCACCACATTTTACATACAAATGGCTTACTCATGGTGGATATTTAAGATGTAAAAAGAGTCCCCTTCAAATGTCACAGGTCAGACTTAATTTTTATTAAGATGGTCTCCATCTGCCAGGTTCAAACCAGTAAAGGGGCTAGGAAAGCAAACATTATTTGAAAGCATCTTAAAAGCTTTGACAGCTAGAAGATGGAAACCATGAATTAAAAGCCTTAAGGGTCTTCCTATTTCACTCTTCGAGCTTGAGAGATAGCAAAAAACATAAACAGGGAAGAGAACTAGGCAGAAGAAGGAGGGAGGGAGGCAGTAGCCAAGGTTCAAGAAAAATGAGTTTCAAGAACATGCAAGGCTGTTGCATAAATTCTGGCCTGCAGTTCATTATTTTAATGATCCAGAACAACACTTCAATGCTTCACACAGGAGGAGGATGGGAAATAAATTCTCTGGACAGGCTCTCTAGCCTCTCCCTGCAACCCACACTGTAGATAGAGCTGCCTGATATTCTTTCCAAATGTTTAGCATCAAGGGAGCATTTGGCTTTTGCTTGACCATTAAACAAAGCTTGGCTCCCTTTAGGAAATGGATGAGTTTTGCAGGATGTGAAACGGCTTATTTGTTGTGAATTCTCTGAAATTTAGATGTTCAAACAGGAAGGCGTATTTTGGAATGTGGTATGTCTGTAATAAATGCCTTATCTATGGCTATATAATGTCCCTTTGTTTACAGTGAAGCCTGGGAAAACTCAGTTAGAGTTAGAGTTAATGAAGAGTTAATAGTCTTTTAAAATATGAGTTTGTCTGCTTTTGTAACATCTGGATAAAAAAAGAAATATCGCACATTTAAATCTCATCATACTGAAAAATAATATAAAGAAGAATGCTTTTTTTGTTGTACAGATGCTCCTGAGGAAGGTCCACCATAAAAGCAATGCAGATGTGTGGGGGGTCTGGGCCTGGAAGCCAGCACTAAAGCCCTATGGGCCTGGGTCTAACTAAGGCAAAATGTGCCTTGAAGGAATCTTTCCATTCTTCCTGAAAGCTCTCTTGAAAACCATTTTCTAAGCCTGTAATAGAGGTGATATCCTTCTACCCTTCAAGATTCTCTCTTCTTCATAAAACTTTAAGAAACTTATGGGATGCTATCAGAATTTTTTTTTTTAATATGTGCATTGGGTGGAAGGTCATGCAAGATTATAAGATTTATGTGTTGGAAAGACTTTAGAGATCATCCATTCAAACACTTTCATTTTATATTAATCCACTAGGGAATGCTGTTAGCCACTTGCTTGATCCTTTTCAATAGTAAGAGCCAATAGCTTTGCAGAACCATAATTACTCGGGTGTTATGGACCACATTCCCCAGAAAAGGCTGCTTGTTAAAAACACTTCTCTCTCTAGGATTCTCAGGAAGTGGATAATCTCCATTCTCAAGGTCATCCCATTTTGTGACAAGCAGTATTCATCTCCTTAATCTGTCTGGATTTAGTGGATTAGGTTTAATTTAACCTAATTAAACTCTTGATAAGTCTTCAGCTAGTATTTGAGAGGCAAGTCAGTTATTATGATCATTCTTTCCCAATTTAAGAGTCACAGGCTTCCTGAGGTTAGAACATATTGGAGGACTCTAAGAAGAGTCGAGAAGATATGGAAAAATAAGAACTTTGAATGTCAGGTATATGCGGTAAATATTTAACAATCAACTCTACAAAAAAAGAAGTGGACACAACACACTCTTAAATTTAATCCAAAGGATTAATATTTTCTCCATCACTTCTTAAATGAAGACAGTAGACAATACAATAAATTAAGCCATGATATGTAGCATTTGCTAATTGTTATCAAGTAAATATTCACACTTAAAATTTAACAATCAGCTTTTCTGGTGGGTATGAGCTGGCTCCAGCATACCTCTGGAGAGAGGTTTCACTAATACAGAGAAACACAGGAATAATTCTTTAAACTGATGCCAAATGAAGCAAATAGAACTAGGAAAATAATATACACAATGTCTCCAACAATGTAAATGGAAAGAGTCATCAAAAATGAATCCTGTGATAGTCAACCTTGGCTGTGGACATGAGAGAAGACAACTTCTGACTTTTGGTGAGAGGTTTGAATCTGGAAGATAAGGACTATCTTAATAAAAATCAAGTCTTACCTATAGCATTTGAATGGGACTCTTTACATCTTAAATGTCCATCATCAATATGAGTAAGAAATATGAGTGAGAAAGGGAGAATAGCAGAAATGATGACCAAGTGGAAGGGATGTGTGATAACAGAGGATCTTGAATGCTATATGGAAAAACAGAGATGATATTTCTTTCAACAGATAGTTCTTTTTTTCTAATCAGCATTTCCCTTATAATTCTCATTTGTGGTCAATTGTTCAAATAGTTTCCCTTCCAGATACTAAAATCTCATATCTGTATACAACTGTTCAAGTTGGGATTTTTCTGAGTTTTCTTATGCCTGACTTTTTCCTTTCTTTGTTGAAGGCCCAATTATTCCCATAAAAGATCCATGGAGAAAAAAACATCCCAGTCTCTTATGTTTTTAATCTTGCAATGACCATGTGGATGCTCTCTTCTTACTCTTCTTCCCAATTAAATTATAAACTTTAATGCTCATCTTGGGGGCATTTGCCTACCCTTCCAGATGATAGCAAAAAGAGATGTACAAATAACAGACCCATTGACAATAACCTGTCCCCCTTTCCCATGCTCTCCTCCAAATGTGGTCAGTAGAGACACTCCCAGAAGAGAAAATCAGATGTTGAAAGTATTAAAGAAGCTTAATTTCGTAGTTTACTATCCATAAGATGCTAAAGGCTGGTTTACCTTTACAATATATTGTGTGTTCCTTGCTGTCTTCTCTGGACTTAACCAATAATTCTCCATCTTAGAGTTGTACTGGGGATGGAGTTGACCCCCAATAAATGTTTGTTTCATTAGATTATTGGGAACTTGGTTTTCTGTCCCAGAGTACTACCCTGTAATTGGTCTTGGTGAACTTTTTTCCTGATCAATTTTTTGATGACTAATGATTAGATCTAAAGCATGGCATGCATACTAGTTTGTAGGCCATGGACTTTTAATTAACAAACTTAATTGTGAAAAATAATCCAGCCATTGCCCTAACTCCATTATTAAAAGAAATCAGGTTAGACCTTTAAAAAATGGCAAATCATCACCAACATTCATTAACTTAGGAAATATAGACACTACCATCAGGGAAGAGACAAAATATGTGTTTTCATTGGTGTTTGGAACTCCTGAGTGAGAAAACACCCTTTCTCTGCAATTTTCACTGCAATTTTAAGTCTTAGGGAGTTGTCTAGGGCATGGAGAGGTTGTGAATTGCCCAGAGTCACATGATCAC
Organism: Antechinus flavipes; assembly: GCF_016432865.1. NCBI lineage: Eukaryota > Metazoa > Chordata > Mammalia > Dasyuromorphia > Dasyuridae > Antechinus > Antechinus flavipes. Next base: position 46,587,390 of record NC_067402.1, on the reverse strand, counting down.
TATGTGTCAAAAGCAAGATTTAAATTCTAATGTTCCTGGCTTGAGGCTGGTTTACTACTATTGCTTTATACTACCTTTAACTGAAATCATACCTACTATAGGAGCCTTTCCCAATCCCCTTTATTCTTGTGCTTTCCCTCTGTTGATTATTTCCAATTTAACTTGTATTTTGTGGTTCATCTTACAAAATACCTATGTACATATCTAATGCATTACTTTGGGAACAACTGGAGACCAGGAACTATCTTTTACTTTTCTTTGTTTTGCATTTAGCATAGCTAAATATAGTACATAGTATATAAATATAGTACATAAATACAGGCACATAGTAGGCACCTGATAAATATCTTGATTGAGAATCATAAATTTAGGCCTGTAAGGGATCAACCCTTCATTTTATAGCTAAAAAAAAAAAAAAAGGATTATGGAAATTCTCACTTGCCCAAGATCAAGTCCAGTGATACTCAATGCCACAAATTAAGCCATAACTAGAATCTTAATATATCAGAAAAGTGGATGAAATTTTCAAATATGGGTGGAGGCCAGACAATTTGTTGTTGTTATTGAGTTGTGGGGTTTTTTTTAAAAGCCAATTTCCAAGGTTAACCTAATGTCTCCCTCCCCTCTCCTTAATCTCTTTCCATTTCTCTCTGTCTTTCAGTCTCTCCTATTCTCAAACAGGGAGGGAAGCACATGGATTTAATAACCTAGTCAATGATTCATGTATTCTTTCATCTAATCAGAAAGACTGATGGCAATCTCAGGAAAGAGCTCGCCATGAACACATTTTGACTATAGATCATTGTGAAAGAATTGACGTACATGTCCTTTGGGGTGGAGGGGGTTCAATGATAAAATTTAAAAAGTAAAAACTTACAGCTCTGGTCTACCAGCTGCAAGGGCTGGTTACAGGGGAAAGATTTATGGGCAGTTTTGAAGCCATTTGTGTTGTGTTAAGTTTGCTGAAGCAGGAGCGACTGTGATCTCAACTACTCCAAACATTTTAATGACTTTTGGATAAGCCTTCAGAGTTAAAAGAGTTAAATCGCCAAATGCTCCATAAAAAACAATTATGCAAACAATGTTCTGGCTAATCATCTATCCCAAACAGAAGTACACAGCTGCTGAGATATATAATTGCTGTTTCATCAGGGCCCCCGAATTTATTTACATAATTCCATTACTGATCTGGGGAAGATTTTTTTGGGGGGGAAGAGAGTGGAAGACTAACATATCTCATTAAATGCAGCAAGTTCAAGGCACAGCTCCAGTCACAGCTGGCAGATAACAATGGCGACTTGCTTTGATGTATGTCTTAATTCTGGATCAGCTAAGTGTACAGTTCAGAGTGTCCAAAGACATGTATAATAGACAGACACTCATACAGTATGTGTGTACGTGTGAGGGATATGGAAGAAGCAGACCCAGAGATAGAACCTACCCATCAAAGGCATATTTTAATATTTTAAACTCTTCTAATTAAGACATGCTAAATTACAAAAGACAGTGCTCAGCTAAGAATCATGATATCACATAAATAATGGGCGCCATCTCCCCTTTCCTATTGGAGAAGGGTTCCAATATAAGCTTTCATGGGTACTGGGTGGGGGAGGGAGGAGCCTACACCCAAATAATGAGTTAATCACCCCTTGTAGCAATTCTATTCCTGCTCATTTGGTGGCTCATTTGGACAGTGAACAATTTGCAGCACTTCTATTGATTCTAATCATTTTGGCAATCACTGGGTATTTATTAAGCACCTACAGTGGTTCTATTCCTGATACTTTAAGGAGTCATTCAACCAACCAACAAATATCCCACTGTGCAAATTATCTTCATCTTAATTTGGTGAGTCATTCTATCCATCGCTGAGCATTTATTAAGCACCTGTAGTGATTCTATTCTTGTTCATTTGGTGGGTCATTTGGTCAATCCCTGAACATTTATTAAGCACTTGTAGTGATTCTGTTCTTGGTCATTTGGTCAATCCCTGAGCATTTATTAAGTACCTGTAGTGATTCTACTCTTGTTCATTTGGTGGGTCATGTGGTCAGTCAACAACCCTTACTATGGAAGCCAGACCCTTGAAACACTTCTATTCATTCTAATTTGGTAAGTGACTTGGTCAATCAGTGAACATTTATTAAGCATCTGCAATGGTTGTGTTCCTGCTAATTTGGTGGGTCAAATGATCAACAAGTACTTGTGAATATGCAAGTCAATGGCTTGCAGCAGTTATGTCTTTCATGTTTTGGTGGATCAGTCAGTTAATCAGTAAGCAATTATTAAGCATCTACCATGTTCAAAGTATCTTGCTAGGTATTAGGGTTACAACAACTGAAATTATATAGATCCTTCCCTCAAGGAGTTTCTGTTCGTATGGGAGAGGCAACATGTGATATTTTAAGCACCTGAAAAATAAATTCAAGGTAATTTGTGAGAAGAAGGCACCAGTAACTAGGAGGATCCAGAAAGATCTTCATGAAGAAGGTGGTACTTGAGCTGAGCATTGACACACATTTAGGAGTCTTATAAGGGAAAGGAAAAGAAGGAGTACATTCTGGTCTTGGGGAAAGTCTATGCAAAAAGTCTGGAGGCTGGAAATGGGACCATCGAGAAGACCAGATGTGATGGACAGTAGAGTATGAGAGAGGATTAATGGAGGAGAAAGGTATTGTGTCTTCCCAAGCACTCAGATAGTGCCATTTTCTCATTTCTCTTTAACTTGCCATAGGCTATATGTCTTTTTGCTAAGTGTGCTTGGGCCCAGGTACTGAGATGGTGGTAACAGCTCACGTTCCTTCAGCACTGTGAGTTTAACAAAAGACTTTCTTCACTAGGTGGTGGGTAATTCAGGTACTCTTGTTTTATGGATGAGGAAGCTGAGTCTCAGAGAGGAGGTTACCTTGTTGGAAATCACATAATAAGTGGAAGAATCACAATTAAACACAGCTCACAGAATTTGGGTAAAATCTCATCGCTACCAATAACTCACACCTGAATAAGAATCTCTCCCAAAACATGGTAGACAAGTGGTCCTCTCATCATTATCCCAAAACTACCCAATCAGGGAAACCCCTAAACCTCCCCAGGGCAACCCATCTCCCTTTGGGTAGTTCTGGTTGTTAAGAAGCCTGTCCTGATCTCAAGCTTCAATTTGTCTCTTTGCATCTTGAATGTTTCATGGAGTGAAACACATTTATACAACTATATCATCTCCCCTTTTCTTTCTCTCTGTCTCTTTATCTCTGCCTGTCTGTCTCTGTGTCTGTCTTCTTGTTTTTTTTTTCTGTCTCTCTTTCTCTTTTTGTCTCTCTATCTTTTTCTCCTTTCTCCCTCCCCATTTCCTTCTTTCCCTTATTCCTTCTCTCTCTATTCCCCCTCTCTCCCTTCCTTTTCTCTCTCTGTCTCTTTCTCTTCCTGCCTCTCTCTTTTCTTCTTCCCTTCTCCCACCTTCCTTCTCTCTGTCTCAATCTCTGTCTCTTTCTGTCTCTCTTTCTCTTCCTCTCTTTCCCTCCTCCCTCTTCCCCTCTGTCCCTCCCTCCTTCTCTTTGTCTCAGTCTCTTAACTCTTTGTTTCTGTCTCTCTGTTTCTGTTTCTCTGTCTCTGTGTCTCTATTTCTGTCTCTTCCTCTCTCTCTCCCCTCTCTTCCCCTCTGTCCCTCCCTCCTTCCCTCTATCTCTGTTTTTCTCTCTTCTTCCCTCTTCATTTCCCTTCTGCTCTCCTTTTTCCTCCCCTCCTCCCCCATATATGTACTTACCAGATAGTCCCAGCTCCCAGGGAGCTTATATTCTATGAAGAAAACAATATGTAAATAGTTCTTACTATTACTTTAAAGTTCACAAAACACTTTACTTATATTATCACATTTGATCCTCATGACAGCTCTAGAGGTAGAGGCTATTAATATCCCAATTTTAAGGTTGAGGAGACTAAGTCTGGACTTTAAGTGACTTACCACACAGTGTCTAAGGCAGAATTTGAACATTATCTTCTGCTTCCAACTCTAACACTTTATTCATTGTGCCATCTGGCCACCTTTGTTTAAATATATGCAAAGCACATGTAAATGTAAGGTTTGTCCCCCCAAAACAAGTAAGTTTGAGGGGAAGCCCACTAGAGGGTTTTAGGAAAGACTTCTTATAGAAAGTGGCACTTTAATGAGCTCCAAAGGAAAAGAGGGAGTCTCAGAAACTGTGAGAAATGAGTATCTCCAACTATGGAGAAGAGCTTGTAGAAAGGATCAGAACCAGAAGCTAAGCTTGTCATATCTGAGGATCAGCAGGAAGGGCAGGCTGGTAGGATTGTCAAGTACGTGGAAGGCAGTAAGGGGTGATGGGGAATCTCCCATGTAACAGAAATAATGCCGATCCCATTTTCTCTCTGATTTGCCATTGCTCCCCTATGCCTCAGAGATAGCGTGAATATGCAAGTAAAAAGCTCTTCTTCCTTTTGGGGCAGGTCTTTGGTTTTGTTATTTGACTTTTTTTTGGTTTGTTTCTTTTAGCATTAAACAAAATGTTTATCAAAAAGTCTAATGGAAAATAATTAAATTGCAGAAATTCGCCTTCCTATTAAAAAGAGATCTCAATTAACTGACCCTATCCTTCCTTCCTGAGCTTAATTAGCAGAGGGAGATCCCTGGCAAGCAGATCGGTTCACCGAAGATAATGACAATCACTTCAGGAGCCCATGTAATGCGCTCAAGCAGAAATTCATTAAATGATCCACCAGGATCTTGAAACAGCTAATTAGGCTTTCAGAGCAACTCTAACTTACAAACAGGGAGGACTTTAAGAAAATTGCCTAGAGATGATGTGGCTACACATATCCATCCAGCTGTGGATATTCCACATCTTCCTCTGACTACTTGAAAAAAAATAATACATGGCTTTACCTTATTCTTGTTCATTATTTCAGTTTACTAAAGTTGATTCTGCCAGCTAAAACATCTACATTCATCTTGGTAAGTCTAGGTCCAATTAATTGTCACTGGACTGATATTTATCAGGGTTTCTCACCCACTCTCCTACATAATGGTGATATTCAAGCCTCTCTTCCTTCTCTGATCTTTAGGGTTTAACTTTTCCTAAAAGGAGACAAAACTGCCCTGAATGAAGCTTCCTGGTCACCAAGAGACATATAAAAAAGGAACCCAGGTTCCCGGGATGTGGTAGATTTCTGAAAGCTCAATGTGGGGGAACAGCCCTTTCTACAAGTGGGCTCTCACTAAATGTCTCTTCAGAATGGCCACGGGCCCCCAAACTTCCTTGCCAATGGTCACACCTGCTGTTATGTGTCAGACACAGGTCTTGAAAACCTTAAAATAGGAATTGTTAGCCTGTTTTCATGTCTGTTACACACACACACATTTGCAGTCTGGTGGGACTTACAGTTACCTTTACATTTTACAATTACAGTTGCCTAATCATTTTTAAATAATGGAAGGAAATGTTAAGTTTCAGTTAGAAGTAAATGAAAATAAGGATACAACACTTTTTCCCTTATCTGAGTTCACAAACCTCCTGCAATCTATACATGGACCAGGTTAAGAAAATCTGCTTAGAATGAGGTATATATGATTTCCCCATCTTCCTTTATACTTCTTGGGTTTCAAGCAGTCATTGAATGGAACTTTGGCAGGAACAGATACATAAATGAATGTCTAATCAACATCAAAAGGAATAAATGAAGAAAATAAGGTAGAAACTATCAAGAATAGCTGTCTGGTCTGTTAAGCATCCAACTTTCTCTGCAAAAATGATTCCTGAGAAGAGGAAAAGAAAGAAAAAGCTTGTTTAGATTGTGGGGGCATGTTACATAACAATTTTACCTCTATTTATGAGAAATTATCCCTTCCCCACAGAATTCCCCTAAGTCGGGATCAGCGAACTATAGATTAGTCTACTGCTTGCTTTTGTATTGAAAAATGTGAAAAGGCAAAAAACATTCAAAACCGCTTGCACAGAAGTAGATCTGGGTCCTCCAACTATAGTTTGCTGATCTTTGCTCTAAGCAACAAATATGTACAAAACAATAATAAATCTGTGGGATGCATTGAGGCAACTTAGAGTAATTCTGGTTTGGTCCAGATCTCTGACTTCATTGGTTTGGGGGAATTTCTGGGATGGGAACTATCTCTACCAAATAGAAATCATCAATCACTTATAAACTTAGAAATTTTTCTTGGGACCTCAATAAGTTAGCTAACTTGACCAAGGTCACACAGTCAGAAGAAGGATTTAAACCCAGGTCTTTTCTAATCCTCAGAGTAGAACCAGACAAATTTCTTTAAAATTCATATTTTGGCACATATAAGGTGAGAACTAGAAATGATCCTTAGGCAACTGGGTTATTATGTCTTTTGAGTCATGTCTGACTCTTTGTGACCCCATGTGGCGTTTTCTTGGCTGAGACATTGGAGTAGTTTGCCTTTTTATCCTCCAGTTCATTTTTACAGAAGAGGAAACTGAGGAAGACATGGCTAAGTGACTTGCCCAGCATCACACAACTAAGTGGTAGAGGCTAGATTTGCACTTGAGTCTCTCACTCCAGGGCCAGTACTCCATCCATTGTACCATCTAGCTGACTCTTACTTTACAGGTGAGCAAACTGAAATTTTGAGTGTTTGACTATCTCAGGGTCATTCAGATAGAGGTGGATTCAAGATTAGAATTTGATATTTTGAATTTCTCAGCCTAGGGCTCTTTCCACAGGCATGACCCCTTTCTATGACAGCCCCCCCCAACATTATTAAGCTTTATGTTTAAATAAATTAGTTATGTTTCTTTTTGCCAGGCTCAATTGTTATCAGGGGTCTTAAAAGTGTCTAGACTCATATTCCCCAACTGTTGATAGAACTGATCTGCTCTTGAAGCCTCAGCTCATGGAATCAGCAAAGCAGCCACTTTGATGGTGGCAAAGGTTTCTGCTTTTAAGTTAATGGAAGCTTCATTGCCTGGTGTGTCAGAGATGCTGTTCCAACATGTCCCATTAGACTCCTGCATTCCATTCTCCACTTTGGGATGAATGAAATGCCCTGTGGGGCAGACCCTCTGATCCTGGAGGGAGGGGCTGCATTCTCCCATGTACCACCTCCTCTGGGTCAATGTCATGGATAAAGACACAGTGAGAAGGGGATCAGGGAGCTTAACCTGTATGCTCTGTTGAGCATTTCTACTTTGGAGGGAAAAAATGAAAATTAAGGAACCGAGGGCCAGAAGAAATCAAGCATAGCACTACCAGATTGCTGGATGAGGCTATTTTAAGGTTTGCTTCATCAGCTCATTTATATCGGAATATGAATCAGATAGCAATAAAATAAAAATATAATAGCAGTCTTTTTTTCTGTTCCTTAAAAAAAAAATCAGTTCTCAGTGACTACCTCCCTGCTCCCACTACCTCCCTGGTAAGAAAGAGATGCAGTTAATTAAAGCAAACCAACAAGGTGGCCATATATTATAATAATAATTTAAAAAAAAACAGATTTAGAGTTAAAAAAAAAGATCTGGGTTCAAATCCTAGTTTTGCTACTTCCTACCTGTGTGATTCTGAGTAAATCACTTAGCTTTTCTGGGCCCTGCCTCAGTTTCTCCATGAGCAAAATGGAGGTGCTGGTTAGATTAGTGATGTCAAACTAAAGAAGTAAATCATTCATTTATAAAGATTCCTGCAGGCCATGTATTGACTAGAAAACTACAAATTGACATTATCTGTGTTGTGTTGTACTTTTATTTTGTTAAATACAGCCCAATTAGATTTTAATCTGACAGGAGCTTTTTGACACTTCTACTCTAGATGACATCTAAGATCTCTTCATGAAGTAGAAGTTCAGTAGTAGGTAATAGGTACACAACCTTCCTGATCATCTAGGCTCAGAACCATGGAGTTATCCTTGACTTCATCTTCCATACCCAAAAAACCACCAATCTGTTTTATTCTAACTTTATAACATCCTGTATTTTCCCCTTCTCTATATTCACACACAGCCATAACCCTAGTTCAAACCCTTATTAGTATTGTTTAGTCATGACTCTTAGTGATCCCATTTGGGTTTTCTTGGCAAAAATACTGGAGCATTTGCCATTTTCTTCTCTAACTTATTTTATAGATGAGGAAACTAAGACAAAACAAAGTTAAATTATTTTCCCAGAGTCACAGAACTAGAAAGTATCTGAGGCTGGCTTTGAACTCGGGTCCTGTCCAACGCGTCTCCTAGCTGCCCCATTTTTAACTCTAGTTCCAGTCAAACTGAATTAATAGCATTCCATACCTTGATCCAAGTTGTTTCCTATTCCTGGAATGCCTTCCCTCCTCCATCTCTCATAACCCTTATCTCCCTCCAAAACTCAGGCCCCCTTTGTGATATTTTCCCAGATGCCCCAGTTGGTACTTTTCCATATTCATCCCTCATACTAGTACTCCCCATTCTTGGCTTACTTATATTGTATTCTTCCCTCCCTGCCCCAACCCCACTTTAGGATGTAAGCTCCATATATCTTGGAGTCTTATGTTGAATGAGATGGGGAAAGATGAAGAAAGGAGAATATTATCTTCCACAATTGCCCAAGTCTAACTCACTCACTCACTCACAAAAATAATCTTGATTTGAGGACATTTGCTGTCAGGAACATGTGTCTCTGTGATATCCTCTGAAATTAAAATTTATTTGGGGTTTTAGAATTTCCAAAATGTAGCAGTTTCTTTCACATTTCAAGTGTCTATTATAATAATAGCCAGTATTTGTACAGCAATTACTGTGTTCCAGGCACTATACAAATATTATCTCATTTGAGTCTGACAGCAGCTCTGGGAGGTACATAGGTGCCATTATAATCCCCATTTGACAGACGAGGAAAGAGAAACAAGCACAAGTTAAGTGACTTGTCCACTGAAGCACCTTACCATCCCAAGCTCCCGTTAAATCGAACTAAATTAAATTAATGACCACTTGGAGTGATGGTACAGTGGTAACTCATCCGTCATATTAGGAATCAGACTGGATGATCTCTGAGGACCCTTTCTATCATAAGAGGCTGTGTTCTTTTGTTCACTGGAGGCTCCGGGCTTTGAAAAGCAGGGCGAGCTCTTGTTCTCTCCCTGTTGTTAGCTAGTTGTCACAGCCTGTATCTCAGGGTTTACAACTTCCCAGGAAGCTATTGAGGGACTCCCAGGAAGCTTAGGTCTCTCTCTATTTAATCTCTCCCTCCAGGGGATGGGCTTTCTCCTTCCTCCTTCCTGAGTGGCCAGAGCAGAAAGATCCCCTGGGATGTGACATTGACAAACCCCCTTCTCTTCTCCAATCTCATCACCTAATCAGGACATTGTTACCTGGGCAACTAATCAGCTTCTCTCTTGGTCTGAGCCTTCTCTTCTTCTCTTTCCTCCTCCCCAAATCTCTTTCTGATGAAGAGGTTATTAGCCTGCAATAAGTTTCTTTACAGAAACACATCTTTGAGCAATTTCAAAACCAAACTTCCTACAGAAAACTTTAAAAATTGTAGTCTTAAAGGGACCAGGTTCTTAAACCTTTAAACACTATTTTTACATGTTTTTTTAATACATTGTTTTTCTCAAACAGTCTTTAGTAAATTAAGACAAATCTTATTGTCTAGTTTTCACTTTAAAGGGAAGAAACTGAGGTTTTATACATTGTTTTTCTCACAACAGCCTTTAGTAAATTAAGTTACTTTATTTTATTGCCTAGTTTTCACTTTAAAGGGAAGAAACTGAGGCATTAGAACACAGAACAGAAACATTTTGTTGAAAAAGAGAATGGTATAATTAGCATGGAGTGATAAGGGCTTTGTTCCACTTTATTCTGGCATATTTCATGATGTAACTCTGATTTTCTGGCTCTTCATCTGGTTTAAAGTGCTCCATATATCTTGGGATCTTGTATTGAATGAGGCAGGGATGGATGAAAGAAAGGAGAATATTGTTTCACTCTTGCCCAGGTTTAATGAATTCACAAAAGTAATCATGATTTGAAGATATTTGCCATCAGTGGGCATGTATGTATCTCTTCTGATAGTTTATATGCTGATACAGATAAAGCGAAACTCAAGTTTTCCATGTTCTGCTCTGTCACCTAGGGATCTTTGAAGGATCAGAAATGAGATATTGGATCTACTCCTTTCTCTTCCGTTTCTCTCCTCCCCAAAACTTAGTCTACCAGCACCAGTATTAGAATAGAGCTAAGTCTTTATATAGATACATAGATGGCACCTAAGGTTCCTTGAAGGGAGTCAAGGATTCTAAGAAATTAAAATGAGGAAGGAATGTTTTCGAGGACCTAGGCATGGAAGGTAAAAGGCTGTGCTGAGTGAATTCTAGGAAGAACTAGAAACTTATTAGCCAATACAGGAGGCTAACGATTACTATGGAGGATACATGTTTTCCTGGTCCAAATTCCAGCCTAGAATAATAGATAAAAATGCTAAATTTCATCAAAAAATGATAAAGATGGGGTTAGGAATCGGGAATAAGCACTTGAACGTCCATCCAAGCTAAGCTGTGACCAGATTCTAGTTATAACTAGAGTTGGAAAGGCTCGCAGAGGTCATTTCGTCCAGTTCCCTTATTTTAGAGTGAATTAGGACTCAAAATCCCAGTTAGTAAGTGATAGAGATAGGATTTGAACCAGGTCCTCTAATTGCAAAGCAAATATTCTTTCAAATGTACCACAGTGCCTTTCTCAAAGATCCTGAATGTTGTAAGACAAAGGCATCTATTTCTAGTTTTTAAAAACTCACATCCCTGAAAACAATCCCTTCTATCAAATACATGGCACTATCTCTAAAAGGCATCACAGATTGTTTCCTTGGCTTTCCCCTGGACCATTCCTAGCCACAGATTGTTTCCTTGGCTTTCCCCTGGACCATTCCTAGCCAAACAATTATATTACTTGAATTCACCCCTTCACAGAACCAGTAAACTTCACATTTCTGTTTTGTTCACACACACACACACACACACACACACACACACACACACACACCCTTTCTGAGGGCCCCCAATATAACTATCACTGCCAAACTTTTACTAGGTATTTGTTTCTCAAGAAAAAAAGATATCAACCCACAGAACCAGCTGTGGCAGGAACAGGGGATAAGGAGAACCAGGGATGAAAGTATCAACCCACCATCTGCCTGGGATATGAGATGCTCATAGTGTATAGTCTAGTGAGGTTTGGGACTGAGGGTTCAGAGAAAGTAAAGCGATCATTTGTCACCCGATCCCACTCTGTGGATTCCCAGCTTTTCTTTGAAGGGCAAATCCTGACCCTTGATAGGAATTGTGTTCCCACTGACATCCATGCCAGGGTCATAACTGGACCACTAAGTGCAGTTGAGTTTTTCTCCTGAGTCATTTAATTTCCAGCCTACTGTGTAAACTGTTCATCTTTGCAATAACAACAACAAAAAATCAGAGCTGGAACTGAAGCCGAGTCTTTCAATTTTCCTTTGCGCAGAGTTCCTGTAATCATTTACAGTAGAAATAAAGCTGTTGCTTCTTTTGTTGTGATGGAGATAGTTTGGGATAGGGGGAAGATTAAAAAACAACAACCAAGTCCTTGACTGGAAATAAATACTATAATTACCTTGGCTCTAAGAAGAAGAAAAAAACAAACTTTAGGAGGTATGGATAGCCTCACTTGGTGAAATGATAACTGATACAGTCTGACAGGAATTGTGGACACTGTGTTCTTAAACAGAGTTGATGTCTCACTTCTTTGGAAAGTGAACAGTTTTCTTCTCCCTGGCTCCAGTTTATGTTTAGCTTAAAAATCCAAACCGTGGTTTTTTATTATTATTATTATCATCTGAAAGAGCCAAAATGGCTTTTAAAATGGACTTCCTATTCTTTGGAATTCTCTTCCAAGAGCCAGAAGATTAGGAAGGCCCTGTACACATTTTCCAATATATTTTGATATTTTGGTGATAAAATATGAACAAAGTACTCCCTCTCCTTCTCTTTTCCTCTCTCCCACTCTCCCCCCCCTCTCCTTCTCTTTTCCTCTCTCCCACTCTCCCCCCCCCCACTCTTTTTCTCTCTCTTCCTCCCCATTTTGTTTTACCCTCAATGGAAAGAAAGTCTCTAACAAGAGCTTTAAGCCAATAGAAAAAAAAATCCCCTGCATCAACTCTGTAACACTTAAGAGGGAGTTTTTCAAAGAGGAAATTAGTCTCTTCAACAGATTTTATTCTCGTCACCAGGACCCCATGTTAATCGATTGAGAGCTTGAAAGGACCCTCAAGGCCATCTCATATTACAGATAGAGAAACTGAGGTTCAGAGGAATTGAGTGGTTGGTCCACGATCATAGTGTCAGATGCAGGATTTGAACCTGGATCCTGTCCACTATGCCACGCTGTGTCTCAGACTGGCTTGCCATCAAAAAGCATCTTAAGGAAGAGGATTGAGGTGGGACCTTGGAACTCGGCATGGTACTTGGCATTTATGTGAGCCCAGAGCTGAACTCCGGTTGGCTCATCAGGCTGGAAAGACTGAGGTAGAGTTCTGGGATTTTGGTGCTCCAGAATTCTATTTTTTAAAATTTATTCTTCCAGAGAATTGCTTTCCAAGGCAGCCCTTTCTATTTTTTAGATGACTAATTCTTAGGAAGTTTTTCCTCCTATCAAATCTAAATTTGCCTCTTTGTGGTGGCCACCAATTACTCTTAGTCCTGCTCTCTGGAGCCAAGAAGGACAAATCTAATCCCTTTTTCAGGTGATAATGATCATATTCCCTTTATCCTTCCTTCCTCCAGGCTAAAAGTCCCAGGTTCCTTCAAATAATTCAATTCGTCATGCAAGCATTTATTAAGCACCCAGTACATGCCAGATCCTGGGAATGCTAAGCACTGAGGAAGAAAATAAAATAAATCAGACCCTATCCTCAAGGGCCATATATGATACTGGGTTGGAATAATACAGAGAGAAATAAAATAAATACAGAGAGATAAATAAATATAATGTATATAAAATACAAATATAGAGTAATGGGCTGGATACAGCTTGGAAAGAATTAACTTCTGGGAGAATCAACTAAAACTATCTGTAGGGTGTTAAGCCCTAAAAAAAGATACTAAGAGAAAGAGGTGAGATGGAGAATTTTGAGTAGAATCCACATGCAAAAACATGGTAACAGGATGTCATAGTATGGAGGGAGATGATATTAGACATGCTGTTTTGGAGAAGTGTTCTGTCCTCATTCCTTACCCTAGATTTGTAATTTTTTTCAGTGGGGTATAGAAGCTCTGCATTAACATAGACCATAACTGTAATTTTTAATCTGAGAGTTTCCTGGTTAAGTGACTTGGTCAGGGTCACACAGTCAGTCTCTTAGAGATGGGATTTGAGTCCAAGTTTTCCTCATTCTAAGGCAGACCCTTTCTTCACTTCTCCTTCCTTGTCTTTTTAATTAAGCACAATTGATTGAAATAGTTCTTTAAATTCACTGATTTTTCCTTCTTTCTCTTTTCTCCTCCACATAAAACATGTAGAGTGGTATATGCAGAGTATTTTTAAACTGTTCATTTCTGAGTTCCTGCAAGATGTGGGATCTTTAGAAGCTTTTGAACAAGGCACTTCTGAGCAAGGGCAAATGGAGGTGATTGAAGAATACCCCAAGAATTCCCCAGCAAGATTTGTTGACTAATTTTGAGTTTTCTTTTTTATTTATCATAAGTTGGCAGAGAATCATGGCACCCTCGGTGTGCAGGTAGAGCCAATGTTGCCCAGAACCTGAAGGATCCCTTGCTAGGAAGGAAGGCCCTGTTGGAAGCTACACTCACCACCACCCCTCCCCCTATGTCAGCACATGCAATTAATGTACTGACACATAACTCACTTGCCACCCTTACTCCCCAAAGCAAGTCTCAACCTAGCTCCTCATTATTCAACTCAAAACAGAAGGCATTTTATTCTCCATCCTGTAAGAGGCATGTGGACTTTTAAAAGCCCCCAAAAGGGGTCATCCAAAGGCAAATAGTGTTTGCCAGTGACTACAGAAGCTTCCACTCTGCTTAGCAGGGTCCAAGTTGGACTTCAAAGACATGCTCAAATAGAGAAAATCCCTTTCTTAGACCTATTCTTTCTTACTTCAAAGACCTGAGATCTCTGACATTTATTATCTGCATGACCTTCCCCAAGCTTATTGTCTAATAATGTAAACAGCCATGGATCTGCAGAGAAGTGAAATAACATGGTAGACAATTTGGAGTCACAGGACCTGGATTCAAATTCTGTTTCTTCTACCTCTTATTATCTATTTGCTCTTGTTGTTCTTAAGACTCAGTTTCCTCATCTGTAAAATATGAGGGTTGAGATCCTTCCAGCTCTAGATTTATGGTCCTCTGTTTTCTTCTCTCCCAACATAGATTGTAACCTCTCTAAATTTAGTGGGTGATCCTTACGAATTATTGTAACTCAAAAATTTTCCACCCTATTGTCAACTTGGTAATGAACCTCTCTAAACTTAGTCTGTTTGGTCTTCGGACAAGAGATCTTTCACCAGGTTTATATCTCGACTTGTCAGAACATGGCTGTAATAAAGATCCATGATCATTTCCATGTCACTAAAGGAAAACTTTAGTAAAGGTCTTAGGTTCAGAAGGTACAGCAAAGAAACAGATATGGAATCACAGAAGCACAGAATCCAAAAATCCAGAGGGAGAGCTCAGAGGTCACGGAGTCCAACTCATTCCTGAGAACCAATCTCCCTTTACAACATGTCTAACTTTTGATCATCCAGCTCTTGACTGGAGACATCTAAGAGGGAACCTTCAGATATAACCCATTCCACTTTGGGAGCTAATCAATGAGCTAATCAGTAAGCATTTATTAAATATCTTCTTTGTTCTAGGCACTGGAGATGGAAATATGAAAAAGAAAAACCCTGAACATAGGAAGCTTATAATCTAATGGGGAGAGACCACATGGCAAAAAGAAACTGAACAAGAGAGAGGTAGGGCGAGTACCCAATCTGGGACGTGGTGAAGAAGTTCAAAGGCATGTAACCAGGTGGGAAATGCAGAAATGGCTGACCTTAGTGCCCTTCTCAATTGGAGGTTTCAGTAGGACCTCTTCATTCTATTCTTCAATCAAAGGAGCAGAGGATATTGCAATCAAAGGTTTTTTGGTCTTGCAAGATAATGAGATTTCTGATTATATGGTGGGGAATTCCAAAGGAATCCACGGGAATAACTGTAATGGTCATCAATTTGTCTCTTTGTAACATCTATTTATTGTTCTCTGTATTAGTCCTTTCAGGTCAAACCAAACAGATGCAGTTCTTCAAATACTCATGGCAGCTCTTTACCATTATGATTGGCTTCCTTTGGATTCTCTCCAACTTAACGATATTCTTCCCAAAAGAAAGACCTCATAACTGAGCACAATGACTTCAGTTGTGGTCTAACCAAGGCAGAATCCAGCACCATGATCACTTCCTTCTTTCTGGTCACTATTGCTTTTGTTAGTGAAGCCCAAGATAGCGTTAGGTTTTTTTGCCTGCTGTTATTATATTCTTGACTCATATGGCACTCATAGTCCTCTAAAATCCCATATCTTGCTGTGTATCATGCCCTTTCTTCCTTAGACTCATGAGACTAATTTTTTTTTAAACCCAAGTATAAGATTTTTATTTCTATTACATTTCATCTCCTTGGATTCAATCCAGTGTTTTGCCTGTCATTGATTTAGAGCTAGAAAAGAGCTTAGAGACCATTTAATCCAAACCCTTCATTTTACAGATGAGGAAACTGAGGCTTACAGGGGTAAGTGACTTTTCTATAATCACAGCTAGTAAGTAGCAGAGGCAGAATATTAACTCAGATCTCCAAACTCTAAAATTGAATATTGTTTCCACTCTATCTGCTTTTCACCTGCAATATTGATGAAGATACCACCTAAGCCTTTTTTAAAGTTAATGATGAGAAATTTTAAATAGGATAGGACCAAACATTTATCCCTAATGTACTTTACTAGATTCTCCTTTCCAAGTTTAGATCTGTTAATAACGACTTTGAATCTGGCCATTCAAACAATCCTAAATCCATCTGACAATATTATTGCCTTACTCACATGTCTCCATCTTGCTTATAAGAATAGAATGATATATTTTATCTAATGTTTGACTAAAATGAACCTTGACTACATAATTTCCCTGATCTACCAATCAAGAAATTCTCACAAAAGACAGAAATAAAATTAATCTGACAAGACTTGTCTTTGATCAAGTTATTCTTAGTCTTTGTGATCACTGTTTCTTTGTCTAGATGTTCACTAATCATATCTTTCATGATACATTCAATATGCTTCCCAGGAATTAAAATTGAGTTCACTGGTCTATAATTTATTATCTTATTCCCTTTCTTCCATTGAAAATTGGTACTCTATAGATTCTTCAAGATCACTGATGGTGGCTCAGCAATTTCAATGGCCAAGTCCTTAAGTGCCCAATAATATTTTCTTTCTTGTCCACATGATTTCAATTCATCAAAGTCTATGTGGAGCTTTCTTATGTTCTCTTCACTTATTATGGGTATCAACTCCCTCTTAGCTAGTTCTGTCCTTTGCCATCCAAAGGTCATTCCCCTTGAGAGAAGAAAAAAGCAAAATAATAATTGGACTGCAATTTTCTTCTCTCTGTTATCAATTATTGTTCCATTCTCTGTGGGATGTGGTTCTATGTCATCATACACTCATAGGACCACAAAGCTAGAAGAGCCCTTAAAAATTCTCTATTCTAATCTCTACATTTTACAGATGGCGAATTCAGACCCAGAGAAACCAATGGACTTTTTCTAAGATCAAAAAGCCACTTATGGGCAGGTTTGAGACTTTTCTTTCTCAAGTCTCTTTGTGTCACACCAGAGACTCCACAAGAGAAAGCTAGCCCTAAAAATCGGGATCTTGTACCATGCTCTGAAGAGCAGATGATTGAGAAAGTATGTCACTGTCTATATATGATAGCCAGGTTAGAACATAAATATTATTCAATTTTTTTTGCACTCTAAAATATTTTAGAGAGTCCTAAGATACTACTTTTAGAAGAATAGTTAATTATACTTATAGTCCAGACCATAAATTGTTTTTAAAAAATGTTGATTTGCATTGATGGATAGATTTCTCTTATGGGGACTGTCCTATCTAAATGAAATCAAAGATCTTGTCCAATTATGTAATATTATGGTAAGAAATCATAGTAGAGTGGAGAGATACCTGGCCTGGAAATATCTCAATGTTGTCATTAACTGGTAGTTTGACTTTGAAAAAGTCAGTTAGTCTTTCTAAGTCTCAGTTTCCCCTTCTATATAATGTAGGAATTCTTAATCTTGTTGCATGTTATAAACCCCTTTGGCAGACTATTGAGGTCTGTGGATCCTTTATCAGACTAATGTCTTTAAATGCCTAAAATACAGAGTTTAAAATTATGAAAGGTAAACAATTATATTGAAATAGCTATCAAAGTACTTAATTTTAAAAAAAGGAAAAAAATTAATGGACCATCAGTCAAGAACATCTGACTTAGGTGACCTCTTAGCCCATTTCTACCTAGGATGACAGGATGCTTCACCATTGCCCAGGGTAGAGGCAGCAATCACTGACAAGAGAGAACACCAAGTAATCTGACATTTATTTTGCTTCTGTGTTTTTGCTTAGAAATGTATAATTGGAAATAGATTGGTCCAAATTATGGTTAGTATGCTTTTTTTTTACATATGAAGGTTTTTCACTTATATTTTCTAGAACTCCTACAAATAATTCTTCCACTCATATGCACCTGATGATTATTAGCAAGCCTTGCCAATCTAACCCGATCCCCTTCCATTAATCTTTTAGGAGAGCTAATAATTATCATAACTTCATTCTCCTGGTCTAATTTCTCACTCATCCTCCTAGGTTTCAACACAATCAATTTAGAGATGGAGAATTCTTTAGAAGATATCTAATCCATCCCCCTCATTTTATGTTTAATGAAACCAAAATCCAGAGGGCATAAGACACTAGTCCTACTAATATAATAGCAAATGACAGAGTTAGAATTTGAACATAGATCCTCTGACACCAAGTTAGATGGACTTTCCATTGTTTCAGGCTACCTCCCTTTGCCATAACTGATTAGTACTCATTCCTTCTGAACCCTGAACTCTGTGGCCCACTAGCTGTTTATATAATTAGACACTTAGTTCAGAGACATTAGAACTAATATTTATATGAGAAAATTCTCTGCATAGACTCAAAACTTTACAAAAACTTGTGACTTTCCAAAGGATATGAACAGACAATTTTCAGATGAAAAAATTGAAACTATTTGTAGTCACATGAAAAGGTGCTCCAAATCACTATTGATCAGAGAAATGGAAATTAAGACAACTCTAAGGTTCCACTACACACCTGTCGGATTCGCTTAGATGACAGGAAAAGATAATGCGGAATGTTGGAGGGGACGTGGGAAAACTGGGACACTGATACATTGTTGGTGGAACTGTGAATGGATCCAGGTATTCTGGAAAATGATTTGGAACTATGCTCAAAAAGTTATCAAAATGTGCATACCCTTTGACCCAGCAGTGTTTCTACTGGGCTTATATCCCAAAGAGATATTAAAGGAGGTAAAGGGACCTGTATGTGCAAGAATGTTTGTGGCAGGTCTCTTTGTAGTGGCAAGAAACTGGAAACTGAGTGGATGCCCATTAATTGGAGAATGGCTGAATAAATTATGGTATATGACGGTTATGGAACATTATTGTTCTATAAGAAATGATCAGCAGGATGATTTCAAAGGGGCTTGGAGAGATTTACATGAATTGATATGAAGTGAAATGAGCAGAACCAGAAGATCATTTTACAGGGCAATAATAAGATTATATAATGTCTGTTTGTCCATCTGTCTATCTATCTTTCCATCCATTTATCTATCTATTATGTCTGTTTATCATTCTATCTACTTATCTATCTATTCATTCTTCCATTTGTCTACCTATCAATCTTTCTACCCACCTACTTACCTATGTATCTAATTATTTATCTATCCAACTTTCTAAATCTATAAAGATGTGTAAATAAAAGAGAGAAAGCATTAAAAGGAGTTTTGGTTGAGAATAAGATGCCTCAGGACCAATTGGCAAACTTTTTTCTTTGGAGAATGTAATAACAGCTATTTGAATTAAATTTGTTTACATTGATACAATAGAAACCTTGATTTAAAAAAAAATCAGAATAAAAAAATCAAGCGATAACCAAAGCAATCAGAACTGGATGTTTTTTTTTTTTCTTTCCTGAAACATTTTCCCATTGGTTAATGCACTTGCAGTCCTCTCTCAAAGGACCTTGGGCAATGATGGTATAGGATAAACAAAGCTCTAAGAATGAGTTCTGGGCTGCGTGGGCCATATAGGGTTGCAACTGAATGTGAAACAGCAGGTAGTCATCAAGGAGGTTTATGTGAAACCAAATCAATCAGAAACTGCAGGCCCCGGGAAACGGCTTCTTTTCATGCAGGGCCAGATCCTTCTCTGACGTAAATCTCAGGGAATTATCCCACATATGGAAATTATCCCCATGGACTTGTGTGGGATAGAAACATGAGGAACAGTTGAGGGAACTGGGGATGTTTAGCCTGGAGAAGAGAAGTCTTGGGGGGTGGGAGGCATATGATGGCTGTCATGGGGAAGGGGGATTCAGGATTCAATTTATTCCACAGTACTCTGGAGGATAGAACATGGTCCTTGAAGGAGCATAAGAAGTCTGAGAAGTGAGGAGGACTACGTCCCTGGAAATATCATTCTGGACCAAATGGAAAAGAGAAACACTGGCCAAAGAAAACAATTAGTTCGTTAGTTATCAGGACAATGCTTAAGATGAGAACTTCTTAATAAAAAACAAAAGTCGCACATTTTCAAATTCTCCTTAACCAATAGTCCAGATGAGTTGGTCAGAGTTCATCTTCTCAGTTTATGTATGATAACAAATGGTAGTTAACTACTGAGGCCATTTTCTTCTTCACCTTTTAAATATCTCTAATCTTTTCTTCTAAGACTAGCATAAACAGTTGAAAATTGATTATTATACTGCTGGATTTGGACTCAATCAATCCAAGAAAGATATTTTAAGAGTTAGTATTTCTAGAAGTGCTTTTGTTTTACAAAATACTTTACATGTATTTTCCATTTGATTTTTTAAAAGCCCTGATAGGTAAGGGTTATTATTTCACACCATTTTGTTGAGTAAACTGAGGCAGACAGAAGATAAATGACTTGCTCAGAGTCGCATAGCCAGCAGTGTCAGAGGAAGGTCTTCCTGGCTTATAAGTCCAAACCTCTTACTCATTTACCTATTTGGCTGCCTGTAATTAGCCTAATAATTAGCACTGTTTGGAAAGTGAAATGAGCATCCTCTCAAAGCAATGAGTTCCCAGTCATTACAAGGGTTCAGGGAGGGGTTGGTTGTAAAAATAAAGTGGTATGTGATTTTGTAGTAATAATAATAAACATAGTTCTATACAGTTTACAAAGGATTTTACCCACCTTTTTTATTTGATCTTTACAACCACCGTTCCAGATAGTTGCTATTATTATCCCAATTTTACAAATGAGAAAACCGAGGCTTCCAGGAATTAAATGATTTGTTGAGAGTCCCACAGGATTTGAACTCAGTTTCTATGTCTGACTCCATGTCTAATGTTATTTTCATGATCTCATCATCATAGAAACATGCTATGTGGCAGGTTTTTTGTTTTGTTTTGACCATTTTGTGTGTTATTGTTTTGACCATTGGGTGTGTTGTTTTGACCATTTTTGTGTTCCCTCTGGGAAATCTGGTGTAGCCAATGGGCCCCTTCTTAGAGTCATGTTTTTGAATTATTGAAAGAAATGCTAGATTTCAATCAGAGATCAGTAAAAATAAAGATGTCATTTTCCTCTCAACTAAATTCATTGACCCCTTGAATCTTAACTATCAATTCTCTAACAGGAATCTTTGTCATAGAGGGTGGAATGATTTTGTATCTTTAAGATTCTTCATTTATAAAATTTGTTTCTAGTCAAATGAGTGTCAGTTATACACCTCAGTTATTGAGATTAGATAAAGATGACCATACTCACTAATAAACTGATTAAATCATTTGTTAGATGGTATAAATATATGGTAGTCTATATGTGTGCAGCTTCATCCATAGTCATCACCTAGGACCCAGGATTTCCTAAGATCTAAAAATATATTATAACAGATGTCATAAGACCATTTATCTACTGTCAAGCACAATCTAGAGCCAACTGTCCTGGTGGAGGAGCCCCAAAAGATGGGAAACCATAAATGTTAGCTTCTTAAACAGTATACAACATGAACAGACAATACACACACACATACACTAGTCTCATGCCAATCAGGTCACAGTATCCAAGGATAACATTAATGGGAACAAACACTTTGTGTGACAAATTATGGATAATCATTAAAGTCTGATACACTCCTAAGCCTGGCATTAAGTCAAACTTATTTCCCATTACTCCTCTTTGAGGACTCTTTGTTCCAGTCAAACTGGTTTTAAGAACTGAATCTGCCATCCATAATGGCTAGAATGCCATCTCCATCTCTGAAAGTCCTTCAAGATTCATCTCGGATGCCGCCACCCATGGGAACCCTTCCCTAATTTCTCTAGTTGCATTCAAATGATTGTATTATTTATCTTTTTGCATGCTGGCTCCTCTCTCTCCACCCCTGAAGATTGTAAGCTCTGGGAAGGCATGGTTTTTTGCAACTAGTAAGCAACTATTATGTGCCAGGTGATGGGCTGAACACTGGGATACAAAATATCATGAATAGGACAATTCCCCTATCTTAGAGGAAATGTTATATTCAAACAGCATAAGGGATTAAATATGAACAAGTACAAAATGATTAAATGAAGCTTTATTTGAGAAGGAGGATACTAGCAGCTGATTGGGAGGGATATCAGGAAAGACTTCATGTAAAAAAAGTGTTTATTGAAATTGCATCTTAAAGGAAACTGGAGGTCAGGAAGTACATAGAGGCACAGCCAGTGCAAAAGTATGGAGATGGGAAATGAGAGTGCTATGTGGGAGGATCAGAGAGAGAGCCAATCTGACAATGTAGTAGAGTGTAGGAAGGGGAATAATGTTGAATGCCGAAAAGATTGCTTAGAGTAAAGGTTGGGAAGAGCTTTAAAAGCTGAAGAGGCAATCTTACATTTGATATTAAGAGCCATAGGGAATCACGAGTGTTAACTGAGTAAGTGAGGGGATGTGGTCAGAAATGCATTTAAGAACAGTCATTTTGACTTTGGAGAGACCACTTAGGAAGAAGTGAGGAATGAAGGGATACCAAATAGAAGACTATTGCAGTAATTCAAGTCTGAATTACGGTGGTACTTAAATGAATAGAGAGAAAGGATGTTATAGAAGAGGGATGCTTAATAACGGTTTGCTGAATTAAATTGAGTTTAATTAGCCAGTCAGGACAGGGCACTGAGGCATTCTCTGATTAAGGGTTCGTGTAAACACATATGTATAAACACAGAAAGAAAGAATTCTGGGGACCCGAGGTTGCACAAGGGAGTATGGTTCTCAGTGAAGAAACAGCAACTTTCTGTTGAAAACTCATTCTCCTTAAGTTCCACGCTAAAGCTACTGTACCACATTGATAGCGGAATAGTAGCAGCAGCTACTATTTTATAATGCTTACTATATTCTAGGTAGCCAAGGGTCTCGATGTACACAATAACCATATCTGGAATCAGGAAGTTCAAATAACGCATCAGACACATAGTAGCTGTGTGACCCTGGGTAAGATAGTTAATATCTATTTACTTAAACCACCGGAGAAGGAAATGGCAAATCACTCCAGCAACTTTGTTGGACCATATTGATATATGGTCCAGAGCATCAAGAAGAATTGGATGTGACTAAATGGCTGAATAACAATGATAGTGTTCTGGGTCCTGAGTTAAGTACTTAATATATTATTTCATTTGGTTATATACACTTAATATATTATTTCATTTGATCTTCACAACAATCCAATGAAGTAGATGTTATCATTATACCCATTTTATAGATGAGAAAATAGAGACAAAAAGCCTTTTCCAGGTAGTTCTCTGTTGCAAGCACAACCAGGGCGGCTTGTTAGCAAGTGCCCATCAAGAGAAGAGTGCTCAGATATAGTAAGTGCTTAATAAATGGTTGTCAAATAGAGATGGGTCAAATTAAAAAGAGTTTATTTTGTACCTTTTGGGATACTTGTTTACTTTAGCTGGAAACTAAAGTCATGTTCCCATAAGACTGCCCAAATCGAGTCAGGAAATAAATGTTCCCCCTCATTCTGACTCACGCCCCACCCGTCTAGCGCGCTATATGGCTACGAAACATGATGGCGATCCAGAAACCAGTCCCACCCTCATGGTGCCAGTAAGATGGTCCTGGGTGAGTCAGGCTGAGTATTCCGTCCCTCTATTTCATCTGTCCCAGAGTACTGGAAAGTCCTCGCCCTTGGAGACCTCAGAATGGTTTCAGAGTCCCCATGACTCATCTTAATGCTTCAATTTGCCTATCATGGGATCACAGGAACTATTCTGAGTGGGAGTTGTTATCTTGGGAGCCTAAAGACAGTGATAGAATTACTTAATCATGTTTCCCTCATTGGCCATGGAATAGACTTGGGGGCATAATTAGTTACCTTCCCCAAACACTACTACCTCTCTCACTTTATTCGTCCCGTTTCCCCCAGCAGTAAACATATTTATGAGCATCTCAGCTAAGAAAGAACGTAATGTTCCCTAATCATGATGTATTCCATACCCATAAGCACTTAAAGGACACCCAGTAATTCACACACAGTTAAAATTAAATTTGGTTCTTCTACTTCAGGGAAAGTATACTTGTTTTCAAGCTCAAAATTAGGGGCTCTTTGGGCAGGAGGTATGTTTTGTAATTAGAAGTTGTGGTATCGTCATTATTATTATTGCCCATAAAAATAATAAGTTCCAGTCTCTCTCATGCATGGGAGAGAGCAGGTTTGTACAAAGCATGCACTGGCCTGTTGGCAAACGTTTACTCAGTGGGAGAGAATGTTTCCTTCTTTATAGCTGGCAGTATGCTCTATCTATCTGTGTCATGCATTGGGAGGTAAGGAAAAGATAGTGGAAGAAAGGGAGAAGAGCTGGGATAAATAGGGGGAGAGCCAATTAAGGATCTGTTGGTAATCAAGAAAATCTGAATTCAAATCCAATCTCAGACACTTTCTAGCTGTGTGTCCTTAAGCAAGTTCCTTAATTCTGTTTGCCTCCATTTTTTCCCTCATCTATAAAATGGGTATGACTGCACCTACTCATCAGATTGTTGTGAGGATCAAATAAAACAATATTTATAAAGTGCTTAGCACAGTAACTAGTACATAGTTACTAGGTACTATCTAGATTATTTAGATACTAGATAAACGTTAGTCACTACTACCACGATTAGTGCTGTTGTTGCTGCTGCTGGACTTAAGAGCATGAGGAAGACCAAGAATATATTCATGTTTCTGATACTGATTGGTTTGAATCATACTGTCTGTTTCTGCCTCTATAAAATGGGACTACCTGCAGAACCAACCACCACCTTATGGGTATGGCTACTGGGGGACTCCAATGAAATAATGTACACAAAAAAAACTTTGTAAAATTGAAAGCATTATTATAAATAATAATTTTTGAAACAGATAACCTGCTATCTCTCACGGAAGCAGTATGGCTCCACAGATGTAACAGAAAGTCATTCTCTTTTAAAAAGATGGCCCCCATCCCTGTGCAACAAGAAAACTGTTCAGTTCTGCACACATATATTGTCTCTAGGATATACTGTAACCTATTCAACATGTAAAGGACTGCTTGCCATCTAGGGGAGGGGATAGAGGGAGGGAGGGGAAAAATCAGAACAGAAGTGAATGCAAGGGATAATGCTGTAAAAAAAAAAAAATTACCCTGGCATGGGTTCTATCAATAAAAAGTTATTTAAAAAAAAAAGAACTCATTTTTATACTCAGAAACACATGACTGCATGCTGCAGACAAAATTATATTTTGAATTGCTATATGAGATTTTAACTACATGTTTTCAAATAAGAATAAAATTGCTATTGATGGCTTGATCTTAAAAAAAAAAAAAAGGTGGCCCCAAAAAATCAGCCCTGGCTTGAGACATTTTGTACACCAGAATATTATATCTCAGGCATTTTCTATATTATTATTATTGATTGTTAGCTTAACTCACTCCCTCCCACCACTGGCTATTCCCTCTTGTTCAGGTGGTTAACTTTCACTAAGATCTCAAGCTGTAACATAAATGCAAAAGTGTTTAATTAGATTATTAAAAGCATGGAAATTGTAAGGAAGGGATGTAAGGAAGAAACAAGAATTTATTAAATGCCTGTTACATCCTAGGCACTTTCCTAAGTACTAAATATTGTCTTATTTGATAATCTGCTAAGGAAATATATTAGCAGTAAGTACTCCCAACACTTGTGTCCAGAGAAACTTCCACATCAAAGGAGGTAGGGGTGAGCTAACCCCTCAATCTGGAAAATTTGTGTAAATGCAATAACCTTTGTTGTGTGTGACTTTTGTTGATTTTTTCATAACTTTAACTTATTACTTATTTTAATTTTAAAAAAGAAATTGTGCATATTTATGATATGAAAAGATAAAATTTGTTGATATTATATAATACTACACATATATTTTATGCATTTATGAATTTCTAAACTTTTTCTAATCATTTTCTGGTTTAATGAGTGTCTTGGCAACTTCTGCAAAACTCCTCTAAAATTTCCATTTAATTTCTTATGTCAAAAAACTGTAATGGTAAAAATTGTGATGTGAAAGGGATAACTGTATTTCATTTTCTTGTAGCTCCTCTAAGGACGGACAATTGTGATTGAACTTTCAGGTCATAGTCATGGCCCTGTAGGACAGTCTTATATTCTAAGATCAGTTTAGAAAAGCTGCAACTATTAGAATAGTAATTTTTCCCTCACAGCAAGAACAATAAATCTACAGTTGATTGAAATTGGCTTAACCTAGGAAGTATTGTCTGCCCAAGGTTGGAAAGAGTGAGGGATGGAAGAAGAGGGACACAGAGTCATATGTAAGTCAGATAGTAGGAATGGTAATGGCTACTTCTCTATTCCATGTTAGACCAAGGCAGGAGAGATGTTTCCAAGACCCCAAAATCTTCAAAAGAACATGGCATGTGTGATTGTAGCCATTCCCATTCCCCTTCTTCCTCTTTTCAAGTCCCCCAACACATCTTTCTTATAGTGAGTCTGGGTACTAAGTAGTGCAGCTTATATTGAAATCTCAAAATACCAGAGGGAACCTGCTCACATCATAGTCAGTGATATGGGCAGGCAGTGGCAGGAGACAGACAAGGGTATAGATAAATATTTTCAGCTTCAAGGACCCCAAGATAGGTGAGTGGATAGAAAAAGGGAGGTTCTCCTCTTTATATTAATAAGGGCAAATACCCTGAGAGCCCCCAAAAGAGAACTCATGGTATTGTAATGACTAGAACACTGTATTTGCAAAGAGATCTAAGTTCTTGTCTTAACTCAAAATATGGCAAAGTGCCTTTAGACCTGAGCTCTATTGAAGACCTCAGCTCTACAGGGAGAGAGATGTCCCAAGGATACACAGCCTTTCCATTCAAGAATCTGTTTGTTTTTTCATTGAAAGCTCATTGATCTCTTCCAATATGTAGGTGCTGACTCAGAGCCTCGACCTTCTCCTTGATCCCTGAGTCACCTCAGTTCTCAAGAAATGGAGAATTCCCAGCCCATGACCTCTGCCATCTTTATGCCAACAGAACTGACCTTGAATACCCTAGCTCCAGTGACCACAACCTCTTTCCCTTCTCCTGCCCTCTGCCATACACTTCAAGGCACAAGTTTCAGGTGCATTTTTACTAAAGTTCATGTGCCAGGAGAAAGTACACAGACACACATTGACTATCCTGTCTTTACATGAAATAATTCCAGGGTTACATTTTTTTTTTCAGAACTTGAATGGAGATCACAAGTGGATATAGTGAGATTCATATACATATGTATGTATGTGTGTATATATACATATGTATATATATATATACACATATATATATATTCTCTCTCTCTCTCTAAATATATATATATATATAGATATATATATATATATTTAGAGAGAGAGAGAGAGAGAGAGAGAGAGAGAGAGAGAGAGAGAGAGAAGGGGGGAGAGAGGGAAGGAGAGACAGAGACAGAGACAGAGAGAGACAAAGAGAGACACAGAGAGAGAAAGACAAACAGAGAGGGGGTGGAGGGATGAGTGGATATGGCAAGATAATCCCATGCGTATATTGATTACTTGACAAATTAATCTACCTAGCACAGACTGGGGGCCATATTCCCCAAGCTTACTAACATTCTCTCCAACTCAAAGTATAAGAATCAGGTACCTCACCCTCATCCCCATGAGTCTCTTGCAAATACTTTATATCCTTATCAGCAAAGGGACTAATCGGAAGTATTGTTGGAATAACTGGAATAAGGGACTGAGGGATCATGGGAGATAAAATATAAGGAAGGCCAGGGAATTTTGGAGGGGAGTGCTGTGGCCATACACATAACTGGTCACGCTAATGCAAAGTAAAGCATTTTTATTTCAAATTGATTTTAATCATTAGTAGCTAGAATTTTGCCTAGTTCATTCACCTGCTTAAGGAAAGATCTGCCTGAAGAGAATTTCCTGAAACATGGGGACCTAAATTTACCCCTTTTCAACTTCTGTCTCTTCATTTCCTAATGAACTGACATCACTTATACTCAGGAATTTCCTGCTCTCTTGAAATCTTATTTGTTTGCTATCTGTACTTTTATATTGGATTTATTTCCAGATAAAGATAAATGATTTTTATTGCAATCTGAGTGGATGTTTGCTATCAGTGAATGGGTCACGCTAAGGAAGAATACAAAGGAAAACTCCTGCCTCAAGAATCCTAGACAATCTCAAGCCTATATTGAAACTCTGTGTCTCTCTACATCTCTTTCTTTCTCTGTTTATCAATGTATGTCTTTGCATCTGCCTCTTTCATCTCCCCCTCCTCAAAGACTAGTCTCAACTACATGGTCCCAAATGGGGATTATCCCTGCTGTATATTGTTTATTCTGAAATCCTATGAGGCAAAGTGCAAGCAACAATCCAACTTCCCCAACACCCTCTCCTTTACACTCAGCCTCTTAGACTTAGAAAGCATAATACATCAGTAACTACTATTCTTTACTTCAATGGGGACTCGAGTTCAAAGGGTGTTCAAGGACAAGCAAGTCCACAATCCCCTACAGTGAATCCACAGTCTGGGACCCATTTAGGTCAAGAACAAGGCTTTGAAATCAGTCTCAGATTAATCACTAACTTAGTAAGTAAGTAACTGCTTCCTTCTCCAACCAAGGAAAGAAATCAGGAAAATTTTATCAAGAAGAGTCAGAATTACAGAATTCATGTTGGTAGCCCCTGTCCCAAAGCTCATTGGTGTGAGATTCTCCCCTTATTAATGGAGACGAATGACTTCCACTGCTTAAGGGCTGGGGCCACATGGTGAGAGGAGAAAGTTTCAATTCTCAACCAAGAGTCTACTTTGGGTCTATCTTCAGGTTTCTTGAAAGCCAGTCTTTTGGGGGGGCTCTTCCAGGATGAATTCCCCTTTAGTATTCTTCAACTTTGATTCTTCAAACATTCAGCTATTTCTGGCTTCATTTTTAAGAGAGAAGATGGAAGAGCCAACCCCACTTCAAATTGTTGAAATAAAGAGTCTGGGAAGACATGTCCCCATTCTCAGCTTGCTAGTTTAGAGACTTTGGGAGTTTCTTTCCCTTTGTGTTAAATTTAGTTCATTGAACTGACTTACCTCTTTTTCAATGAGAGATCTCCCTTACTCTGTATTGTCTGGCCTATATTTTCCTATATATATTTTCTCTGATTTCTGTTTTGCTATGTTTTGTATAGATGCATTTCTTTGCTATTTACTGTGTGTGTTCATTATGGGGTCAAGCTTGGGATCCCCTTCTCCTAAATTACAAAGCAATCAAAAGTTACATAAAACATGATCATATTCCCTAGATCCCATATTTTTATGACTGGCTTTGTATTACACATTTCACTCCGCTTGAATTCATGGAGGACTTTCTAGGTTTTTCTGAGAGCACCCTGCTCATCATTTCTTACAAAACGATAAGGCAGTCCACAGTCCCTAAAATGAATCTGCAATCTGAGACCCATCTAGATCAAGAAGAACAAGGCTTTGAAATCAGTTTCAAATTAATTACTAACTTAGTAAGTAACTACTTCCTCTTCCAAACAAAGAAAGAAATCAGAAAAATTGTATGTAGAAGAATCAGAATCACAGAATTCATGTTGATAGCCCTATCCCAAAGCCTATTGGTATGGGATTCTCTCCTTATTGGTGGAAATGAATCATAATCATATATCACAATATCACATACTATCTTAATCACATGCCACAATTTATTCAGCCATTCCCCAATTGATAAGCATCCTTTCAATTTCCAATTCTTTGCAGTTAGAGAAGAGCTGCTATAAATTCTGTGCATATACATCTTTTCCTTTTTTTAAAAAAATCTCTCTTGGGATACATGCCTCGTAGTGGTATTTTTAGGTCAAAGATTATATATGATTTTGTGTTCTTTGGACAGATAGATGAACAATCCTTTTTTTAATATTTTATTTTATTTTATAATAACTTTATATTGACAGAACCCATGCCAGGGTAATTTTTTACAACATTATCCCTTGCACTCACTTCTGTTCCGATTTTTCCCCTCCCTCCCTCCACCCCCTTCCTTAGATGGCAAGCAGTCCTTTATATGTTGGATATGTTGCAGTATATCCTAGATACAATATATGTTTGCAGAACCGAACAGTTCTCTTGTTGTACAGGGAGAATTGGATTCAGAAGGTAAAAATAACCCGAGAAGAAAAACAAAAATGCAAATAGTTCACATTCGTTTCCCAGTTAGATGAACAATCCTTAAGGAGACCAATAGACATCTTAAGCTTATTCTCCTTGTTCCCTTTTCCAAGAAAGACTTTTAGTCCTGCCAGAAGAGAAGGGAAGTTGTGGCCAAAGACCACTCTGTTCCCTCAGAGAGGTGTCCCATGCTAAATATATATACAGTTTTAATTAAAATTAATTTATAAATTTAATGCTATAGCAAATTACCAAAGGAATATTTTTGTAGAACTCGTAAGATAACAAGCAAACTTCTTTGGAGGAACAAAAAGTCTTGACAAGGGATTCTTTATCTTTTTTGAGCCTTTTGATAGTTTAATCAGTCAGTCAAAAAGAATTTATTAAGTACTTGCTTTATGTTAATTATTATTATAATAAACATTGAAGATACAAAGAAAGGCAGAAACAGTTGTATGGTAATACATTTGGACCCACTTCTCAGAAGAAAAATGTTTTTAAACCCACAAAATAAAGTGTATAGGATTGCACAGGAAAATAATTATATAAAAATGAGTGTATGTGTTGTTGCTGTTGTTGCTGTTGCTGTTGTTGTTGTTGTTGGGTAACTAGGCAACACAGTGGATAGAGCTCCAGACCTGGAATCAAGAAGACCTAAATTCAAATCCATCCTCAGAGGCTACCTGTGAGATCCTAGGCAAGTTACTTAACTCTTTTTGCCTCAGTTTCATGATCTGTAAAATGAGCTGAAGAAGGAAATGGAGAACTATTCCAGTAGCTTTGCCAAGAAAACCTTGGGTCAAGAAGAGCCAAATACATGGAACTGAATGTATGGAACAAATTGTGTATGTAAATATATATACAGTTATACATACAAACACATATATAATTCATTTACATATGTATAATTCATATATGTATATATACGTAATGAACATATTTTATATATACATATATACAAATATGTGTGAACACATACAAATTATATAATACATATTTTATATGTCTGTGTGTGTGTGTATGTGTGTGTGTATGTGTGTATATAAATTTATGGACTTCAGGTTAAAAACTCCTGTTCATTACTGTCAAAGGAAATAATAAAAAATGTTAAGAATGAAGGGGGAAATATCACTTTCAAATCTCGAACTATATTAAAAAGTGCAGTCATCTAAACCAATGGTGTTACCCTCAAATAGAAATGGGGTCCCTAAACCATTCCTAAGGATTTCTGCTTAGAAAACTACAGTTTAACATTATTTTTGTTTTATTGGGTTTTTTATTGATTTTGCTCTCTATTTCTCAATTACATTTTAATATGGTTCAGCAGCATTCTGAGAATGCTGTGGATTCTGATTTAAATGGTTCTTTATACATCATCTTAATACTTGGCTCTCCAGTCTCTGCTTGAAGACCTCATTATGGGAGCCCACACTCTCCCAAGGTAGCCATTGCATTTAGGAACAGCTCTAATTATTAGTAAGCTTTCCCCTTCCTTAATTTGAAATCTGTCAAGTTGGGCACTTCCAGCCTGGATTTCCTTGAGTGACCCAAGGAATTTTAGTATACTTTCTTTTCTAGAATTTTAGTATACTTTCTCCATAGCATTCCTTTGATCTGCCTACAGAGATAAAGTCCATCTGGCTCATTCTTGATGAAAACATGTGGATTGTTAGCAATTGCTTTTTCCTTTTCTAAGGACTCACAAACCAGTCCCATAATATATGAAGTCAATCCCATTATTCTATAGTATGGATTCCATTGTCTTCCCATTTGGGAAAAATATGGATTAAATGTGCCCTTCTCCAGTTGTGTAGTCTCTCTCCCGGACTCTGCAGACTTTCAAAAATCAGTGATGACAGTTCTGCAATCTCATCTGCCAGTTCTTTCATCATTTGGAGATGTGAGCTGCTTGGACCTGGTGATTAGAATGCATTGAGTCCCTTTAGATGACGCTTCTCTCTTCACTTATTTAAGTCTTCCCTACTCGCTGTTTTTGTTGTCGCCTTCTGGATCCAAAGGTCACGTTACTTATAAATCAGTCAATCAACATTTATTGAATTTATTTACTAGCATTTATTAGTATATTCAACATGTATTAAGGAAGTATGGGTATTCAGGAAGAACTAGCCCCTCTGCTTTGAAGGCTTGCTGAGTTCTTTTCAGGGCTGGCACTCGACTCAGTGGCTCCAAGAAGCTGCAGTACATCCAGCAGCCACACCCTGGTAAAACCGTCCCAATAGATGGGCCAAACCAGACTGAGGTTAAGTGACAGAGCCCCAAACTCATCAGGGAGCTAGGAGGAAACCTAAAGCAGACACTGTGGATCATTTAGAGCCTGGCCAGACTTGGAAGATGCTACAGTTATCTGCTGCATCCCAAGCCATCCTCAGTCATCCTTGTCTTGGCGCTGGACTTCAGAGACTATGGATGAGAGAGTGAGACTGATGACTTTGTGCATCTCTGCCTCAATTAAATCCAATTCACATAAGAGTACAATCCTGTGACATCATCGGTCCTATCTGAAAATGAAGGCTGAACAACAGCAACATTAAGGGCTTACCATGTACCTGGCACTGGGCAAAGCATAGGAGATACAAAGATAATTGCTGTTTTCAACATCCTTACAATCTAATGGTAAAATAGAATTAAAGGTTGAGAAAGAATGAAAAGAAGAGAAAAAGAAAGACAAAAGGGAAAAAAAACATAAAATCTAGGTACTTCCACTGATAGGAACATAGACTTGAGAATTTGAAAGAGTTTGCCATTTTTGTGGAAAATTAAAATTAATCCTGCTGGCTTTCTTTTTTACTTGAACTAGGTAGTTGAGGTAGTATTCCTATTTTGAAAAGAGCCACTAACTAGTGAAAGAAATTATAACAGATGTGAATAAATACAAAGTTTACCCAGCTCATAACCCTAGGGAGAAGAATGATGGGAAATTAAAGTGTGAGCCAAGAGGAATTCTTGACATACAACAACTGGGTTAGAATTTTGCGTATTTTCAGAGAATTTTTTGATAACACACCAGGCCACCCAAATATCCTGGAAAGTAGGTCAACACGATATTATTACAGGTGAGGAAACTGAGACAGAGAATCTCAGTGGTTTGCTCAATGTGAAGAATTTGAATGAGCATAGAGACTTTCTAACTCCCACTTGGGAATTCTGCAAAGAAGATTGACACTTCTTCCCAGAGATAGGTAATACATATATCTGGCAAATTTCATTTTCTATTTTTATATAATAATGGTGTAAATAATAACTGCCAGATAATAGCAATAATAGCAGCTAGGTGGCAAAATAGAATCAGGAGGACTTGAATTCAAATGTGACCTCACACATTTGACTAGCCATATGACCCTGGACAGGTCACTTAACTTGATTGAATTGCAATAAGAAAAAGGAAAATTGCCAAATCCTAGAAAACTTTATCACCAAGTAAAGTTTAAAGGGTGTGAATATTTTCCCAAATGTCATATAATGTTTCAAATCTTCCTTTCGTACACTGTGGGGAAACAAGGAGTAGGTTTAGGTTTTGTTCTCCCCACGTACTAGCTTTGGGCAAGTGGCTAAAACTCTCTGAATCTCAGTTCCTTCTTCTCCCTCCCTTTTTATAGCAGAATCAGTGTAAACAACAATTTTTCTTTTCTGGCCAGAAACTCTAAGGATCTTCCCCTCCCAAAATGATTCTTTTGTGAAGGCAAACTTGGCCACCTTTGACCATTAGTCTTTAATTACTAAATGGGTGTTGCCTCAGCCAAAGTGAAACCTGGGAAAGATCTAGCTTAAAAAGGCATTTGGAGGCATCCCTATTATCCTGACCTAGCTCTTTCCATTGGACCCAGATGGTTCTGGAGTAGAATGTGAGGTGGCTGATTTTGCACAGCCCTCTATCACTTAAATCCAATCCATTTGCAAGGCAAGACATCACCCTTCTGATGTTATTGGTCCTCTTTGAGTTACAGGATTGTTCTGAGAGTCAAATAAAATCATGAATGTGACAGTTCTGTGTAAATCATAAAGCTCTTTATACCATCTTAGAGAACTATAATCACTCTTGTGGCCCCAACCATTTAATACCTACTAGCTATATTTGGGGTACTCTTTGAGGAAATTTATCTACACATATCCTTAGCTCACAAGTACCCAGCAGACAGTCATCCTATTATTAGAGCCATTTACATAAAGCTAATCAATCCAAATAGGAAGCAAAGATGTACAAGGACATCACAATCGCTTAGAAGAAGTTTATTGGGCTGGTGAGTGATACAGTGCCACAGTCCATAGCATTATTGGGCTTGGAGTCAGGAATCTTATCTTCCTGAGTTCAAATCTGACTTCAGAAGCTTACTAGTTGTGTGACCCTGGTAAATCACTTAACCTTTTTGCTCAGTTTCCTCATCTATAAAATGAACCAGAGAAGGAAATGGCAAATCACTCTAGTATCTTTGCCAAGAAATGGGGTCATGAAGAGTCAGATATAAGTGAAAACTAGTGAACAACAACATCAAAGTACTTAGGGTGCTAGAACATAGTCCACACTCTTTAATCATCATCCCCATCCCCAGTCTCAGAGCAATAGATAGTATACATTATTTACCTTGGGCACCAAAGCTCTAAACATCAAGATGATATTTCCCCTGTCTCTCTTCTAGTCTCAGGCTGGGCTTCTTTGTGCTGTGACATCTGTTTCATTGCTCTAGTTGACTCTCATTCTGTAAGATGTACTTCTCACATCCCTTGACTTTTTTTCACATAGCTACTCTCCCACATTCCTTGCGAGATTTCATGTCATCTTTTAAAACTAAATATGCTAAAAAGTTACTGAAACTACACAGATTTCTGGGGGATATAGTTCCACGAGTAAATATGCAATCTTTCCTCTGTATCCAAAGTTAAATATTCTCTGATTCTAATTTAAATAAATAAGTATTCTCCCTCATTCCCCACCAAAAATGTGCAATTCTTGTAAACACATTAAACATAGACTATCTCTACAAATACATATTATAAGCATTCATTAACAGGCATACAGCATAGTTGTGAAAAGCTATTGCTTATGCAGTGTCTAAGACCCTTATTGGAGATGCACTCAGCAGTTGAGACGCGAAGAACATATATTCAGAAAAATAATATGTAATACGTAGTATCACATATAGGCTATAGTTTCACATTATCAGGTGTGCATCAGCCATTACAAATGACATCACCAGAGTCATCTTGTTCAAGTCATTGCTCATTTCTGGTTGTCAGGTTCCTCATCTATAAAATAAGGGAGTGGATTAGTCCCCTCTGAGGTTTCTTCTAGTTCTAATTTTTTCATCCTTTTCATAGCAGGATTACCTACAGAGTGAGTATGGCACATAACCCATCATTCTGGGTCATCTGCACATTGCTTCAGCTTTTCATTGTTACCTATTGGTCTTGATTTGCCATATACTTTTTTTGCTGAGCTGTTTACTGCAGTGGCTGGGGTCTAGTTCTGAAAGCCTCAAAGCCTCAGGCAGTTTCATCTTTTCTGAGATTCCAGCCAGTCATCCCAACCAATTAGCTAGAAAAGCCCTTAGGCATTTAATTTTATGTTCTGAACTCGGTTTATTTGGTGGTTTTTTTTTTTTTTTTAATTCCCTGCTGCCATAGGAGCTTTTTTTTATTCTAAACTCTCATTTGTCTTGGAGTGAGAGAATTTCTTTCAACTTTATCATCAGTTCAAGTGAGTTTAATGATCATCTCTAATATGACTAGTGATTCTTAGGTCTATATATCCAGTCCTAGTTTCTCTCCTGAGCCTCAATTTTGCATCAAAAACTCCTGATTGAACTTTTAAAATTGGATGTCCTATAGATGTCATCAACTCAACCTATCCAAAATTGAACTCATTTCCCCCCACACCTTCTTTTCTGATCTTCCCTGTTTCTATCAAAAGGATCACCATCTTCTAATCATCCAGGTTCCCAAACTCATTCCCTACTTTGCCCTCTCTCACCACACCAATCCTACTGGCTGCCAAATCTTGTCATCTCTTCTACAATATCTCACATCTGTTTTCTTCTCAGTAGCCACCATTCTACTTCAGATTATCATTGCCTCTTACCTGGACTATTTTAATAGCTTTCTAATCAGTCTTCTTGAATCCAGCTTCTCTTCAATTCATTTTTTACACAGCTGCCAAAGTGCTTTTCCTAAAGAATATGTTGTATCATGTCACTTTCTACTCAGTAAACTCCAGTGATTGAATAT
Source organism: Antechinus flavipes (assembly GCF_016432865.1). Lineage (NCBI taxonomy): Eukaryota > Metazoa > Chordata > Mammalia > Dasyuromorphia > Dasyuridae > Antechinus > Antechinus flavipes. The sequence goes on along the minus strand of NC_067402.1, from coordinate 46,551,133 downwards.
TCCCTATGGTCAAATAGAAAAAGTATATGACATTTAAAGTCTTCTGTTCCCTTCTTACCTTTCCAGCCTCATTACATCTGACTTCCCTTTATATACACTATAATCCATACTGGCCTTTCTGACCCATAGAGCACCATATCTTATCTCCTTGTCTTTACATTGTCTGTCCCCATGGCTGCAACATGCTCCCTCCTCACCTCCACCTCTTGGATTCTCTAGTTTTCATCAAGGATTACCTTTTATAAAATTATTTCCTGATGCACCACATTGTTTTCTTTCCTACCTATCTCCCTCCCTTTCTTCTTCCCCTCCTTCCTTTCTTTCTCCCTTTCTTCTTTTTCCTCCTTCTCTTCCTTTCTTCCTTCCTTCTTTTCTTGCTTGTGTTTTGTATCTTGACAGCAAGATTTGATCAAGTCCATAGCAAAACTCTCCTTTATCTTTTTCTAAATGTAGAATCAATTTCCCTTATGTGAGCAGCCTCTCTTCTGGTTCAGCCAGATCAATTACTTTGGATCAATATTCACTCACAATAAAAAATAAAACACACATTTTGGACATTTGGACATGGAAAGAAAAAAAAAACTAATCTGGGAGATGTAATGGAAGGATATGGAAATGAGTCCTTGTTAATAACTCTGGAGAAGCTAAAAACCAGTATTTTGGAAAACTCTCAATGGACTAAGGAGAATGAGAAAATTGGGAACAGCAGGCCTTGTGGTCAGGGAATAAAAACTGGGAGTTTTGTTTGGAAAAATTAAAACTGCTTCCTTAATCCCTTTGTTTTGATGCCTGGGAAAGCAAAATGGATGGGGGGGGGGGGAATAGAACCATCACTTGGACATGCTAGTCAGTAATGCTGATTTTGAGGGGAAAAAATTAGGTTTTAGATTTTCAACTTCCATTTTTCCAATTTTCATTGATTAATAACTGCAGCATAATTATTCAGGCTTTGTCTATGTAAACATAAGAGGAAGGGCAAAGGCATGAATTGAACCCTGAGACTAGAGTCAGGAGGATCTGAGTTCAAATTTGAATTCAAACAGTTACTATCTATGACCCTGGACAAGTCACTTAACCCTTTTTGTCTCAATTTCCTCATCTGTAAAACAAGCTGGAGAAGGAAATGGCAAATTACTCCAAAGTCTTTGCCAAGAAAACCCAAATGGACTCAGGAAGATTTGGACATGGCTGAAACAACTCAGCAGTACCAAAAGCACAGGAGATGTCTGGCCTGGATTGGCCAGAAGTAATTGTGATAGCTGAGTTAATGCATTAAATATAAAGCTGACTCGCTTCTGAGAACACCTGAGCTGATATCCTTGTTAAGAGATGATAAGGCAGGGGAGCTGGATGGTGCAGTGGATACAGCCCAGAAGTCCGGAGGATCTGAGTTCAAATCTAGCCTCAAATACTTAGCATTTGACCACTATTAACTATTAACTTAGCACTTAACTCCAATCTTGGGAGAAAAAAAGGATGATGAGGCAGAAGTTTGGAGCCATAAAGCCTTGGAATTTCTTCTCCTCTTCTAAAACTATCCATATTTCAGAAGATTGAGCATATTCATAGTGTGCTGCTACTGTAGTCTCAACCTTCCTAATATGCATCATGGGATTTTTGGACCATCATAACAATTTATTCCAAAAGATTGTGGATTCAGGAAATTTTGAGCCTGCTTCTTCTTTCACATCTGAGGACATCTGCCCTGCCCAAGCAGGCTAAAAGGGCATTCTCTCACCATACATGCAGGCAGAAGATAGGGAAAGAGTCCCTCTGCTCTCATAGCTAAGAGGGAAATATTTATCCCTTTGGATGATATCTCAAGATGTTGATTAGGATCTCAAATCCCTCTCACTTAGACTTCACTCTCAAGCACTTCCAATAAACAGCAGAATATGTCCTCCACCCTAGAAAATGAGCATTCCTAAAATGTCTGCTTTGCGGCATAATTCACAAGTTCAATGTCAGTCAGCCAAATTCCTGAGATTGTTTGCACAGCAATTCTTTTTCTCTGTTTTGAAACAACAAAATAGATATCCCTAAACCAATGTATCCTGTACTCTTTTTGAAAATTAATTTTATTTTCAATTTTGAATTCTTTCCCTCTAACCTCCTCCTCCTACTTAGTAAGAAAGCAAGAAAAACAAAACCAGTTACATACATGTGTAGCCAAACAAAACAAATTCCCACATTAACTATGTCCCAAAATAAAAATATGTCTCAATCCGTATGCTGAGTCTATCAGCCCTCTATCTGGAGGTAGATAGGATGTTTCATCATGAGTTCTCAAGGAGACTGGCATTTTTCCTGGTGTTGATTCGAGTTCCTGAGTCCTACAAAGTTATTCGTTTATATGTCCTGTACTCTTGACAGAAAGTGGGTTATAGATATCATCCACAATGAGATCTCTCACAAATTCTGCTTTTAAAACATTTGATGAACTTGTATGATTATTAAAAATGCAAATAATTCCAACACGTCTGTGAGGAGTGATCCTCAAGTTGAAGTATAAGCTGTGAGGATTGCATCAGTGATTAATGGATCATTGGTAAGAAATTAAATTTCCCAAACAGAATTAGTAGTCTAGTTAAGAGAATCTCTGTTTGTAATGCAGAATTGGGCAATCAATCTCCATATGGTAATTGGAGGGATTCTCAGATGACCTGTCGTATGGAGTTTGTAATGATACTTACCGATATTAGTAATGGTATTCCAAAATAGTGGGGCTTTTTGATCAAATCAAGTTTTGTGTTTATTATGGCCCAAGACAAATCTCTTGCCAGTGAGACTATTTTATTTAATGTTACAAAAATTCTCTTTTAGCTGCCATTTTCAGGGTATACAGCAGAACTTATAATCATTTCTGTATCAAGACCTTTTTGACCATGTCTGATGAAGTCTATGGACCTCATCTCGGAATGTTTTAAATGCATAGATAAGATGTAAAGGAACACAAAGAAAACAACTTTACGTATAAATATTTTGCTTAGTCATTTAAATTATATCTGATTTTTTGTGACATCATTTGGAGTTTTTTGGCAAAGATATTGGAGTGGTTTGCCATTTTCTTCTTCAATTCATTTTATAGATGAGGAAATTGAAGGTCAACAGGGTTAAGTGATTTGCCCAGAATCACTGTTATATAAAATATGCAAATTATATATATAGTTATCAAAATATTTTTTAAAACCAAGTTTATAGGCACTAACTTATGAATTATTGGATCACAACCAATAAATTCCTTTTTGTGTGTGGAAAAATACTTGTAAAACTAGACTTTTCATTAGTTTATTAACAACTGATGTTCGGCAAGGCTACTGCAATATTCAAACAAAAAATGACTCACTGAAAAGCTTTTGGAGTTGGGATAAATGCCTTCAATTTGGAATTTCTGTTGCCTCTGGAATTTTCCTGTATTTAATACTTTGTTTCTAGGGATTCCAAGAATGGCATCATAATCTGTGGAAAAGAAGCACGGCAAAAATGGAGGGGCCAGCTAGGTGGCACAGTGCATAGAACACTGGACTGGACTCATCTTCCTGAGTTCAAATCTGGCCTCAGACACTGTGACCCTGGGCAAGTCACTTAACTCTGTCTCAGTTTTCTCATCTATAAAATGAGAGAAATGGCAAACTACTCCAGTAGTCTTTTCCAAGAAAACTCCAAATAGTCACAAAAAGTCAAAGGTGACTCACATGACTGAACAACAATAGAACAGATAGAATGCTGACTTTAGTTCAATCTTGTCTGCAATACCTATTAGCTGTTTGATCAAGGCAAGTCACTCAGATTGTTGGAATCTCAATGTTATTGTTGGTAAATTGAAGATATGAATATATCCAATATCCCAGCTCATGGAATCGTCATAAGGCTGAAATGAGATCATCTGTGTTCAATTTTTGGCAGATTGTAAAGTGTTTCATAAATATTCTACTTGAGGCTTAGCTGGAGATAAACACAAAGAAAATCTGCATAATATTCTACAATAAGCATTCAAGTTTTTTTTTTTTTTAAAAAGAAGTAAAATTATAATTTTTTTGTCGTAGTCCACTCTTTGCTGGCATTTATATAAGATAAAGTTTGTGCAATTCATGATGTATTCAGTGCGAAAGGAAACCAACAACTTCAAGCTTTCCTGTGACTATATCATTTCCTTTATGGTTTTCTTCTACTAAGAGTAACTCTTTCCTTGACCATTGGTGGGGAAAAGACTTTCCAAAATGAGAACATTTTCTGAAATGGCAAGTAATGACTGTCTGGAGCCCATAGTACTGTTAATGCAAAGCATTGCTTCTATGGAACAGAATTATTCACAAATGAACAAAGATGTACTTGATATTCTGGAAAGAGTAAAGTATGACCGCTAACCCTGCAGCTTGTGTTGATCTCAAGCTTCTGAGTGGACCCTTCTTTAATAAAAAGTGAATACTCTTCATTATGTCATCAGTCATATAATAGTGTAGTCTTTGGGGAGTGACATGATAAAGACTGACTTTGTCTCCATCCAGATGTAGCTGAGAATTTTCAAGGCTGTTTTAATGTATTCCACTCATTTTTACCACTTAATTGTTGTTTAATTGTTTCAGTTGTGTCCAACTCTATGATCCCATTTAGGGTTTTCTTGGCAAAAATACTGGAATGGTTTGTCATTTCCTTCTCCAGCTCATTTTACAGATGAGGAAACTGAGGCAAACAGGGTTAAGTGACTTGTCCAGAATCACACATTTATTTGGTAAGTGACTGATAGCAGATTTGAATTCAGGAAGATGAGTTTTCCTGACTCCAGGTCCATCACTCTTCCCATTGCACCATCTAGCTACCATATGTATGTTTGTATTATGTATATGCTTATGAATGTGTGTATATATACATATATACATATACATATATATTATATGAGTTTGTTTTCATCACAAGAACTAATCTTTCTACAAATTGTGGAGCTAGAGTAAGATGCTGTTATTATGGCTGATGTCATAATAGTTATATAACATAAAATCTTGCATGCAGATGGGCTTTAGAGTCATTACCAAATTGATCAACTTTGAAATTGTATCTCCCAGACTGACTTAACGATAAATCACTCAATCAATACTCTTTTATTAAGTTCCTATGTGCCACTTCCATCCCTTGTGTTAGATCCCGTGGACACAGAAGCAAAAAAGAAATAGTCCCTGCTCTTAAGACCTGAAATTCTGTTGGAGAAAACAGTACATATATAGTGTGTGTGTGTGTGTGTGTGTGTGTGTGTGTGTGTGTATATATATATATAGGATTGTTGAGATACTTACCAAGACATTGATGCTAATGGAAACCTTTTGATCATGGATTGCCAACCTTTGTGAATGCCTTGTTAATGAAACATGAAAGTACATGTCACAAAATACCGTGCATATGAATTAAATAATGCAAATGGTTAAGATGCTCATTCTTAATGAGCATTCTTAATGAGCACTTAACAATATGATTATGAAATGTAAAGTGTTAATAATGAATAAATGTGTTGTGACTTGTTATAAATGATCTCATCATTTCTTTAAAATGGTACAAATGGAACTCAGAAACAGGGCTTCATATTGTTCAGTGTTTAAGAGTTATAAACCTGAATATGACTTGGTTAAATTTCTGGCCAAAAAATAATTGACTTCAGATGGTGAATTAGGCAGTCTGGCTGTCTATACAAGTCAAATTAACTGGATAATTGCCACATCTCCACTTTATTTTGAGATCTATACAAACAGCTGGTGTCAAAACTCTCCCTAGTAACAGAAATTAGCTGATGCTATCAACAAATCCTTAGGAAGATTCAATTTAATTCAATTAAAATTTTAAAATGCATTCAGCCTTTATTATGCACAAGATACTATGGTAGGCACTGAGACTATGACAATGGCAAGGATCATACCAAGAGCTGGTCAAATGACTTAAAGATACAGATTCATTGAACTTGCCTAAATTAGTAGACAATAAGCTCTGAGATCAGGAGCCATTTTTTTCCCCTTTGTCTTCCTAGAGCTTAGTACAGATCCTTAAACACTGCATATGCTTTGAAAATACCTTTTAAACTTAACTGCACACCAGGGAGTAACTATGAGGATAAAATTCAACACCCCCTTCTATCCCTTCACCAAACATTTATTAAATACTTGCTGTATAGCAGGTAGTGGGGATATAAATACAACAGAGATCTGGTACCTATGGGAGAGTATCTCACATGATGTTTCCTTGTGAAGGATGCAGGGGAGAAGAAGAAGATGCCATTTTTTTCCCCATGAGAAGGATGTTAGAAACTGACTCCTGGGAGAATCTTAAAACAATGTAAGGAGATCACCTCAGAGAGACAGAATATGGTACATGTACAGATATTTTGGAACTGGTTCTGAAGGGCCAACAAAGCATTGAAAAGGAGACTTGGATTAGCTGCAGAGGCACTCAAAAAGTCTAGTTAGCTTGAGCTACTGTTGCTTTGTTTCTTGGCTATGGTTATATCATTGCTCATGACTGTGCTATAAAGTGAGTGGAATTTCCACCCTTTGAAAAGTTGGGGGAGTAAGCCATAAGGCTCTTCTGACAGTGATCTGGATGTGAATTTGGTAAAACCACCACTAAGTAGAACCTACTACTTTCAAAAGACAATAACAGAGTTTGCTTCAAAGGTTTTGAGGAAATGTTTGTTGCTTCTTGATAAATTATTTTTTTTAATTAAAGCTTTTTATTTTCAAAACATGCATGGATAATTTTTCAACATTACAAAACCTTGTGTTCCAATTTTTCTTTCCTTTCCCCTGTTTCCTTCCTTAGATGGCAAGTAATCCAATACATGTTAAACATGGTAGAAATATATGTTAAATCCAATATATGCTTACATATTTATACAATAATCTTGCTGCAGAAGAAGAATCAAATCAAACAGGAAAAAGATGAGAAAGAAAATAAAACACAAGCAAACAACGACAAAAAGAGTGAAAATGCTACATTGTGAACCACACTCAGTTCCCATAGTCCTCTCTCTATGTGTAGATGACTCTCTTCATCACAAGACCATTGGAATTGATTTGAATCATCTCATTGTTGACAAGAGCCAACTCCATTGGAATTGATTGTCGTATAATCTTGTTTTTGCCATGTGTAATGATCTCCTGGTTCTGTTCATTTCCCTCAGCATCAGTTCATGTAAGTCTCTCCAAGCCTCTCTGTATTCATCCTGCTGGTCATTTCTTACAGAACAATAATATTCCATAACATTCATATACCGCAATTTATTCAGCCATTCTCCAATCAATGGGCATCCACTGAGTTTTCAGTTTCTAGCCACTACAAAGAGGGCTGCCACAAACATTTTGGCACATACAGGTCCCTTTCCTTTCTTTAAGATCTCTTTGGGATATAAGCCCAATAGTAACACTGATGGATCAAAGGGTATGACAATCTGATAACTCTTTGGCTTACTAAATCTTTGATATAAATATCCTTTTGTAAAAACATGCTGAGTGGTTAGTGGAACCAAGTGCCAATAATCACTTAACTGTGAGGGGAATGCAATCAATGGGGGCTTGAGCTGAAAAGAGTAAATAAAAAGTCACCCATAACCCCTTTCAGGTATTCTGGAACCCGTGTCTGCTGTGCTTGTAAAATACTATTTCTTTACCTTGCCTCCTACAACCCTTATTCCCTTCAATCCTTAGGTCGTGTCACTTTCTGCATGAGTGATTTCCCCCTAGTTTTTAGTATTTCCCCCAACTACTTTGCACTACTTATCTCTATGCATGTTATTTTCCTTCATAGACTATAAGCTTCTCAAGGGCAGGGACTGATTTGTTTTTATTCTTGTATCCTAACATCTAACTAGCACCTGCTACAATGGAAATATTTAATAGATGGTTGTTCAGTTGAATGAGTTGAATTGTGAACTATCTTAATGGAAGATAATGGAAACTTAGATGTATGAGTACTTTAGAAATTCACAAGACCAAAGTAAATTAGAAATGTAAATGTAAAATGTAAAAACAAGGCAAAATGTCTTCAACTCATAAGAGCAAGAATTCAAATAATGACTCTATAGTTTACTGGCTCAAATGAGCTAGAATTAAAGAGGAATCATGAAAGGCTTCCAGGAGAAATAGAATGCTTTAGCTGAGACATGAAGGACACCAGGAGACAGATGAGATGGGAAACCATTGTAGGCATGGGAGGACAGCCACCAAAGACTCAGGAGATTTGAGTGTCCTGTCCAAGGAGGTTGTTAGTGTCACTGATTTGCAGAGGATGCTAGTGCTAATGGTAGGAGGAAATTTAAAGGTATAGAAATATTGAAAGTGTGGGGGGAGGGTTTGAATTCCATATGAAGGATTTTAAATGCCATGCAGAAGATTTTTACATTCGATTATTTGTTTTTGATTTTTAAAAAGTGACATAGGGCAATGTCTTGACTTGAGAGTGAATATGAGACAAAGTTGTTCAAGGTTGTCAGCCTCACTCTCTCTTCCATGGTCACAAAATTCAGTGACAGCATAAAAGTCAAGACAGTTGGTGATACCCCAGGATGCAGTGGATAAACTCTACATCTTCCATATCTGACTAAGCTTTAAGCATTCTGCAATGTCTGCTTCAGCTGCCTTCGGTAGCTTTTGGAATAAGTTGTTCTCATCTTCATATTCCGTTTGGGAAAGTCTACATGCTTGGGTGGCCATCCCTAACTCATTGATGGGTTTGAGATCTGTCAGTTACCTTCAGTCTGGTTTAGCTCATCTGCTGAGATGTTCTTCTAGGGTATGGCTGCAAGCATGCTATAGCTTCTTGGGGCCACAGGTCATAGTTGGGTGGGAGGAGGACACCAAAAGTAGATGAGCAGCCTTGAAAAGGGCTCATCAAGCCCTCATACCAGAGTATTAGTCTTCTTGAACACCCCAAACACCCTATTAGGGCATCAGTAGAGTTTATAGAATATGGGAATAAGTGACATGGTCAGATCTTTGCTTTAGGAAAATCATTTCAATAGCTGAGCTTCATGGTGGAAAGACAAACTAGGAAACTATCACAGGTCCAGGTATGAAGTGATGGGGATCTATACCTGGGTTGTAGCAGTGTCAGAAAAGGGTATGTGTGCAAGAGATGTTAGGAAGGTAAAACTGATGTGCACTTGCTATCTCTGTGACCTTGGTGTAAGCCATTTAATTTATCTAGATCTTGAGTTTCCTCATCTATAAAATGAGAGCGTTGCATTAGTTGACCCTTGAAGTTTTTTCCAGTTCTAAATCTTTGATCTTAGTTCCTCAGTCATAAAAAGCAGATGCTCAAATGTTTGTAGCAGCTCTTTTTGAGTGGCAAGGAACTGGAGATTGAGTGGATTGGGGAATGGCTAAATAAGTTATGGCATATGAATGTAATGGAATATTATTGTTCTATAGGAAATGATCAGAAAAGCTGGAGAGATTTACCTGAACTGATGTTGAGTGAAATGAGTAGAACCAAGAGAACATTGTACACAGCAACATTATTTGATGATCAATTGTGTTAAATATAATGCTTCTCAGAAATGCAGTGATTCAAGATAAGTCCAATAAACTTGAGATGGAAAATACCATCTGCATCCAGAAAAATATGGAAGCTGAATATGAATCAAAGCATGCTAATCTCACCTTTTTCTTTGTTCATATGCTTTTCCTTTTTCATGATTTTTTGCTTCTTGGTCTGATATTTTTTGTACAACATGACAAATATGGAAATATGTTTTAAAAGATTACACCTATATCAGACTACTTGCTCTTTTATGGAGGGGAAAGATAAGAGAGAGGGGGATAAAAATTTGGAATACCAAAATCTTATAAAAATGAATGTTGGAATGTGTGTATTTGGAAAAATAAAATACTATTGGGGTGGGGAAGCAGATGCTTACCGGTTTAAAATTTTCAGTGAAAGCACTGATACACAAAACAATAGATTTTATAAATGGGGGAACTGAAACCTCAAGAAATACAATTATTTGGCCAAGATCACAGAGATAATAAATGGCAAAGCTGGCTGTTTGAATCCAGATCCTCTGACTCAAAATTTCATGCCTTTTCTATTCTCCTTTATGGCCTCATAATTTAGTCATTTTAAAATTCACCAAGTCTTAAATTCTGGCCCTTCTAATTACCACATCATCACTGTGAAGAAGAAAAAGAGCAGATGAACGAACCCCTTAAGAGAGCGGGATAGTACGAGGCAGTGTCCTTGGGGTTATAGACCCAGAGAGAGCAGGAGCAGATGGAATGAGCTGGGAAGAAACCCCCTGAGAACAAGCACAGCCTCATTCAGTGCAGAGACATTTTTGTTACAGACGCTTGGAGACTTTGAACAGTGGGCCAGCTGGCACCCAACCAAGGCTACGGGAATCAGGAGCCAGCTTGACATGTCGGGTCAAAGGCCGGTGTCTAAATGGGGGAGAAAAGACTATGTTTCCTCTGCCCAGAGGAGCATACTAGACATCCTTATCTGTGTCTGCCAGACTGTTCAGCCCGCTGCTACCTGGGATTTTCAGAAAGAGACATTTCTTTGGGTTCCCGAGGTAGCTGGAAAGAGGACTGACAAATCTGACTTGGTGCCCATAGCACAGAAATCTCCTAAATGAACTCTCCTAGGGAAAGTTGATTTGGGGCAACTGTTATCTCTTGGCAATGATGTAAATGAGCCTTCCGAGAGATCTTTGTCTGTTTCCCTTTTGTTGGAAATCCCAAGTTGCCGAGTGCAATTCAAACCGTTTAACTACAGTTGTCATATGATAGCTAAGGGAAGTTTCCAGGTGAAATATTCTGCAGCAGATCAAGGGAGACTTTGAGTAAATACCCAGAGTATGCTTATCAATGCGGGCACTGAAGTGTAAATGAATGTGAGAGTTGCCTGTTGGTGTCAGAAGACCCGACAAAATTCTTCTGCAAATAATATTGGAATTATTAGGAAATTTGCGAAGCTGAGAGGCATTCTTTATCTGTTGTAAGTATTCTTAATTGGTTTCCAGGGAACACCTGTGTTAGGGTTATGGCATCAAAGGTGATAAACAAGTTAATTATCCTTTCAGGACCATTAGGAGAAAGCATCACCGTTGGTAGAGCCTTCTTTGAGGATTTCTTTTGAAATGCAATCCCACTACTATTGTATAGCTATTTGTAGTTTATTTCCAAGAGCTTTGAAGACACACTTAGAAGATTAATGAAATTAATAATATTTGAACTGGTCAGGCATATTGGAGGTTCTAGATGTTCTTCTTTAGAGAAGCAGAAAGCAGAGAGAAAAGCTGAAAGTTCTGACAAGATATAGGAAAGAAGAGAACTTTTAGAAAAGAAAAAAAAATGATGAGTTTTGAAGGAGAAGGGGCAACAAAGCAAGGCAGAAAACTGAGCATCAGTATATTGTTTAGATGGCATGGGGAGAAGGAATAAGCTAAGTGGAAGGGAATACGGTAACTGGGAGGGAAAGGGGTAAGTTGGGGGGGGGGAACTCTAAGGGGGGGAGGGATACTGAAAAAGGGAGGGCTGTGAGAAGCAAGGGGAGCTCACAAGCTTAATACTGGGAAGGGGGGTAAGGGAGGGGGTAAGGGAGTAAGAAGGGAGAAAAGCATAAACCGGGGTTAACAAGATGGCAAGTAACACAGAATTGGTCATTTTAACCATAAATGTGAACGGGGTAAACTCCTCTATAAAGAGGAAGCGGTTAGCAGAATGGATTAAAAGCCAGAATCCTACAATATGTTGTATACAGGAAACACACCTGAAGCGGGGTGATACATGCAGGTTAAAGGTAAAAGGTTGGAGCAAAATCTACTATGCTTCAGGTGAAGCCAAAAAAGCAGGGGTAGCCATCCTGATCTCAGATCAAGCTAAAGCAAAAATTGATCTAATCAAAAGAGATAAGGAAGGGCACTATATCTTGCTAAAGGGTAGAATGAATAATGAAGAAGTATCTATATTAAATATATATGCACCAAGTAGTGTAGCATCTAAATTCCTAAAAGAGAAATTAAGAGAGCTGCAAGAAGAAATAGACAGTAAAACTATAATAGTGGGAGATCTCAACCTTGCACTCTCAGAATTAGATAAATCAAACCACAAAATAAATAAGAAAGAAGTCAAAGAGATAAATAGAATACTAGAAAAATTAGATATGATAGATCTCTGGAGAAAATGTAATGGGGACAGAAAGGAGTACACCTTCTTTTCAGCAGTTCATGGAACTTATACAAAAATTGATCATATATTAGGACATAAAAACCTCAAACTCAAATGCAGTAAGGCAGAAATAGTGAATGCATCCTTTTCAGACCATGATGCATTGAAAATTACATTCAATAAAAAGCCACAGGAAAGTAGACCAAAAAATAATTGGAAACTAAATAATCTCATACTAAAGAATGATTGGGTGAAACAGCAAATTATAGACATAATTAATAACTTCATCCAAGAAAATGATAATAATGAGACATCATACCAAAATGTATGGGATGCAGCCAAAGCGGTAATAAGGGGAAATCTCATATCTCTAGAGGCCTATTTGTATAAAATAGAGAAAGAGAAGGTCAATGAATTGGGCTTGCAACTAAAAATGCTAGAAAAGGAACAAATTAAAAACCCCCAATCAAACACTAAACTTGAAATTCAAAAAATAAAAGGAGAGATCAATAAAATTGAAAGTAAAAAAACTATTGAATTGATTAATAAAACTAAGAGTTGGTTCTATGAAAAAACCAACAAAATAGACAAACCCTTAGTAAATCTGATTAAAAAAAGGAAAGAGGAAAATCAAATTGTTAGTCTTAAAAATGAAAAGGGAGAACTCACCACTAACGAAGAGGAAATTAGAGCAATAATTAGGAGTTACTTTGCCCAACTTTACGCCAATAAATTCGACAACTTAAATGAAATAGAAGAATACCTCCAAAAATATAGCTTACCTAAACTAACAGAGGAAGAAGTAAATATCCTAAACACTCCTATCTCAGAAAAAGAAATAGAACAAACTATCAATCAACTCCCTAAGAAAAAAACCCCAGGACCAGATGGATTTACATCTGAATTCTATCAAACATTTAAAGATCAATTAACTCCAATGCTAAATAAACTATTTGAAGAAGTAGGGATTGAAGGAGTCCTACCAAACTCCTTTTATGACACAGATATGGTACTGATACCTAAACCAGGTAGGCTGAAAACAGAGAAAGAAAATTATAGACCAATCTCCCTAATGAATATTGATGCTAAAATCTTAAATAAAATATTAGCAAAAAGATTACAGAAAATCATCCCCAGGATAATACACTATGACCAAGTAGGATTTATACCAGGAATGCAGGGCTGGTTCAATATTAGGAAAACTATTAACATAATTGACTATATCAACAACCAACCAAACAAAAACCATATGATCATTTCAATAGATGCAGAAAAAGCATTTGATAAAATCCAACAGCCATTCCTAATAAAAACACTTGAGAGCATAGGAATAAAAGGACTTTTCCTTAAAATAGTTAGGAGCATATATTTTAAACCTTCAGTAAGCATCATTTGCAATGGGGAAAAACTGGAACCTTTCCCGGTAAGATCTGGAGTGAAGCAAGGTTGCCCACTATCACCATTATTATTCAATATTGTATTAGAAACACTGGCCTCTGCAATAAGAGTCGAGAAAGAGATTAAAGGAATTAGAGTAGGCAATGAGGAAACCAAACTATCACTCTTTGCAGATGATATGATGGTATACCTAGAAAACCCAGAGATTCTACTAAAAAGCTATTAGAAATAATTCATAATTTTAGCAAAGTAGCAGGATACAAAATAAATCCCCATAAATCCTCAGCATTCTTATACACCACCAACAAAATCCAAGAGCAAGAGATACAAAGAGAAATTCCATTCAAAATAACTGTTGATAGCATAAAATATTTGGGAATCTACCTACCAAAGGAAAGTCAGGAATTATATGAGCAAAATTACAAAAAAGTTTTCACACAAATAAAGTCAGACTTAAATAATTGGAAAAATATTAAGTGCTCTTGGATAGGCCGAGCAAATATAATAAAGATGACAATACTCCCTAAACTAATCTATTTATTTAGTGCTATACCAATCAGACTTCCAAGAAAATATTTTAATGATTTAGAAAAAATAACAACAAAATTCATATGGAACAATAAAAAGTCGAGAATCTCAAGGGAATTAATGAAAAAAAATCAAATGAAGGTGGTCTAGCTGTACCTGATCTAAAATTATATTATAAAGCAGCAGTCACCAAAACCATCTGGTATTGGCTTAGAAATAGATTAGTTGATCAGTGGAAAAGGTTAGGTTCACAAGACAGAATAGTCAACTATAGCAATCTAGTGTTTGACAAACCCAAAGATTCTAAATTTTGGGATAAGATTTCATTATTTGATAAAAACTGCTGGGATAACTGGAAATTAGTATGGCAGAAATTAGGCAAGGACCCACACTTAACACCACATACCAAGATAAGATCAAAATGGGTCCATGACCTAGGCATAAAGAACGAGATTATAAATAAATTAGAGGAACATAGGATAGTTTATCTCTCAGACTTGTGGAGGAGAAAGAAATTTGTGACCAAAGATGAACTAGAGACCATTACCAATCACAAAATAGAAAATTTTGATTATATCAAATTAAAAAGCCTTTGTACAAACAGAACGAATGCAAACAAGATTAGTAGGGAAGTAACTAACTGGGAAAACATCTTTACAATTAAAGGTTCTGATAAAGGCCTCATTTCCAAAATATATAGAGAACTGACTCAAATTTATAAAAAATCAAGCCATTCTCCAATTGATAAATGGTCAAAGGATATGAACAGACAATTTTCAGATGAAGAAATAGAAACTATTACCACTCACATGAAAGAGTGTTCCAAATCACTATTGATCAGAGAAATGCAACTTAAGACAACTCTGAGATATCACTACACTCCTGTCAGATTGGCTAAGATGACAGGAAAAAACAATGATGAATGTTGGAGGGGATGCGGGAAAACGGGGACATTGATGCATTGTTGGTGGAGTTGTGAACGAATCCAGCCATTCTGGAGAGCGATCTGGAATTATGCCCAAAAAGTTATCAAACTGTGCATACCCTTTGATCCAACAGTGTTTCTATTGGGCTTATACCCCAAAGAGATACTAAAAAAGGGAAGGGGACCTGTATGTGCCAAAATGTTTGTAGCAGCCCTGTTTGTAGTGGCTAGAAACTGGAAAATGAATGGATGCCCATCAATTGGAGAATGGCTGGGTAAATTGTGGTATATGAATGTTATGGAATATTATTGCTCTGTAAGGAATGACCAGCAGGATGAATACAGAGAGGCTTGGAGAGACCTACATGGACTGATGCTAAGTGAGATGAGCAGAACCAGGAGATCATTATACACTTCGACAACGATATTGTATGAGGATGTATTCTGATGGAAGTGGATTTCTCTGACAAAGAGACTTAACTGAGTTTCATTGGAGAAATGATGGACAGAAACAGCTACACCCAAAGAAGGAATACTGGGAAATGAATGTGAACTATTTGCATTTTTGATTTTCTTCCCGAGTTATTTTTACCTTCTGAATCCAATTCTCCCTGTGCAACAAGAGAACTGTTTGGTTCTGCAAATATGTATTGTATCTAGGATATACTGCAACATGTTTAGCATATATAGGACTGCTTGCCATCCTGGGGGGGGGGGAGGAGGGAGGGAGGGGGAAAAAACGAAACATAAGTGATTGCAAGGGATAATGTCGTGTAGAAATTATCCTGGCATGGATTCTGTCAATGCGAAGTTATTATTAAATAAAATAAAATTTATTATTAAAAAAAAAAATAAATAAAATAAAATAAAATAAAATGAATAAATGTAAAAAAAAAAAATTGATACAAATTCAATTTGATGGATTTTTATTGTATTTTACTACATGTCTGTGTAGGTGTGATGTATATAATACAATAACTTGATTTCAATAATTCTTTGGCTCCACTTCATCTATTTGATTATTTGGTTTAGTTGCAGAGAAGGCAGCTCCTTGGCTCCTTCTCATTCTTTGTGATTCATGAAGAAATCTTTCTGTTGATCCTATCAGTGGAAGAAATTGTTCTATAGTTCTTTTAGTATTTCGTTATCACCAACACAGCAATTAGGTTATCATCTTTTACTCTGTACATGGTATATTTCAACAGCTTATATTCTCTTCTCATATTACACATTTTTATTGTCAAGATTTGTAACTTTGGCTCTCATAGATACAACCTGAGTTTTGAATCAATCACTACTCATATACTTCATTACTAGTATTATGTTGCAACTTGCTTTTACCTTCTTTGAATCTTTATATTACTTCTTAAGTCATTTGCCATTGTGCTTCTTCTGTAATCAAAATGTTTTATGGCTACAATTACGTAGATTCACTAGATATATTGTCACAAATCTGACTTTAATAAATAAAACAGACTTAAAAAAAAAAAAAAAAAAAAATAGATGGCATGGGGAGAAGGGTTTAGAAACAAACCTTCACCTTTTCTTTTAAGTTTGAAAGACCAAAGGTCACCTATAGGGAGTGGGATACTGCTGCCATTCCCTTATAACAAGAGGGGGCTAAGCCCCCTTGTCATACTCTGCAGTTTGTGAAACCCCCATCTTAGCACCCTGGGAATGATTTTATTTATAGTGATATAAATTTATAGTTTATAGTATTTATAGTTAATGTTTGGGGGGTTGCCAAAAAGGAAAAAATGGAAAAGTACTTGATCCACATAATATGAATCAGATATGGGAAAAGTAATTTTCTCCTAACTTCAAAGGGATGCTAACCATAAACATACATTTGACCAAAACAAATGTGAAACAGGATTTAGTCATTATAACTAGTGTTACGATCTACTGAGAGACTGATATTTAAACCACAACAGAACATAAAGTCTTTAGGACGCTATAGAGGCATTTTCCATTTCACCTTGACTGAGCACTGTCCAACAAACTCCTGGTACATGTATCCCGGGAAAAGAAAACCAGGTCTGGGTGTTTCTTTTGTTGGGGGTCATCCTCTCTGAGTGTTCTGGAATGCCAGCAACTCTTTTCCTGCCCTTGTTCAAAATCACTGGAAGTTAAGGCTTTAAGGCTAGAGTATTTGCAAAGTCACCTTCAAGCAGGGAAAGGTACAAGTTTCCCTAAGATCAGGGAACAATATAAACACAAAAGAGGAAACAGAAACCCAAAACCTCTGATTTGCCTAAGCAGGACAGTTGACTTAGCTGCAACTGTTCACAGCCACATTGGAGACAGGGCAATGAGGGAGGCAATAGAAATAAAATGCTCCTTCCTTCACCCAATGAGAAGAAGCTCACAAGAGTCCTAACCCACTTTGAGCCAGAAAGAGAGACACAAAGATGTGGGCCACTCTCATGTCTACATCCATTAAATACATTGTGTACATTTAGCTCTGCATCTAGGGAGGGGACTCCATCATCTCATCATGAAAGCCCTTTAGTCCTAGGTCACACCTGTCTGGAAGGTCACACCTGGGCTCCAAAGTTCCCATATAGTCAATTGGAATCAGGAATAACAATCTTGAGCATGTTTTTGGAATGTCCTAACTGCCTTAGTCAATTACTTTGTGCAAGATAATAACTATGAGGGAAAGGAAGACAAAGAAATAAATGAGGAAGGATAGAAGATAAAAATAGGTATATTTTATAGAGAGTGGTAAGATGGAAAGATCTGAATTCAAATCTTGGTTCTGCCATTTTCAATGTATGGGATCTTGGGAAAATAGCTTCAACCCTCTGGATTATATGACCTCTGTAAAGACTTGTATAACTCCAAATCTTATGCTACTAAGGGTTCTGTGTCCTGTAGGAAGAGAATAAATAGAATACTATAGGAGAATGACATTAATAATATTTTAAGCATTGATGATTCCTTGGGGGAATGGAAGAGAGGACAGGATTTTAAAAGCATGGGCTAATAACCTAAATGGACAGATGACTCATTTGCTAAGAATAAAGAAAGGTTTTGATTGGCTCTTGGATGTGTCCATTAACTCAACTAATGAAACTAGGACAGTGGCCAAGGGACTCTAGATAATAAGAGACTAGTTTGACAGAAGAGCCCATGGAGAACTAGGAATAAAGTCCATAAGCCTACGGAGGTAGGACAAACATAGAATAGAGGATTTCCACATAAATGACCCAGTCAGCCAGGAAGATCTAGTTGGCAGAAGTTGCTTGAAATTAGTCTGTTATGAAATAATCAAATGACAGTGAATTTAAGATATGGGCAGTTTAACATTAGTGTTTTAGAGATAATGGAGTTGGGAAAGTCTGAAACTCAACAAATGATAGTGTGGGATCCATTTAAAAGGAAATATTTGTTTCCTAGATTCAGGAAAAGATAGAAGCTATCCCAAGACATGGGCAGTCAGTTTGTGATGGGGACAGAAGTGTAGGTAAAGAAAGTGCTTCCTGGGATTCCAGACTTCCATCTTCATAGCTAAGAGCAAGAGAAGTTAAAGAAAGGGTGGTTCACATTTCCCTGGGAGCTATTCAACAAGCATGATCCTGTCTAATTAAGAAACATGTTTCCAGCTTACATGAACTTATACAAAGTGAGCAGAACCAGGAGATTGTTGCACATAGTAACAGCAATACTGTACAATGAAGAATTGTGAATGACTTAGTTATTCTCAGCAATACAATGATTCAAGGCAATCTTAAAGGATTAATGATGCTATCTGCCTCCAGAGAAAGAACTGATGTTGTCAGTATAAATATAATATAACTATAAATTTAAGCATACTATTTTGCTTTCTTTCCTTCCTTCCTTTTCATTTAATCATCACAACAACCTTGTGAGGTAGGTACTCTTTCTTTCTTTCTCTTCCTCCTCCTTTCTTCCTTTCTTCTTTTCTTCCTTCCTTCCTTCCTTCCTTTCTCCTTTTCTTCCTCATTTCCTTACTCCCTCCCTCCTTTCCTTTCTTTCTTCCTTCCTTCCTCCCTTCCTCCCTTCCTCTCTTCCTTCCTTCTTTTCTTTCTTTCTTCTCAATTAATCACCACAACAACCCTGTGAGGTAGGTGCTATTTTTATCTACATTTTGTAGTTGAGAAAAGTGAGGCAGAGTTTAAGTGGCTTAAAGGTAATAAGTTTCTAAGGGCAGATTTGAACTCAAGTCATTTTGACTTTAGGTTCAGTGCTGTATCCATTGTGCCATCTAGCTGTCTTCAAGGAATCACGATGCAATAAAAACCAAAACCATAGGGGAAGCTAGATGGCGAGGCGGATAAAGCACCAGCCCTGAAATCAGGAGGACCTGAATTCAAATTTGGCCTCGGACACTTAACACTTCCTAGCTGAGAGAGAGAAAAGAAAGAAAGCAACTAAGGCCAACAATAGCTTATATTTAAAGACTAATTTATGCTTTATGCAATACCCTGAGAGAGAAGTAGGACTGGAAGTATTAGTCCCATTTTGTAGATGAGAAAATTGAGACTCAGAAAATTTGTTGTTATTTGTCCTTCATTCTCAAAGAGGACCATGACATTAGAGAGGTTTTCCTGACTATAGGTCCAGAATTCTTCTTCTCACATAACCACTGTCTGATTAATTGTCCTTAAATTTATAGTGAGTCTTTGGTGCTAATAGATTTATTAATTTCTCCCGCATAAAATAGTGGCCTTAGTCAACTCATAATGGGCTATTTCCCACTTTGAATTGAATGTTTTTGTTTCTCCTCCTCAATTCAGTTTCTCAGTTTACCAACTTAAAATTCTTTTTGAATGTTGCTGGAAATTGTGAGTTGAAGGGCAAGTGGTCTCGCTGTGTTAATTTACATAGAAGAAAAACCTAAAGAATGTTCCGATGCTGGTGATTTCACATTTGATATGTAGTGTATTTTGGCTCCAGGCAGGCATCTAAAGAATCCTAAGCAGTTATCTAAAAACGAAATCTCACAAAAGACTGGGTCTGAATAGCCTTGCACTGTACTGATTCTAACACCTCGGGGACTCTGCAGTGATCTTTCAAATAGATGTTTAAAAGAGTGGGAGAACAGAGACCCTCACTTTGGTTCCAGTTCCACATTAGTAAAGGAGTTTCCTTGCTCTATTACTGAACTGTAACTGGCAGAGGGCAAGGATGGCCCAGTTCTCCATCTTTCCACAGTTCTTTGTTTTGGATACTTGAATAATTTCAATATGGGGGTATCGTATGGAAAAAGATTTAATAGTCCAAATCACTTGGAGATCATTAGAGAGACTAAATAGTATAATTTTTTCCCCAGAAATACCCAGTGATAGAGCAGGATTGGATGTAAGAGGTCATGGGATTCTGTCATTTTCTACCTCTCTGACTTTGGGCATTTGCCTAAACCCTTTCTCTTAGTTATAGAATGAAGATGGACTAGATCAGGGATTTTACTTTTGTGTGTGTGTCAGCGATACTCCCGACAGACTCATGAGGCCTCTGGGTTCCTTTTTAGAATAATGTTTTTAAAGCATAAAATAAAATACAAAGGATTACAAAGGAAACTAAATTATGTTAAAGTACAATTATCAAAATAAACATTAATGGACCTCCAGGTTAAATATCCCTGTACTAAGTGATCTTTAAACTCACTTTTGATTCTAAAATCTATGACTACATCCTCTGGTTCCTAAGTTAGGAACACCAAATTCAGATCCTCAAGAATTATTGAGTCTCTGTGGGAAAATGAGATGACATTATTGTCAATTTTAAGTATTTGTGGTTTTGTCTGTAGGGTGGTAGAAGGCACAGTCATTTCATTTTTCTTCCATCCTTGTCCCACTTGGGAGATTTTAAATTCCCCATGTCCCAAGAGCTGTGTGAGTTGACTAGTAGAAGTAGATGATTCTTCCTTGAGAACCCTTCATTGCCTTTTCTGATGCCATTTCTCTCTGTTAGCCTCTCCCCTACTGGGGAAGTTGCCAAGAATAGCTGGATCACTTTATGAGATCCATCAGCAGTGTTGTGGGAGTTGAACATGGAAGCAACATGCCCAGAGGATCATCTCAAAATCATCCACTATGTTGCCAAGCTTTGGTCGAGGAAGCAAGATATAGGAAGGTCTTGTCTGCAGCTTGTGCAGGGCAGAGAAAGCTTGCCTCTCCCATCTGTGTCTCCAGTATCTTAAAACCCAGAATGCCTATTCCCATCATTCATTCTCTTTCCTGCTCCCTTGCTGCCATTTCTGAGATATCCACTCTATCATGCTTTGGTACTTCCAGACTGAATCCAATCAAAATTTACTTATTCCATGATCCATTTCATCAGAGCTCTCCCAAAAGGCTAATTCTATTAATAAATCCAACATAAGATAATTGATGTTGATGGTAGAGTATTAAACACTTCTCAGAAAGTCATCAATGATTTAAGGGAATGAGTCCATGAACATTTCAGTCACTATGAGTCTATGGGGGAATTATTTTGTAAGAGATCCTTAATTCTATAGTTTAGAACATCAGAGTTAGAGGGAAGCTGAGAGGTCACTTAGTCTAAAGTCCTCTTTTGTAGATGATGAGACCAACGCCTCCAGAAGGGAAGTGACTTGCCTGAATTCATGTAGTTATTGAAAAAGTTAACATAAGCCCATTGGTACCTAGATCAATGCTGCTCCTACTAAGTTACCCTTCCTTCCGCCACATTGTTAGCTGCTAATTTGATGTATACAAATGGTTGCATCTTCCATCTCTGGGGCTGCTCAGCATCAGTGGAGCCAAGGTTGGAAGCAGCATCAAACTAAGAAAGGACCATTGCATCTGGGATGAAGCAAGCACATCGCATCCTTGAATGTGTACCCTCAACTCCTTATCAACCATATAGGGAACATGCTCCCTTTTAATAGGAAATAAGGAGTTAACTACATTTATGAGAATGAGGAGATATTTATGCACATTATTCAAATAGTTAAGTTAATGAATAAAAAAAATCATAGGACTAAATTTAAGACGATGAAGAATCTTAGAGATCATCGAATTCATCCCTCTCATTTTCGTATTGTTGAATCATTTAAGTCGTGTCCAACTCTTTGTGACTCCATTTTGGGTTTTCTTGGCAGAGACACTGAAATGATTTGCCATTTTCTTCTCTGCACATTTGACAGATGAGAAATTGAGGTAAACAGGGATAAGTGACTTGCTCATTAAGTATCTGAGGCTGGATTTGAACTCATGAAAATGAATCTTCTGATCCCTAGCCCAGTGCTCTAAGTTGAATAAAGAATCACTTCTAGTGTCCTTCTAGTTAACACAGAGGTTGTTGTACTTTGGCAGGTGAGATTTTTGTTTAATTAGAAAATATTTTGATGGTTAATTCAATATAATGGGTTTTCTTTGTCTTTTGTTTTCTGCACGTAAAAAACAAGATTCGGAGGGCTCCAAAGGCTTCACCAGCCTGCCAGGGAGGACTATGAGATATATTAGACTGAGAATCCCTGTAGTGAAAAAATTGTGGACCCCTCCTTTTTTACCTTCTAATCCCCATGTGTGTCCAAGGAAATAACATTCTTGAAAGATCCGGGAGTATGTAAGTCAAACTTTTAAAAAAGAATACTGGTTGCATTCATTCAACAAATATTTCTCAAGCATGTGCCAGGCAGTTTGCTAGGTTTTGGTGATACAGAAACAAAAACCTGCCCTCAATTCTATTCTATTCTGTGGCACCATCCCTAGAGCCCGTGCTAGTCTCTCTCTGTCTAATTCTTACTCTAGTGTATGGGCTCCCAGAGCCAATAGGAAAGGAACAATCCCATACTTCTCTTGGCCTTTCTGGTCCCACCCCCAACCCCAGAAATAAAGATCTTCTGCCAGGTTATGGGCACCATACCCTTAAACCAGGATTATTTCACTAAGGATCTCATAGACCTGACACTTTCACTGCACATTTAAAGCTGGACAATTATTCTCATAGCCCAGTCAACTCAGATGCACTGAATGTACCACTTGGGAGTCAAATTCCCAGCTAATAATGGGAGCAACTGACTGTGGAAAAGTCTCCATTTGCCATTAAAGGGGTTTATTTGGCTAGTATAAACACAGACCTATGTCTCCACTTTGGCAGCTTCTTCACGCTGGTTTTAATATGAAACATATTTCTCAAGTGACTTAATGCCTATTTACCATTTTGTTGTAAAGTGTAATTACCATCAATGAGACTTAATTGTTTAATTGCCAGTCTCAAGGAGAGATAAGTAGTATGTTACAGAAAGAAATAAGATCAACCCTGTGTGTATGTACATGTGTATATGTGTATATAGGTGTATGTATATGTGTATATATGTGTACATATAAATGTATTGTGTGTGCAGGGATGTATGTGTGTGTGTGTGTGTGTGTGTGTGTACTTATAGATGTGTATATGTGTGTAGGAGTGTTTAGAAGAATCCATAGGGAAGATGAATTTTCATTATTCATAGATATTATTTATAGATAATATATTACACAGCCCCCACCTCCCCATTATTGTCTCTAATTCTATAGTACTGTATTTTGCAGCTAAAGTTTACAGCATTTATAGAGCATTCCATAGCATTTTTGTTCATGTTTCTCAATTAAAGAATTTTGAAAATATACTTCCAAGTGAAGTGACTTGTCCAAACTTGCAGAGACAGAGTTACAAGAATCTTTACTACAGAAAATCTATCAAGTGGTCAACCAACCTTTGTTTTATTATTATTATTATTATTATTATTATTATTATTATTATTATTATTAAAGATTTTTATTTACTAAACTTATGCATGAGTAATTTTTCAATACTGACCCTTGCAAAACCTTCTGTTCCAACTTTTTCCCCTCCTTCCCCCCACCCTCTCTCCTAGATGGCAGCTAATACAATACACATTAAATATGTTAACATATATGTTAATCCAATATATGTATGCATGTTTATACAATTATGTTGTTGCACAAGAAAAATCAGATCAAGAAGGAAAAAAAAAACTGAGAAAGAAAACCAAATGCTAGCAAACAACCACAGAAAGTGAAAATGCTATGTTGTGTTCCACACTCAGTTCCCACGGTCCTCTCTCTGGGAGTAGATGGCTCTCTTCATCACAAGATTATTGAAACTGATCTGAGTCATCTCATTGTTGGAAAGAGCCACGTCCATTAGAACTGATCATTGTATAGTCTTGTTGTTGCCATGTATAATGATCTCCTGGTTCTGCTCACTTCACTTAGCATCAGTTCGTGTAAGTCTCTCCAGGCCTCTCTAAAATCATCCTCCTGATCATTTCTTACAGAACAATAATATTCCATAACATTCATATACCATAATTTATTCAGCCATTTCCCAATTGATGGGCATCCACCCAGTTTCCAGTTTCTGGCCACTACAAACAGGGCTGCCACAAACATTCTTGCACATGCAGGTCCCTTTCCCTCCTTTAAGATCTGTTTGAGATATAAGCCCAGTAAGTAACACTGCTGGATCAGAGGGTATGCACAGTTTGATAACTTTTTGAGCAGAGTTCCAGATTGCTCTCCAGAATGGGTTGTATCCATTCACAACTCCATCAACAATGTATCAGTGTCCCAGTTTTCCCACATCCCCTCCAACATTTGTCATTATTTTTTCCTGTCATCTTATCCAATCTGAGACAACCAACATTTGTTACACAATAACTGCTTAATAAATGCTTTATTTATCTTTGTGAATCATAGTCAGTGAATAGTCAATAAACATTAATTAAACACCCACTATGTGCCAGGCACTGTGCTAAGTGCTGAGTTGCAAAGAAAGGCAAAAATTGTTCTTGCCCTCAAGAAACCCACAGTATAATGAGAGACACAACATTCAGATAAGCTATATATAGGATCAATTAAAAATAAATAATCAACAGAGGAAAAGTATCTTTAAGAGGGGAGAAATATCTTGAGATGTTGCTTTAATTATTAGGAATTTTTTCCTTACCTCAAGCCTAAATCTTCTTGTCCCAAGTTTCCCAGTCATTGCTTTTAGCTCTTTCATCTGGAGCAGGAGTGTCAGACATGCCACTGCCCACATCCTCCTGAGGATAGCCTGAACCTGATTAAAATGTATATACACAATAATATAGCATATACAATTAAATCAATAAAATAGATAATATTACATTTTAAAATTAAGTCAATCTGCAGCCCACAGGGATTATTTTTTATGGCTTAGTGGCTCCTATTTCTATTTCAGTTTGTCCCCACTGGACTAGGACCAAATGGAAAAGTCTAATCTGTTTTCCACATTCAGTCACGTCCTCTTTCTAACTTTATTTGGGTTTTCTTGGCTAAGATACTGGAGGGGTTTGCCATTTCCTTTTCCAACTCATTTTATAGATCAGGAAACTGAGGAAAATAGGGTTGAGTAACTTGCCCAAAGTCAACCAGCTAGTAAGTGTCTAAGGCTGGATTTGAACTCAGGAAGATAAGGCTGCCTGGCTTCAGACTCATCCCTGTTCACTGCACCACCTAGCTGCCCCTCATTTTCCACATAACAACCGTTCAAGTATTTGATGTCCTGACTTAGCTCAAATGTCCTGACTTAGTTTTCTCTTTTCCCAATCCCTAGTTCCTTCTTTTATGTCATGATCTCAACATTCTTTTCCATCCTGATTACCCTCCTAATATTCTCTAATCACCATCCCTCCTAAAACACGTTGCCCCAAACTAAATAACACATTCCATATGATTTGGCTATAAGGAGCATGACCTCACTCACTCTTCCTCTCTTAATATAACCTGATTATATTAGGGACTTTAAAACAAACCAACACATTTGGCTAAACTGACTTCAACATGCACATATTTTACTGACTTGTATGTATCCACATTTGCATCTGGAACCAGTATCGGCCACGAGAATGAACAAAATAGAGGTCTAAAGTCAAAAAATATACTCTATTCAAAACATATAAGGTTCCTTTATACAAGGCTGCTTTCAGTTGAAGCGCTACTATGTGAAAAACTGTTGTTAAAGTGATAAAAAAGAATAGATAGAAAAAAGAAAAGATAGAAAAGAACCAAAGATCTGATGAGTCTAAGGTAATCTCCACATAGTCCTTGTCTTCTGAAAGAGCTAAGAGTGAACTATTCTGAATTAAGTTTCCCATTTCTAAGAAATTGTCTTTAAAGAAGTATGGGCATTTTTTTTTGAAAATATAGAAAAATAATAGACATTCAAGCTCTCTCATATTCTCATGAAGGATATAATCCCAAAAGGTCATGTGGCTTTTGTTGGGTCTTCGAGGTGATAAACAAACCTAGAACAATCTAATAGGGGCGGACACCAGTATACCTTGGGGACCATGTGGGGAAGTGGTAGCTTTGAGGAATCAGTGGCCTAATGCTTGATATTTAAACTCTTTGTTATTTATCTATCATTTATCTTTAAGTAAATGTCCTCAGCTTTACTATTTTCTCCTGTGTTTAATCTGGCTTAAATGTGGTTATTCAATGTAAATGGGAGTTCATGTTTGGATTAAAATAGATAATTAATCCTTGGGTATCATGGATCTAAAAGTAACCCAAAGAGGAATTGTGAGAGGACCTGGTAACTGCACTCAGAAGTAATAGAAGTTCCAGGAAAGATTTGGCTAATGACATTGGTTCTGCACTCCAAAATCCAGATGATGAATTATAGATTTTCCCTCTGAGCAGGAATCTCAAAGGGTCTGCTGATAGACCTTAGGGGGTCTATGAACTTAGATAGAATAAAAAATAACAAACATATATATATATACATATATATATATCTGTGTGGGTATGTATGTAGTAACATGTGTGTATCTATATATAAACTTTATTTTCACTAATCTCTAACTGAGATTTAGCACTTCTTCCTATTACAAATATAGACCACATCCATGGTAGTATTAGACTTCACCAGATGGTCAAAGGGGATCTATGAAACAAAAATGACTCAGAACCCCTTCCGTAGGGGAAGCTCTAAATGCTAACCACAAAAAAATCGTAGTTATAACAACACAAAAAGTAGTTGATATTTTCATATTTCTTTTCATTGCCAATTACCATTGCCTGTAGATAGACCTGATATGAAATGAGGAAGTTTTAGAAGATAATATGGACTCCAAAGGAGACTTTTAAAACTTAATCCAAATCCTCTCTGATCCTAACAAATCCACTCAACATCTCAAGACAACTATATTCTAAGACATTTATTTCATTAATAAAGGATACTTGATCCTTGTCCACTAAAGGAATGGGGGCAAAACCTCTCTGTCTCATTATGAGGGAAGTTTCTTCATTCATTCATTTATTTATTTATTCATTCATTTCTTCCATCTTTCCTTTTCTCCTTTCTTTCCTCTTTTCCTTCCCTCCTCTCTCTCTCCCTCCCTCCTTGTCTTCCTTCCTTCCTTTCTATACTGTCTTCCTTCATTCACCTACCTCTGTTAATTATAGTGCCTTCTCTCTCTCTATTATTTTCTCCACAAAGGCATGAATTGTCTTTTTCCTCTTTTTGTATGCCTTTGCACTTGGCACAGTGCCAGGCACATAATAGACACTTAATAAACATTTATTGATTGATTAAAATATTTATTAAGTATTTGCTAGAGAAGAGTCCTCACATTAAGTGCTCTAGGGCAAATACTAATGCTTAGGAAAGGGAGAGTTGAAAAAGAAATACAATGTCATTTTGCCTTTGTTTAAAAATTATAAGTATGTAAACACTATCTGAAACATGCATCATCTAGGGTAGGTTCTTTGTTTGGAAAGCATGGTCCTGATTCTCTAAATGATAACAAGGATGTGAGAACTTTTCAGTTTTCTAGGATGAGTTCTTCACCTGAGGTTTGTGAACTGGTTATTTCAATGTAATTGGTTTCCTTTATAATTCTATGAAATTTATTTTATAAATTTAAGAACATTGTTCTGAGAAGTCATAGATTTTGGCAGATTGCCCAAAAGGTCCGAGTAAAAAATAGGTTACTATCATCTGGTCTAGGACAAAAGTTTTGTTTTTTTTTTCATCCATTTTAATTTTATCATTATTCTGAACTTTCACTTCCCCTTATTTCTCTTTGTTCCCATTTTCTGTATGAGTTTTTCCCTAAAAATTATCTACATGTGGCAAATTTTTCATTCAATTAGAAAAGCAGAATCATCCTTTGATTTCACTGAGGAAAGAAAAGTTTCTAACAAGTGAAGAATGTTTAGAGATGGAGTGAATAGGAAGAGTAAGTAGAGAAACAGATAATAATTAGCAGAGGAGAAGGCAGAAATGGTCGTTGTGATGAGCTTATGCTAGTTAGTGCAGTCCCTTTAAAAGACCCTCCCCTATTCTCTGTTCCAAACCTTCAGTCTAAAAAATGTTGTTCTAGGGATATGGTCCTTAAATACATTGAAAAACACAGTAGAAAAATAGGAAAAAAGTAGGGTATTTTAATTGTGAGACATTGTCTTCTTGCAAAGAGGTTATGGACAAATGCCATACCAACAATCCTCGGATTGGAAAAAAAAGGATATTCCTTTCTAGCCATCAGATCAAACATCTGTTCCAAGGATGCTAATACACCTCCTGGGTAAACACTGGCTCCACCTAGGAGAGGAATTGTCCTTGCTAAGATCACAGGGCTAGTATCCCTCCTTCAAAAGTCAATATTATGATGCCCTTAGGGGATGGGAACATTCACTCTCTTGGAAATGTTGGCTTTGGCAAGAGAAGCATTCAGGGTTGATTGTCCCTGTCTTTTGTCTTCAAAGATGCTTAGAAGTTTAGATGTGGATAGGTCCTTTGAGTTCCTTTACTTCATCCCACCCCCTCCCATCTCCTCCACCCTTGTCTGCCCAGTTCAAAGATGAGACAACTAGGATCCATAGATATGTGAAGGCAGCTGGGTGAGGTAGTAGTTAGATGCTGGACTGGTGTCCTGAGTTGAAATCCAGTCTCAGACATTTACTAGCTATGTACCCATTCACATCCATCTGCCTCAATTTTCTCATCTGTAAAATGGGGCTAATAATTGTTGTTGTTCAGTCGATTCAGTCACCTCTGACCCTACTTGACCTCATTTGGGGTTTTCTTGATAAAGATGCTGGAGTGGTTTGCCATCTCTATCTAAAAGGGTTGTTGCGAAGATCAAATGAGATAATACTTATAATATGTTTTACAAATCTTAAAACTCTATAAAATGTTAGATATTCTTTTTAGTTCTTCCTTCTCAACATCACTCAAGTAATGAGTATCAGAACCAGAATTAGAAGCCAAGCCTCCTATGTTTGAAATCATATAACCTACTTGGTCACTTACTACCTGCCTGATCTTGGACAATTCACTCTACAAGAGAGGGTGGACTGGAGTCAGGAAGACCTGAATTCAGATTCTGCCTTAAATATTCATTAGATGTGTGCCTGTGGGCAAGTCTGTGCCTCATCTATAAAATGAGGATTCCTTCTGGTTCTAGATCTAAGAGTCTATTACCCTGGCTTTGGATGGGCACAGGGAAGAAAGCTGGAGAAAAGATGAGAAAAGCAAGTGATATCTCTCAAAGACAAATCCAGGCTGATACTAGAGAATATGAATCAGGGTTAGTAAACTTTTAAAAGAAGTTTTATTGATGCTTTTTTAATACATTACTTCCCAATCTGTTCCAAACCCCAGCAGACTTCTCCCTTGTCACATATAAAAGCACACTTAAGCCAAGTCTAATGGATTATGTGATGTTCAGTACCTGTGGTCCACCACTCTCTCTGTTGAGAAGTCTAAGGTCCCACTTGGGTTTGGGGCTCCAAGCCTAGAAAGATTACAAGCTCTTTGACATGATGGCTTATTTCTCTTTGCATCCCCCTTATTGGAGAAGTTAGATGATACAGGATCAATTTCCAGGAAGACTCATTTTCCTGAATTCAAATCCAGCCTCAGATACTTACTAGATATGTGATCCTGGAGAATCACTTAATCTGTTTGCTTTGGTTTCTTCATCTATAAAATGAGCTGGAGAAGGAAATGGCAAATCACTGCACTATCTCTGCCAAGAAAATCCCCCAAAAGTATGAAGTAACTGAATCGTATCAATAAATTAATGATGAAAAAAGAATAAGATGCTGTGATGGTAACAATCAGTGCTTACATTTTGATAGAACTTGAAAGTTAACTGAGAATTTCAGAGATATATGATGCAACATTAATTCTAGAAATATGCTAGCTCCCCCCATTTTATTTCCATTTTTCAAATGAATAAACTAGTGGCAGAAATGCCTTGCTTAAAGCCAAATAGCTCTTGTTAGTTGGAGATTCAACTGTAAAGTTTCTAGTATCAAGTCAACTATCCTTTCACTGCTCTAAACATATCTGAAATCTTCCTAGGAAACTCCACATTTATACTCTGGGAAATGTGGTACACAAGAAGCATGAGAAATCTCATCTTCTATTACAAGGAACGCTGAACTTTCACTAAATGGATCTACATTTATTGATTGTATGATCACAGATAAATAATTTAATCTCCAGGAAAATCATTTTCCTCATCTGTAAAATGGCTAATGAGGTGAAAGTGCTTTTTATATGCTTTATAAAGTTCTGTGTATTATTATTTTACTTTATTCTCTTTCAGTATTTATACAATACAATATAATATGCAAAAGTAAATTAAAGGCTATTGTTATCAATATTGTTACATATCTTCCAGGTTTAGAAATCTGAACATGAAGGAGATATTTCAAACTGTTTCTCCAGAGCACATGTTCTGACCCCCCACAATTCATTGCCCTGAAAGCTTACGATGGAGAGATTGTTTTAAAGGACCTATAAGAGGAAGCAGTATATTCTAGAAACTATTTATGTTATTTGAGCAAAGATTTTAAAAAAGAAATTAAATCAGAAATCAGAAAATCAAATCAAATCCAAATCACCAAGTACTTAACAATGCTTGATAATATTAAAACCCAGGCCATTAAAAAAAGTTTGCTCTGTCAAACCAATATTCTGTTTTTGAAATAAAGCAAATTTTATATAGCAGGAAAGAAAGAAAATGTGAAATTTTCCCATTTCAAGTTTGATTATAGCACTGGGAGAAATAAATGTCAATAGCCTATTAAAAACAAAATGTAATGCATGAAGGAAATAGAAAAAGGCAAAAGAAGCCAATGGTAATTAAATAGTGATTGAGGTCAAAGGAAAATTGATCTATAGTAGCTAAAAGCTATCCTTGCCATTTAGAATGTTATGCATCCATAAGAGAGGAAAGAAAGGTTTGTGTTGTTTTGATATGGAAATGTGCCCCACATCCTTAGCCAAAGGCATTGACTCAAGATGCTAGTGTGTTCCTAGTACCCAAAGTCCTCTTCATGCTTTTATAGAAAGAGAAGGTGCTCAGACAAAAGTTTGCTGGAACTTAGAACTTCTATGGACCTGCTTCTCCTAGAATCTCTAATCAGTCCCTTTATATACTAAAGAGGATCCAATGACATGGCCTCATGGGGAAACACTGGGGCTGTCTGAGGAGGAAGTCTAGATCTGTGAATTCATCATGATAACATTATGGCCAATTCTCCTTAAAGCATCTTTTAGGAATACTTAGCGTAGTGGTTTATTTGGCTCATGGGGACTGGTAACTTCCTCTTTTATTGTTGTCATCTGTCCCAAAGGAAAAAAATTGACTAAAGAGGAAATGTGACCATTTAACAAATATTTTTAAATGCCAACTTCAGTAGACCTCTGGAAAATGAGGGTGCTTATTCTAAACATTGTTAATATTTGTTAATTTGATTAAAGCTCCAATGAGGTAGACATGGTCTTGAAAGATGAAAACATCTCCTGATAGAATGATGTTCTCTCATTATATTGTAAGTTCCTTGAGAGTATCGACTAACTTGTGTCTCTTTTTGTATCCACAATACTTAGCACAGTACTTAATAAATATTGATTGATTGATTGATTGGTGTATGTATATGTGTGTGTGTGTGTGTGTGTGTGTGTACATGCCCATAATCTGAGTTTGTAGTCTTAGTGTCTTTAGAGTGAATTACTACACAAAACTAGTTAGTAGAAGAAAGGATGAGAAATCTACTCTTTCTTGCCTTCTATTCACCTCTCCACTTCAAGTGATTGCCCACTTCTAACCAGGCTATTTAGAGTTTATTTTGCACGTGTTAAGTTGGAACATGGAAGTTAGTTTTCAAAAGCTAAGCTCATTCATGGTAAGGACCATGACTTTCTCTATTGCCATTCAAAATCTGCAATGCCCCAGAGTCTTAGTCAATCAAGGCTGATTCTTTCTCTCTTTACCATCAAGGTGGATTATGGGTGATGGTATACTCAGCAGAAGACCAGCAAGAATACATAGCAGGAGTACTTCATGATCCACAGGTAGGGAGGACCAATGACAATAACAGGAGTTCAGTGATTCCCTCTCCCCACAAACCACCTTAAATAAGTATTCTCACACTCATGATAGATCTCTTTGGAGAGCAGTTGTGATCTGAAGAGATGCTTCACTCATGAAAGAACTCTTTTTTTTCCTTCACAGTAGAATACTCTTGAATTTTACAGATTGTCACACATGAAGAAAAAAGTTTTATTTTTTATTTTTTTAATAGTTGGGGAAATCAGCCTAAAGAAAATGTGTACCTAATCCTATTAGCTGACTTAATATAGAATTATTAAAAGCCTTGATATACAGGATTTAACACAATCTTTCTAGCAGGGTGTGATGTAATCTGTTTTTGTTCCTCAGCTAGCAGATGGCTTACCTTTAAGTAATTTCCAATATGTTAAGAGATCAAAAAGCCATCCTCCTGCCACCGGAGCCAGTAATCGTTCTTCTCTGCTGGGGGTTGCTGGGTACTGTGGTGGGGATATGCAAAGGCTTCTGGCATTTCCAAAGATAGAAGGCCGACATTTCTTCAGACTTTGAAGTTAATAATCCTTCAGAAGTTAAGAAAACTGAAGGATTTTTTTTTCCTGGAGTCCTTTTAATGTTCTATATGCCATGTGCAAAAGTAAATATGTGCAAGTAATCACTGGCAGGAGGGTGGGCACGAGGCAGGGAGCAATACTTGGAGACTCTAGCATGCCCTTGTTGGAACACTGGGTTGTGAAGTGTTGGGCTGGACCGACTCCTCTTGGAATAAGCTCTTTGGAGAACTTGGTCTCTGAATTGAACGCCCCAAGAACCAAGCTCGGAACAAAGAGGGCGGTGGTTGTGTTTACTGTCTTGGTTGAGCGAGAAATGACATTTTACCTTACGTGTTTTCGTTCAGAACTGATATAATGGCTTTATCCGATGCCTGGAGGAATCCTAGGTTTACGGATTTAGAGCTAGAAGAGAAGTCACCTGGTTCAATCCCATCACTTTACAGATGAGGAAACTGAGACCAGTACCACCTTCAGACAATATGAACATCACTTTGTGTTTTTGTAGAAAATCCCCAATATTGAAGCTCCCTTCACCAATGGAGAATTTTTTTTACAATTAGAACTTCCGAGAGTCCAAGAAGTTAGTTGATTTGGCCATTGTTACTTATTTTGAATGCGTCAAACAAAGGAGTTGAATATAAGTCTTTTAAGTCCAGCCTTCTATTTTCTATGTTCTACCAGCCTTCTCAGTAGTGACCCTCAGCTTGGGGGTCTATCTCCAGGATTATTATTATTATTAGTTAGGAGAAGGAGGAAGAAGAGGAAGAAGAGGAAGAGGAGGAAGAGAAGGAGGAGGAGGAGGAGGAGCAAGAGAAGGAGGAAGAAAAGGAAGAGGAGTTAGAGGAGGAGTTGTAGTAGTGGTGGTGGTGGATATAGTAGTAGCAGTAGTAGTTGGCAGTAGTCATAACAGGTGCAGTGGGTAAAGTACAGGGCTTAGAGTCCTCCTGAGAACAAATCTGACCTCAGGCACTTGCTAGCTGTGTGGTCCTGGCAAATCCCTTCACCCAGAATCTGTAAAGATGAACTGGAACAGGAAATGGCCAACCACTGCAAGAAGAGCCCGGATGGGATGCTTTGGAGTCAGACTTTACTGGAGGACAGTAATAAGGCTATGTGAGGCACTGTGATAAGCATTTTGCAAATCCTATCATTGGGTACTCACAACACCCCCAGGAGAGAAATGCTACTGTTATTTCTCTTTGAGAAGATGAAGGCAAACAGAGCTTAAGAGACTTACATGGTTTGAACCCATGATTCCAGAGCTGGTGCTCTATCCATTCTCCCATCCGACTGAGCTCTCCCATTTTTCAGACTCTAGCTAAAATCTCCAAACATTCCAGTATCTTACAATATATCTGACTGCAACATTCATTCAAAATATTCAACTTCCACAGTCATTCTTCCTAAAGATTCTAATCTTTATGGCTCCTTATATAAATTAAAGAAATTTCACAATTTTCTTGTTCTTGTACCCCACTTAATCTTTCTTGTATTGCATAAAAACTGCCTCCTTTTACCTTATTCTTCAGTTTAAATGATCCTAGATGCTTTGGGAATGACAGTCTTAGATATTTTTCTAGATCCTTACATTCTATATTATGAGCTAATATAGCTGGTAATTTAAGTAGAAAATGCTTTACTTTTAAATAGGATATCAGTTTTATCAAACATTTAATGTAGACAGAGTCTGAGAGTTTAAATCCATTTTCTAAAATATAATTAAATACAAGTATTCTGGTGAGGCTAGAAATGGGAGATGGGAGTTGATTTAGTCCTTTGAACATTAATATCTTATGTCTGAGGTAGTGAGGGATAGTGGATAGTGGATAAAACTCTGGATTTGAGGTAAGGAAGTCAGCCATTCAAATGCTGCCTCTGGCACTTGTGATTTATGAGACCTCGTGCCTTAGTTTCCTCATTTGTAAAATGAAGTTAATGTTAGCTGCAGTAGCTACATGAAATTTAATGTGGAGACAGAATCTGTCTGTCCCAAAGTCAGGAAAATCCTGGCTTCAAATCCTAACTTGATTATACTGGCTACATGATCCCAAGTCATTCAGGATTCATGTAAACAAATCATATATTTATTATTAAAATTATAATTTGCTGAAAAATTGCTCATCTGCATGAATAGGAGTTTTTATCACCAGGAGTTCCCTATGTTAATTGCAAGGCCAAACAATTTAAAAATAAAAAAGATATCTCCAGGTTCTAGTGAAGTTCAGTAAGGTAATGTTCTCAAAATATTTTGCAAATTTTAAAGCATTTTATTAGTCAATCAACAAACATTTATTTATTGCTTACTGTGCAATGTGCTAGACACTGAGAGGTTATAAACAGATGAAAAAGAAATCATTCCTATCCTCAGACAGAGTGGCTAGTCAGTTTTGGAGTCAAAACCTGCCTCAAGAACTTTGTGACTCTGGGAAGGTCCTTTAGCCTCATTTCTTTATTTGGAAAATAAGGGAATTGGATTAACTGGTCTTCAAGGTTCTTTTCAGCTCTAAATATGGGATTCTATGAAGATCAGATCATTATTACCAGAAACTACAGAATTCATTCTTAAGGATCTCAGATTTACTCTGCAATGTAGACTTTGTATGGTAATGATAGAACTGGAAACATTTTGTTGTACCTAGCAAAAATTTAGCACCTACTAAGTACTTGGAAAGACCCAATCAAGTGGCCAAAATGTTACCTCAAGTCTGTGATTCTTCATAAACCACAAAATCCCACATTCTAAACAGAAACACTAATTGTCCTTGAAAATTCATTGTTTAAAAATATATATACTATTATGTAAATATTTCTTTTATTTCACAAATTTAAAAGGAAACTATTGTGCAAAAGAAACTATTGAGAAAAAAAAAAAAAACAAGAATCTGGCACATACAATCACCTAACATTATATTTGACCCACAAAAAATAAATGTCATATTGAACACTCATAACCTTAAAACTAAATAAATAGAATGAAGAACTCTAGAAATATAGAGATCTAAAGGAAGAAATCAAAACCAAATGGGAATAGAAAAATGAATATATTGTCACCATGCAACCTGTCATGAAGATGAGCTCGTATTCCAATATTTTTATTCAATAACAAAATTTCATGAGTTTATTCACTTATTCAATAGTAGTTGTGAAAACCATTTTGATTGATATGACTCAAACTCCCAAACTGTAGTAATGGTAAGACTAGCGAATGCATTGTACATTAATTACAACCACCCCACCCAAAAAAAAAAAAAAAAAACAACTTCTTGCTGAATGACAGAGTTAGATTCCTCATGAATTTCTAACTCCTTATTAGGCAGTTTAGGAAATACTTTCATTTCACTGGTCCCAACTATACTATTTTCTTTGCCCATGTATGACAGGGCAATCTCCTGTAAGCACCAGGCAGATCTTTATCTAAAATGCCATATAAGTTTGAGTTCTGTGAAGCTCTGGGCCTTTGGAGGATGAAAACTATTGTACATTCCACGTCTGGAAGACACCCACTTTGTGCTGCCCTCGGCCAAGGACCCTAGCAGCCGCACTGAAACTTGTCCCTCTTGCCATCTGTTTCCCTCCTTCCTTTGGGAAGAGTAACAAAGTTCTGTTAACTCCAAGTTCTATGTAGCTCTGCTTTTTTCACCCAAGTTCTTCTGGGCCTAGTATTCAGCCAAACTTTTAACATAAAAGAATAGAATGATAACTGTTTGTCCTGACTCTTTCTCTCTCTGAGTTCCATCAGTTATAGAGATGAGATGAACAAAACAATTATGATCATGATCATGATAATGATAATCCCAGCTCAATTTATATAGCACTTTATGGAAGAGATCCAGATATTGTTGTGGTGCAGTTGTTTCTGGTTATTTGCTAGAAAGAAACCACTAGAGGCAGCTAAGTGACCCAGTGGATAGAGCACTAACCCTGAAGTCAGGAGTTCAAATCTGGTCTCAGACACTTAACACCTCCTGGCTGTGTGACCCTGGGCAAGTCACTTAACCCCAATTGCCTCAGGAAGGAAAAAAAAAGAAACCACTATTTAGGGTTTTCTTGGGAAAGATACTAGTTTGTCATTTCCTTCTCTAATTCATTTACTGATGAGGCAAACAGGGTTAATTGACTAGCTCAGGATCACACAGCTAGTAAATGTCTGATGCTGGATTTAAACTCGAGTTTTCCCAACTTTAGGTCCGGTAATTTATTCATGGTGCCATCAATCTGTCCCAAAATATTAATATGGTTTTATTGATGTTATTGATGATAAAGATGACAAGCATAGCAATTCACATTTATACCATACTTTCAGGTTTATATAACCCTTTTCCCACACCATCCCACAGAGGTTGAGTACAATAACATACCCTCGGAAGCCACAAAAAAAAAAAAGAAATCACGATTCCCATAAGGAAAGGAGACGATTTTTCCCTGAACCACACAAATCTGTAAGGGATTGATAACAATCCCAAAATTAGGCTGATAATCTGCCTTTTAAATCCATGCTCTGTCTACATATTCTGGCCCCCTTTTCAAAAGAAAACTCCCTACCTATAATGAATAATGAACCATAATTCCAGGGGACACCTAGTCTATCACTCTACCCGCTAAGCAGCACTACCCACTGCGCTGCCCCACCTCAAGCATCCTAGAGCTCGTGGCCTTTGTGGAACGAATGCCCAAGAAGTGAAGGCTGCATGTCTGTAGCTGTAACACAGTTAAAAAAAACAAAAACCGCAGCTCAGCAGTGAGCGCACAGCACTCTCTGTATTCCTACTGTGTCCTGGGCAAAGACTTTTTACTTCATACATCATTCACAACTTGCTACAGGGATTCCACAAAGCCCGTACATACCCTTTACACAAAGAAAAAGCAGAAAAGGAGCAGACCCAAGAAAGAAAAGATCCTGAAAACCTATCTGCTGAGAGGAGAACTCATCATCAGGGAAATTAGCCCGGCACAAAGCAGCCAAGGATCTAAATCAATTAAACAAATGGAGTTTCCCATTCTGTTAACACATTTGTAAAAGTCCCGAGGATTTCAGTCTCTGTCATTGCGAGGCAGTGCCATTTGCTCCCCAGGCACTGGAGCTGGGAGGAGCAGTGCAGGAGAAGGTAGAGATCTGGAACCGAAGTCTTTTTTTCTTTTTTCCTGATATAACTGGGAAGCCTGCGGCGTGAGTTGTACTTTCAGGGCACACCGATGTCCCCGTGCTCTTCTGCAAACTTATCTCACCCCCCAAGGTTGTTTGTTGTAAGGATCAAGGAGAAGAGGAGCATAAAGTGCCTGGCTCCTAACAAAGGCTATCTATAATTAATAATAATAATAAATATTCTCATCATCTGTAAAATGGGAATAAAAATAGCCCCTACCTCCTAAGATTTTCATAACGATCAGTGAGATGAGGAGCATAAAGTGCCTGGCTCTCATAGTAGGTGCTTAACAAATGTTATCTATAATTAATAATAATAATAAATATTATCATCATCTGTAAAATGGGAATAAAAATAGCTCCTACTTCCTAGGATTCTTGTAAGGATCAGTGAGATGAGGAGCATAAAGTGCCTGGCTCTTAACAAGTGCTATTTATAATAAATAATAATAATAAATATTATCATCATCTGTAAAATGGGGATAAAAATAGCTCCTACTTCCTAGGATTCTTGTAAGGATCAGTGAGATGAGGAGCATAAAGTGCCTGGCTCTTAACAAGTGCTATCTATAATTAATAATAATAATAAATATTATCATCATCTGTAAAATGGGGATAAAAATAGCTCCTACTTCCTAGGATTCTTGTAAGGATCAGTGAGATGAGGAGCATAAAGTGCCTGGCTCTTAACAAGTGCTATCTATAATAAGTAATAATAATAAATATTATCATCATCTGTAAAATGGGGATAAAAATAGCTTCTACCTCCTAGGATTCTTGTAAGGGTCAGTGAAACAAGGAATATAAAGTGCCTGGCTCTCATAGTAGGTGCTTAACAAATGATATATATATAATAATTATTATTATTATCAAATATAAAATGGAGATAATAATAGCCCCTACCTCTCAGGACTGTTGTAAGGATTGAGTGAGATGATATGTAAAGCACTGGCTCATAGTAGGTGCTTAACAAATGTAGTTATAATAATTATAATGACAATAATAAGTTATTATCTGTAAAATGGGAATAATAATAATTATAATAGGAATAATAGCATAACAACTCCCACGGTTGTTATGAGGATCAAGTGAGATAATAAGTATAAAGTGTTTAGCACAGCACCTGACTCATAGTAGGTGCTTACAAATGCTATCCATAATAACAACAACTGTTATTATTATTATTATTATTATCTGTAAAATGGGAATAATAATAACACTTGCCTCCCCTGGGAGGCACAACAACCCTGTTGTTGTGAGGATCAAGAGAGATAATAAGCATAAAGTGCTTAGCACAGTGCCTGGCTTGTAGTAGTTGCTTAGCAAATGTTAGTTATAATAATTATAAAAAATAACCATTTATTATTAACTGTAAAATGGGGAGAATGGTAGCACATATTTCCTAGCATCATTATGAGAATCAAATGAGATTTTTTAGTTTAGCACAGTTTCTGGCACAACATAAGCACTGTATAAATGTTAGCTCTTGGTTATTATGATGTTGAAGAGAAGTTCCTATTCACTCCACAAGAGAAAAATCCACATCAGCAACAGGGACTGGAGGCCACTTGAATCCTTAAATCTTTGGGTTTTTTGTTTTTTTTATTATTGCTTTGGTGTGATAGGAAATAGAGCTACTATAAATAGAAATACTATGCTTTTCAATGAATTTTTTAATGTTTTTTAAATTTATTATTTATTTTAAGCATTTTTACTTTTTATAAATTTTGAGTTCCAAATTCTCTCCCTCCCACCCATCCCTCACCCACTGAGAAGGGAAGCAATATGATATCAATTATACATGTGAAATAATGAAAAACACATTTCCATATTAGCCATACTTTTAAAAAAAATAAGTAAAAAGAGAATTATACTCCAGTTTGCATTCAGAGTTCATCAGTTTTCTCTCTGGAGGTGCATAGCATTTTTTCATCATGAGTCCTTTGAAGTTGTCTTGCATTGTTGTATTGATCAAAGTAGCCAAGTCCTTCATAGTAAATCATCATTACAATATTGCTGTTACCGTGCATAATGATCTGGTTCTTCTCAGTTCACTTTGCATCAGTTCATTGAGGTCTTGCCATGTTTTTCTGACATCCACCTCTTTTGTCACTTCCCACAACACAATAGTGCTCCATCATAATCATGTACCACAACTTGTTCGGCCATTTCCCAATAGATGGGCACTCTCTCAATGTCCAATTCTTTGATCCCACAAAACAGCTGTTATAAATGTTTTATGCAGATAGGTCCCTTAATGACTTTTTAAAGATTTCACTGTGCTCCAAAAATTAATTTTCTACTGTCATCATTATAATTAGCATCTTACAGAACATAGATATTTTTACCTGACTCTTTTTGAAGTATGTATTTGTTCCTGTTAACAATTATTTTCAAATCGCACCTGTTTAATATATATTGGATTACTTGTCCAGGGGAGACGGTGGAGGAAAGGGAGGGAGAAAAAAAAATGGAAAATAAGGTTTTGCAAGGGTGAATGTGGAAAACTATCTGTGCATATGTTTTGAGAATAAAAAGCTTTAAAATAATATGTAAAGTGTTTGGAATTTTAAAAATTATCTTCAAAATAGATTCATCCCATTTTGCCAAGAACCCTAATACTCCTCAAAAACTTCAGTACCTTACTTATTGCTTTTCAGAAAAAATACAAACGCCTTTCTTTGACATTTAAAATCCTTCACAATCTGGTTTTGACTAATCTTTCCATTTCCCATCAATCTCCTTATGCATTCTAATTCTGATCAAAATGATTTGCTCACTTTAACCACACATGATGCCCATACTCTTCCCCATGCCTGGAACACTTACCCTCCCCACATGTGCTTTACACAATTCCCACCTGCATTCAAGGCTTCACTTAAGCTCCACTTCCTACATCCTTTCCTAATCCTCAGTTATTAGGGCTTCTCTGCAAGAAAATTACTTTATATTTGTTTGGTATGTGTTGTACCCAAGTTTTCTTTAGTTGCTCCATATGTAGAATGTAAGTTCCTTGAAAGCAGGGACTATTTCATTTTTGTCTTTATATCCATACTTATTCATTTATAGTAGATACTTAATAAAGCATTAAATTAAATTTAACTAAATTTAACTTAATTCAAATTTAATTAAATCTATTTCGGGCCCTTCAATTTGCAGACAAGGAAACTGAAATCCAGAAAGGGGAAGTGAGTTTTCTTTGTCAATGATATGTACAATTCCAAGGTAACAGAGAAAAGATTCGAATAATACTCACTAACAATTGTCTGGCTTCAGATATATACTTCTGTGTGATCCTGGGAAAGTCACCTAAATCTCTGTTTGCTTAATTTACTGGAGAGGGAAATGGCCAACTGCTCTAATAGCTTTGCCAAGAAAACTCCTTGAATAGTATGTTTTATGGGATCACGAAGAGTTAGACTTAAGTGAATGATTGGACAATAATAAAGTAAGATTTGTATAATACTTTTAAGATTTGCAAAGTGTTTCACATACATTTAATGTATATGATCCTACAATAATTCTAGGAGGTAGATCCCAGGGTCATCACACATCTAGCAAATAGCAAAGGAAGGATTCAGATTCAGATGTTCTTGAGTCCAAATCCATTACATCACCTAGCTATTTCTGGGTTCTTTGACCCTAAATTCAACATAATCAATACATCCATAATTCATAGAACTTCACTGGAATTTCAACCATCATTGCATTTTCTAAATGGAGAAAAAGATACCCTGACCTTCAAAGCATGGTTATGGCCAGCCTGGACATGTAGTCAAATATGTTCTCCTGAATTTGGTCACTAAACACTAAGCTTTAATCACCAATATCTAATTCTGGTTTTCCTCTCTATCCCTAAACTGATTTCAAGTGGATTTTCTTCCCATATCATTGTTAAAAGGGATACTTCTTAGAACTCCAGCTCCCAGAAGCCCAGAAATTATATTAAGTTAGAGGTTTTATGGAATCGTGAGAATCAACCACTCCAAACTCCTTAAACCTCACTGAGCTGTCCATTGAACACATTCACTTCACAGTATGTCTCTGAAGCACATGTTATGGACAAAGCACTGTGCTAGGGAAAATGTAAATGTTGGAAGAATCTATGATTACCATTGGAATCTTCTACCAATCAATGTCTCCAAAGGTCTCTTATTTAGCAGACGAGTACTAAGGCAAGGCTTTTAAACTAAATTTGTGTGTGTCATGACAGTTTAGGTATATAGGTTCAGAATAAAGTTTTATTATTATTATTATAGCTTTTTATTTACAAGATATATGCATGGGTAATTTTTCAGCATTGACAGTTGCAAATCCTTTTGTTCCAACTTTTTCCCTCCTTCCCCCATCCCCTCCCCCAGATGGCAGGTTGACCAATACATGTTAAATATGTTAAAGTATAAGTTAAATACAATATATGTATACATGTCCAAACAGTTATTTTGCTGTATAAAAAGAATCGGATTCTGAAATAGTGTACAATTAGCCTGTGAAGGA
The DNA here is from genome assembly GCF_016432865.1 of Antechinus flavipes. Classification (NCBI taxonomy): domain Eukaryota; kingdom Metazoa; phylum Chordata; class Mammalia; order Dasyuromorphia; family Dasyuridae; genus Antechinus; species Antechinus flavipes. The sequence continues at coordinate 46,508,610 of NC_067402.1, read as the reverse complement.
AATAAAAAATGCAGGTGGACAAAAACAGAGGGATTGGGAATGCTATGTAATGGTTCTTAGTCATCTCCCAGAGTTCTTTCACTGGGTGTAGCTGGTTCAATTCATTACTGCTCAATTGGAACTGGTTTAGTTCATCTCATTGCTGAAGATGGCCAGGTCCATCAGAATTGATCATCATATAGTATTGTTGTTGAAGTATATAAGGATCTCCTGGTCTTGCTCATTTCACTCAGCATCAGTTCATGTAAGTCTCTCCAACCCTTTCTGTATTCCTCCTGCTGGTCATTCCTTACAGAACAATAATATTCCATAACATTCATATACCACAATTTATTCAGCCATTCTCCAATTGATGGGCATCCATTCAATTTCCAGTTTCTAGCCACTACAAAGAGGGCTGCCACAAACATTCTTGCACGTACAGGTCCCTTTCCCTTCTTTAAAATCTCTTTGAGATATATGCCCAGTAGTAACACTGTTGGGTCAAAGAGTATGCACAGTATGATAACTTTTTGAGCATAGTTCCAAATTGCTCTCCAGAATGGATGGATGTGTTCACAATTCCACCAACAATGTATCAGTGTCCCAGTTTTCCCACATCCCCTCCAACATTCCACATTATCTTTCCCTGTCACTCTAGCCAATCTGAGAGGTATGTAATGGTATCTCAGAGTTGTCTTAATTTGCATTTCTCTGATTAATAGTGACTTGGAGATCTTTTCAGATAGCTAGAAATAGTTTCAATTTCTTCAGCTGAGAATTGTCTGTTCATATCCTTTGATCATTTATCAATTGAAGAATGGCTTGATTCCTTATAAATTAGAGTCAATTCTCCCTATATTTTAGAAATGAGGCCTTTATCAGAACCTTTGACTGTAAAAATGTTTTCCCAGTTTATTGCTTCCCTTCTAATCTTGTCTGCATTAGTTTTGTTTGTACAAAAACTTTTCAATTTGATGTAATCAAATTTTTCTATTTGATCTCTAGGTCTTCTTTGATCATAAAATCCTCCCTCTTCCACAGGTCTGAGAGATAAACTATCCTATGCTCTTCTAATTTATTTATAACCTCATTCTTTATGCTTAGGTCATGAACCCATTTTGACCTTATCTTAGTGTATGTGTTAAGTGTGGATCAATGCCTAGTTTCTGCCATACTAATTTCCAATTTTTGTCAAACAGTGAGTTCTTATACAAAAGCTGGGGTCTTTGGATTTGTCAAACACTAGATTATTAAAGTTATTGGCTGTTTTATCTTTTGAACCTAACCTATTCCACTAATCAACTAGTCTATTTCTTAGCCAATACCAAATGGTTTTGGTAACTGCTGCTTTATAATATAATTTTAGATCTGGTACAGCTAGGCCACCTTCATTTGATTTTTTTTCATTAATTCCCTTGAAATTCTTGATCTTTTGTTTTTCCATATGAACTCTGTTGTTATTTTTTCTAGGTCATTAAAATAGTTTTTTTGGGAGTCTGATTGGTATAGCGCTAAATAAATAGATTAGTTTAGGTAGTATTGTCACCTTTATTATATTTGCTCATCCAATCCAAGAGCATTTAATATTTTTCCAATTGGTTAGATCTGACTTTATTTGTGTAGAAAGAGTTTTGTAATTTTGCTCATATAGTTTCTGATTTTCCCTTGGCAGATAGATTCCTAAATATTTTATACTGTCAGTAGTTACCTTAAATGGAATCAGAATAATGTTCTTAAGGACATAAAACAAATAAAAATCAAAGGATTACAAAGTAAATCAATTAACTGGAATATAGTTATCTATATATATGTATATATATATATATATATATATATATATATATATATATATATATATATGTTTTTAAGTTCATAGATCCTAAGAACTTTAATACTGAGGAGTTCCCTAAGGCCCACAGAGAATAAATGATTAGCCTACAGTAATTTAGGAAGTAATTATTAGAAGAGGGACTTGAATCTAGATCTTCCTGACCATGAGCCCATCCCAATACTCTACTCACTACAAAATGCTAATGTCCTTGGCACTAGGTTTTCAAAAAAGAAAATGTCAAAAATCTTGATCAAGAAATTTAGAATCTAATTCAGAATACATATGTATGTATACATATACATACATAATACAAACAGCATAGTAGACAATAGATTGTGATCACAAAGGAGAGATTTTAACAGAGATCTAAGAAAATTTTACACTATATAATCTTGTCAAAATAAACCAATCCTTTCTGGACCTCAGTTTTCCCCTCTGCAAGATGAGAGACTCAGTGGTCCTTAAAATTCTTTCCAGGTTTAAATCTATGATCCTTTGAGAAGATATCACTGTAAGTTTTTAGGAAGACAAATGATATGGCCAGACCTGTGCATTAGGAAGAACAATGGAACATCCATGTGAAGAAGAATCTGAATAAGGAGAGGCTGGAGATAGATAGAACCATTAGGTATCTCCTAGATGAGATGTGATGAGGGATGCCATTGGAGTATACCACTAAAGTAGTGGCAGTTCCAGTGGAAAAGAAGGGACAAGTATGAGAAAATTAAAGGTTTGACATTGACAATACTCAGCAAGTGCTATTGGATGTGAGGAAAGGGAGAGGGAAATGTCAGAGAAATTCGAATATCAGTAATTGGGGCAAGAGAGAGGTCATCAAGAGAAATAATTAGTTTGCAGGAGGGATGAGTAGAGCAAGAGTCCATACACAGGGTTAGATTACTTGAAACCAGACACTTTGTATAAATGTATATAGTCCTTTATTAGTGAAGAGACTGATGGAGAGTGTAGTTTTCTCAGTTGAAAGATGGGACTAAAGTATTATGGGAAGAAGCCATACAAGTAGGAGTCTAGGGACTTGTGTCAAACCAGCAGCCAGTTGGAAGGGTAGACTATTGCTACTCTAAATTCAACAAATAAATAATTATTGGTTGCTGCCTGAATGTCTCTGTTTTCTCCCATCCTTTGTCTTAACCCTGCTTGACAAATTAGCCTCTCATACCCAAAGAGGTTTATTGCATTTTTATAATGAATTTTGTCTCCATAAAAAGATAAATGGACCTTTATTGCATTCTGAGTGAATGCTATAAATGACTGGACCATACTATTGCAAATGTAAAAGGGAACATTGGGACCAAAAGCCCAAGATTTAACCATAATCCTATTTTTAAAGTTCTCTTTCTCTGGAGATGCAAAGTGGAGTTTCCCATTGTTTCATCCAGATTTCTGGATACTGTTGAAACAAAATATTCATGGAAATAAGTATGTATTTTTTAGAGATACCTTCTTTGACTCTCCTATCTCCACAACCAATTCATTTTTTTCTAAATAAATAAGCATTTATTAAGCACTTGCTATTTGATAGACACTAATATTAACACTGGGGATTCAAAAGTAAAATAAAAACTGGCTCCTTTCAAGGAGCTTAGATTCTAATGTATGGAACAATATGTACTCAGATAAGGAAATAGAAAATATTACAAGATAATTTAGGGAGATGGGTGGGAGAGACTAAATGGGAGAATAGAGAAACCATTCAATGATCTCAAACTCTCAAGACTAAATGTTCTTGACCACAACAAAGAACTTAATAATTCTGGTTCTAAGATGAAATGATAGTAATAATCACTGCTGATGTTTACATTGTACTTGGTGGTTTTTAAAATGTTTTACATCCTTTCTCTCATTTGATCCTGAAACCACCACTATATTTGTCTTACTTAAAAAAATAAAAGCTACTGCTGAAAATGATTATGTGGTGTAACCATTTTCTATATGAAGGTTATAAATAAAATCACTGTTGAATATTACCTTTCAATTTGGCTCAGAAACCATCATGTATTATTGTATGCTATGTTGAGAAATACCTTGAGTTTGTTTTATCTGAACTGAGGAATTTGTGAAGACTGGATGAAGGTTCATTGAAATGCTAATAGATTTGTCCTTGTCTCAGTATGGATTTGGAAGTGGAAAGTAAAGTACTACTCCCTTTTCTGGCTCCCACCTCTGGAATGGGGTCATTGGTCAACTTCTTTACTTGTTGTCTGGAAATTCAGATAGTTAGTAGAAAAGGAAACCAATCACAGATATTCATTTCCTTGGTTTTTTATCCTACACAATAATCCAACTCAATTCAATAAATATTAAGCTATCTACCATGTGAAAAGCATTATTCTAAGTGCTAGGGATGCAAAATAAAAATCATCCCAACCCTGAAGGAGCTTACATTCTAGTCGAATTTATCTTCAGCATCTTTCAGCCAAAGAAACTAAAGCACAGTGAGACTAAGTGACGTGGTCAAACAATTGCAGTCAGTGATAGTGCAGTGATGACTAAAATCTATGTCCTTTTGATGCCTTCCTGAATAGGAAATTAGAAACACTACAGTAAGAAATAGAAACTCCATAGCCAAAGGTAAGAAATATAATATTCTCATGTAAAGATGAGTTCATTACTCTATCAAGTAAACTGACAGGGTAATAAATAGTGTAAGGCTTAGGAATAAATAGGAGTCTAGAGGTTTTACCATATGGAAGTTATAACAGTTCATTTTCAAGTGGTACTAGAAGCAGAGACCCATTTCATAGCACTTGCTCACAAAGACAAAGTAGTTTTCATAGTTGTGGAATTGGAGTGAAATCTGTTAGCCAGGAAATATGCAGAACTTTGGTTGGTGGAGTTATTTGATCAACCAGAATTCCCTTAGAAGACTTTAATACTAGTGTGGGATCTTTAATGAAAAGCTTTTCCTGACAAAGACAGCTTCTCTTTAAAAAAAAAAATACAACTTTTAATATAATCCTGAAAGATCAAGGGAAACTACTGAAAAATCAATTGAAGAGCTCTGGGCATGTCTCCTAACTGTGTTTGCTGAGGATTTGGAGGCATTTCTGTTCTAATGGTATGAATCAGCAAAGAATTTTCTAATATCATTTTGATGAGGACCAGTTTTTTGTTCAAAGCGAGATGAAATGGCATAATAGAATGGTATTCTGTGGCAGAAAAGTTTGATTATAACTAGACTTTTAAAAAACTTTTTATGTAGGATTTTTCTAAGAAACTCCTGGAATTTCAGAGACAATATTCTTGTTATGTGTATTACGGAAGAGAAGGCAACTTCCCTATGGTTGAAAGGTAAGCAAGTGACTGTCTTGCTGCCCTCTTCCCTATACCTGAAAGAGAGGGCTCATCATCTGATGAGATGACAATGATGATAAAGTAGAAACCCTGGTTAATTGGGCTCTGGTGATATCATCAATTATGTCAGTGCAGCGATCAATGTGATGTGTTATCGTTCAGTCATTTTTCAGTTATGTCCAACTTTTCATGGGATTTTCTTGGCAAAGAACTGGAATCGTTGGTTGTTTTTTTTTTTTTCCTTCAGCTTATTTTACAGATGAGGAAGCTGAGGCAAACAGAGTGAAGTGACTTATTCGGGGTCAACACAATTAGTAAGTGTTTGACTTCATATTTCAACTCAGAAAAATGAGTCTTCATGATTAGGCTGGGTACTCTAGCCACTGTGCCACCTGGTTGTGGCTCTGCCTATAAATCTAAGAAAGAAATGGAATGATGTACAATTTCAGGCTGATCCAATTTAAAACTGTTTTAAATGTCCCAGACACATAGGACTGAGTGGCACTCCCTTACACATCAGCATCATAAGAAACTAATACAAATTGGAACAAACCATAAATATCTATACCCTATACCTGCTGAAATGATCCACTACATAGGACAATATTTATCTATTCAAGTGAGCAAACCAGAAGTACATATGATGACCAATATAGGGCAAGCATAAAAAAATGCCTTCATTCCTAAACCTAGATTAGGCAAAACAAGAGGTAGAATCAAAGTTCAACTAAAATCTGAAGAGGGAAAAATTGAAATTTTTCATTTATGGAACAGTTGATTTAAAAAAATCAATAGTATCACAAATCAATTTAAAAAGGAGATGAGCATACTTAGACCGGAATTTTCAAAAATCCTTTCTGAGTATGACAGGATAAATCCAACTAACAGACCAATAGAATCAAAACAATTATTTGTGTTACTATTTTTCCATTATCCCTTTTATAACTCTGAAAATAACCACATGTAAATGGGCTGATGGATTAATACTCTGTAATCATCATCAACCAGTGACTCAGTCATTGCTCTGCCTCCAAAAAGGTTCCCTCAGTACAGAACTAAGAAATAGAATCTGTTTGATCATGAGAAAACCTTGTGTTTCCTAAAAATTTTATGCTTCTTCTCAAATTGTTTTTTGATAATTTTCCTTATGTAAATATTTTTCTGCCTCCTTTCAATAATCAAAATGTCCACACTTGAAAGAGCATGTGACCTACATGTAAAAAAGACCCAATTATAAGGAAAGTGCTAGAGTATTTAATTTTCCACATCTAAGTCTGTTATCTAATTCAAACATTCCACCAACATAATAACATTCAAAAATTATTGATTTAAAATTAGACATTCTTCATCAAGTTTTGCCTTGCCTTAATCTTATCTTTCACAAATAACACCAAGCTATGTTACTATATCAACAAAACCATTACATGGTTCCTTCATCTCATGGAATTTTTTTCCAATGGTACCAAAATGAACTTGATCAGGTTTTGTTTTCTCTGAACCTTGTGTACAGTGACTTTAACCTAGTAGGCAGAACCAATACTAAGGTATGGTGACTGGGGCTTTGCCTTAGGGCAACAAATTTAGAGGGTAATCATAATACACATAGTCCTTCAGCAGCATGGAAACAACCGAGCTTAGCAAATAGCTAAATTGAGAAGTAGACAGGCACTGCTCTACTTCGTCAGTAATTCCAGCCCAATTAAGTTAAGCATGCCTTGACCCATTTATTCTGGATGAAGCTTGTGGTATATTTTTTCTGCCCCCTTTCAGTAATCAAAATGTTTGAATTGAACAACAGATTTCTATGTGAAAAAAATTTCAAAAATTGAAAAAATAAGGTGAAAAAAATTTCAAGTTACAGCTCAATTAATGGGTGCTAATTAAGTATGCACTTAATTGGACTGAATTGGATGTGTTTTAAGCATTCCAGTACTGTTCTCTTGTAAATAAATAAGTTATTCCTTGTACTGAAATGTATGCATGAGTCATATGAAGATGAGTAGCTTTGGTCTAGTTCCCTCTAGCTGAGCAATCTGGAGCAATTTTGCCACATGGGATACATCACGAGCCCTGCAATGGACTCTTTGCCTTGGTTTTGAAATGAGTCCAACGTGTTTTGAAGTGTCTTATTGAACCTGGTGAGAGAGTGTGTGTTATTGATTAGATATTCTGGATGTCATCTGCTTGTTATCATTCAGTAACGTGATCTGCTTTTTGGGTTGATTTTGTGACTTTTTTATTCCTGAATTCACCACCATTGCAAAATCAATCAAATGTGAGTAAAAGCCAAGGCAACTTGGATGACCTAAGACAGAGATTTCAGCTGCCAAAGAAAGCAGTGAAATAATTTTTACAAGCTCTACTGATTGTCAGAAAGATTACCTTGATGAGTCTATTTCAAATAAATTTCTGGGGGAGCTGGAGATATAATCACCGGAATGCAGATCAGGAAAACTTTTCTATTCATTAGAGAGACACACATATAAAAAACCACTATGCAACTGGAAAACCTCAGATGTTGCAAAAGATAACACCGTAGTATAGACATTTAAGACATGCTGCTTTTATTATCCCAAAGTCAGTATATTTTAAACCATTCCCATTTCCCCCCCAAGGTCAGACTGTAAACAGGTATAGTAAAAAGTATATTAGACAATATGGGTAAATCCTAATTCCATCACTTACTAGCCAGGTGATTCCTGGCAAGACATAGAGTCACAGAATCTCAGAGATTCAAGGGAATTTGGAGACTTTCTAATCTAAGCATTCTTAATTTGATGTCTAAGAATTTTTAAAAATGTGTTTTTGGTTTTTTAATGATTGTGTTGTTCAATCTCCTTTGTAATCCTCTGCAATGAATTTGATGCATTCAAACACACTTCAAAGAAGTAGTCCCTAGGCCTTGTCAGACTGTCTAGGGGAATCTATAACAGAAATGATTGAAAATTAGCCATCTAGTCTAGCTTGTTTCTGTGCTCTATTTATGCCCTCTACAAACCACTTGAAAATTGATCATTTGGCCATTCCCATGAGGAAGAAGCCATAAGCACCCCATTCCATTTTCAAAAGGCTCTGAGTTTTAAGATTTATTTTTACACCAAACTTAAATTTCCTTTTTCCCTCCCACCCCTTGCTACTTTTACCTATTTCTCTGGATCCTGGGCTTTGGGGCTAAACAGAACAAGGCTAATACATCTTATGCATGACAAATTTTCAAATTCTTGACGATAATCATCATTCCACCTGAGAACTCTCACTTAGCCCGAGCAATCAGCCCTCATACCCAGATCTCAGGCCATGTTGCTCCTCTCCAAGGCCAAACTCCTTCCTTCAGTACACAAGCACAAAACCTTAGAAAGCACTTAAGCAGGACTCTGGGGAATGAGTTCAGAGAATCACAGATATGGAACTAGAAGGGACCTGAAAGGTTACTTAGTTCCATTACCTCATTGAGTTCAGAGAAGTTAAATATCTCCACATTTACAAGTTAGTGGGAGAGTCAGGATTTGAATTCAGGATCTGTGATTTTGAGTTCAGTTCTCTTTGCACCATCTGAATTTTGGTCCTTCTGTCAGTGTAGTAAAGCTGCTCCTCCAGTCAGCTGGAGCTCTCCCAATACAACTGTTTTTGCTCCAAGTGAAATAATTCCTGGTTAGAGCTCTGTAATCACTTGACACTTCCTCCAAAACAGGAACCACAGAGCTAACCATCCACTGGCCAGGTGTTTCATCTTCTCAGAAACAGGTTAAATCAGGAATCTAATTTATTGGTCTATGGTGCCAGAGTCCAGGGCTTGAGTGAGCACTGACCTCCTTCTTCTGCCCCTGATTTTTGTAGTCTTGCTTCCTTTGCATCAACATGTTAGTCTCTCCCCCAACTCTCAGAGCATGAGCTACTTAAAAGCAAAGATTGTCTCTTGCTTTTCTTCATATCCCCAGCACTTAGCACAGTGGCCAACACATAGTAGCCATTTACTAAAAGTTGACTTATTGACTGACCAATAAGTCCTGGATCTTGCTCCAAGGGGACTTTTTATTGTCAATGTTGGAGTTCATTTTCCTGGCTTCTCCAAATACCCATATCTCTTGCATGGGAACGACACAGGTCTTCCATGACCTCTTCCCTTCCCCCTTTTTTTCTGGATGGGAAAGTGGTACACTTTCTCCTCTTTAAAAAAAAATTAGTATACTTTAAAATATTTTAAAATTGTATTAACTATAGAGCCCTAGAAGGTGGGAAGGGGATGGAGAGATGGAGATAAAAAGCACAAAACTTTACAAGATAAAAAAGTTCTTTGGAGTTAATCTTAATCCTTTTTTCCAACTAACTCAGCTCCTTCTTCCATTTTTCTTGACATATTTTTGTTAGGTTTGTTTCTTGATGTTAGGTCAAGTCTAGCTCTTTGGTAGATTAGTCTGGCAAAGCTCTGAGAATATTTGTGCTTTCTGAAACCTGATCCTTACATCTAAGTTAAGAATAAGGGATGGCTAGAATACCTCTCTCCTTCAGTTTCCCAAGTTGCGTCATTCTATGGACTATTTCACTCTAAAATACATTGAACATAAACATGAAAAGGTCTTCTATTATTTTCCTTTTCCATTATGAGAAAGGACTTTTTGTTTGCCTGTGACATTCTCTCATTTGGGCTAACAAATCTTGCATTTTCCTTACATTTCTGGAGATGCCTAACTGAACTTTAGAAATTCCCTCTCTCTCTGTGGCTCATTATCACCATTCCTTATTGGATGATTAGTGCAAAGGCACTTACCTTAACTGTATGTCCTAGGGAAAAACAATAATAGATACAGGATAGATAAATATATCATATTGTTAAATAAATGATTGATAGAAAATAGATAAATCGAGGGTATAGAAATGTTATAGATAAATAGATGATGGATGATTGAACGATGATAAATATTTGGATAGATGATAGATGTATAGATGATATAATAGGTGACATACAAGATAAATGATATATCAATAGATGTTAGAGCATTTATTAAGAACTTATGTGAAAGGCACTGATGAAAATACAAGCAAACTATGTAGTCCACACACTCAAGGAGCTTATATTTTTATTTTTTCCATGTACATGTAAAGACTTTTTAAATAAAATTTTGAGTTTGAAATTTACTCCCTTCTTTCTCCTCTCCCTAAAACAATAAGCAATTTGATATAGGTTATATATGTGCAATTGTTAAAACATATTTCCGTATTAGTAATATTGTGAAAGAAGAAATAATTTGCGAAAAATACAGTATAGAAAAGGAAAAAAAAATGAAAAAACAAAGTGAAAGTAGTATGCTTCAATTTATATATAGACAAAGAGCTTATATTATAATGGGGGAAGAAAACACATGAATGGACAAAACATTTCTATCTCCTTCTCTACCTATACATACACTAGGGATATACCCCTACCTGGTTTCACACTCATTAGCTGAGCTGTAATAACAAGTGAATCCTCAAATTAAGGGATTAAGGATATATCTGTTAGTTTTCAGCTACTGGTTGCAACTATTTCCTTAATTTGGGGACACTGGGGTACAATCATTACAAAGAAAAAAGACAGAACAATAGGCATTCTCACACCTAATACCAATAATCAGGTAGGATTATAAGCAGCAGCATAGTACACATCAAAGTGATGATGTTGGATTCAGAGGATCTGAGTTCTAATTCCCCCTTCTGTGTGTCTGTAAAGAAGTCGATGAACCTTTCTGGGCCTCTGCTATCTCATCTGTAAAATGTAAAAACTAGATCACCTCTGATGTTATTCTGAGTTCTGCTTCTCTGATGCCATGATATTGTGACATAGTCCATGCTGGATTGCCTCTAGATGCAACATCAGCCTTTTCCTATTTTGCAGTAAATTTATTCCTGTAATAAAAAGAATCTTTATTCCTGGGACCATCAGATCATCCATTTGCCTATTCAAGAGCTATGTAGACTTAAGCAACAGGTGCCATATTAAAGCAGACGAATTACTCCCCACCCCCATTGCCTTTCCACCCCCCAAAAAGAGCAACTTAATGAAGATATATAGGCATTTGACAGACAGGTAATCACTCAATAATAGATTCTTGTTATTTAATATCACCGAAGCTATTTCTACCAATGTTAGGACTTGCCCCTGCCTATCAGGATAAAGTTCATTTAATCAGTGATCTGTAAATGTGTATGGTTCATTAGGACCCTGAGAACAGCTGTCAGTGTCTGCTGGGGATCCAATTTCAGAATCTCCTTAATGGAGGACTCCTTGTCCACTTTGAGTCTTTTGTCAGGTCATGTCCTATTATTTCAGGTCCATTTCTATCAGGGGGGCCCCCAAAAAGATTTGGTTTACTCATTTCTGTTCAGTATCATTTTAATGTATGTCCTAGGGAAAAACAATAAATATAACATTCATCGTAAATGGCATTGTAAAAACAAATCAAAACAAAACAAAAACCCATAGAATGGTTTCATGACTTCCAAGTTCAAATCTTTAGAGAAACTTTCTAGTTACCTTGTTTTAGGGACACGGTTTAAATCCAACTTAATCTCTAACAGCCTGTAAAATATGGAGAAATTCATAAAACACCCACACTATAAACTTTATGGGAATTTTTTTAGTTTGATTTTGTGACTTATCTGATTAAATAAAATGGACCAGGCCATTATTGAAAGCACATGCTGTTCTTCAAAGGAGGAACGTGGTCTGTTGATTTCTCACTAAACAAATCCTTTTACCCTTTCAGAGAATGCTGCACTGTATGTTGATGTATTGTGGGGAGGATGGGGCATTGTGGGGGCCAATGGTAGAAGAGGGTGCAACAACATGACAAATATGGAAATATGTTTAAAAAGAATTGCACAAAATTTGGAACACAAAGTCTTATAAAAATGAATGTTGAAAACTATCTTTGCATGGATTTGTAAAAATGAAATACTATTCAAAAATTTTTAAAAAACTAATATGAAAATTGTTTTTACGTGTAATTGGAAATTATTTTTAAAATTAAAAAAGACCAAAAGAAGAAGAAGAAGAGGGTACAAGCAGACTCTTGTGCTTAGTTTTTGTATGCTAGAACAATCTCTAGGTTTTCAGGAGACTAACCACTGTTCCTATCAAGAAATTATTTAAAAGAGCCTGGATTGTGAGAAGGGGATCACCGCAGATTAACCCAGCTAATCTATGGAGTGGGAGGGAGAGGACACATGGATTGAGTAAATGGAGTCAGAATAGGGCAGAAATTGGGAGGAGCAGTGGTTGGTTTGGGATGTTTTTCCCCTTGTGCCATCATTAGTACAATGTTGGGGTTGTTTTTGCAGGGGGCCAAGTACAGATTTTAATTCCGTCCCCAAAGGATTTATCAAAATTGAAAGAGGAAAGAGTAAAACATGATGAGAGCAATAGCCAGATTTAATCCTATTTGATTTCTACCAAATGATTTTATTCCCAGGTTTCCTAGACTTGGAAAAAAGATACCCATGAGAAGGCAAGATGTATAACTACACCATGGTTTACAATATTACTGTGTCCTGCATAGTAATATAGAATAAATAAGAACTAGTCTTTCTTGGGTTATAGAATATCTACATTGTAGCTATGCTTCCTCCTATTTCCTAGCACTCTCTCTTCTCCTGACTTTTTCTGAATCTTTCCATTGTGAAATCTTTTAAACATAGACCCTTCCAAGTTAGAAACTTGTTTCCTAGCTAACTGGCATTTCTCTATCTGTGACCTTTGAAGCTGAAGATAATGTTTTGGTTAGGAACTGAATTGGGGTCAAGAAAACCTAGGTCCAAATTCTACCTTTGACACTTACTGTATGTTGCAGGGCAGATCATTTAATACCCTCCTCTTCCCCACTTCATGCCTTAATTTCTTCCTTTGTAAGATGAGGAGGCTGGATGAGATAGCCTGTAACGTCTGTTCTAGCTTTAAATCTATTGTCTATAAGTCTATGAATCAATAAAATCTGTCTGCATGGGACTCACCCCTCCTTATAAAACAACCAAGTTGTCCTGCCTCATGAGCTTTCCTAATGGCATATTCCATTTTGCACAGAATGAAGACAGACTCAAGAAGCTGAGTGAGTCCTTGAAAATGGACCAAGTCCTGGAAGCAGCTTCTCACAAAAGTATAGCCGGTCCGACATGTATGAGTCTCTCTCATACTCTCTCAAGTTTCTCCTAATTCCAAGTCCAATTTTTCCCACTTTGCCAGGCTGCCTTATTCTACATAATACTCAAGAATTTTATTAAACAAACAATACTTGTAAAAATATTTTAAAAGAGCATGTCAATCTTCTCCCTTAAGGGAGAACCCTGTGACTGCTCAGGTCCTTAAGTTTCTTCATGTCACAGATCTCTTTGACAGTCTAGTAAAGAAGCCCAGGGACTCCTCAGAATAATGGTTTACAAAGCATAAACTAAAACACATATAGAATACAAAAAATACAAAAACATTAATGATATTGCTATTTCCTGATTTTCCTGATTTCCTTCAGATGCATAAAACCTCACCATTTGCTAGAAGCCTTTCTCAGTCTCCTTTGATATCAGTACCTTTATTCTGAAATTATCTCCACTTTATCCCCTTTGTATTTTGTCCACTATAGCTGTCTGCATATCATCTCCTCCATTAGACTGTGAGCTTCTTGAGAGTAGGGAATATTTTTGCAGTGCCTGCCATATTGTAAGTGTTTAATTAATGCTTGTTGCCTTGCCTTGAGATAGTTATTAACATACATTTTTTAAAAATGAGTTTGTTAAAAGTCTTCAATTTAGTCCAAGGTTTCCTTCCCTAGCCACCAATTGCCCTATGGATGTTACCTACCCCCATTAGAATGTATATTTCTTGTTGATAGGAATTATTTCATTTGTATTTATAGGACAGTATCTGAATACAAAAATTAGTGATTAATTAGAAATTAATCAACAATACATTAATTAATAGTTTTTTGAATTAACTAAAAATTAGGTCATTTTTTATTCTGGAGACATAAATTACACAGTCCCTCCTCCATTAGATTTCATTCCATTTTAGTCTGAAATTGTGTCATTGTTGTCTTCTTAAAGCTCCAAGGCTGAAATGGACCCAATTGCCCAAGTGAGAAATGACGTGTGATGGAAGTAGCTCTCATTATTCTAGGATACAGAGTTGTCCAGAGGCAGGAAGGATGTTTGATCTTTTGCTAAACCTTAGGCAATAATATCCAGCTACAAGGGAAAATGAATTAGATATCTCCAAGTTCCTTGGCTTCTGATCTAACCCAAAGACCTGTAGCCGCCTCCCATCTTTTCCAAGGTTCCCTAGATCCTGCTCTGAGAACTTTTTTTCTGGAGTCAGCATGACTGCAGGAGTCCTAAAAGTTTAGTCCCAAACCTTTTAGCTTTGCTTTCCAAATATTAAGTGAGGACCTTTTGATGCCCCCAGCCTGGTTTTTAAAAGAAACACTGGAAGCACTAAGTAGAGATACAGATTTGTGTGCAGGAAATGAGCTTTTGGCAAGACAAATGGTATCATTTTTTACAGAAAATTCAATATCCCATTATTGTGTATTCAGGGGGAAAGCCATAAATATAATGTACACTTTAAATAGAGTGATAAAACATAGAATATTTTCGTGACTTTTTACCTAGACTGTGCAATGAGACAATTCATTCTTCATTTTCTGCTTTTTTATGATGCTATGTGTTTATCTTTTGGAGGCTTTCCTGGATGAAATTGTCTTTAAAAAAGCGAGGGGGTTCTTTTCTATCACTTTTGGGCTCAACCTAATTTCATCTGTGTGCTGAAAATGAGTGTGTCCATCTTAAAAAACTCCCCAATCCCCGAACTTTATCTGCTTACTACCCAAGTTTCTGCCAGATTTCTCTGTTGCTTGCTCTCAGAAAAGCTTACTTCTTCTACTGCTCCCCAATTATTTCCATGATCTCTTCTTTCCATCTTCACTGAGCTTTCCCTTCTCTCCTTCATCTTGCTACCTGGACAAATGATTTGATCAGAAGCTAGTCCATATATGAGGACTTTGCCCAGAAAAAAATAAATTTTGGCTCTCAGCGACAAAAAAAATCCACCCCACCTATCAAACATGCATGAAATGAAAAAGAAAGAAGAGAGCAAAATTTTCTTTAGGAATTAATTCACTAGTCAATAACTCAATCCCCTGCTAAACTCCTTTTTAGGAATTAAGCCTGCCTTATGCCTTTTCAAGTTCTTTAGAAACTTGCCACGGTTTAATGGCAACTTCTCCTTAGCTAATTGTGAGTTCTTTTGGGGAATTTAACTCTCGATTTTCCCCTTGTTAATTGCTAAAAATCTCATGGATTTAGCCCACTGTTCACATAATAAAATCTTTGTCTCTTGATTTGAAAAAAAAAGGGGGGGGAGGAGAACTGTAAACTCGTCAAGTATCATTAAAATGACTTTGGAAGTTGAAGAGATACAAAAGATAGATCTTAATTATTGGAGGGAAGTGGAAGAATAATGCATTTTATTTATCTTTTAAATATCTTGTTAAAACTATACTACAATAACATGGGGGTAATTAGATGGTATGATGGATAGAGTGCTGTAATGAGTCGAGATGATATGGATTCTAATCCTGCCCTAGATTCTACCAGTTGTATGATCCTGAACACTTAAATTCTCTCAGACTCAGTTTCCTTATCATTAAAATTAGGCTGGTAATAGCACCTTCTTTGCATGAGAACCAAAGGAAATAATCTATGTAATACATTTTATAAAACTTAAATCACTCTGTTAGCGCTGTTATATCAGATTGTTATTAACCTCTCCTTGCAAGTTAAAACTACTCTAAGTATTAAAACTATGAGCCTGAGATTTTAGGCATCAAATCTCTACCCAAGAGAAAATATTTTATAGGGGAATGGGAAAGTCATAAAAATGACTACATTAAATATGTTAATAAATCTAAGTCTAAGAAACTTATCCTAGAGCATAACTCTCAAAGCTTTTCTTTAGGATCCTCAGAGAGTTTGGAGAGGGCACAAAGCCTGGAGGCTAATTAGGTGTTATAAACCAGTATAATGGCTTTGATGTACAGGGCATGGATAGCTGTGGTGCAGTGGTTAGAGCACTGGGCCTGAAGTTGGGAAAACTTGGGTTCAAACCTGGCCTTGGATGCTTCCTAGTTGTATGACACTGGGTGGGTCACTTTACTCTGCATTGGTTTTCTCATCTGTAAAATGAGCTGTAGAAGGACAGGGCAAACCAGTCCAGTATCTGTGCCATGAAACCCCAAATGGGGTTAGAGGGTTTCAGAATCAGATGGAACCAAAATGATTTAGCAACAGCAAATGAACCAGGCTCCATGGAAAGTGATAGAAATACAAAAAGAAAAGTAAAAGTGGTTCCGACCCTCAAGAAACTAACTTTTTATTAAGGAATTTAAACTTCTAACTAGATATGTGTATCTCTGATCATTTGAGGAGGGAGAGAGATGAAAAAAGGCCTCCTTCCCATTAAAGCTGGTTCCTTGCACTGAGCTTTGTGCACTCCAGCATGCAGAGCAGCTGCGGGGAAAACCTGTTATTATATTTTCAGAGTAACTTTTTAAACTTCAAAAATTAGTTCATACTAGATTGCAGATATATTTTTCTCCCCGTCAAAGGATACTTCATGGTCCCTACTACTATTACCATTATTACTAATCATAGCTAATATTTAGATAGCAATTACTATTTGCCAGTCACTATGCTCTTTTTTTTTTTTTAAACTTTTTACAATTTTACTTTTTACTTTTTACAATTACTATCTCATTTGATCCTCAAAACAACCCTGGGAGGTTGGTGCTATTATTATCTCCATTTTACCTTTGGAGAAACTGAGGCAGAGATTAAATGATTTGCACAATGTCATACAGCTGGTAAGTTAAAATCAGATTTTAACTTAGGACTTCCTAACTCCAGGTTCAGAACTCGATCCACTGCACCACCTTGCTGCTCTAAGATTTTCTCTCCAATGATCCAGTGTTTCTACAACTTTGAGGTCCTTGCCATTTCCCCCCAAAAAATCCTGATTTGAAGACTGATTCATGGGGCTTGCCATAGGTACCAAAATTACTAGTACATCTCTGTTGTAGCATTCTTCTGGTGAATTTGGATCAATTAGTTCAATCAAAATAAGCATTTGTTAAATACTTACTATATACCAGGGACCATGCAAAGTGCTGGAAATACAAAGACAAAAGCAAAACAGCCCCTATCTCCAAGGTTACACTTTATCCAGGAGGAGAAAGATATATATAGATAAGTACATATAGAATCAATACCAGTTACCTAGCATGGGGAAATGAGGAGAAGCTTCATAAAGGAAGACACTTGAGACAAATCCTGAAGGATGTGATATACTCTTTACCCAAGTCTGAAGTCAGGAAGGAGGGAATTCTAGGAACTGGAGAGAACAGTGCATAGTATAGAGCTGAGAAAACTGTGAAGAACAGAGAGAACACTAGTTTAGCTGGACCATAGAGTGTGATCAGTCTGAAAAGGCAAGTTGGGGTCAAGTTGTGAAGAATTTTCAAAGCTAAATAAGAATTTGTATTTAATTTTAGAAGCAATTAGGAGCCAGTGGGGCTTACTGAGTAGAGGAATACCACGGTCAGATCCATACCTAAAGAAAAATCACTTTAGAGGCCGTTTGGAAAGTGGATTGAAGTGGAGAGAGGTTGAAATAAGGAGACCATTAAGAGGCTCTTGTAGGAGTTCAGGCGATGAAGATTTGAACTAACATAGTGGATGTAAAGGTAGGGAAAGGGAATGAGAATAATGATACTAGCTATCATCTATAGAACTTCACAAACTATTTTATGTATGATTTCATTTGATTCTCATAAAAAGCCAGTAAAGGAGATACTGTTATTATCCTCATTTGCAGATGAGGAAATGGATGTTGAGAGAGGTTTTGACTTGCCCAGGAGTCACCCTGAAAGAAAGTGTTTGAGGTAGGATTTGAATTCAGATCTTCAAAACTCTAAGGTCAATCCTTTTCCACTTGTGCTACCAAGGTACATGGATAAGACAGGTCACAACAGCAGAATGTGAAAACTGATTCCTGGATGGGGGGGGGGAGTAGAAAGAAAAGAGAGAGAAGAAAAAGAGGAGAAAGAGAAAAAAAGAGAGAATAAAGGAAGAAGAGAAAAGAAATAAAAGAGAGAAGAAATAGAAGAAAAAGACAGAAGAGAAAAGAAGAGAAAAAAAGAGAGAATAAAGGAAGAAGAGAAAAGAAATGAAAGAGAGAGGAAATAGAAGAAAAAGACAGAAGAGAAAAGAAAGAAAAAAGAGAGAAGACAGAGTGAAGAGAGAGAAAGAAATAGAGAGAAGGTAGAAAAGAAAAAATAAAGAGAGAGGAGAGAAAAGAAGAGAAAAAGAAGAAAAAGGAAGAAGAAAGAAAGAAGGGAGAGAGGAGAGAGAGAGAAGGACTCGAAGGAGGGGCATCACTTCTAAGACTACAAGCCTCAGGACTGATGTCCTCTGCAGAAATACAAAAATTCAGAAAAAACACTAGAAATATCACAAACTAGATGACAATTCTAGTCTTGAAAATTATGGCAGGAACATTGACACGTAAGTATTTACTCTCTCTCCTTCTCCATGATATTTAGATGGTGCTTCATATTCTTTCATTAATTTAATAAACATTTATTAAGCACCTAATTTGAGCAGCATACAATGAGAAGTTCTAGACTGTTATCTAAGAAGGCACTCTGACAAAGTGAGCTCATTGTCAAAAGAAAAGACATGACTGTTACCCTTTCATCTGCTTTTAGTAGAAGGGACTGGAAATCAGATTTTTGATTCCATAATTTGCTGGGTGACCATCGGGTCCTTTTTTTGACTTCTTTGGGCCTCAGTCTGCCCATCTGTAGAATGCTAAGTTGAATTATCTGGCCTCTAAGGTCCATTTCAACTCAGATGACTACAATCATATATATGAATTTGGGAGAACTTCTATGTCTCACCTTACAAAGGAATGTGTCCGCTCAGTTTCAGTTGATGAAATGATATTCCCCAAGATATAACATTTGCATCCATTCTTTTCCCATGCAAAATTCAGAGGGAAAACTGAATACATTGCTACTATTTTATGGATAGAAATAACAAATTGGGGCAGGGATGGCTTTGCAGGTAAATGGAGTAGAAGGCTGTATACTCTTGATCTGAATGTAACTAAAAGCCTCCAGCTCTGAAATATTTCTGTTCTACAATATTTCAAACTGCCACTAATAGTCATTCTTTTATAGCAAGACATTGAATGATGAGTTCAATCACAAATGTGATCCAAGACCTTTTGAGTAATTTATCAAAGGTGCAGGCAGGCACTCCGCTGTTTTATCTGCAAGACAATTCCCTCATAACTTCTCAGAAGAATAACACCCTCCAAGTGTATACCATGTGTACATGTGTGCCCTCTCTTTCCCGACATGTTTACCCAATATGGTGAACATCTTTCTTGATCTTTTATGGATACCAATAGATAATAAGAACTAACCATCAGTTGTCCTTCCTCTCACTAGGAACCCATTTTTATTTCTCATATTTCTCTACTTTTTTGATCATAATCCATTCTCAATAATGATTTACAGCTTGCTTGTAGTTACCATGTGTCTCTTCATTGACTTTGGAGTGATCTTTAATTTAAATTCGAGACTGATATTTTCCACCCCTACATCATCTCCAAAAAAATACTAATATGGAAAGATGGGCCTTTGTTTTGACAAAAGCTTAGGGACATTAAGGGAAATGCAGTTCCCCAAAAAGCAATGCAGCCCACTCTCATGCTACGGTTCAGTTTTGTTCTCAGCTAATTTTGCATTTTCAGCATCTGTCCAAGATCTGCTTCAGACAGACCCTTACTAGCTCTGCAGCTATAGGGAAATCATGTAACTTTTCTCATCCTTAATTGCCCTGTTATTAAAGTAAGGGTAACAATAGTACTTAGCTCCAATGGTTCTGACAAGAATCAAATAAGATAATAAATGTAGTGCTAATCTTTAAAATGTTACATAAATGCTAGCTGTTATATATACATACATACACACATATATACATACCCATATTTGCACACAAACACACTAATGCACACATACACTAATGGACTAACCTAAGAGCCATCTATCCATTGAATGTCATAAGCTAGGCAATTGTCCACATTGTGATGGGAAAATAATCCAAAAATCCATGTATCCTTGTGCTCTTGACCCCTATATTATCACAGACAATAGAGAGTTGATTCAGATTAATTCAGGAATCTGCTGACAGCCCAAATCTCAAAAAAGGTTCTAATTCTATTTGATTAAAACTCCCATTTGCCAAAGAAGTTTGTTTGGAACTTTCGTTTCTCTGGTTCTGAGATGGGAATTAAATATCCTAAGATTTACTTCCATACTCAGCCCCTTTGGACAATAGAGCCCCGGTTAAAAGAGAGCCATATTTTATAGAAGAGCCATAAAAAGAATATGAAGAATTTGCAATTGGGTGATTTTTCTTGTAGGTGTAGTTCAATGAATAGGCATTTCCTAGCTTGATGGTGGCTCTTACTTACTGGGAGGAAGTTTACAGTGGGCATCTGGAGAGGAGCCATGTTCCTCTCATTATACTGATTTAGGTGACAGTAATTACACATGACATGGTCGGGGGGAGGAGTGATAGAGGGCTGTCAAACCCTTGCCAAGACTTGCTCCACGGCTGCCGTAGGGTATTTTCCTTAGGATAAGGAAGGGTTAAAGTCATCCATCTAAAAGCATCCATCTGAAAGTCTGGGCTTGTCCATTGACTCATTGTTATGAATGACCCAGCTTAATCAAACTGACCTAGATCAATAGATGTTTTTAACGTCATAGTTTTAAGCTCATTGAAAAGATGTGTTATTCTTTCCCAGCTTTCCTCCAGCAATGTCAAAATGTGGGACAATCTGCCAGGGCGAAGCGAGGGCTGAAGAAATGGTTGCCATTAACATGGCTGCCACCTTCAGCTGCACACCTGGACTTGCAAATGGCTGTACAAGCAGGCCCCCAGGTATGGCACGAGACAGGGCCTTCCACCAAGTGCTTTCTTCTTGCTGCCTGCCATTCACTCTCCACATTGAAAAGAGCACAGGTGACAGAAAAGAGAATCAACTTGAAAAGGACAAGTAGTTATTTGACTTAAAATCCAGAGCAAACATTTAGATGAGCATAATATGATCCCCTCTAGCCAGGTGGCCCTTTTAAGAGACCCAAGAGAGATGGTAACACCCAGAGTGCATGTAGGAATGGATCCTTTTCTTACCTGTCTCCAAGGACTTTTTTTAAACCATAGAAATGCAAGAATACCCTCTATGATGTTTAAAAAAAAAAAAAAAAAGTCCTCAGAAGCTTTCCTGAAAATCTTATTCTGATGTCTTCTCCTGGCAGGGAAATGATCTCAAATTCTTGAATGTTAAAACAGTGGAAGATTATACCTCATAGGAAGATCCTCTGTTGTGGGGGTTCAGTTGTTGTTCAGTCATGTCTGTCACATCAGGACCCCATCTGGAGGTTTCTTGGCAAAGATACTGGATTAGTTTGTCATTGCTTTCTCCAGCTCCCTTTATAAATGAGCAAAGTGAGGCAAAAAGGGTTAAAGGACTTGCCCAGTGTCACACAGCTAGTAAGTGTCCGACTCCAGATTTTAACTCAGGAGGATGAGGGTTTTCTATCCACTGCATCACATAGTTGCCTCTAGGCTAATCCTATCAAGCCCGAGATGCTCTGAAAGTATACCCAGCAACTGATAACGCAGGAAAGAACTATCTTTGCTAAGACTTATTACCAGAAGGTTGTCCAGTAGATGATAAATGTTTTGGTCTTAGTGATCCATGAAATAGACCAAAATAAAAGATTCTTCATTATTTTTGCAGTGATCATTGTGGAATACATATTCAAGACACACCTTTAAGTTTAATTTGCTTTATTAATATTTTTTTCTTCATTGTCTTAAGTCTAGTCATTCAACAAAATTTTAAATCAAGCTGATTTGTAGCTTTCTCCGATCTCTGGGGTGTAAATGTTCACACTCAAAATTTTAACTATCAGTTCTCTCAAGCTGGTTCAAACTGGCCCCAGCATACCCCAATTTGGCTTCCTCCAGATGACCCAACTTCCCTACATTGTTTGCACATTCACTCCTATCTCCTAACTTATCAGTCATGGAGGTGGAGTTGGAATATTCATTGCTCCCCATGGTTATTCCCAAGCTTTTCCCCCTTTTCATCATTAAGTAATTGGCCAGTGGTCACATGGTTAATGAGTGTTTTGGCTGAACTCAAATTCACCAAATCTAGATCTCTTTCAGCTATATGGTAATGCTATTCTTTAAAAGGGTGGGAGGAAAGAACAACTTTCCTCTCTGATAGATTGGATCAGACTTGGACCTATGTAGAGATTTTATGTTTATGGAGTGCCTAGCATTGTGTTATGGATTTCACAAGGAGCAGATCAATTCCTATTATATTTTTGGGAGAAAGTCTGTTAACACTCAATTATCAGCTTCCAAAGGAAGTCCTCTTTATCCCTATTCACATAGATCTTAAGAGCCATTAATACCTTTCGCCAGTGAAAATATGCATGATAAATTTATGTTGTCTTTTCTTGACCAGCCAACGGGAAGTATGACAGGCTCTGCCAAAATCAGCACTAAAACTATTTCTTATGAGTAATAACAATAACACCTTTTTCCTTTGTAGCACCTTTAATCCAAGAAGCCCATGCCTATGTAAACATTACACCAACAATATACCTTAAGTCCCCGTATTTAGCTAAGGAGAAATTGACATTCAGCAAAGTAGAAGAACTGGAAATAGTGCCTACAATGGTGGTTCTCTTTGACCTTCATTCAACTATCTTCCCTGAATTGTTAGAGGGACATCAATAAATCCAGGCTTTTTGGTAGTATAAACAGCTAAAGTTTCCAACTACAATTGATGATTCAGTCTTTGTTCCCTTCCCCAACCCCTACCCATTCAGAGAACAGAGAAATGGGACTGATTATGATTATCCAAATCTCTTGGATCTGCAAAAAGACTTGGCAATCTTTAAGGAATGAGATTTTTTTTTTTTTTTTAGATTTTCAGCACTTCCTGTTAGATTGGAACATTGTCAAAACAATCTTTCTCTTCGTTCTCTTTCCAAATTGAAAGGAGATGAGAAAATCCAGATTTTTACACAATGGAGAAACATGGAAAATGATAAAATACCTTCAAATGTTCAAAAATGTTTTGAAGTTCATTGGGTCATTGAGGAGAAGTTAAGGTGGGGGTCTTAACTGTGCTTAGTCACCCCCTCACATAAAGAAAAATAAAAATTAATATAAATTCCACTGCTTTAGAATTTATGATAAATTCAAGTAGAAGCAGGTTGAAACTTACTTGTGCACTGCTACAATATATTTTGCCAGCTAATCTAAGAGTGTAAAGAAGATTTCAGGGGGAACTGTTTTAACAAAAAGGGGATGGAAGGGACATTTTTCAAGCACTAAGAACATCCATGTAAATTAATTAACATAATGATTACAAAGATCAACTTGACTGGACTATGGCATGTGTGAAGAGGAGTAACATATAATAAAATGGAAAGATTGGTTGGAGTCAGATGGTAAAAAATCTTTAAATGCTAAACAAAGGGGCAAGTCACTTAGCTTCCCTGGGCCTCACTTTCCCCATCTGTGAAAAATGAAGTTAGACTAGAAGCCCTCCAAGGTCCCTTCTAACAATACATCTAAATGTATCTAAATTTCAGAGAGACATTGAAGTTTGTTGAACAGTTAAACAACTCAGTTACATGTGCTTTAGGCATATCACTTTGGCAACTGTGAAGGATGAATTGGTAAGAGAAGAATTTTAAGGCAGGAAGACCAAAATTAAGGAGGCTTTTGCTAACTGGCTAGTCCAGGAAAGAGGGGCTTGGGAGATGAGATTTGTTGAATATCTTAGAGCAACATGATAAAGCCATTTCAACCTGGAAATGGAGATAACTGTGGAATTTTCAGTTTCTATGGAGACAGCACAGGGAAATAAAGATAAATGTAGCTCAAAGACTTAAATGTGATTGAATTAATCCCTGTGATTCTGTAAGATACTCAGGGTGGGTATCTTAGAGAAGATTTGGGAGGTGGAAAACCATGGAGTCTGGCTTCTCTATGGCACCCCAAATGAAGTCAATTGTTATCCCAGAATTGGTATTTGCCTTCATGTGACTGTTAACCTAAGGTCCCTCAGAGCCAATCAGGAGTCTTTCTAATAGAGTGGTTGGCTTTTTGTGTTCCACCTACAGAGAGTAGATAATCACTAAACTAAATAGACCTGACATTTTCATCTGCCCAAATAATAGCAGCTAAAGATTTTATAGATTAAGGTCTGTAAAGCTTTACAAATATTATCTCATTTGAACTTAACAACATCCCTGAGAAAAAGACCTATGTGTGCAAAAATGTTTGTAGCAGCCCTTTTTGTAGTACCAAGGAACTGGAAATTGAATGGATGCTCATCAGTTGGAGAATGGCTGAATAAGTTATGGCATGTGAATGTTATGGAATTATTGTTCTGTGAGAAACAATCTGCTGGATGATTTCTTTCCAAAAAGTCTGGAAGAGACTCACATGAATTGATGCTGAGTGAAGTGAGTAGAACTAAGACAACATTGTGCACAGCTACAAAAAGATTATATGATGATCAATTCTGATGCATATGACTTTTAACAGTGAGATGATTCAGGCCAGTTCCAATGGTCTTGTGATGGAGAGAGCCATCTGCACTCAGAGACTGTAGGGACTGAATGTGGATCACCACACAGTATTTTCATTCTTTTTGTTGTTGTTTGCTTGCATTTTGTTTTTTTGGTTTTTTTTATTTTTTTCCTTTTTGAACTTATTATTTTGTGCAGCATGATAATCGTGGAAATATGTATAGAAGAACTGCACATATTTAACATATATTGGATTGCTTGTTGTCTAGGGGAGGGAGTGGGGGGAAAGGAGTTAAAAATAAATGAAACACAAGGCTCTGCAAGGGTGAATGTTGAAAACTATGCATATGTTTTGAAAATAAAAAGTTTTTAAAAAGAAAAGAATTAAAACCATCCTTGAGAGACAGGTGTTATTATTATTCTCATTTTAAAGATAAGGAAACAGAGGCAAAAGAAGTCAAATGACTTGCCCAGATTCACACAACCAATAACAATCTGAGACAAAATTTGAATTCATCTCGACTCTAAGTTTAAAGCTCTATCCTCTTCTCTATCCTACCTGTCTCAAAAAGGGTAAGAAGAAGTTACAGGTAAATATTTTCCCACCACCCTTGACACCTGTGAGCACCTATGGCCCATAGAATGCAACCCCATCTATGAAACAAAGGGATTGTATCAGATGACCTCTAAGATCCCTTCTGACTTTTCAGTGTCAGGACCTGGGATGTTTAATCTTGAGAAAAGAAGACTTGGGAAGACAGCTATTTGGGGATCAACAGATTGAAGTTTCAATAGAGCACAATAATTCAAACTGACATTTTGTTATTAAGTTATAATAAGACTTTTTTTTTTAACTAAGAAACTACTCAGAGAAAGCCAAGATGCTCCAAGAAACCAAGTCATCCTTCTTAAGGGATATCAGTTAAGGCTCAATAGGATGCCAAATCTCATTATACTGCCAAAGGTGTCAGATTAGTTCATATAAAATCTATTTTGTTTTAGTTATTAAAAGAACCCTGAAATAATGATATCTTAAATTTTTATTTCTTGTTCGGTTGTTTTCAGTCATGTGTGACTCTCTGTAACCCCACTGGAGATTTTCTTGGCAGAGATACTGTAGTGGTTTGCCATTCCACTCCACTTAGGAAACTAAGGCAAACAGGGTTCAGTGACATGCCCGGGGTCATACAGCTAATAAGTGTCTGAGGCATGTATTCAATGAACTCAAGTTTTCCTGACTCCGGGTTCTAGCCACTGTGCCATCTAGATGCCTTTACATTTTTATAGGTTTAAAAAAAATACCTCTTATACTTATTGATCCACCAAATTCTTACAACAACCGTATGGATAGATGCATCCCACTACAGCAGAATATAGTCACTTCTACTTTGGGAGAATTCAAGTTATTATTCTAAAATCTAATACATTTATCAAATCCAATTCTCTATTGAAACTTCAGTCTGTTGATCCCAAAATAGCTGTCTTCCCAAGTCTTCTTTTCTCAAGGTTAAACATCCCAGGTCCTGACATTGCAAAGTCAGAAGGGATCTTAGAGGTCATCTGATACAATCCCTTTGTTTCATAGATGGGGTTGCATTCTATGGGCCATAGGTGCTCACAGGTGTCAAGGAAGCAGAGCCAGGATTCAGGATAGAAATATACTGCTCACTCCAAATGATTCAGATCTAGGTATCTCTCTGTGGCAGTTATATGGAGCCATAGTGCACAGAGTCCTGGGTCTAAAGTCAGGAAACCTATCTTCATGAGTTCAAATCCAGTCTCAGATACTTCTTAGTTGTGTGATCCTGTCTGCCTCAGTGTCCACATCTGTAAAATGAGCTGAAGAAGGAAACTGCAAACCCCTCCAGTATCTTTGCCAAGAAAATCTTCATTTGAGTTCATGAAGAGTCAGATATGACTGGCATGAGTGAACAACAATGAAATCTCTCTGTGCTTCATTATTTTAATTTATAAAATAAATATTGTACAGATTATCTCACAGGATCATAACAAGGAATAAATGATA
Organism: Antechinus flavipes; assembly: GCF_016432865.1. Taxonomy (NCBI): domain Eukaryota; kingdom Metazoa; phylum Chordata; class Mammalia; order Dasyuromorphia; family Dasyuridae; genus Antechinus; species Antechinus flavipes. Next base: position 46,481,741 of record NC_067402.1, on the reverse strand, counting down.
TAGAGAATGTAAAGTATTTTGGGTACAGTAATTGTTTCTTATGGGAGATCAAGGACTGATCATTTTTATGTGTTCGAATCTCTGGTAGTTAGCTCAGTTCCTGGATCATAATCTGATAAATGCTTATTGATTGAGTGATATAGCAAAATAAAATATAGCAAAAAAAAAATCCCCCCAAAACAAAAAAACTCAATGTTGAAATTAGATTAATATTCATTATTCATGCTCTTCCTGTGAACATTCTACATTCCTTGACTTAGTGAAGGGTTTTGAATATAATTCAATTTAACAAATATTTGTTATTAAGGCCTATATGTATCATGCACCATGCTAGGTAAGCAGATGCAAAAATAAAAAAAAAAATAGTGATGGACTTCAAGGAGCTTATATTGCCTTCAGTAGGCTACTAAAAAGAAATGTATATTAATGCTAGTTCTTTAAAAAGCAAATTAATTCCAGAACCTAGTTACAGATAAAAGACTGTATTTCCTCAATGTTCTGAAATATAGCCATAGTACAAAGTTGCAGTGGGTCATATTTATGGAGAGGAAGTGTGAAATAACATATTTTAAACTTAATATTTAGTCTACTCTAAAAATGCTGATCTGAACCACTGACAGCTACCTCAAGCCCCTACTATAGAGTCCATTCAGTAAGTCTTGAGGTTGTAATTAATGATGAATGAACCACCCAAAGCTTAGAGACTCCATTACAACACTTGTGTAACATTTAGATACCAATCTTCAAGGCCAAATTTCACGTTTCTTTTGGATCAGCAAAAATATCCTGTCTAATGGGAACTCTGGCACGTCCTGTGGCTAGCTGAGCTGGAACTCCATGTGAACTCCTTCAAAATGTTGGCACTTTCCCATCCAGCCCTGCAAAAACTCAGGAAACAACAAAGAAGAAAATCTAACCTTTACCTAGTGGTCTGATGTCTGTTCTTCTTTAAAAAAAAAATCCTTTTAAATGAAAAAATTTTTAATTTATGCAAAAGATATCACCTCTTAGGGCTATTCTAGTTGAGAAAGACTTTGGGAAGGATCAAGACTAAAGTGTCTCCCAGGACCAGAAGATGTTTACAATGGGCTGTTAGTCCTCCAGACAAAGTTCAGGCTCAAACAGTCTTTAAAAAAATGTTCCAGACACACTTCAGACCTACGCTGAAGCCACATAGTGCCAAAAGAGCCAGGTGAAAAGTGAGAAAGTCAATCCAATTAATGAGCTGGGATCCCTGTAGACCAAACAGAGCGGTAACTAGCAACTTTGGAGCCTGAGGCAAGCAGCATGAAATAAGCTTCCAAATTGGCTTTGTACAATTCAATGTTAAAATAATAGAAATAGAATCTAAGACAAAATCACTTGATTGACAGGGGGACTTAGGTCCTATTGTGAGTGAAGTACCGCATGTTAAATTGGTACACCCTCTAAATTTCATAGCCATCATGCAAAATTCTTGTTTCCCTGTCCTATGACTCTGAGGTCAACTCTCAGCCTACTTTTCTTCTCCTCCCTTTTCCCCATCCCATCTCCCAAATCACTTGGATTAAATGCTGTGATTTTATTCCACTAAATATGTGCAGGCAAATAGAGCTCTGTTTAGAATTTATTTGACAGAAACAGACTGTTGGGTTGTGGAAATATGGAACCATATCCCCATTTTCTATTCTATCTTCGCTCCTAGCTTAAGCTGGAATTTGTTCTCAATTGTTTCACTGAATGTCGCCTTTGTCTTTATTCATTTGTCCTAATGTCATCACAATTTCAGAGGATTATTAATGAGATCAACTACCCAGAATAAGACATATATGTGTATGTGCATATACATGTGTATGTGTGTTGGACATGGCTAATGTGGAAATATATTTCACTTGATTATACAAGTCTGTAACAGCAGTATTGGCTTTCATTTCTTTTGATACACTTTCATGATGATTTTATAAAAAGCGTCTGTTGTTTTTCTTTTGTTTGTTTGGTTTAGTTTGGTTTTCTGTTGTGGGCAGTGAGCCATCCCAGGTTCTGCCCCTAAAGTCCTGTGGAAACCATGGACATTTTTGTCATATGAAATAAGAAAGTTTGGGGGAATTGTTTTTAAAAATCATATATTTGCTCAAGGAAAGTGCTTTCTTTGGGCAGAGCACTATGTTGAGCAATGGGAAAAGATAAAAAGTTTAGATCAGATGGGCTCTTTTTCTCCTTGATATTTATTTATAGCCTAGTTGACAACCCTCAAACACAATATATAAAATCTCATTAAAGATGTATTAGTTGAGGAGCTAGGTAGAGCAGTGGATAGAGGATCAGCCTTGAAGTCAAGTGGATTGAGTTCAAATCTGGCCTCAGACACTTAACACTTCCTAGCTGTGTGTCCCTGGGCAAGTTACTTGACCCCAATTGCTCCAGCAAACAAACAAACAAATACATAAATAAGATATATTAGGGAGTTTTTAAACAAAATGTTCTTTGTGGTCACAGGAAGAAGTTTATTGTTGATAAGGAGCTCAAAGATGGGAGGAGGCTGTTGAATTGGGCTATAAGGGATAGCCTTCACATTCTTCATATACCACCATTTACCCAGCCATTCTCCAATTGATGGGCATCCATTCAATTTCCAGTTTCTAGCCACTACAAACAGAGCTGCCACAAACATTTTGGCACATACAGGTCCCTTTCCCTTCTTTAGTATCTCTTTGGGATATAAGCCCAATAGAAACACTATTGGATCAAAGGGTATGCACAATTTGATAACTTTTTGGGCATAATTCCAGATTGCTCTCCAGAATGGTTGGATTTGTTCACAGCTCCACCAACAATGCTAGCCTTCACATTCTTAAAATTAAAAATACTCATAATATATTTTCATCACTTATTTTCATTTTCTTCACTGAATTCTTCACATTATTTTCATCACTGATAACAAGCATTTATTAAGCACTTATTTATTAAATACTTATGTGTTTAATAGTCATACACATAATCAACAGAGCTCTGTTTATAATTTATTTGACAGAAATAGAATGTTGGGTTGTGGAAATATGGAACCATACTCCCTTTACTATCATCTCCATTTTCTATTCTACTCCTAGCTTAAACTGTGATTTGTTCTTAATTGTTACATTGAATGTTGTCTTTGCAGCCAGTTACCTGGGCCGAAAATGCTTTATTTTGCAAATATTTGACTTTTCTATTTGAGAATCCTGCCACCTTTCCTTTGCTACTAAAAGGTCCTTCTTCTCTGGACACAGTCATCCAATTTAGACCAGATTCAGTTCTAGAAAGTATAATTATGCGTCCTTTTCTCACCCTCTTTGATCCACTTAACTCCCACCTTCACCACCTGTTGACAAATTTTTACTCATACCTGAGTAGATTATAACTTGTCTATGGTTTCCTCAAAATGGGGGGAGTAGAAAGAAATCCCCCGGACAATATGAATCAGGTAATTCGCTGTCCCTCTAAAAGAACACCAAAATAAAGGACATTTACAAGCAAGCTTTTGACAAGAACAATCTCAAAGTAGAGCTCGGTAACTTAACTTTTAACTGTTGTTCCAGTCAGCCAGGAGGCTGCTATTTAACCACCACGGAGCATAAAACAGTTTGGAGGACTGCTAATTAAAGCTTTTTATATATCACTTAGGCCCCTGCCCAGGCCACTCCTGTTACCTTTCTGCTGTTAAGTGGTCGCATTTGTTTATGGCTTCATGGACATGTTTCATCCTCTCCTTGTCAGGGACCATATTCTCCGAGAGTACTGGAGTAATTACCTGCTCTTCCTCCCCCGCCGCCATTCAGCTCCAGCCATATGGTGCCTCGGAGTTGGGAGCACATCCATGGTGGGATAAATGTGAGCTCACCTCCGATGAGGAAGGACAAAACCCCCAAGATGGAGACAAGCCCAGTTTCGGACTTGCCCAGGTCAAACGTATTTTAGCTGTCGTGGGCTGATGGCTACCCAGAGATGGAAGCAAAAGAACAGGCTCCCCTCCCCTGCTTCCACTCGGGAAGGAGGTCACCATGAGCTGGACCAGGAGGGAAGGAAGGGAGGACGAGGGGCCAGATCCCTGCCAATGCTACGGCCGCTGGGTCATCGGCGCTTGGAGCTCTTCCGCCATTGAGAGTTCTCTACATCGCCTCAAAGTAGAAACCTCTCAGCCAGGAGTCTGAGCCCCGGGGGAGAAGGAGCCCCTCCTGCTAGCTCCCAAAGCGTCCATGACGCTGATGGAAATCAAGAATGACCACTCTGAGGGTGCTCCATGAGCTTAGCCTCTCTCTGCCCCCCATCTCACTCTGTCTCTGTCTCTGTCTCTCTGCATGTCTCTGTCTCTCTCTCTGTCTGTTTCTGTCTCTGTCTCTGTCTCTCTGTCTCTCTCAGTGTCTCTCTCTCTGTCTTTCTGTCTCTGTGTCTCTGACTCTCTCTCTCTCTCCCTTTATTATTCAAACCGAAACAAAGACAGTCCCTGCCCTCAAAGAACTAACCAATGGGGAAGAACACACACAAAAAGAATTCGAAAGTTTCTGAAAGTTTTTTTCCATGAATTGAACTGAAGGCATCTCTTCAACTATTACCCATTATATTTAGTAACATTCACTGAGGAAAAAATAGAACAAGTTAATCCTTTTCCCTCATAAGTCTTTCACATATATGGAAATAAGACATTACTTTTGCTTCTTAATTTTTTCTCTAGGTTAAACATTTCTAGCTCCTTCATCCAATCTGACTAGGATGTTATCTCAGCAGAAAGGAAAGATCCCTGAATTTAGCATCAGAGGATCTGGATTCAAACCCTAACTTTCTATTTATTACCAGGGGGACTTTGGGCAAATTATTTTACCCAAACTCTCTGGGTTTCAGTTTCCTCAGCTGTAAAATGAGACAGTTGGACTAAATCACCTTGAAACTCCCTTATAGATCCATGTCTATACTACAATCCTTCCACCATCATGGTAACTCTCCTCTGGATGCTTTCCAATCTATTAAATTGGGTATAGACGCAATAGTTTTAATTTTACCAAAGAAAACATTTACCATAAAATCCTAAAAGCAATAAAAACTTGAGTTTCCTAACACACCAATAAAAATACTTGGAGTTTTTTTCTTGGTTTCCCATACTTTCCCATAGTGCTACATGATCAACAAGACCCTAAACTCACATCCCATTTCTTTAGATGCTTCTAAATATAATTACATATTAAATGAATGTGCTACTCATGAGAAGACTGAGTGAATGAAAAAGCATTTATTAAGTGCGTACAATGCAAAGCACTATGTAAATAAGGAAAGAAGTCATTGATTACTTCTGCTTCTAATTTTTATGTGTCCAAAAATCCTAATAAAAGGAAATAGAGGTGATTTAAAGCCAGGTAAACAGTACATGCCATTTTAAACATCCTGCAGTACAACTATTTCACGATGAAGGCTTTTAGAGAACTTTTGAAATCAGAAACACAAGTGACAGCTTTGATGCCATGTAATTTATAATAGGGAACCTTTGTCCCAGTTAGAAAATAAACATACCCTATCATTAAAAGGCCCTGTTTCAGGTGAGTGATTGCTCCATTATTTGGATCCAGCTTTTCAAGAAGATGGATTTTCAAAGAGAAAAGAGGCTACTTCTTTTCTTCCATTCAAGGACTCTTGAATGCAGTCCATGCTAACTCATTAGAGGCAATGGATTTGCATTTCCAGTGTTGGGGGAATCCAATTGTCTTAGAATTATAGTTAAGGATCAAAAGGTGAAGGAGATAGATGTGCTTGGATTTCTCTACCTGTGACAGGTGGGGCTTTATTTATAACTTAGGCCAACCAGCTCCAAGTCATCAGTAAAGATGAAGCCATTAAAAAACAAGAAGCCATTAATGCAGAAGAGGAACTTGTATAACACTGCAAAATAAATTATTTCAGAAGGAAGAAAAGCAAAAGTGCCAGATTTATATGGAAGAAGCCATGAGTGATATGTAATTCAGACACAATAATGAGGGGGTGAAGTAATGCAAATACATTATGGGTAAATAACATCTGTGAAAAATGTCCATGAGAAAGAAAGATTTACCTGACTCATTTACTCCTCCTCATAAAAGCTCCAAATGTGGATGTGTTAATTTGATCTTGAGGTAGACTCTCACTTTATTCAGACAAGGTGTGGTGCTATAATGGTAAGACAAGGAAGGAGGCCTTTCCCCACTCAATTGATATCCTTTCATCCCACCTTCTACATTTGTAATTAAATCTGGATTTTGGTGCCTTGATTCTGGGGTCAGAGGACCCGTGTTTAAATCCCATCTCTGGTCCTTATTAATTATGTGACCTTAGATAAGTCTCTTCACTAGTCTAAACCCCAGTTTCCTCACCTGTAAGATAAGGGAATTGCCTAAATAGCCTTTGAGATGGCCTCAATTCCTAAAACAAGACTTTTATATTCATAAATAGAAAGATCTATCCAATTCATGGGATCCTGGTGAACACCTAAGAATCTAAACCTACTAAACTGGATGTCACTAGAGATATGGATCACATTGCACTGAAATGTCTGTCTATTGCCTGCCAATGCTGCCATAAGCTGCATCGGAGTAAGGATCAAGTCTGTTGATACCTCCCCAGTGCCCCTCAAAAAAAAAAAAAACAGACATTTAATAAGTGGTTGCTGGATTAATCAATGAATGAATTTGATATGATACCAAATGGATATTCTATAAACTTAAATTCTCTAAATGTAAATATAGACACTATATATTATATATAACTATATATACATATACACATATATTTGTATGTATGTGTGTATGCACATACACACACACACATATACACACATACACACATATAAAGCTTTATTCCTGTCCCCAGGATAAAGTCTGATCTGGGTTGTCTACTACTTAAGTCAAAGTTAAAGGCAACATAAACTTATTGACATTGAACCCAGACAGTTTTCCAACCCAGTATCCAATTGCTCACCAGCTTTGTGGAATAGTTGAAAAATCATCTATGACAAAATCTGGAGTGAAGCATTACCTCTGATCCTTAGAACCTATGTGATCTCCAGCAAATCACTTAATATCCTTGTGCCTCAGTTTCCACATCTGTCAAAGCATTCTGAGCTTCCTTTCAGCTCTAAATCTATGATCCTTCTCTTTGAATGCTTTATTACATCTCTGTTGCCTATCTTCCTGTCCTCCATTTTGAACGCCATAAAGAAAACCCACTTGCTACATATTGTGAGATGTACACTGCTTTTATTTTCTTTGATGATAAAAGTTAATTTAAGTCTGTTAAATGTTTATGAGGATCCATGTAAAGGCTAGTTCATGATGGGCTATTTGTGGAAAATAGAAGAAATTATATTATAGGAAGTCAGGCAAGCCAGTAAGGGAAGATACTTATAGATACAAATGCAAGAAAATGCAGAAAATGAAAGAAGAGATGAAGGAACGCAGGAGATAAATAAAAATGATAAAAGAACATGAAAGGATTAAATAGTTTAGGGGGGAAAGCTTCTGGTCTTCATGCAGGTACAATGAGAAAATATTAGCCAATTCAGAGGGAAGTTTCAACCTCAAACAGTAGATTCCAAAGAAAAATCAAATTTTGAAGCACCTAAAATAAAGCCTGCGCTGAAAAAGGCTTGGGGGTAAAACCAATGAAACAAAGAAAACTAGAGAAAATAAAATTTTATTTAAAATTTTCCTCTTGAGCTGAATAAACAAAACTGGATTCCAGTCATTTATCCCTTATTAATAATTTTTGTGCTGAGAGTTTTTATGCCATACCAGCATACCCTTCTTGATACCATTCACTGGTTCTATAAAAGCACAATGTTATTATGCTAGGAAATGATGTGACAAGCAGTATGGGAAGATTACAAATGGACCACCAACCCAACAATAATAAAAAGGCATCCTGTGACTTTATAATAGATTTTCTTATACAGTTTTAAAAATGACTTTTAGAAATGATATTGGTTGGGAAGCCATTGGTTCTGGTGGACATATCTGCCAGGTAGGAAGGAATCAGAAGCAGGATAAAGCCTGCAACTGAAGGTAAACCCACTTATTAATAGTTTGGATTAGAGCTGAGGCAAAACTAGCAAAAAATGAATGGAGATTTCTATTTGGGAGGTCCCAACTATGTATTTCATCACATAGCCTTATAATTTCTTGGTACTTAGCCCAGTAGATATCATTTTGGTGCCTTGTTAGAACTGTGTTTTATATAATTAGAATGAACTGAATAACGGGAAAAAGCACTTATTAAACACTTACTATGTGCAGAGCAAAATGCTAAATGTTGGGATACAAATAGAAAAGTCTAAATACTTATGAAAAAGCAGACAATTCAGTTTGTTTCTTCCTTCCTTCCATCAGGGATTCCCAGTTCCATGCTCCTGGGTGTGAGCAAGTGTAGGTGGAATAATGGTTTTAAATGTTTGCTCCTATCCCCACCCCCAGAAGCACTAAGTGCCATCCATGCTGCATTTATAAGGATATTAAATTCTATAGTTAGTTAACAAGTATTTACTAAGCAACTATGTTTGGATTGTGCTATTAGTCAACTTTTAATTATAAGTCCTGAGCAGTTTATTAGAGGCAGCATTCTGGAGTTGGAATGCCATTGTATTTACTGCCTTTCTATATACAGCCTGAGGCTCCAATTTCAGAAGAAATTGGAGGAGAAAGAGATTTTAGGCTCCCTGTCTCAACTCAGGCTCAACTTGTCTTCAAAACTAAATTCAGTTATGAAGTGGCTAAACTTGCAGCTAAGAAGGCCTGGATTCAAGTCTTACCTGTGATAAAAAGTGAAAAGAAATCCTGGGTTCTCAAAGAATATACCAGATAAGCACAAACTGACAAGTTCCATGCAAGGTAGACTTTGAGTACAATCTTACAGATTAAGTAAGTCTACTCTCTGAGGACCAGTCTACCCAAGTAAAGGAAGATTGATCAATAGTAGGCTACTTGGTAATGACTTCTTCCATCATGGCAACCCAAGAAACAAGTACAATGTGGTTTTCAGATTCCTGTGATCAACATAGTATAGGAGAAAGAGTACTGGATTTAGAATGAAATTACTTGGGCTATAACATAGTTTATTCAACCATCTTCTATTGCCAAGTTCATAATAAATATTTGCAAAATGACCAACAAAATTATCATAGCTATGTTCCAAAAACTCTTGCAGAGAATGACACGAAAGAAAAAAATTAACAAAGAACCTTCCAAATACAACCAAAATATAATTTGATGTAAACTGCATCCATTTGTATATTTGTTCAAAGGTAAGAATAAGTCAGGTTGGCAATAAAAATTTTTGGAAAATATAAGTGACACATAAGGAATAAGAGAGGTCAGAGATTTATAGAATATACTGAAGCTTCAAACCAATATATGACCAACATTATTTCCTAGAAAATATAGCAAGAGCTAAATTGCATCACCAAAATGAAATCGATCATATTTTAATAAACTGTAAATGCTGATATAAGAGTCATTCCTGAATCAGCTGTTTATGTGCAATCAGACCACCAACTTATTGGAGTAAAGATCAAAAAATGTCCCAAAGCAAGAATTAATAACACAAATTAGGAAAAGATGTGGAGGTTCATATTTATCTACTCAAGCACATTATTAATTATGAGATCTGGAATTTGGATGGAAAAAGGACATAAAGACAGATGACAATAATTTCATGCAGAAGTTTAACTGATGTAAATCAATTGGCATGAATAAAGAGACCCAAAAAAAGCCTAAAAATTCCTTAGTCAGCAAACACTTGACTTAAAAAGGGTAAAGAAATGATAATCAAGCATAATACAAACATACAACATCAACTTATTTGGAAAATTTCTCAGAGAAGGATGATGGAAAATTATGAGACATGTTGCCTCATAAAACAGAGAATCAGTGAAGAGTAAAACTAGTTTTAAAAAAAGCTTATCAAGAACAACACAAAGTCATCCAGAGGGCACTTAAAGGGAAAAACTGAAAGAGGACTCAACAGAAGAAAAGTGGAAAAAATCTGCAGTACTTTATTTTTTTTATCCATCATCAAGGACAGTAAAATAATCACACTTAGGCTGGGACTACCAATTTTAAGATTGTCAAAGCTCATTTGATAGATGAGGAAACTGAAACAGAGAGGGATAACTGACTAACCTAAGGTCACACAGCTAGTTAGTGTCTGAGACCAGATTGGTACCCAGGAAGATAAGCCTTCCTGATTCAAAGCCAGTGCTCTATCTACTGTGTCGTGTAGCTACTCCAATACAACTAGCAAGTAGAAAGTTCCATTGTCCCATCTGGATAACTGAGAAGATGACCTAATAAAACCACTGTTCTGTTAATCACAAATAAGTCCATTTCAGCTCATTGTCCTGGTTTCTTGGGGAGGTGGAGGTGAATCACTGTGAGATTTTAGGCAAACTCACATCCCTAAACCTAAGTCAACTAGAATGTCTTCCTTTGTTTCGAGAGTTAAAGTAGTTTATGTCAGCATTTATCACAACATCCTCACACATGCACAGACACATACATACACATACACACACACACACACACACACACACACACACACACACACACACACACACTCCACCTCCCACCCTAAAATCATCCTGCCAAATGTTCACTTCTACAAAATCCCAGTCAAAGCTTCTCCCCACCCACACAGTGAAAGAATAAAAGTATAGATTTCTTGTCAGATTACTGCAGGTCTCTGTCTTCCCCTTCTGACAATGACATAAGCTATCTCTCTAAATAACTCATTGCATCCCTGGGTTGCCATAACTACCACAGGCCATTGGGCACATCCGTGAATTCATCTGTATAATGTGGGCACCGGGCAACATTACCTTGTTGAATAATTCAATTAAATCTGATAATGAGTGCACATTGACACAGTTAAACACTCAGGTGAATAAAGGATTCACTTTGAAGTACACAAATTTCTGGAGTCATCTGTGTGTTAACAAGTGATAGTTCTCACTACTGCCTTCTAGGGAGGGAGATGCTCAAGAGGAAAAACAGGAAGTTAAGGTCCAGCATTCTGAGTGCCTTTTTCAGTGTGCAATAAAGATTGAAAAAAAATGTAGTGAAAGCTTTCACTTTCATATCTGTCATACACTGTGAGAAGAAAATGATTTATTTAGAAATCATTGTGATACTCTTGAATTGAACATCTATTACTGTGTATTCTTATTCATCTTTTTAATCTTTTTTTTTGTCAGTATTCTATTAAATTGTAGTTTTTTTTATTGTTCATCTTTTGTTCTTGAAGACAACCAATGACAACCTGAGTGTGATGTTTTGACTTGAGCGTGAATTGGATTTAAGTGAGGTAGGGCTGTGCTGAGTTGTCAGCCTCACTCTCTTATCCAATGTCAGTACAAAAGTCAAGGTGACATGGCAATCCAAAAATGACTTCCCTATTAGATTGTAAGCTTTGTAGTCTTATTACCCCACACTTTGTCCTTTGCATTTTTTCCTCTTTGATCCTCTTCATAATTTCTCCTAGAAAAGAACTTTTTTTTTTTTTTTTTTTTTTTACCAATACAATTTATACTTGCTTTGTTGTAATGGGCTGAGGTTTGAGTTGATGCACTGAGGTCTCAAGCATGTGAGGCTAAATAGTAATTGGACTCTACTCTATTAATATATAAGCTTGGAGAAAGAATGGCCCCCACCCACTCTTTATGCAAGTCCTGATGTGTTGTATAGGAAATGACGATTTTGGTGGGTGGAAGCAAGGGGGCGAAAAGGGAAGCCAAAAGAGAGACTGCGGGCTGGTGTCTTGTCACAGCTGCTCACATTGCTATCGGAACCGCCCTTCACCTCCGATCCCCCTCTGCTAGCTGGCTTCCCGTCGCAGCTGCCCATATTGCTATCGCAATCCTTCTTCATCTCTACTGAGAATAAAGATTGAAGATTTTTCCCTTAACCTGAATTCCTGACTACGGCTGATTTTAAATACGCGGTCATTACACTTTGTAACTTACATTAGTAACTGCTTGGGGCACAAAGCTAATAAATGATTTTCCCAGAGTCCCACAGCTGCTATGTGTCCAAGATAAGATTTGAATCCAAGTCTTCTTGATTCTGAAGATCATCCTTTATCCGCTACACCAATTTGTCTCTCTTTACCTTCATATAACAGGCTCTAACTAAATATTTGCTATTGATAAAAATACATTTTATATCATGTTGATTACAACTGCTAACATTTTTGGTTGATTTCATCTTGACAGAGAGGCAACATAGTGATGGGGCCAGACCTCAGAATTAGAAATATCTAAATTCAAATCCTCCCACCAATACATAATCAGCTTGTGATCCTGGGAAATCACCCTAGGTAGTTCTCTAAAACTGGGTCACTGAGCCAGTAGCTATCCATATGTATAAGGAGAATTTACATCTTGGAAGTTCCAATATATTTCTGTCTTGGGAGTTCCTTATACTGATGGGATCATATATTCAATCTAAAAGTATCTTACCAGGGAGTAATTATAATGGTTTACAAATAGAGATAAAAATAAATATATGAAAATAAAATAGAGCATAATGATAATTCATCTTAATTAATATTTAGGCAAACGCTAAACAATAAGTGGTAAGACAATGATGTGAAAACAATAGCCAAGAAAAGTCTCTAAAACCATGTCCTCCTGTCCAATCTCTGCCTATTTCCACCTATTCTGCACACAGCCACCATATTGCTCTTTCTGTTGTACAGTTCTGACTATGCTCAAACACCTTGAGGTTCTCCTCATTTCCTATAACATATAATAAAGACATTTCCACTTGGCATTTAAGACTTTTTGCAATCTGCACTAATGCAACTATACCATTCAGGCACTCTGTGTTTCACTTATTCTGTACAAATGGCTGTCCCCGTCATTTTTCCTGCTTTCTCTTGTCTCTATACATTTATGAAGGCCATCTCTTACATTTGGAATACCTTCTTTTTTCCTTTCATGATCCAGTTCAGGTGTCCACTTTCTCTATGAAGCCATTTCTATTTCCTTGAAGCTAAAAACTTCTCTCTCTTCAATTTTATTCTATTTTATCTAGGTGCATTTCCCCCCACTTCTCATATTCTATTATTTATTTTAGACCTATTGTACACCAACAACCATGTGAGACATAGAGAATACAAAGACATAAATTAAATAGCATCTGTCTTCAGGAATATAGGAGCCTATATAGAACCTTGTACCTTACTTGAATGTGTATATATGTCATATCCCCTATTCCATTGCAGGTCTCTTCAGAGCAAAGACTTGATAATTTTTCATTTTTGTATCTCTTGTGCCTGAAATAGTGACTAGATTAGAACATAATAGGAACTTAATCAATGTTAATTGTTGATCCAACCACTATATCCCAAAGAAATCATAAAAGAGGGGAAAAGACCCATATGTGCAAAAATGTTTGCAGCAGACTTTTTGTGATGGCAAAGTATTGGAAATTGAATGGATGGTCATCAATTTGGGAATGGCTGAATAAATTATCATATATGAATGTAATAGAATATTATTATCTGATAAGAAATGATCAGCACGATGATTTCAGAAAGACCCAGAGACTTATATGAACTGATGTTTAGGAAAGTGAGCAAAACCAAGAGAACATTACACACAGTAACAAGAAGATGACATGATGATCAAGTCTGATGGATTTGACTCTTTTCAACAATGTGGTGATTCATGTAAATTCCAATAGGCTTGTTTGGAAAATGCCATCCGCATCCAAAGAGAGAACTATGGAGACTTAATATGCATCAAAGCATAGTATTTTCACTTTTTTATTGTTGATGATGATTTTTTTTTCTTTCTCATGTTTTTCCCCTTTTGAGCTGACTTTTCTTGTACAACACGATAAATATGGAAATTTGTTTTAAAACATTGCACATATTTAACCTATATCAGATTACTAGCTGCTTTGGGAAGGGGGAAGGTAAGAGAGGGAGAAAAAAATTGGAACATAAAATCTTACAAAAATGAATGTTGAAAACTATCTTTACATGTATTTGGGAAAATAAAGTATTATTGAAAATTAAAAGAGAAAGAAAGAAAGAATAACCAGGCTGATTTTAGAAAAGCTTGGAAAGATTTACTTGAACTGATGCTGAGTGAAGCAAGCAGGACCAGGAAAATATTGTACACAGCAACAGGATTGTGGAATAATCATCTATGGTAGACTTGCTTCTTTCTTCTTAGCAATTCTGCAATTCAAGACAATTCCAATAAACTTTGGATGGAAAATACCATTCACATCGAGAGAAAGAATTATGGAGACAATGCAGATCAAATCTGCATTGTATTGGAAATTGAATGGATGGTCATCAATTTGGAAATGGCTGAATAAATTATCATATGTGAATGTAATAGAATATTATTATCCGATAAGAAATGATCAGCACGATGATTTCAGAAAGACCCAGAGACTTATATGAACTGATGTTTAGGAAAGTGAGCAAAACCAAGAGAACATTACACACAGTAACAAGAAGATGACATGATGATCAAGTCTGATGGATTTGACTCTTTTCAACAATGTGGTGATTCATATAAATTCCAATAGGCTTGGGATGGAAAATGCCATCCGCATTTTTATTTTTATTCTGTTTTTCCCCCAATGTTTTTCTTTTTTGTTCTGCATTTGACTCATATGAAAATATGTAAAACTAAATATCCATGTTCAACTTAAAAATTAAATTAAATTTTTAAATGAATAAATAAAATATTAATTGACTGACTGAAGTAAACATATCATGAGTAATATACTGCTTATAAATTAAAATCATTTAAGTGCCCTTTCTAAATTGGACATAGCATACAGATCACCTAGATACTCTTTTTTACTAGAATTAGAAGAACCAGCTGGTCAGAGACCTCCAGATGCTTCTGGTCAAACCCGTTCATTTTATAGATAAGGAAATGGAGGCCCAGAGAACCTAAGATTTGTTCAAAGTCTCACACAGCAAGCCAGGGATAGATCTGGGATAAAATTCAATTCTCTTGCCTTCTATTCCAGAGATCTTTGTACCATTTAGTACTGTGATGGCCATATTTCATGATGAATAACACATAGGTACACCAGAGAATTTTAAGGTACCTAGAGATCATCCAACCTATACCCCTTGTTTTACAGATAAGGAGACAAAGAAATCAACAGCTTTCCTGAGGTCACTCAGGAAATCATTAGCAGAAACAGAATTCGTTCCCTAGTTCTCTGATAATGGAGTTGCTCACATTCCACTCTATCACCATGCTACTCATACTTTCCACATTAATACTTCCATGAAGCATCAACTATTCTTGTGAAATTAGGAAGAACTTTCATCTATAATTTTCTGATTCTTCTTTTTTAATCAAATTCCTTCAAGACAAAGATTAATTCTATCCCAAATGTATCCTCGGAGTGTCTGGTAAGCCCTCTGGATTTAACATACATTCTTGCTGACTGGTGACTTTTCTTTTGTCTTGTAAATTTAAACTCTGTGAAGACTCAGACACAAGCAATTCAGACTTTTGCAGTCTCCTTTTGAGATCTGTATAAATAGTGCAAGGAATATCTTCTTATTGAGCTCAAAATATGGTCACTTAAATGATCTGTCTATGAAACTCTGAAATTGATTGGTGGACCAGCCAGGAGATTTATTTATCTTAACTAAAAATATTCCTTTTGACCTTTAGCCCATTGTTTACCTTTCTCTATCTTAAGATCACAATATTATAAAATCTCAGAGTTGGAAGTAACTTTAGAGGTTCTTATCTAAGTCATACTTGAACAAGCACATTTCTACACAACAAATGATTATTTAGCTTTGTTTGAAGGACTCTAGGAAAGGGAAAACTCACTTGTTCCCAAAGCACCCTATTTTACTTTGAGATAGCCCATACTTATAGGAAGCTTTTTCTGGTACTGCCATCCATTGTGTCTACTCTTTCATTCTAGAGTGCAAACAGAGTAAATCCTTATCCACTAAAAGCAGTCTGAAAACTTAAAAACAACTATTATGTTCCATTATGTCTTCTTTCTCTCTACTTCTGATCATGGCTCAATAATTACAACTACCATTTCTTTCAATAACTTGATATGTAATTAATCTGAACCTAGTGGCTTGAACTCATCAAGTAAAGCTCTTCAATTACCTCCTTATTTCTCTGAGTATCAACTCCTTATTGACTATATTCCAATCTAATTTTCCAATATAAATTTCATCCTCCTTTGAAGAGACAATAGAAACATGATAAAAGTTGAGGAGTCTTGCCTTTCTCTCTATTCTCTACATCCATAATTCTAGTCATTTTGAGCTTCCATTTTTCCCTTTCATAAACAACTTATTTTTTTTTATTTCCAAAACTTCTTCTCTTGCCAGACTCAGCTCATCCTGAGCTGACACAATTTCTATAGAATGATAATTCACCTTTGTATTCATCCTCTATATTGTTTCCATATTCTGTATATATCCCTTCCTGAAATTTATAATATCCTGATAAGTGTGTCACGTGTCCTACTATTTCTAGCCATCCTCAAGTCTTCTTTACATTCTCCTCCAACCATCTTCTGAATACATATATACCTTCTCCCCATCTCCTTCAACTGCAGAACTATATTTGACTCAATACTGATAGCCCTGTCCTGAGTCATATTAGACAAAATCACTCAGGATCTCAATACCTGTTTTCTAGTTTCTGTGGCCTTCTTGAGCTTTATCAGTGCCAACCACATCTAGGATAAGATTTCCCACTATTTCCTACATGCTGAGGCTTTTTTCCATATAGGTAGGTACCTACTTATATCACTGATCAGATATCACTGATTTTCTCCTCCTGCCTGATGTGAAGTGAGCCTCCCAAGAGCTGACAGAATGCAAAATCATCACCTCACATGTGTTCGGACCTCAAGGTACAAAAGTTTAATCATTTGCTTTCCTTAAAAGATCTCTCTCCAACCACTGCCACTGAGATACTGCTTAGACTCAATTCTCAATCTCTCCCTTCTTTCTTCATCTGACACTACTCAGATTTTTCCCTCCATAATCATTACTGACTCCTTCTCTGCCATCTACAATCATGCCCTAGTCTCCCTTACTCTTAAAAACCTCTCACTTGGTCCTTACTTTTCTCACTAGCAGTTTTCTATAACTTTCTTCCTCTTTGTGGTTAAACTCCTTGAGAAAGCCATTTACATTCATTGCTTCCATTTTCTCTTCTTTTACTAACTTTTAAATCCTCTAAAATCTGACTTCTAACCTCTTTCCATAATTGCCAATGATCTTTTAATTGCCAAATCTTATGACCTTTTCTTGAGCCTCATTCTTCTTTGTATCTCTTTAGAATTTGATACTCTTAAAACCTTCTCTGAGATACTCCTATGTGTTTTCATGACAATCTTCTTCCTTGGTTGTGCTTCAATGTATTTGACCTTTTTTTCAATCTACTTTGATTGTTCTTCATTCATGTTATTCCCACTACCTGTGGGTACCTTCCAAGATTCTATGATGAACTCCTTTCTCTTTTCACTCTATACTTTCTCACTTAGCGATCTCATTAATCTCCTATAAATCCAATTATCACCTCAAATTGGATGATTCCTAGAACCATGTATCCTGGCCTTATAAATATTCTGTTTTACATTCCTAAAAAACCCATCTTAAAAAAATTGCCTAATAAAAAGGACTCATTATCTTCCTCCCTGAAAATTTTCCCCTCATGTGAACTTCTCAATTACTATTGAAGGCACCTCTTTCCTCCTATTCTCCCCAGGTTTATAGCCTCAGTGTCATCCTTACCTCCTGAGTTTCAATCAGTCCACATATCCAATCTATCGACAATCATGTCATTTCTACCTTCACAGTGTCTATACTACATTTTTTCATACATAGCCATCAGTCTAGTTCAGTCCCTTGTTGCCTCTTGCCTGGACTATTGCAATAATTTTCCAATGTGTCTTCCTGTCTCAACTATCTCCCCATTCAAATACATCCTCCAGCCTGCTGTCACAGTGATTTTTCTAAAGTATAGATTTGCATATGTCACTCATTTACTCCATAAATTCCAATGGATCCCAATCATCACCATGATAAAATATAAAGTTTTCTGTTTGATGTTTAAACTTCAAAATTCAGTCCTTTCCCATCTCTATGGTCTAATTAAACTTTAATCCCATCCATCTATAATCTAGCCACAAATGCCTACTTTTTATTCCCTGAAGCATGATGGTAGTCCATCTCTCATGCTTAGAATGCCTTCCTTTTTCATCTCTACTTTTTGTTTTCCTACCTGACTTCCAAACTTAGCTCAAATCTTCTTCTGTAGGAAACTTTAACTGATTGTTCAGAGAAGTGCTTTCCCTCTCAGATTACCACTCAACTACTCTGTAGATATCTTTGTACCTAATTATTGGCATATTGTCTTCCCCCAAGGGAATGCAAGCTCCTTGAGGACAGACACTGCCTTTATAGACATAGTATTTAGATGGTGTTTAATAAATGCTTTAACTTGACTGCCATTATTAGCAAAAACAATGTTAAATCAGCTCTCCTGTGGCTCCATTCTATTTTCTATTTTCTAAAAGAAAACTCCCCTTCTTAGGTGCCATTCTCACCCTATCTCAACTTGTTTGTATTTATTTGTATGGATATATGGATGGATGGATGTATATTTATGTGTATATATTACAGGTATATGTGTGTGTGTGTGTGTGTGTGTGTGTGTGTGTGTGTATTAGAATGTAAGCTCCTTAAGATCAGGGATTATCTTACTTTGGTATTTGTATCCACCAGGTTTGATACTATTTGAGACAACAATAGTATGTTTTCTCATTAATTCTGTGGCTATTAAAGTTGA
Organism: Antechinus flavipes; assembly: GCF_016432865.1. Classification (NCBI taxonomy): domain Eukaryota; kingdom Metazoa; phylum Chordata; class Mammalia; order Dasyuromorphia; family Dasyuridae; genus Antechinus; species Antechinus flavipes. Next base: position 46,462,897 of record NC_067402.1, on the reverse strand, counting down.
TTCTTTGGTAGTCAGACTTCAATTGATGAGCTTCCCTAAAAAGAGACAGTCCATCCATTGTCTATTAATAAATTCATGCTTTCAACTTCTTCAGATTGTTAGGACACCTGTATAGAGACACACACACATACACTCACACACAGCTTGCTACTCCTTCACTAACATTGACTCATGTCCCTAAGATCACCTTCATGTCGCTAAGAATCATCAGAATAGAGGATAACCTCAAGGGATCCTTCCAGTCTCAAATCTGGGCTCCCAGAAGCCTATGTTCCTATGACTTTAACAGAGGGTTATATGAATACAAAAGTCTAATATTAAAAGTGCAAACTTAGCATTTCATACTTGATATCCCCAGGGGCCTACAATGTTAATGTTTCAAGAACAGAAGCCAATTGACAAGCACAGTCCTTGGGCATCAGGTTCAAAGTCTGGTCAAAAATACTGTGTCAGAGGCTAAATTCCCCAGCACTTCCCATACATACCACAGAACAGAATGCCCGAGGGCCATCCTCACTGACTCATTACTGTTTCTTGGTTTGCTTCTTGACCATGCTCTCAGTGGGAAGCAAAGGGAGAAAAGTTTCTGAGAAATTTAGCTAATGGAATTCATTTGACTCCAGAGCTTCATTTTCAGACCCAAACCTAAGGGATTTTAAAAAATGTTTTAGACTGAAATCTAAATCCAAAACATAAAGAAAGGGTTTTGTTTCAATAAAAAGATGGTCTTCTATCATCTTTTGTAAGATGCAGGAACTTACATCCCAGGAGTCACGTTTTAGAGGTAAAAGGGATCTTAATGAATATTCTGTCTTGTCCCCTTATTTTATAGAAGAGAAACCTGAATCCCAGAAAGGTAAAATGTTTCCCTTCTGCTCTGCGAACCCAGTCACAGGAATGATAAGTAATACAGCTAAAGTTGGAGCTCTCCTTTAGACTCTTGTTCCATTTGGTCTTCCCCAAAGGTCCCAATTAGTGCAAATAATGGAACCCTAAAATGTTCGCTTGTATTCATACTCTCACTATTCAGAGATATTATATAAAATATGGTCTTTAGTTCCAGCTAAATGAATATATACACTATGATTTCAAATAATGAGACATTTCAGAAGGTTCATTATTCATATTAACCAGATCTTAGCTATGTATCAAACTGTCTCTTGGGAAAATCAAAATGGAGTTTGGGTGCCATAATAACTGTCCAGAAAAAAAAATAATGGATCTTAATAATATTTGATATTACCCAGAATTTCCATTCAGCCCTTTTTCTATTTTTTCTTTCCTGCCTCTAAAACTTAAGGAAGTACACTATACTTTGAGTCAAGTAATGGAGAGTAAGAGATGGATTATTGATTTGAAATCAGATGTCCTGAGTTTGGATCCCAGATCTGATCTATATGATACTCAGTGCTTAAAAAGGCCTGCTACACAGTAGGTACTTAGTAAATGAATACTGTCTTGATTTGACTCCTTGCTGACAATGTAACCTTTTATCTGTAACATGTAACATCATGTAACAGGAAGAGAAAGGTAGAAAGATCCTTTCTAGGGGGATTTAGGATCCCTTCTAATTCTAAATCTATTTTCTCATAACCATATGAGATGAATTTGAATCCCAACTCTGTTACTTATTCATCTCTTAACCTCAGTCTTCTCATCTCTAGAATAAAGACATAGTACCACCTCCATGTCACCATAAGGCATCAGAAGGAACAAAACCTTTGGCTCTAATTCTAGGCTGCTTTTGATCTATGGCTCCTTCCTTCTGAAAATAGTGCAACAAGAAAAGGGGACTAAAGAAAGAAATCCAAGGCTTTTGAATCGATCTATAAATTAATTATGGGATATATAGTGTGTTCAGGAAGGCCAAGCAGCTCTAGTAAGCTCTCTGCAGGGATGTTCATCCATCTTTGGTGTCCATCTTCATCCAACTCTCACGATAGTGCTAGTGACCTTCCTACCATGTAGAAACTCTGTGACATATTCATTCCTCTGATGCATGCTTCTTCATGTAGTCAAAGTTTTTGTCACTGTGTGTTTTGCTTTGAGGTGTTATATAACTCTCCCCATGCTATTAAACATGTTTCAAAAGGATATTAAATAATGATCTGCTATTTTATTATGCTGGGGGAAAAATCTCCAAGATCCAAGAAACTGTAGCATGCGCACTGTCCACAGTAAAACCCATCTTGACAGATGGGCTAAACCAGGCTTAACTGGTAAATTGGGAGGATGTCTATCCTAAGCATTTGAAGACCTTCATTGGCAGAATGGGTGGATGAGAATGGTTTGTTCCAGTGGCCGTGAAGGCAGCTGAAATGGGTGCTGTGGAGTGCTTAGAACTTGGGCAGGCATTGAAGACAGCAAGGTCATCCACTGCATCATGAGCCATCACCAATTATCTTGACTTTGTCACAGAATTTTATGACTTGGGAAGGCTGACAACTTGGGGACTCTCCCTCACTTAAATTTAATTAATTAACAGGTCAAGATATCACCCTGTGGTCCTCTTTGAAAAGGAAGGACCAAAAACAACAGCAAAAACCAAGTTGATTATAGAATTGTATCATTGGATGATAATTTAAAGCAAAAAAAAAACCCGAAGAGGCTAATGGGACTAAATTTTCTTCTTTCATGTCCTAATCACATGTCAAGTGCAAGTGAATACACTTTCAAGACCCAAACCAGACGGTAAGATAAAGAATGAGGGATGAGGCAAACATTTTGCTGAAAAGAACCACATGTTGGAGCTCATTATGTATGTGAGTCAGCAAAAATATTTAGCACTCTTATGTTTGTTTTATGAAACATTAGCGTAGGATGTACCATCAGGAAAAAAACTTGCAGCCTATGACATCTGGGGAGTCATTCCTAGGCTCGATTCATTGTGAGTCAGCTTCTCATTAGACTCTTGGATCCAAATTTGGCCTCCATATTTAAAAGGGAGGTAGAGGATCTGGAAAGGATACAGAGCAGATTCACCAGAGATGAAAGAGGAAAGATGAGGGGACTTCTCAAGAATGACTAAAGGAATCATGTCCTTTAATCTAAAAGGACAGCTGAATATGTTAATTTGTTTGGCTTAATGATACTTCTTTGTTACAAGGGAATGTCCTATTAGAGAGACTTTGGGAAATGAAAGTGATTTAAAAGAAAAAAAAACTAAAACAAAACCACATTAAAAGAAGAAAACAATTTATGCTAGAGAAGAAGAAAAGATAGCATAATGGATAATAGAATCATAACTCTCCAGAAGAAGTTCTTAATTTGGGGTCCATGAACTTGGTTTTGTAGTATTGTGGTAACCATTTCAATATTACTGGTTTCTTTGGAAATCCTGTGGTTTTTTTTATTCACTTAAAAATATTATTCTGAGACAGGGTACATAGCAATTGCCAGACTCACAAAAGGATCCATGACACACAAAATACTTTTAAGATCCTCAGCTTGAGCTTGAAGAAAAGTTCAGTCAATTCAGGGGGCTCATTTCACAGAAAAGATAATTGAAGCTCTGAAAGAGTAAATCACTTAGTGTCACAGAAGCACAGTATTTGGAACCTGTGGCCATTTGGCCACCCTAATATACCCAAGTGATCATCTAACCTTCTCTTGAAGACCTTCAAGGAAGAGACACCCCTCACCTTTCTAGGCAAGCTCCTCCACTTTTATGAAGCTGTAATCTTTAGGAAGTTTTTCCTGACAACTTAAAGTCTTCATTTTATCTATTAGGAACTTCTCTGCAGTATTCCTATTCCTTCCCTCTGGAGACAAGAAAAGCCAACCTCTTGTCACTTTTACTTGAAAGCATTTCAAATTTTTGAAATGATAGCTCTCATGTCATCTTTGCTTCCCCCAGGTCATCTTTGTTTCCAGCTAAAACTCTACTATTGTCTACTATGTGTCAAAGGCCACTGGTGGTAATTCAGCCATCAAAACTGCCAATTCTTCCAATACCTTGAGATGCAATTTTTCTGGGCCTGATTCTGCCTTCTGCTCTAGAAAAAAAAAATCTAATTCCTTCTCCATGTCACGGCCCTCCAGGTAGTTATGACAATTGTCACGAATTCTTCCCTTCTCAGGATGTTCCCATTCTTCCAACTGTTCCTTATAGTAAAGTCATAGACTCAAAGACTTTCATTTTGGATGCTCTTTTCATTAGCTAATTAACCCCTTAAACTTTGATACCCAGAACTGAAAACCATGCTCCAGCTGAGTGAGGTCTCTCTATTTCTAGAAGTTTTGTCCTTCATACTGAAACCCAAATGTTAGAATCCTTACAAAGTGTTAACTCACTGGAATTGATAGAAACAGTGCTTAAGTTTACACCTTTGAGAGTTCACACATTAGCTCCCAGAGAACCATCATAGTCTAGAAAAAAAGAGAACTCTACACCCAAGACCATGTTTGCTTTTTTGGCTGATGCAACCTGTTAATGACTCATATTAAACTTGAAGATCATAAAAACCTTGTCTTTTTCAGAGCTGCTGCCCATTCTTCCCTCCTCTATTTTATATTTGTAAAGTTGATTGTTTAAACTACTCCAATGCAAGACTTAACATTGATTCATATTGAATTTCATTGTGTTAAATTCACTCCAATGTTTTAGTGCCTAATAGTACCTGGTACATTGTTGCTCAGTTGTTTTAGTAATATTTGACTCTTCATGACCTAACATGTCTTGTTCTTATTGTTGCTACTAAGTTATTTTAGTTATGACCAATTCTTTATGATCCTTTTGGGGAGTTTTCTTGGCTTGCCATTTCTTTCTTCAGCTCATTTTACAGATGAGTAAACTGAGGTAAACAGGGTTAAGTAACTTACCCGGGGCCACACAGTTAGTAAAAGTCTGAGGCCATATTTGAACTCATGAAGATGTGCCTTCCTGATTCCAAATCCAGTACTCCACCCACTATATCACCTAGTCACTCACCTGACACATAGTAGGTGCATAATAAATATTGATTGATTATCTAACCCGTAGTGTCACATTCAATTAGAAATGGATCTCTGAAGACTTCCTATTGACTTAAAAAATCATTAGTTAACATTATATTGTATTTCTATTTATTTTGTTACATTTCCCAATTAGATTGTAATCTAGTTTGGGTAATATTCTGAAGTTTTACTTATCAACCAATGGCTGAAATAACCATTCAAGATTCTTTTGGATTCTAAATCTGTCATCCTGGGTATTAGTTTCTTCTCCCAGCTTCTTGTTTTCTGCAAGTTTTATAAACATACCATCTATATCTACATCCAAGTTGTGGATGAAAATGTTAACCAGCACAAAGTCAAGCTCAGTTTCCTGGAATGCTCCACTAGCAATCACCCACTGCAATGAACCATTAGCAAGTATCCTTTGAATGGGAGGAATCTCTTGTAAATTCATATAATTGTATTATTGTCTTCTAACCCAGGTCTTTTCACATTCTCTTCAAGAACTATATATAATTCTTTATCAAAAGCTTTGCTAAAAATCTAAATAAACTATAATAGCAGCATCTGTATCATCTCCTAGTTTAGTAATACTGTAAGAAAGGGAAATGAGGTTGGTCTAGGATGATTTGCTCTTGATTAAGCCACCTTACCTCTTTATAATTACTGCTTCTCTTTCAAACTATTGCTAACCATTTATTTAATGATCCATTATGGAGTTTTCCCAGAAAACAAAGTCAAGTTTTCTTAACCTCTAGTTTGTAGACTCTGTTCTCTTATTTATTTTGAAAATCCAGATATTTACCCTTTTCCAGAATAGTAAGACCTCTTCTGTTTTCTGCGATTTTTCAAGTAACTAAGAATGACACAAGACTCAAATTTTCCAATATTTTCTAGACTTGAAGATACAGCTCATTTGGGTCAAGTGACTTGACTTCACCAATGGCAGCTAAATACTTTTTGCTACATTGCTTTTTTATCTTGAGTGAAATATATGGATATTATATGGATATTGCAAATAAATGGGTAATACGGATAATGCAGATAATAACTTACGGATATTAAAGAAGGACTAGATCCTTTGATGTGAGAATTTGCCAAACACTTTTTCAGGGCTGCTCATCCACCTTTGGTGTCCACCTTCACCCAAAAGAAGCAGTAGTATGCACAGTGATCAATCTCCAGTAAAACCATTTCAACAGACAGGTTGAGGGTAACAATGGACCACAAACTCTTCAGTTACTTGGGGGTGGGGGAGTAATACTCCACGCATGTGAAGACTTTTTCCAGCAGAAAGGCAGATGAGAACAATTTGTTCCAAAATGGTCTTGAAGGCAGCTGAAGCAAGTATTGGGGAAAATTTAAATCTTGGTCAGACATTAAAAATGCCAACACCACCCACTGCATCCCGAGCCCTCACCAGTTGTCTTCATTTTTGTCCTGCCACTGGGCCTTGATGACTCTGGAAGAGAGACTTGAGGTCCTCATGCAATTCTGCTTCACTTAAACCTAATTTATACTGAAGTCAAGACATCACCCTTATGATATCACTGATCCTCTTCAAAAATGAAGGAAAAACAACATTTATTATGAGTATCAATTCTCTGTTAGTCACTTCTGTCAATTTCAATATAAAAGTCATCCTCCTGCTTAGAGAAAACAGAAACAAAATGAGAACTGAACAGCTCTGTCTTTTCTCTATTGTCAATTGCTGCCATCCTATCCACTCCAAGTAAACATTTTGTGCCTGATTTGATCCTCCCCTTTCCCCCCAAATAACTTTTTAAAACTCTGTTGGTAGCTTTACACGCCATCTTCAGCTCATTCTGAGCTTTAGCCTTTCTCACACTGTTTTAGTTTATTTATCACATTTTTATAGTCATCTTTAATTATTTAGTCTTGATTCCATCTTCTGTATTTAATTTCATAGCATCTTAATTATATTTCTTCTAAACCCTTTGGAAATGGCAGAAAATAACAGATTTAGGATACAAATTCAGGTTATATGACTCTAAATTTATTCTTTCAGTATCTTTAAGTACAATAGAAGTCAAATGATTCCTGACTTGATGGATTTTCCTGTACTGTAGGGCAAATGAATGCACTTCCAAATCTAACCAAGCTGCCAATTTGTGGCTCTTTCAATGAAAGTTCAATTTAATTCTAGAGCCATGGAGATATTACCACTTAGTACTTTGAGCAAAAAACAGGGCCTAGTTTGCTCTTTTCTCTCCAGGTCAGTGATTTCTCATGCAAACAGTATTTCAACAGAGAGTGTACCACATTTTCATCAATAGCTCCCAGGAAGGCACAAGCACACAAGTTTAAAGGAACGCTTTCATTATTCTCTTAAAGCACCTGATACAACATAGTTAGCTTATAGGCCAGATGTTCATCCTGCTTCTTGACACCAGGTTGGAAAGAGTTCCAATATTATAAGTTGCTATAAGGTCTTAAAGCTATTTCATCTCTCTAGAGAAGGTAATATTGAAGGAAATCAGTTGAATTGGCAATGTCTCTTTTAGATAGATAGATAGATAGATAGATGATAGATAGACCAACAGATAGCTGAATGGATAGATGGGTAAATAGACAAACAGACAGATAGATGGATGAATGGATAGATAGATGACTGATAGACAAATAAGATAAGACAGATGGATAGATGGATGGATGGATGAATAGGTAGGTAGACAGACAGATAGATAGATAGACAGATGGATAGATAGATAAACACTTATTAAGTACTTACTATGTGTAAGCACTATGGTAAGCACTAAAGAAAGAAATACAAATAAGAAGATCCCTACCCTCAAAGAACTTATATTCTAATGAGAAGACAACAAATAAAAGGGCAAAGGGTAAGTTTAAAAAGCATCTAGTGAAGGAATGGAGAAATTTAGAATAGAAGACAATTTGAATGAGAGAGGTTGGAGGCAAGAAAAAACTTCTTGATTTAGATAAAGGTTAAGCATTTGGGAAAAAAAACTCCTGGAAGGTGACAGGACTTTGAACCTTGGGAGAACCTTAAGAAACTTTTAAATCTGTATCTATCTGGGCTGGTGTAGACAGAAGTCTGCACAGAGGCAGTGGTATAGGTCACATGGTATATCACTGTTCTATGCTTGGTGGTTTCCATGGACTTTGAATTGAAGAATCATAGAATATCAACACTGGTTAACATCTTCAAAAAGAAATCTTGATGCAAAAGAGAGTATCCAGGATTTCATAACCAGACCCAAGTCATGATGCTGGTAATAATAATAAAGCCCTTTTTGTATGTAAATCACAGAAGTTCATATATTGGGAACCAGAAAACCAAGGTGGCAATTTGCTACCTGGACATACCTACATTCATACTTCATACCTGGACAGACCTCCTCAAAATAATACCAGAAAATCTTTATATCTAAGGCTAATGGGTACCCATATTCCTCTTGCCTTGTAACAGTGTGTTGCCTAGATGTTGGGATCAGAGGAAGGGAGGAATCATATAGATAAGGAGCTGAAATTCTCCAAGAGCCACTTCATATGGGTGGAAATAAGGATTCTAAATATCTTCCAGGTTGGTTTGGGTTTTTTAAAATCTCTGATTGAGACATATTTTAAACCCATTTTATTGAGTTGGATACTCTTTCACTCTCTCCTATACCTGAACTAATAATAATTCATGTTAGTGATATCTTTCTGCCTGTAGCCCTCCTCCCAATATAACACTGTCATGTCCAACAGTTTCCTATGAGTGTCTATTGACATAGTGGGTGAAGGTGATGGTATGATTTCTGTTTCTCTTACCTCCATTACAAAGAAGTTAAATTTATCATATTGAGATCATATAGTGAGGTTCTGGTGGTGAATGTACTATTATATAACCTTATCCCATTTTCTGCTTGTCTTCCATATCTCTCTTCATTCTCCCCCTTGCTTTCTCCCAACTCATCTCCCCAGCTGATCGAACCCTGCTCCCTTCTACCCCAGGATTTCCAGCTGCCTTCTCTTCTCCCTTCCTCCTTTCTCTTTGTCCCACTTCCTAAATAATAGCTGCTCTTCTACCCACTTGCACTCCCTTTTCCTGACCTTTCCAACCACTCTGTTCCAACCCCCATCAGATAAGCATGAAGTTTAATGCCACTGATCAAAGATAGTAGGATGACTCAAAGGTGGAGATATAGTTGAAGAGAATAAGCCAGTATCAGAGAGTTTTTTATTAACAGGACGTCTTAAGGACTTTGAGACAAAGGGAAAAAACTGCTGTCCGTGAGATTCAAAATACTCAGTTCCAAAATACTCAGTTCAACTTTACTTTTACAAAACAATTAGAAAAGTTTCCAAATTTCCAATGAAATAATATATTCCACAGAATGGGAGAGGAGGAGTAAAAGACTTTATGCACCTGACACCCCCGTTCTAATAGCATCAGATTATATACACATTAGAACTGATTTCTACAATTTCTGTTGCAGTTAACCGCATGGAAATTTACAGACAAGGTGCCTTCAAAGGTTTGGGTTTTTCCCCCAATCAGTGACATATTATAATAAACAGTACAATGAGCAATTCAAACAGTCTTTGGAATTGTCATGCCAGATCTCATTAGGAGCCAAAACAGTTTCTTTCTTGGGATCATTGGCTACAGAGTTATGAGACGATGGCCAGGTAAACAATCACTGACTTTTGGCTGCTCCTAGTGTAACCGCCCTCCAATCTGTGAAGTCAGTGTGAGATCTTCCACGAAGCATCTCCAAGAGCAGTTTCAGTGGGAGCCAAATGAAATTTGATCCAAAAGCAAAACCTCTCACTTTTATTCTCCTGAGTAGTTGAGCAGAGGGTAGGGGAAGAAGAGGGAATCCTGTTGAAATATTCAAATCCTAGAATCCTAGAGTTATAAGGAACATTGTAAGTCCACTTCTGCCACATGTATAAGACTGAAGGAAATGTGAATAATTGACCTGGAGAAGATTTTGGAGAAAGAAGATTATAATTAGAGTCTTTAAGGATTTGAAGGCTACCAAAATAATAACTAGCATTTATATAACATTTTTTTAGATTTTTAAAGTACCTTATAAATATCATCTCATTTTATTCCCCCAGAAGATAGAGGCTATTATCATCATCCCCATTTTACAAATGAAAAAATTGAGGCAGGCAGAGATAAAGTGCAGTGTAACATAGCTAGTAAGTATCTGAGGTAGCATTTGAATCCAGGTCTTCTTAACTCTAGGTCCAACTATCTATCCACTATACTACCTAGCAACCACTTGACCTTCTATGCTTGATTTTGGAAGGCAGAACTAGTTTTGATGAGCAAAATAGGAAAAGATTTGGATTTCAGACCAATTTAAAGAAATTCTGATAGCAATCAGAATTGTCTTAAAAGACCATGTTACCCTCCTCTTGCCACCCCTTTGCCTTTGCCTTCCCTTCCTCCCTTCCCTCCTCTCACACTAAGTTGCAATGATTATATAAGCTTCTCTTTAGGAATGAATAAATGAAATATTTATTAAATACTTACTACATGCAAAACACTGCGCTAATTTGTCAGAGATACAAATAAAAAAAAAGTAATAGTCTCTGCTTTCAGAGAGCTCATAGTCTAAATGAGAGACACAATACATTTGGAAAGTTTCAGATACAAATCAAATGGAAAGGTCTCATGGTCTTTAGGGCTCAGCAGATAAAAATGTCTGATCTTTAAGGGCATGTCCATTAATGAAATCATATGTGGTTGATGTTGAATCTTTCAACAATATCAAGGACTTTGGTGGAAAGAGCATTTTTTTTTGGGGGGGGGGTTTCAGTTGACTAACAGTCTGCCCCTGTTGCTTTAATTAGTCTAACTTGCTTGCCTTGTGAGTGGTAGTAATTTGGCAATCGATGGGGATAGCTCTTCCCTTCCCTACATGAACACTTCCTTGGATGATGACTGAGGTCCAGCGTGGAAGCAGGAAGATGGTCCTGTGCTTATCTGCTTGTGGGTAGCAGTTGGTCAGCAGTTGTTTCTGGTGATAGAAACAATGATTTCTCTCTCAGTGATGATAATAGGAGGTTGGGCTGATGGAAGCAGGTCTGGTGATTTCGATGATACTTATTCCCAAGGATTCAGGGCTGTGGTTTATTTCCATCAGGGTCTAAGGGGAGAAGGTTTGACTTATATTGCACATGCTTCCTTCCTACCTTTCTAATTTTCCCCTATTTCTCTTTCCTCCATGCATTCTATGATCTAGATATAGTGGGCCATTGGTTATTCCTCCACAGGACTCCCCAGCTTCCAACTCATTGGCTTAGTACTGACTTCCCCATTCTAGACTTCTGACTCTAAAAATGTACTAAGTTGTTAAGAAGGTAATAATTGTTCTTTCACTGGAGGTGTACACATGGAGACCAATGACCATTTCATATATTAGGTAGGAGCAGGGAACTGAGAAGGATGAGCTCTAAGTTCACTTGAAACTGAGATTTTATGATTTGAGGACTTCAATGGGATTGTCCTCCCATTTCTGTGGTCCAATGAGAAACTTTGTCATATGTAAGAAAGTTTTCTTTTGGATGGTCTTTTTGTGAATACAAACAAAAGGAATATGTTGATTAAACTGGAAAAATAACTTCTGACATTTGGATTCCTTGGACTTTCAGAACAGAGAGACTAAGACAGCTGTGATCCAAGCCCTTGATCAGGCAAGTGACATGTGGGTGTGAGAAGTGACTTAAACCTTGACACATGATGGATTTAAGATTGTCCTGTGCTCAAAAGTTACATTCAATCTAGAGGTCTTCCAAAATCTAACTAAAGTGTGGAAGCAACATGAAAAGCCAATTTCTTCCCATGTCATCTTCCCATGTAAATTTGATTCCACAATCCATGGAGCTTCTTCCAAATGGTTGTGTAATACTGAAATCTATTACAGTTGAAAATAGGATACTTTCTCTGTTGTTGTTTCAACTTTAAGTCATTCCTAGGCAACCTTGGGACCAGCTGAAAGTCACTTTTTGGAACAAAGAAAAATTCTCCTAGTTATATGATTGGGATTATAAGAACTTCAAAGATTGTCACTTGTTTGGAATTAAAAAATACAAAAACAAACAATGGTAAAAAAATGTTCAGAAACATATTGTTTTTACCATGACATCCAAGGCTTTCCATAATCTCAAATAATTTTCCAAAGGCACCATTTGACCATTCCACTCCTTTCCTTTGGTATCCTTCCTTGTTTCCTTATTCTCTAATAATGTATAGATTGCTTATCTAGGTATTCAGAACTCCCTGAAATCGGACTTCAACTTCTCTTTAAGCCTTGTTTCTCATTGTAACCCAACAAACACCTAACATTCCAGCCAAACTGTTCCTCCTACTCAACATTCCATTTTCCATTTCTATGTCATTATTCACAATTATCCTCTATATCTAAAAAGTTTCCCACTGCAGTTTTACCTTTTAGTGCCTTAGTTTCTACAGGTAACCCTTTCTAATTCCCCTCTCACCTGCCTTCATTTCTTAGTGCTTTCTTCCCCTTCAAAATAATTTGCATTTACTTATCCCTGAATGAGAGGTGGGACCTCTCAACTAGCAAAGCCTCATAAAGTTCTAATGAATAGATTTGGTATCTCTGAGGTTACCCTGTTCAGAACATAGTGTCCATGGCTGTGTACCCACACAGTTCCCAAAGAGAATTATACAGACAGAAAATTTTAGAGCTGAGAATGGAACCTCCTTCCCCCATTCTTTGTCAAGGGCAGAAAAGAGATTTTAAAAGGCAATGGTCCTCGGGGTCAAATGCTTTAAAGAGATAATGAGGCCTGAGAAAAAGCTATTGGATCTGGCAATTGGCAGGCCATTAGAAACTTTCCAGACAAAAGTTTCATTCAAGTTATAGAAGGAGAAATCAGCTTGTAGGAAGGTGATAATGATAAGGCATAAATGTATGCTATTGTTATTAGAAGCTTGGAAGTAAAAAGAGAGAGAGACAGAGAAACACACACAGAGAAAGATAGAGATAGAGACAGAGAGAGAAATGGAGAGACATAAAGACAGAGATAGAGAAGGAGAAATGATGATATTTTGGCTCACATGAGGCAAAGGGAGATTTATTTTAGGAGAGGAAAGACTTGAATATGTTTAAAAGATAATAGGGATCCAGGGAGAGAGAGGGTCTGATAAAAGAAGTACAACAGTCATGTCCATAGTTAATGTAAGGAAACAAAATGCAGAATATAAGAAGGAAGTTGGGGAACTTAATATCTTAAGATCAGATAGCCTTGAACTAAGAATTGAAGTCATCTGCCAAACAGAAAGTGTTGAGGTTTAAAGAGAGTGAAGGAAAAGTTTGGAATAACTACTTTGAGGCATTTACAAGGGAAGAATAAAGGGACTGACAAATTGAGAATCCAGCTGAGATTAGATAACACCAATTGGTTTCTCAACAAGCATTTATTAAGGTTGGTATATGCCATCATAGACTTCAAGCTGAAAGGTAAATTGGATTCCCTTGTTTTACTGGGGTCCACTAGTAAGCTTCTAGGGCAGAATTTTAACTGAGGGTCTCTTGACTCTAAATGCATCTCACTTTCACCTCATACTACCTATTTGCCTCAGATATTTCGTGGAAAACCCATTAATTAAATGATTCCAAGCCTTATTATGGAAGGTGGGAGACCTTCCCCATTTAAATGGACCCATTTAAATCTCTACAAATTAAAGGCAAGTAAGGAAAGCCTGAAGTTATAATGGACCAAATTAGTGCAGCTGCAGCAGAATTAAATAACCATAGGAGCTAGAAGAGAAAAAGCAGATGGCAATGGTGACTCAGGATTGGGGACTGGTGAGTCAGGAATGGCAGAATGTCAAGGGAGGTGAGGGATTTGGGAAAGCTCATTTGGGTATCATTGAAATGGATGACCACAGGGTCTAGACTGGCTAAAGAAATAATACAAGTCAGAAGAAGCTGGTGACTTTGAGAAAAGTTGAAGGAAAACGATGGGGGTGAAGGGTGCAGTAAGATGAGAGAGAAGAGTGCTAAAGCTAAGGTATTTTGGTCCAAGGGAAAGCACACCTACTTTATCTCTAGCAGATTCCTATTTAGTGGGCACTCCTCAGCTATGACTCATTAAAGAAATGTTTCAGATTTGTCTAATATATTAGCTAGTGAAAGTACACTTGTCAAACACAACACTGTGGGGAAGAGTTTTTAGGAGCTAGATTAAAGGGCAAGATATTTTTTTCATTAAATCAAAAAGAAGCGCTCCATTTGGAGCTAAGTGATTTCCATAAACTACAAGAATAATGAGGAAGGCCCAATAAACAACAGTATTTTGAACACCAAATTACAATGAATAAATAAATGACCTTCCCAAGAGAAATCTGCCTGCTTTGAAATTTTAGCAAATAGAGTTATAATTGCCAGATTTCTTTATTTATGGAAAACTAAGCTTCATTAAAATTGAACTTGCCAGCTATCTACATGGGTAACAGAGATTTTCCTGAATATGGAAATTCAATAATTAGTATGTTAACAATTCATTAAAACCAAGGGACAGCAAAAAAAAAAAAAAATTATCAGCTTAGTCCTAAATTATACAAACACAAAAAATTATCTATTATTTATTATTGGAGCATACTTCTCTAAAAGGGCAATGGGACAGTTTGTTATGATATGATTCCAGGATTGGAAAGTGAAAGGTAATTAGTGTGGTTTTCATTCCTTTCACAAAGACACTCTTTTTTTTTTTTCTCTACCCCCTCCCCAGTCCTTGTTTCCCTCAAGCCCCTACTAAAAGTTGGCTGTGAATTCTTTGTCAGATGTGGAAATAGTCCAAATTCCCTTGAGCCCTCCAGGCAAGGATTGGTCTAAAATGGGGCCAGACCTCCAAAAAAGTCCACACCCAAGGCCTAGCCTCTTTTGGACTGGACCCAAGATAGGTATGATGAATAACCACTCTCCCCAGTGACAGGTATCATAATTATTCTATGCCATAATTATGCTTTAGACAAGAACCTTCTTATCTATGAACAATGCAAAGGGGAATTTTACAAATACTAATAATGTAATGTAGTAGAGAATTCCCTCCAGAGGCAGGATGGACTTGATAGAAGGTTCAGATATTGGGAAAAGTGAGACAGAGGTTTGGAGTAAGTCCAATTCTGATACAGAACTGCTTATTTGATCATAGATTAATCACTTAAACCCTACCAGAGAGGCAGGTCACTCTAAGATTTTGTGTTGCAGAGGAAATATTGACTTTCATTGGTAAAACCAGTTTGCTCAATAGGAATTACCCTCTACCAATAAAATCATAGCTGCAGTATCTCCCTGCATCCCCACCCTCCAAAAATGGTTGTATTGGGCCAGAATGGACCAAGAAGATATAGAACCATGGTATCAGAGATGACTTGGAACTGAGGGTTGTAGCAGAAAACTGAGAAAAGTGAGAAGGAAGAAAGTAGATCTGTGCAGTTTGGAGGAGGGCAGAAAATGGTACCAGTGTATGGAATCCAGGTAGGATAAACCAACTGGCTCAGGACTTTGGGGAGCCCTAGGCAGAAACCATTTAAACTTCAGAAAGATGACTGTGCCTGCTATTTGTCAGAGGAAAAAAAGTCAGAAAAAGGCACACAGAAAGGGCTTAATAAAGGTTTATTTCTTTCCTTCTCTTACATTTAGTCCTAGAAAATAACCTTGTGTGTATTAGGCACTGCATGCTAAGCTCTCAATAAATATTATCTTACTTGGTCGTTTCAAACAACCCTGTGAAGTAAGTATTATTATGTTCTTCATTTTATACTTAAGGAAACCGAGTCAAACAGAGTTAAGTCAAACAGGATCACACAAGTAGTAAGTGTCTGAGGCCATATTTAAACTCAGTTCTTCTTGATTCCAGGCCCAATGCTCTATTGCAAGACCAGGCAGAAAGCCCAACTATCTTGGGGGTAGGATTGAGCAACTAAGGAGAGAAGCCAGGAATATATGTTATTCTGAACAATGAATGTCTCTATAACTTCAGCAGTCCTGCAATTTCCTTCTTCTGTTGAGGAGGGTAGAGCCAGAGTAACAGGAGGGAGACTGAATTGGATCATCAACAATTCAACAAAAATGCATTAAGGGTCTTGCCTAATCCACCTGACCCTGTGCTATCCATTGCAAGAACAAGGACCAATGGAAGTGGGGTATAGGAACAGAAGAATATAAAACCTTCACAAGTAAATACAATACATTACTGGAGGAAGATAAAATCGTGAGCATTTGGGCCAAATATGGATTCAAGGAAGTCTTCAGGACTTGTTATTGTTGATCTTTCATTTTTGAAGATCAATGGCATCACAGGGGGATTTCTTGATTTGCACATGAATTGGATTAAAGTGAGGCTGAGTTGTGCAAAATCATCAATCTCTCTTCCTGAATCATTGGTTAGAAGAAATCGGAACAATGGCCCAAGATATAGTGGATTATGTTAATGTCTTCAATGTCTAACAAGTCTTAAGCACCTACCTACTTCAATTGCCCTCATGGCCATTGGAACAAATTGTTCTCATTCATCCATTCCATCAGGGAAAGACTTCACATGCTTGAGATCAACATCCCCTTAACTCACCAATGGGCTTGAAATTCCTTAGTCACCCTCAATGTGGCTTAATCCACCTACTGAGGCAGAAAGACATACCTAAAATGTGGGGTCAAAAGATGGAGGACAACAGTAGAGAAAGTGTCATTCTGGGTCCGATTCTGACCAATTATAAGGAACTGTTGCTGGAGAAGAACTCTTTGAGGGAAAGTGCTTACTCCATCATAAATCTCACAACAGAGAAGCTAAGGTCAGTCTAATATACACACAAGACTTGGGACAAGTCTTTTTAGATTTTATAGGTGTCAGAAAAAGAAAAAGTTATGATTGCATGGCCTAGAATTTTGTAGGTCAATCGATTTAGAAGAGCTAGAAAATCCTCAAAGATTAAATTCTAAGAAATGGAAATAAGGATGGAAAGAGAAAAACCATGTGGAAACAGCTAGATGCTTCAGTGATAAATGTTCTGGGGTTAGAGTTAAGAAAATCTGAGTTCAAATCATTTCTCAGAAATTTATTTCTTATATGATCTTGGATAAGTAGTTTCACGTTGGTCAGTCTTGAGTGAAATGATGGGGGCTGGACTTGCTGGCTTCTTAGGTATCTTCTAGTTCTAAATCTATGCTTCCATGATCTAAAGAAATACTTATGGATGCACAGAGAACTCATAAACCAACTTGGATTTTTAAAAAAAACATTCACAGAAGATGGTAACAAGGACCAGAAATGGAAACTAAAAGCATGGCCATCAAAAAACAATGTTAAGAAATGGAGTGGCTTGTTTATGGAACTGCCAGATTAACATATTTGGATCTAAGAATATGGCTATTTGGAATTACTAGGATTTGAAAGATCATGGTAAAAAGGATAGCTTCACATTGGATCCAAAAGGACCTTCATAGGCTTGATATTAATCTTCATGTAATAAGAGGAAAGGGCTGCTAGGAGATACAGTAGATAGAACACTGGGCCTAAGGTTAGAAAGAGTCATTTTTCTGAATTCAAATCTGACCTATGATACTTATTAGTTACCTATTTGCCTCAGTTTTCTCATCTGTAAAATGAGCTGGAGGAGGAAATGGCAAACCACTCCAGTATCTTTGCCAAGAAAATCCTAAATGGGTTCATGAAGAGTTGAATATGACCAAAATAAGCCAATAACAACAAAATAAGAGGAAATTTAATTGGGAGTAAATGTAAGCCCTACCCTTCAAATTCAAAAAGTCAATTTCACAAGTACAAAATGAGAAAAACATGTTTAAATACTAGTTACTGTGTGGGAGGAAAAAGAGGGGGGCAGTTAAATGGATTTCAAGGTCAATATGAGTCAACAGAATGATATGGCAACCCCCCAAAAAATTAACAACAAATAATGTGACTGCTATTTAAAGCCCTATTCATTCTAGTCATCAATTCAAATAATTTTATTCCTATCAATTATATAGTGTTTTTAAAAGTGTCTTAGAAATGTTATCTTACTATATCCTCATAATCATCTTGGAAGATAGGTGCTATTATTATTATTATTTCCCTTTTACTAGTGGAAAAAATTGAGGCAGGCAGGGGAGAAATAAACCCATAGCAAGTAAATGCCTAAGGTTGTATTAAAGTTAGGTCTTCCACACTCTAAGCCCAGAACTTTTTTTTACTACCATCCACTATTTTCCTATTTCATGGCCTCCTATGTGTGAGGATGTGCTATACTCGGTGCTGTGGCAAATTAAGCTAGTTCTGCCTTCAAAGAGCTTAAATTCTATTGGAAAGAATACATTAAGGATAATGCTGTCTGTGGACAAGATAAAAGGGCTAGGATATTTGGCTTGGAAAGAGAGATTTTAGAGGAAATAGGAGTTCTGTCTTCAATTATTTTAAGGGGTGTTTTATGAAAGAGGAATCAGATTTGATAAACTGGGCCCAGATGGAAGATTTGCCATAGAAAATGTGTTTGGAGGTTGGGTTTCAGCTTGGTGACAAGGAGAAAACTCTTGAAACATTTGAGCTCTTTAAATTGTCATGGGCTGACTTGAGAGCTAGCAGATTCACTATTCCTTACGTTAGGGTAAAGGCTGGCTGACCATTCCTTAGGGATCTTGTGGAGAGGATTTTTAACAAACTAAATGACCTAAGAGATCCCCTCTATTTCTGAGGTTCTGTGATTCTGAGGATTTGGGGATCAGAGGTTCTGGTTCTGCCACTTACTTAGCTTGCCAAAGTCACTGGGGTAGATGATACAGCTAGGTAATTTCATAGTTAGAATACTGGACTTGAATGGGAGAAGATATGAGTTCATAAATCCTGCCTAAGAAACTCACAGGCTATGTGACTCTAGGCGACTTAACCTCTGGCTTCTTCAGTTTCCTTATCTGTAAAAGAAAGGTGCAAAAGAGATTTTTTAATGGAAAAGGACCTGTATGTATAAAAATATTTATAGCAGTTTTTTGTCAAGGCAGAGAATTAAAAATTGAGAGGATATCGATCAGCTGGGGAATGTCTTTAAAAAATGGGTTATGATGGAAATTTATTGTTCTGTGGGCAATGATGGGCAGGATGCTCTCAGAAAAATCTGACAAGTCCTCCATGAGCTCAAATAAAGTGAAATGTACTATATACAAAATAGTAGCAAAGTTGTGGAATGGTCAGCTGTGAATGACTTTGTTATTCCCAGCAATACAATGACCCAAGACTATTCTGAAGGACTTGTAATGAAAAATGATATCTATAGCCAGAGAAAGAACTGATTGTGTCTGAATATAGGCTACAAAATACTTTAAAAAAATTTTTTTTAATTGCGGTCCTTTTTTTTGGAGGGAAGATCTATGTTTTTTTTTTTTTTTCACAAATGACTTTTATGGAAATGTTTTGCATAACTTCATATGTACCTTAATGGAAGGAGGTGGGGAAGAAGAGAGAGATTCTGAAATTTAAAGTTTTAAATACAACTGTAAAAAATTATTTTACATGTAACTGAAGGAAATAAAAATATTAAAACAAAAAAGGGAGTGATAACAGTACTTACTTCTTAAAATGGTTGTAAGAATAAAATGAGAAGGCTACTGGTTAAGTGCTTTTTTTTTTTTTTTTTTTTGGCAAACATTAATGCCCTATCTACAATTATCCCTTTCCCATATCCTGACTTTCCCCATCATGGTTTCAATACATGGGCGTGGGAGGGGGCAGCATAAGAAAATAAATGGAAATTTGGTGGAAGTTTTGTGAAAGTCACTGATTTACACATGAAAGCCAACAGATAACAAAGAAAAAAGTTTTTAAAAATCAGAAATGCATAAAATATATGTATATTATTGTATAATATCAACATATATTATTTTTAGTAGCATAAAAATTCAGACCTCTTCTGGTATGAAAGGCGAGCCAAAAAATTTTATGCAGATTTTCTAGATTGCAGAGGTACCACATCACTAACTCCTGCATGATGTGGAAGGGTTACCTGTAAATGAAGATTGTTGTCATAACTTAAGATTGCAGAAAGGTCCATATTGCCTGATTAATGACCACCTCAGTAT
This sequence comes from Antechinus flavipes, assembly GCF_016432865.1. Classification (NCBI taxonomy): domain Eukaryota; kingdom Metazoa; phylum Chordata; class Mammalia; order Dasyuromorphia; family Dasyuridae; genus Antechinus; species Antechinus flavipes. Next base: position 46,442,885 of record NC_067402.1, on the reverse strand, counting down.
ATTAGTAAATAAGTATTAATTAATGTGCCAGAGGCTATGCCAAATATTGCTACAAAAAAAAAAAAAGCAAAAGAATGGGTGATTTGAATCCCTGGGGACGCTCCCTTCCATCTTTCATCTGGTGAAAGTAGAAGTGATCATTAAGGAGCTTCCTTCTGTCCAAAGACACTGATTTTTCTGCCAAAGCAGGATCAATATCCATATAGATTCCAAGATTAGAGAAAGTGGCATTTGTTTGAGTCAAATGTCTTATTTCAGATTTTACTGAGCAGCTAAAAAGAACCGGGAAAGACGCTGTTTTTGCCTAGCTCCAAAGAGATGCTTCTTCCTAAATAACTAAAGTTATTTAGTCCTAAATAGTCCTAAATAACTAAGGATATAACTCTTAGATTAAGTGTCCAAATTCTTATTCTGTAACCTTAATGCACTCCTGGATCTCCAGGCCACTCCCTCCAGGTGTTTGCCTATAATAGGAAAGCCAAACAAGGTCATGTAGCACATCTTGTAGCATCTTTTTCACAGGGAGATTCCTAAATGCCTTTCATCATCTCCATAAAAAAAAAAAAATCCAGAAGGGAGCCAGAATCCTTTCTTTTCAATGCTAATCAAACCCTTAATCTTTTGTGCAAACAGCTTTATGCAAAGTGCTTTCATGTGGCACATTTGCAGGTTATAAAAATAGCAGTGGGAACATGGAAAAGATTGTTGAAAAAACAGGCTACCACACTGATGGTAACAGTTGCCTATCATACAGAGGATTGTCACGGATAGGACTGGACCAATGGGGCTTGCCATTTGCCCTGTAGTGAATCCATCTTATGTTACCTTCCCTTTTTTATAATGTGAATTCCTTAAAGGCAAAGGTTGTCATTGAAAAACTGGTTTCCTTGTTAATAGTAACAGTTGCCTCATATACAGAAGACTGTCACTTGTAGAATTAATCCAACGGGCCTTGCCATCTGCCCTACAATGGATCCATTTTATATATGTTATATTCCTTTTAATAATGTGAGTATCTTAAAGACAGAAGTTGTCTCGATTTTGTTTTTAACTGCAGTGCTTAGAACAGTTCTTGGAACACAGGACATGATCAATAAATGCTTTTTCATCCATTCATTCCAGTTCTGAATTTTTTTTCACAATACCCCTAAACCTGACTCCCACACTCACCCACCCACCCAGAGATAATAAATATAAGGGAAACCATAGTGGTTATGCTCACAGTATCCTCTGATGCTCTGAATCCCACATTTATCTTTCTAGACAAAAGGCAAAGCAATGAAACACATCTTTGGAACTCTACTAAAAAAGCCCACCCTAAGTACAATGTCTCCCAGAATAGCTAAGTAGGTAGCGGGAAAGCCGGTTCAGCCTGTGGCTGCATAGGGCAAAGGATTACACTGCCTCTGTAGTATCCAGCTTGTCTACATTAACGAAAAGGTTTCATTGAAAGAGTGACCTCACGTCGAACATTATAATCCATCCATTTAGCACTGCAGTATCCAATTTACCTGCACAAAATGAACTGGATAAGTGGATTAGACAGCTGGCACAAGCCAACATCCAAGCACCAAGTGCAGTACAATATAAAAGAATAATCATGGCAATAATAATAGAATTTACATAATATTTTAAGGTTCGTGAAGTACTTTCATATAGAATTTCATTTCAGAAAAAGAATCCTGTGACATAGATGCTATCATTATTCCTATTTTAGAGATGAGAAAACTGAGATTAAGATGGTTTAGGTGACTTATCTTGAAGGGTCACATAGCTAGTAAATATCTGAAGTTGAATTTGAACTCCAATTCTACCAACTCCAAGTCCACAGTGCTACCTAGGTATCTATAAAGCTTATGATGGGTATGTGTTTCCAAAGGTGAAAGCTATTTGGTGGTTATATTTGGTTGTAGACTTAGGGTTTTTTGTTTGTTTGTTTGTTTTATTTTGTTTTGGTGTGGGAGGGGATGTTAGATATAAAAATTTCAAAAAGGATAACAGAATTTCAATGACAAATGCAATTCAAAGGTCATATAGTTTAATATTAACCAAATGTGCAATATTATTATATACTAATAAGTGGTCATCCAATCTCTTCTTGGAGACTTCTAATATGAGGAAACCCACCACCTCCCAAGTTAGCCCATTATACTTTTGAGTCACTTTATTGATGAGGAAGTTTTCCCTTAAATCTGTCTTTGTATTTTTCCTACTCATTGTTATTAACTCTGTACTTAGCAGTTGAGCAGATCACTGAAAAATAAATAATTTGAGAAATGGACATTTTTGAAGAAGGAAAAAGAGTACCGTGTATTTTCCAAATATAAAATCAGGTAAATATCCAATCTATCTCTGCTTTGACACGGCTTATTTTGACTAGTTGCCTCATGTTATAAGAATGGAGAGAATTTAAATAAATGTTCATGTAATTACATGCTACTATGAATCCATCTATGAGGTTCTATCATGGGTCTCATTAGGCCCAGATTCCCTATTTCTAATTCAAGACACAATGCAAGGTTAATATAAGGAAAAAGAGGTTGTGACATAAGGGGAATGATGAGATGCTAAAGATTCTTAAAATTTTCTGTATCAGAGAGTCCTTTGGACAATGTGGTGAAGCATGAGGATCGCTTCTCAGAATTATGTTTTCAAATGCATTTGTCCAAGTATGACAACTTGCCTGACATCCAATCAATGCTTTCAATTGTTATTATGTGCCAGGCTGTGCAATATGTTTTGTCACTACTAAGAAAAATGGAACAATTCTTCCCCTCAAGAAACCTACAATCCATCTGGGGAAATAACAAGCCTACTATCATGTCACCTACCATTTCTCTCTGGTGTAGAGATGCTCCAGGTGCAACATCCAACCTGAGCCCAGCTGCATCCTGAGACAGAATCACCATAGAATACATTTCTAATAACTCATTTGTTGTGTTCCAGGGCAGAGAATCTGTCTGATTAAGCCTTTTACATATCAAAAGTAATAGGAGAAGGTGAAACATTAGTCATGCTTTCATTTTCAAAGTTTGAGATTTATAGTAAAGCCTCATTAATTCCATTAATTCAGAATTGATGATAATTTGACTTGGGTGGGCCTGAAATTTATATTTGTATCATCTCTGAAGAAAGCATTTGCTAAGAAAATAAATAGGAGCAAGAAGATTTTCAGAAACATGATCCTTTTTCATAGTCATAAAAATATTAGGACATTAATGTTTAGCCTATACATGGATTCTGCTAATTATACTAGAATTTTGACTATTAAAATCTAAAGTCCAGCCTAAGAAACACCTTTTCTTGGAAGGCTAAGCTAAGGCATAAAATTGAAAACATTATTTATGTAAAATTGCCTCACTCATTTATATTGCCCTTCCCACCTTGAATAAGTCAAAATTAGTGAAGTTTTCATGCCAGTTAATTTTTCAATATAACTTTGGAAGTTGATACATTATTCTAGTTACATAGCCTCTTCATTATTTGGAGAACTAAATGAGATCATTAAAACTCCCTTTTCAAAATTCCTTTAAGGTTTAAACATGTTTTCTTAATCTTGTGAGGTAAGTAGTGCTTGTTTTTGTTTTTTTTTAATAGATCCCAACTTTATGATAGGGAAACTGAGGCTAAGAGAAGCTAACTTGCTTATCTCAAGGTTCCAAGACTTGTATGTCTCAAGAATAATTTTAAAGGATCACATAATGTGAACAACCATTTGTGAATTTGATGATTGAGAATATTGTTAGAAATATTAAGTGACTTTGTTATTGAGTCATTTCAATAGTGTCCAATTCTCCATGACCCCATTTGGGAACTAGAATTCATATCCCTTCTCTGGCCCTTACTAATTGTATTACCAGGCTAAGTCATATAAAATTTCTGAGATTAACTTCTTCCTCTTTAAAATAGGGATTAGTTGTTGTTCAGTAGTTTTCAGTCATGTCTGGTTCTTCATGACCACATTTAGTGTTTTCTTGGCAAAGATATTGGAGAGTTTTGCTCATTTTACAGGTGAGATAACTGAGGCAAACAGGTTTAAGTGATTAGTCTGGTGTCTGAGGTTGGATTTTAATTCAAGTCTTTCTGACTCCAAAACCAGATGCTCTATCCACTGAGTCGCCAGTCATCTTTCAGAGTTCAACAAAAGCACAGGTAACCCCAATCATAAAACTTTAAAGAGAAGACTCCTGGGGCCTTCAAAAAAAAGTCTAATCAACATGATCTAATGAAGTAGTTACTTTCTTTGCTTTCAAAAGAGAACTGGATTAGAATCTGAACTCTGTAGTTTGCCATTTATGTGGTTCTGGGAAAGTCATTGTATAATTTGGGGCAAATAATTTAACTACCTCTTGTCCATTTCCAAACCAATCTGCCTTTACTATGGCTTCTCCCCTCATTCTTCTCTCTCCTCCCTGGAATTGTCTTGTTCTGGAGTCTGTCCCAAAAATACTGTGCTTTAATAGGTGAGCTTTTGCCTTTTTTTGGCCAGAACCAGGCCACCATGATGTTGCTTGTCCATCTCTATTTCATGTCATCACATTCATGTATGTATTCTGGTCCTCTAACTTCCCATTACTGTTGTCTTCCACCAATAGACTATAATTTCCTTCAGGACAGAGATTATCTAGTTTGCTTGTTCTTGTGACTTTTTTGCTTAGCACAGTGCCTGGATAAAAGTAACTATGGGAAATCAATGTGTCAGTCAAGAAGTATTTATTAAGCTTTTATTATATATTAGGCACTGTGCTTGGAAACACACATACACAAAAAGGAAAATATATGCTTTATTTTTCACTCTTAGTTTTAATTTCTTCATGTATGAAATGGGGGTAATAAAATAATGTATCTATATCCATTAAATTGCTGAAAAGAAAAGATGAAACAATAGGAAGAGAGAGGGAAGAGGGAGAGAGGAAAAGAGGGAGGAAAGACAGAAAGAGACAGAGAGAAAGAGACACATAGACACAGAGAGAGAAAGGGGAAGAAGGGAGGAGGAGAAAGAAGAGAAGGAGGAAGGGGAAGAAAGAGAAAGAAAGAAAGAGACAGACAGAGACAAAGAGATTCATATGAATATCAGTTTTGGTTAGTCATTACTTCAGCTATAGATTTAGCTCCTATTGTTCAAATTATGGGCAAATGCCTACTTAGTCCTTTTAGATGGCTCTTTAGTTTTAATTTAGCTGCATGGATGATCTTTTCACAATCAATAATGTACTACAAAGGTAGTCATCACACCAACCAGTGGATGAATTTAACTACTTAGACAGTATCCAGCCAGGACATTTAACTGGAGCTCTGCTTTAGACAAACAAATATGCATAATTAATTTCATGGCAGGACTGCATTCAGAATCAACTTTGAGATCCTGGCTCTGATGGGCCTTGGTGCTTATCAATTTTTAATTTTCTAATTACAGTCATGACCAGAACTAAAATAGAAGCCATAATATTGGTCTATGTTAGTTTATTTCCTCCACATCTGTTCAGTAATTGATGGAAATCAGACAGAAAAAAAAATCAGAACTTTAAATTAAACATGGGATAGAGACAGCCTTTCCTTATTTTAGAGAAAGGTAAATATTTTCTCACTCTGTGATCCCAGGGGGAAGTATGGTGAAATGGTGATGGGGGAGGGGAGAGAAGTGCAAAGGGTAGTAGGGGAGACATATATGAACTATGTACTTGTGTCTACATGAAATGGAAACTCCTTCCCTAGTTGCTGGGTTTTAATTTTTTTTTAATAATACAAAACATTTGAGAAAAAGGAGAACTCCCAATTAAAAATGACTACACATGAGTGCAATGTTTGAAATTTTTCAGTTACCATGGTCTCACTAAATTCTTAATAACTACCAGGGAAAGAGGAAAAGATTGGTGTAAGAAATATATTCTGTCCTGGGGTCACAGAGGAAACTAAATTCTTAAAAAGCTCTTTGAAAATCTGATCAAAATGCACACAGGACTGCTCACAATGGTCCTTACATTCTCATTCATGGAGGCAGGCAGCTGGATTCTCAGTGTTATGGTTAGCATGCATTAAATGGTATATTAGTGGGTGAGAAGAGAGATATCACCCAAAAATCCTACTTAGCCACTGGGGGTAACTTATTCTGCAAGAGAGCAAAACTCAGGAGGTTGTGACGATGACTTTTTGTTGGGTGATTCGGTAGAAGGAAAGGGCACTGCAACTGCTATAATTTCCATCTTTTTGGATCCTTCCAGACTAGCAATGGAATGACCGAAGATTTTCTCCCTGACATTAGTTTTGAGCTGTCTTTGCCAGTAAAGCTTAAGAAACTATTACAAAATGAAAGGAAGATGGTAAATAGTTAGGGGCCAGTAAGATTTATATTTCATTACTTCACTGGAAGCTAGAATCCATGATGATGCTGATGCCTTGAATAAGGAGAAAGCAGATCTGTGCAACGGGAGATTCAACCACCTTTGCCATTCCTCATTCCTTATATAAGCTCTCTAAGGGAGCTCTACACCATCCCATCCAACTCCAGAAGGAATCTTTTTTGCTGGGTCTGGAATGTAGAACTATGAACAATGGTTGAACTTTGAAACAATGTAGATTTAAGCTCATTTCAAGATAAAACTTCCTGATTATGAGGATTGGCCCAAATAGGAATGAGCTACTGGGAAAATTCTGGGTTACCTCTCACTGGATGTCTTGAAACTAAGTATCAAGAAACCAACAAATAAATTTTTATTAACATGTTACATATATAGTGGATGATGGGGATACAAAGCTAAAAAAAGGAAATAGTTCCCTGCCCTCAAGGAGCTTACATCCTATCAAGACAAAAAACTTATAAGTACATACAAAAGAAATAAAAAGCATTCATTGTAAATAGTGTTTTCAACCAGGTAGTGCTTAGACTATCAGAGCTATAAGGTCCCTTTCAAACCTTGAAACTGTGATTCCAAACTAGAGTGGGAGAAAGATGATAAAGAAAAAGTGTATGGAGCACATTATTATAGAACTTCAGTAAAATAGCTAGCCTTCACATTGGACTGTTTTGTTTAATTTGGTTTTTGCTTTTCTTCATATCCCCACCACAGGGCCTGGTGGATCCAAGGCACTCAATAAATGCTTATTGATAGACTGTTTGATTCAGCCTTTCATCCACCAAAACATTTCTTATCCTAGAAGACCCTATCATACTTTCAGCCTCTTCCTCTGATTTATTGTTTTCTCAGATCTTTGTTTCTCTCTGACTCCATTCATGACTCTCTAGTCTTCTTGTTCCACCCTCATTGATCCTTATCCAAGATGCATGCTTTTTATGTATTGTCTTCATCTATTAGGATGTAAGTTCCTTGTAGGCAAAAAGAATATTTCTTATTGCTTCTATTTTGTTTTTTCAATATTTATCAGAGTGCCTAACATAATAAATGCTTAATGATACTTATTATGAATTGACTTGATTTAACTTGACTACTCAACTAGTTCACACTATAATATCAAATGGAAATTCCTAGACCTTCTGACACATCTAAATTATATAATTTATATCTGCTCTCTCACTAGATTTTGAATTCCATAAGGCAAGGACTGAGTCATCTATCTTTGTATCTCTGATACTACCTTAAACAATAATAGATAATAAGTGTATGTCTAAAGAATAAATATGGTGAAGTCTATGGACTCAGATTTTTATTTATTTCATTAAATGTTTCTCAATTACATGTAAAATAATTTTAGCAAATTTTTTAACATCTTAAGTTCCAAATTCTTTCCTTCCCTCCTGCCCATCTCTTCTCCTTGAGAAGAGAAGTCATTTAATAGTGATTATACATGTGAAGTCCAGCAAAACATATTTTTATATTTGCCATGCTCCAAAAAACAAACAAACAAAAAAAAAAAAAACAAGAAAGATAAAGTTTTTTTTAAGGGTATGCTTCAATTTGGAACTATGTCCAAAAGTCTATAAAACTGTGCATTCCATTTGATCTATCAATGTCACTATTGGATCTGTATCTCATCATAAAAGAGAGGAAAAGACTTGTGCAAAAATTTTTATAGCAGCCCTTTTTGTAATGGCAAGGAACAGGAAATTGAGTGGATATCCACCAATTGGGGCATGGCTGAATAAGTATATGATATGGTATATGAATATAATGGAATATTATTGTTCTAGAAGAAATGATAAGCTGGCTGAATTCAGAAAAACCTAGAAAGACTTGCATGAACTAATGCTGAGTGAAGCAAACAGAACCAAGAGAACATTGTACACAATAACAATTAATAAGGTTGTTATGATCAATTGTGATAAACTTGGATCTTCTCAACAGTTCAGTGATTCAAAGCAATTCCAAAAGATGAGATGGAAAATACAATCTACATTCAGAAAGAGAACTAAGGAGATTGAATATGGGTTGAAGTATAGTATTTTCACTTTTTTGTTTGTTTTAAATGGATTATTTTTCCTTTTTAGTCTGGTTTTTCTTGTACAACATGACAAATATGGAAATATGTTTAAAAGAATTGAACATATTTAACCTATATCAGATTACTTGCTGACTTGGGGAGGGGACAGATAAGGGAAGGAGGGGAAAAGTTTGAAACACAAAGTCTTACAAAAATGAATGTTGAAAACTATCTTTATATGTATTTGGAAAAATAAAAAAAATCAATTTAAAAAATTAGGTATGTTTCAGTCTGCATTTAGATTCATCTGTTCTGTCTTTGGAGATGGTTAGTATTTTTCATCATGAGCCCTTTGAAATGGACTTGGATCATTACCTTGATCAAAGCAGCTGTCTTTCACAATTCACATTGCTGTTATTATGTGCAGTATTCTCATGGTTTTGCTCACTTCCCAGGTTTTTCTAAAATGATCCTATAAATTTTTTTCTTATGGAACAATAGTATTCCATCACAGTTATATACTACACTTGTTTAGCCATACGCAATTGATGAGTACCCCTTAATTTCTAATTCTTAGCCACCACAAAAAGAATTGCTGTAAATGTTTTTTGTACAAATAAGTACTTTTTTTTCCATTTCTGGATCAAAGGATATGTACAGTTTTATTATCCTTTGAACACAGTTCCAAACTGTTTTTCAGAATTGTTGGACTAGCTCGCAAGTCTACAAACAGTGCATCAGTTTTCTAATATTTTCCCTTCAGTATTTGTCATTTCCCTTTTCTATCATGTTAGCTAATTTGATAGGTATGAGGTGATACCTCAAAGTTGCTTTAATTTGCATTTCTCCCATCAGTAGTAATTTAGAGCATTTTTTCATGTGACTAATGATTTCTTTGATTTCTTCTCCCTGAAAACTGCCCATTTATAACCTTTAACCATTTATCAACTGGAGAATGGTTCTCAATTTTATACATTTGGCCAAGTTTCCTATATATTTGAGAAATGAGGCCTTTATTAGAGAAACTTGCAGCAATTTTTTTTTTTTGGCAATTCCCTCTTTTCCTTCTAATTTTGGCTTTACTAGTTATTTGGGTAACTTTTAAATTTCATGTAATCAAAAAATATCTAGTTACCATGATCTTCTCTGTCTCTTGTTTGGCCATAAATACTTTCTTTATCTATAGGTCTGACAAGTATATTTTCCCATGTTCCCCTAATTTACTTATGAGATCATCCTTTATGTCCAAATCATTTACCCATTTTGAACTCATCTTGTTATACAGTGTGAAATGTTGGTCTATTCCTTGTTCCTTCCAAACTACTTTCCAGTTTTCCCAGAAATTTTTGCCAGATGTTAAGCTCTTACTCCAAAAGCTTGGGTCTTTGGGTTTTACCAGACATTAGATTACTCTGGTCATTTACTACTGTGTATTGTATATCTAACCTATTCCATTGATTTGCCATTCAATTTCTTAGCTACTTCCAGATTGTTTTGATGGTTATGGTTTTTTTATTTGTTTGAAATCTGGAATTTTTAAGCTGCCTTCACATTTCTTTTTGTTGCTTCACTTGATATCCTTGACCTTTTAGTCTTCCAAATGAATTTTATTTTTTATAAAATAATTATTTGGTAATTTGATTGATGTGGCACTGAATAAGTAAATTAATTTAGATAGAATTGTCATTTTTATTATTATATTTGCTCTGTTTATCCCTAAGCCAATGATATTTCTCCAATTGTTTAGAACTATTTTTATGTTTTTAAAATGTGTTTTGTAAATGTATTATCCTGACGGTAGTGTCCTATTCAACTTTCAAATAACTGGACATGTCTTGAGGACTAAGGAATCACTCTTGCTGGGAGGCACTGTCCTGTTTCTGTAGGAAAATCAGTGACTTGGAAATAATAAAAAGAAGCTCTTGGTATCTTCTCCAAAAAAAAAAAACAAAACTATTTTAATTCTGATTGTGACTATAATTGGAAAATTAAAAATTAATAAGCACTGGGCCCATCAGAGCCAGGCTCTCAAACTTGTTTCTAAGTGCAGTCTTGCCATGAAATTAATTATGCATATTTGTTTGTCTAAAGCAGAGCTCTAGTTAAATGTCCTGGCTGGATTCTGCCTAAGTAGTTAAAAGCACCATTTGGTTGGTGTGATGACATTACTCCCAAGCATTTCATATTATCTGAAGTTATTTTAAATAGAATTTCTTTCTATCTCTTGCTCCTGGGCTTTGTTATTAATATATATAAATGTTGATGTTTTATGTAGATTTATTTTATATCCTGTACCTGTGGTGAAGTCTTTGTTTCAACTTAGTTTTTTAGTTGATTCTCTAGGGTTCTCTATGAAGTATAACAATATATCATCTGCAAAGAGTGATAGTTTTATTTCCTCATTACTTATTCTTATTCCTTCAATTTCTTTTTCTTGTCTTACTGCTGTAGCTGGAATTTCTAAAAGAATATTGGATAATGGAATAATAATGGACATTCTTTCTTCTCCCTGATTTTATTGGCAAGACATCTAGCTTATCCCAATTACAAATAATTCTTACTCTTGATTTTCAATAAATACTACTTATCATTTTTTAAAAGGCTCCATTTATTCCTAGGCTTTCTAGCATTCTAAATTGGAATAAGTATAGTATTTTGTCAAAAGGTTTTTCTACATCTATTGAGATAATCGTATTATTTTTGTTGTCTGTATTATTGTTATGCTCAATTATGTCGATAGTTTTTCTAGTATTTAACTAGCCCTGCATTTCTAATATAAATCACAGTTGGTCATAGTGCATGATCTTTGTGATATGTTGCTATACTTTTCTCATCAGTATTGTATGCAATTTTTTTGCATCAAAATTCATTAAGGAAGCTGATCCATAGGTTTCTTTCTCTTTTTTTCCCCTCTCCCTAAGTTAGGCATAAAAAACATACTTGCATCATGAAATGAATTTGGTAAAATTCCTTCTTTACCTGTTTTTTTAAACAGTCTATATAGAATTGGGATTAATTATTCCTTAGATGTTTGGTAGAATTCTCTTGTGAAGTCATCTGATACTGGGGCTTTTTCCTTAAGGAGTTAGTTTTTAGCTTGCTCAATTTCTTTGTCTAAGACAAGGCCATGTAAGGATTATATTTCCTCTTTCTTAATTTAGGCAGTTTGTATTTTTTGTAAATATTTATCCATTTCACTTAGGTTGTCGATTATATTGGCATATAATTGAACAACAAAAAAGCTTCTAATAATTGCTTTAATTTCATCTTTCACAGCACATTCAATTTTTTTTTCATTTTTGATACTAGTAATTCAGTTTTCTTCTTTGTTTTCTTGAATCAAATTGCCCAGTGGTTTATAGATTTTATTAATTTTTTTTTACTATAGCCACTCCTAATTTTATTTATTATTTCAATTTATTCTTTTTAACTTTCACTTTTATTAATCTTTTCTTTGATTTTCAGAATTTACATTTGGGTGTTTAATTAGGGATTTTAATTTGTTCTTTTTCTAGGCTTTTTTTTTTGAGTTGCATGCTCTCCCAAATAATCTGTTCTTTCTCTCTTTTGTTGATGTACATGCTTAGAAATAGATTTCCTCTTATTATTGGTTTGACTGAATTCCACAAATTTTGTCTCATTGTTGTTATTCTTTTTAATGAAATTATTCATTGTTTCTATGATTTGTTCTTTGACCCACTCATTCTTTAGTATTATATTATTTAATTTCCAATTAATTTAAACTTACTTTTTTGGTAACTTCTTAAATACACATTGAATCATGTTTGGGAGAGAAAAATCAGAACAAAAGGAAAAAAAACACAAGAGAAGAACAAAAGTGCACATCTCATGTGTTGATTTACATTCAATCTCCATAGTTCTCTTTCTGAATGTAGATGATGTTTTCTATCCAAAATTTATTGAGATTGCCTTGGATCACTGATCTATGAGAAGAACCAAGTCTTTCATAGTTGATCATTGCACAATCTTGCTATTACTGTATACAATCTATTTCTAGTTCTGCTTGTTTTGATCAGGTTTAGTTTGTGTAACTCTTTCCAGATCTTTCTAAAATCAGCTTGTTCATCATTTTTATACAGTTCAGCCATTCCTAATCTATACTTTCACAATTCTTTATTAATTGTAATTTTTATTGCAATATGGTCTGAAAAGAGGGTATTCAATATTTCTGCTTTTCTGCATTTGCTTGTGAAGCTCTTAAGCCCTAATATGTAATCAAATTTTTATGATGGTACCATGTACAACAACATGTGCAACAATACTCAAAACTTACAGTTTTCTCTAGAAAGCTATATGTATATTTTATGGTTCTATTCATCTCCTTGACTTCTTTCTTATTTATTTTATGATTAGATTTATCTAACTCTGAGAAGAGAAAATTGAGGTCTCCCACTAGTATAGTTTTTCTATTTATTTATTCCTCTGCTTATTTAACTTTTCCTTTGACAATTTAGATACCATGCTATTTGGTAAATATATAGTTAGTATTTGTATTACTTTATTGTCTATAGTTCCTTTTAGCAAGATGTAGTTTCCCTCCTTATCCCTTTTAATTGGGTCTACTTCTGCTTTTGTTTTGTCTGAGGTCATAATTACCACCCCTGCCTTTTTTATTTCAGCTAAAGCATAATACTTCTACTCTAGCCCCTTCTTTTAACTCTATGTGTATCTCTCTTTTAAATAGGTTTCAGGTAAACAGCATACTTTTGGATTCTGGTCTTTAATACATTCTGCTATCTGCTTCTGGGTGAGTTAATGCGTGAGTTCATCCTATTAATATCCACAGTTATTATGACTAATTATACATTTCCCTGCATCCTATTTTCCTCTGAGTCTTTCTTTCTCTTTTTTGTCCTATCCAAAAAAAAAAAAATAGCAATGTCTCTTTTGAGTCTCACCACTGCCTTCTTTTATTCTCCTTTTTGTCACTTCCCCTTTCCGTTACCCCCTTTACCTTCTATTTTCCTGTTGTTGAATATATTTCTATTTCCAAATGAGTGTGTGTATGTGTGTGTGTGTGTGTGTGTGTGTATAATGTGTGTATATGTGTGTATATATATATATATATATTTCCTTTTTGAACCAATTTAGATGTGAGGTTCAAGTGTTGCCCACTCCCTCCCAACTACCATTTTCTCCTCCACTGCAAAAGCTCTTTTATGTAATATAATTTCCTCCCTTCTTCCTTTTTCTTCCCCTTTCTCCCAGGGCTTTCATCTTTCTCATCTATCTAATTTTTACATCATTTCCACATAATCACCTCATTTCCATACCCTCTTCTTATGTAGAATCCTTCTAACCATTCTAATAATGATAAAGTTCTAAAAAGTTACATGTATCACCTTTCTATAAAGAGATAACCAGTTTAACCTTATTGAATGTCTTATTATTTCTCTTTCATATTTACCTTTTTATGTTTATCTTGATCCTTATACTTGAAAGTCAGATGTTCTATTCAACTTTGGTCTTTTCGTCAGGAATGATTAAAAGTTTTCTGTTTCATTAAATATCCATATTTCCCCTTTGAAGGATTATATTGACTTTTGATGAGTAGATTATTCTTGTTTGTAGTCTGCAATATCATATTCTAAACTCTCCAATTCCTCTAATGTGGCAGTTCCTAAATCTTGTATAATCCTGACAGTAGCTCCATGGTATTTGAATGTTTTTTTCCTAGCTACTTAAAAGTATTTTCTTTAATATGGAAGCTCTAAAATTTGACTATAATATTTCTTGAAGTTTTCATTTTAAGACTTCTTTCAGACAGTGATTGGTAGATTCTTTGAAATTCTATTTTACTCTCTGGTTCTAGGATATCAGGGCAATTTTCCTTGACATTTTCTTGAAATGTGATTTCATGGTTCTTTTTTTTTTTTTAATCATGGCTTCAATGGGTTCAATAACTTTAAATTATCTGTCCTTGATGTATTTTTCAGTCAATCTTTTTCAATGAAATATTTCACATTTTCTTCTAGTTTTCATTCTTTAGATTTTGTCTTATTGTTTCTTGATATTTCAGGGTGTCATTAGCTTCCACTTGTCCAATTCTAAATTTTTTTTGTTGTTGTTGCTGAGGCAATCGGGGTTAAGTGACTTAACCCCAGGGTCACACAGCTAGGAATCCAATTCTAATTTTTAAAGAATTATTTTCTTCAATGAACTTTTGTACCTCTTTTTCCATTTGACCAATTCTACTTTTTTAAAAGTTTTAATTTTTTCTGACTTAAGAATAAAACAATAATTTTCATAATATGAAAAGATGATAGCACATGAAACTGCAAATCTATTATGTACAAGAATTCCTTTTAAATATATTATAAGTTATCTTGTAAATTTATTTGTGGAGTGAAAGGAATTGTCCCAAGATTCAGTTTTTTTTTTTTTTTTTTTGGCACTGCTGTTTTCAGAACTAGTTGTGAGGGTTTGGAAATTTTCAGCACTTCCAAAGTGCTCAGGAGAGGAATGGTCACTGCTCTCCTGAGTCTCTGCTTCAATCTTTACTCAGGAGGGCCCCTGATCTCTTAGGATCACAAATAACACCATTCCTCAGGATCTCCTGATCTCTTGGAAGCTATTTTGTTCCTCCAGGTCCATTATCCCTTGGGACTAAAAGCAATATTGCCCATCAGAGCTATTACTCCCTTTTGATTAAAAGAGCACCTCTCCATCCTTGAACTAGACTCAGAAGTGTGTATAGGCAAAGGATTTTCTAATTAGCACCTGGTCATATATCCTGTGCTAGTACAGAGATCCCCTATAATCTCTTTTTAACCAGTTCCAAGGGCCCGTTACTGTCTCTGGTTTAAGAGCTCCCAAAGTTGTAAGAACCATATAATCCCACCCCTTTATTTCATCCATGTGAACTTTGAGCTAACTTCTATCTGTGTGATCTATCTCTCCAATCTCCTAAATTGTCCTGGGCTGGAAGAATGTCTCACTCTGACCTTTTGTTAGCTCTGCTGATCCAGAATTCAATTTGAATCGCTATTTTAAAGTTGTTTGGAGAGTAATGTTGCAAGAACCCAGTCGAGTGCTTTCTCTATTCTACCATCTTGTCCCTATCTTAAGAAGTTCAGGTTGTTTTTAAATGCATAGAATGAATACATGGGATCGCAAAAGAAATCATCTGTTTTTAAATATAGTTCCAAAATTATTTTTTTTAAGTTTTTAGTTTCTAGGTAAAAATTTTCTAAGGTAAGGTAAGGAAGAATGAGGGGGTAGGAGAGAGGATAAGGTTAGGCTTACAGAGCTGAGTGGAAGGATGCTGCTGTCTTTAACAGAAAAAGGGCAGTTTGGAAGAGGAGTGGAATTGAGGATAAGAGATAACAAGTTCTCTTTTTGCTCTGGTGAGTTTGAGATGTCTCTGAGACATTGTTTGAAATGTCCAATGGATAATTTAACAGCGATCTATGAATCTCCAAAGGTGATAAGACTCACGAGTTCCAGGACAACAATTCTCTCTCCCCAGTCTCCTTCCCAGTTTTATTTAGTCATAGTATGTGTCATAATTCAAAGATTAAAAGGAGGAAAAAAGCACAACCTGCTCAATCCTAACTTTCAGCTTTGCCCCTTTTGAAGACAGCTTCTTAAACATTGCAATCTCTGCATTCCCTCCTTAGCGCTGAACCAAAAGACCAAAGCCATCTTTGTAAGCTAAGCAGGAAATAGCTAGCAGCTGACTTCATTAGTTCGGTACAGTCATACTTGATGCCGAGAAACAAGTTTCAAGTGTTACCTTGTGTTTAAACCATACGATTTTTCTAATCTAAAGGATAAGCCCACTAAAGCCTGACATTGCTACTCACCTATGATCAAAAATCTACATGAAACAAAGTTTCTTAGGCAGTTTTCGAGAACTAAATTCACTGGATCTCAAAGTCTCGCAACTCAGCAACCCACCCTGACCTATATAATTTAGCAATCTAGCTGATATGACAGCTACATTCAAAATGTACTTTTTTACCCCTTGCATGCTAATGGTTCTTCGGTAGAAATAGATGCACATAAGGTAGATTTGCTATTTCACACCTGGCATCCCAAATGACTGCCTGAGTTAAAGGGACAGGATAACCCAGAGGATTGAATACTCAACCAGCAGCAGGAGACCACAGTTCAGTCCCCATCTCTGTTGACTTACCATGTGACTTCTGGGAGGTTGCTTAACTTCTTCTGGGTCTCGGCTTCTCTGTAGGGAACTCGGAGATAATACTGGTGGAGGCCACCTGGCTGTTCCAAGGATTAAAGATAAAATTGGTCAAGCTCTTTAAGCCATTTAAAACTAAACTGCAGGAAAAGAACAAAGTCCCATTTTATTTTGGTCCATTTCTATAGGATTATTGAAATAACCTATAGTAATGATAATAAAAGTAACTGACATTTATATGGGATCATAGATCAGAAACTAGAAACGAATGAGGGAAATGAGACTCAGAGACATTACGTGAGCTACCCATGGTTACACAGTTATGAAATATTCACGTGGAAATTGAACCCAGGCCACATTTAGCTTTATTCACTATACCATCCCACTTCTATAGGACTTAAACGTTTACAAGACACTTTACATAGACTCCTAGGATCACAGCTTGAGACCTGGAAAGGACCATAAAAGTAAAAGAATTGATTCCTCATTTTACAAATGAGTAAAGTAAGACTCAGTTTCCCAAGGTCACACAGATAATAAATGGCAACCACTCAGCCCTCTGATTCACAGTGTAGTTGCTTATTTGTTCCCTCCCAGTTCCACACTGAGACCTCAAGGATCAAAGAAAGACCTTTGGGATTCCCAGTGGTAGCAAAGAGGAAGAATATTATCCAGCAATAAAGTTGTGTTTGCATTTGAATTTGGTGGGACCAATACTAAGTAAAAACTACATTAAGTCTGAGCTTCATCTCCCCAGGGACCACAATGGCAGAGGGGAAAATGGGGACCTAAGGCAATAGGAGGGAAAAAATTATACTTCTCTTCTTGCTGTTTCTTCAAAATGATCTGACATTTGTGAAAAAGTAATTGTCATTATTCAATTAAATAGAACTGAAGCTTTAACCAACTGATGGATAAAGAGGTATGAGGAGGAATATACTGGAATGGTGTCTTGAGCAGATAGCATTAAATGAAAACACTACTCAGGGATACTCCTGAGAGGGAGACACAGGCAGATTCCATCTGGAAAGCAGAGATTCATCATATTCGGGGTGATATTTTCTAGAAGGGTTAAGACTTCCCCTGGAGGTCACAGAGGTTTAGTTGATATCAGAAGCAGAACTGGAACCTTCTGGACAATAAGTCCAGTCCTCTAGTCACTGGGCCAGGCTAACCTCAAATCACCTTCAGTAAGTAATTTGGTTCAGGAAGAAGGTATTACAGAAATAGAGTTTTCTCATCCAACCAGCCAGTGAATCTAGACAGCTATGTGATTGTCTTTCTTCCCCCTGCTTGTGACACAGGGTTTGGTGCCTCCCGGGCCAGTCTTACTGGCAGAGATGAGACTGTTTCAAGTCTTCTGGGGACATTGTGTATGTACTATCATCCTGAGCTGGGAGAGTTCATTACTGAAAAGTGTATTCTGTGGGTGAGAAATAAAAACAACAGGCCCCAAATAGCCTACAGCCAAATTCATTACCTGTGCATTCAGTGCTAATGATTGGGGGAGATCTCTCCTGTTTAATATTTCATTGGTTTAGCTCCAGCCTGGAGAGAGAGCCCCTCTAAGTGGGCTCTCTGAGAGCAGAGCCACTAAGGGCTTTTTATTGTAAGACACTGAGATGGGGTGTGGGCAAGACATCCTTTCTGGAGCCTGATTGTCCATTGGCTTATGACATTCATTCCTGAATATAGTCCCCCAGTCAATGTTCTCTCTTGTGTCATTGCAACCATCCATGTCAGATTAAAACAGGAGAGTAAAGCACATCAAAGGTGCCTATGGGAGGGCAGCTCACCCATATCCCAAGTCACTAACTCTTTGTTCCTACTCTCTAGGTCAGAGTTGTTCTTACTCCCTGGGAATTGGGATTGGTAAGTGTGGTTTTGTCACAGATCCCATTTTTGTTTTTCAAATATAAAAGATCCACTGTTTGCATGGACAAAGGATTGGGGAGATGAAAGGGTGGATTTGATTATTGACTCTTTGGGGAATGCTATTAATATTTTTTGAAGTTACACTAAGCTTCGATTGCTTTGTGATGAGCCAGAGTTCAGGAATGAAACAGGCAGGCTGGATGTCTACATGTAACCCATGTGTTAATTAGACCCAGATCCCCAGTAATGATGGATCCAGGTACAATTTGTGAGAGCGAGTCATCTCTCACGAGCTCTCTCTCTGGTTCATACATCTATGGAATTTCTTAATATTTAGCTCATTTTGTGCCCCCAAAGAAGACTCAGAGTCATCCTTCCCACCCTCCACCACTACCCACTACACCGCCCCACTACTTCTCAGGCTTACAAGACACTATATATAGGAAAGGGTTATTTAACCTGACAATAGAATAGGCTAAGACATGAGCTCTTCAATTGTCATTTAGTCAGTCAACAAACATTTCATTTTCCTTCCCTTTCTGGAGATGGTCAATTATTCCTCCTCATGACTGATCCTTCCTTGAGGACCTACCCAATTTACATGCTGTTCAGTATCTACAGAGGAATAGATAGAATAGGCAGTTGTAGCTCTCTAGTATTAGCCAGAGCAAGGTCAAAAGATTTGCTTTTGATGGTTAAGGTTCTATCTCAGATAAATGACAATAGTTTAAGTCAACAATGCACTTTGATCTGAAACATAGATCATTGTAGTTCATTTGGGGATTTTGCTATTATTACACTGATAATAACTAAATCCTCCACTTTGTACTGTATGGTAGGTTCAGGGAGCAATATATTTCTATTTTTCCCCCATAAATAATGAAAAGGATGCAAGCTAGAAAAGAATGAATGAAAATATACATATTAAGTGCTTACACTGTGGTCAAAAACTATGCTTATCTCTGCAGATACAAATATAATACTGAAGTAGTTCTTGCCCTCAAGGAGCTTATGTTCAAGTAGAGAGAAACAAAGCATATAGTTGTGTTCATCAGGGCAGGTGGCAAGATCCAGCAGTCTAGATGGTGTAAAGTGAAAGGCAAGGCCTGGGATAATAGAAAGTGACCATCATGCAGCCCCATCCTTTTGTTACCACAAAACTTAATAAAGGTACAAGTCAACATATTCCCATTTGAGCTGAAGCCACAAGTGAGAATCTTTGCCATAGTGGCTCCTGGCCTAAATAGTTTTTCTCCAGGCAACAGCATAATAATAATAGTTTGCTGAAGTCTCACCATCTGTTTTATAATCTTGGCAATCCACCTACAATTGTCCTCTACTAAAATTAGGAAGAAAAAGCAAAGCATAAAAACTTTACCCAAGATTTTCAGCCAACCCCTCCCACTCTCAATGTCAAGAACACAGCAGATGCCAAAAAGAACAGCACTGCCATCTTGGTTTAAAGAAAAATCAGACACATAGATAGATGGTTGGATGGATGGATACATGGATAGATAGATAGATGGATAGATAGATAGATAGATGATAGATAGGTAGATATATATATATGGATGGATATATATGTGCATATACATATATTTAATGAGTATAGGTCTAAATTTTAAGCTAATGTGCAATAAATAATAGCTTTAAAAGCCATATAGTTCAATCCCCTTATTTCACAGTTGAAAAAACTGACACTTTAACTTGCTTACCCATATATAACTATGTATCATCAATGTTCAGATTAGAGGCAACATGAAAAGAGGAAAATATCACACTTTTATAGTCATTCCTGTTTACTTTCTTATCCCTAGATAAGTAGGAATCATCAAAGTCAGGATTGAATCTCAGGGCTTCTTATTGTAGAACCAGTTCCCTTTCCACTGCCTCACAATCTCCCACTTAAATAACCAAGTAAAGTGACAGGATCTGAACTCACTGAGGACAAAAAATTCTATAAACTTTGGTAATCTGCTGAAGCCTATTGACTCCTAACAGAATAATTATTTTAAATGAATAAAATAGAATACAAAATACTTCTAAGGAAATCAATTATGTTGAAATATGTTGTCTCTAATTTAATTATTCCTGACACATAATAAATGCTTTCTCTTTATTTTCAATTAGGATTTAAAAAAAAATTTTCTAAAGCTGCAATCCAAAGCAGCTGAATCAATCAACCAATAAATATTTGTTAAGCATCTACTACATGCTAGACACAGTGCTAAACAAATAGCAGCAAGAAAAAACAGAGTTATATAAATTGAGAGATTTCACTTTTTAAGCACAAAATGATCACACTCCTGGCACCATATGACATGATGAGAGTTTTTCTGAAAAATAAGAAAAACAGATTAATGATTCTTGGATCATTTTCCCTCTTCCTTTCTTCTGTTCCCTTTTCCCCTTAGCTTCCAAGTCAGTAAATTTGTGACTTGCTAGCCAATTCAAGGAACAGGCAGATAGTTTGCTCTTACAAATCAGAATATTCGCCAATTCTTTTTAACAAAATATTCCATGAATTAGCCCCTGGCAAAAGATTGGATATTTCTGCTGATGGGTGTTGTGTTCAACCCTTCTGGTGAACAGTCCTTGCTGCTTGCAAGGAATATCTGCAAGTGGGACCCAGCATCATCCCAATCTTCAAGTGGACTTCATCAGCTATAATCATCTTATCTGCTAAGAGCAGCCACTCCTAATGACGTGATAAATATTCCAGAATCCAAGCATCAGTTATCAAGAGATTTCAATCATGGCCAATGCTTAGAGCAGCTATTACAGCCTTAATGCCAGTAACCCTTTTTATTTATCTCTGTAGCTAAAGACATTGAATAGCTTTTTTTTCACATATCCTCTCCTGGTCACTAAGAGCTGAATTCATAAAAAATGTTTCTTTTAACATCTGACTCTGTTTGGTTCACAAAGAAAAAGACAATTTATCTCACTTGTTAAGGAAGAGAACCCCTCTGAAAGCATACCTAGCCATCTGTTAGATTATTTCGACATAAAACAAAATGTCTCCATTATTAGAAGATTTTTTTTATTTCTTTACCCTAATGAAATTAATTTACAAGTCCCCAGATCTGTGACCCACATAGTCTTTTATTAAAAAGTTCTAGACTTTTATGAAACAGGTTTAGACTTAAAGACTTCTCAATAGTAATATTTTTTGACTCATGATCTCACAATATCTCCTTGGAATAATCATAATCATTTCTTATGATTCATTTCTAACTTTCTCTTAAGATTATTCAATCCCTCTGCAAGTGTCAAATTAACAAAGCATAAAATATAGAACAGGCTTATTTTATACAACAAAAAATACAGAAGGGGCTTTATTCTAGAACTTTTATAAATGTCTTTTCTAGTGAGCTTCACCTTCCCCAGAAATTATATAGTCACTTCAAGCTTATGGTATTACACTGAGATCATAACTCTGTGTTGTTAGAGTTAATTCCAATGGTGTGCTAGTAAATTGGAAAAAAATAAAAGGTCACAGTACAGACTTTTAAGATTAGTTTGCATTATTAATATTTATGCACCACTTACTTAAATCTAGATAATCAACAGGACAATAAATCGAATCCTGATGTAGCTTTTGCCAATTTCTGAAGTGTAAATCCTCAAAATGAAAATTTAAATTGAAAATTTCTTTCCTTAACTACCTCAAGCTGGCTCCAGCACAATCCAAGTTAGTTCCCTTCTCCCAAAATTATAACTTCTAAGTGAGTCAAGAGACTAGTGAATTGTATAGAAGGACTTGCTCCTTCACAAAACTGTTGTTAATTATTTTGCTCTTTGGTTCTAGCTACTCTATTGGTTCTTGGGCCTAGGATTCCCTGTGCCACTGATTTCTCTTCTCTTTCTCTTCCCTTATTACTCCAGCACCAGTGCTTTCAGGTTCTGTGTCACCATTCCTTCTCTAGCCATGTGCTCAGTATTACCTCCTGCCTCTTACTCCTATGGAAGCGAAGAAGGACCATTGCTTTACCGAGCTGCTATAACTGCTGCTATTGTCTCTACTTTTGTAGTTGCCATCCCTTTCCCTTTCCCCAGAAAAATGCTACAGTTCTCACATTGAGATGTCCAGAATCAGTGACACCTTTCCAATTTTTTTATCTTAGTAAGTCCAACAAGCACAATTGCCTGGCACACAAGAAGATCTTTAAGTGATGAAATGGACCTCTGAATTCACCTGCCTCAACCAACATTCCCCATGCTTTCCTACACCATGTTAGAACAACTAATTTTTATTTTCCTTGCTTCAGGACAGAAGTGGTGTGACTCCATAAAGTCACTACCACTAGTTGAATCTTCTTGAAGCTTAGGAGACCAAAACATAGCCATTTACCATTCTGATTACTGGCACATCCACTTCCTCCTCCTTCACCTTCAGCCCCAGTGAGGTCATGTACATTATTATAAAGCTGAGAGAAGCCTAAAAAAAGCACTAAAAATATAGAATGGGAAAAGAAAGAAGAAAAAAGAGGGGAAAGAGGAAGAAGAAGGGAAGGAGGGAGGAAGAGAGAGAAGAAAGCTGTTACCTACTTCCAACAGCCCCATGGAAGGAAGGAAGAAAAGAAGAAAAGAAGGAGGGAGGGAGGGAAAGAGGAAGGAAGAAAAGGAGGCAGCTGTAATTGCAAAGGCCCTTTTCCTGTCACACTATTTCCAGTGGACTTGAATCAAGAAGAAATTATTTTAGATCTCATCGGGTATACTTTCTTAATGTGATTCTAGATGAATGCCATCACCTGACTCAGTTTCTTCATCTATAAAATAAGAATCATAATAGCAATTGCTTACTTCACATGTGAAATAACATGAAAAGTGATATACAAACCTTAAAGCACAACATGCTAGCTGTTTTTAATATTATTCACTGCATCAAGTGTTCACTCACAAAGATTCATTTTCTCATCACACTATGTAATTCAACCTAAGTTTGTGAAATGAGGTTCTGGGATTACAAAAGCAAACATACCTGCCTTCAGGAAGTTTATACTCATGATTTAGAAACATCCATCCACTGAGATATGAATATGTGATAAACTCACCATGTACTTGTATCTACATACTCACTACTTTTAACCTTTGACAAAGGTAATTGTGAAATAGTGTTAGCTAGCAGGAAGTAAAGGAAACTGTTGAATGAAACATTCATTTGCCTCCTGTTGGGAACTGCCAAGTACATGTGATTTCAACATGGTGAGGAGACTGAAGAAGGGAAGGAATTTCTTCTGAAAAAAATCTCATAGATTTAGAGCTGGAAAGGGTCTGACATTTTATAGAAAAACAAACCAAGTCCTAGAGAAATTCAGGAGTTTATCCAATATTGTAGTCCATGATATTGGTGGAAGTCAGAAGTGGTGAGTTAACCCCTAAAGCCCACATAACATCATCTGGGACTGATACAAGCAAGGAAAATGATTTGAAGGCTGAGGAGAGTTTGAGTATCTCCCAGATAGTTTGATAATTAATCTAGACGTGGGCAAGAGGAGTATGAAAATACCTTTTAGTTCTTTGGTGAGGAGCACACAAGACTTCAGGAAGTCCCCTTGCCAACTGTTTTAAACTTTCTTGTCATTGGTTATTTATGTCTATCTTCTTGAACACCCTGAGGGTGTTGGAATATTTGGTAAAAAGGGTTATTTGTCTGAGCCCTCAGCTCTGAGGGATCCATCGTGCTAGATAATGGCAATCTCCAATCTTCCTGATCTCTATTTGGCCGACTCGCCTGGCTCTGGAGGAAAAAGTGAGGCAAATGACCTTGTACAATCCTGCCTCCCTACAATCTCTTACAGTCATGGCATCCCTTCCCAATGTCATGTTCTTCTTCAAGAATGAAGGACAAACAATAACAGCCAGATAAGAAATAGCAACTCTGATTGCCAAGGTCATAGAATTCAGATTTGAAACCAAATCCTTAGACACCAATGGTATCTAGTCTTTCCCCTGACCTACTCTGTGATTGACAGTGTGATGGGGAATCCTAAAAATACCTCCTTTTACAAAGAGATGACCCAATGGGAAGTCCCAGGATTATGCTGAAAAGGTCCTAGAGGTCAACTCTAAACCAATCACTTTATTGGTGAAGAAATAGGTAAATACTTTTCTCTGCCTTCTACAGATAATTAACAGCAGAGGCAGGAATTAAATGCAAGTCTCCTGACATTGATTGAGATGAGTGCACTTTCCACAGTGCTGTTTTCTCTAGTTTACAAAAAGGAATTTGCACACTCAGTCACTGCTTTTTCTATCTGCCCTTAATTGTATTACCTTCTACTTAACCAATTTTTATAAATCTGAAAATCTCTTTTGTTCTAGGAATTTGAAATAGCATCTCCTGGCTGTACTTTTTCTTGACCTTGATTTAAAAAAAAAAAAATTGAAATGTGGGGAGCCTAAGAATACCTCTCTATCACATGGCTTGTAGCGTGATGCAGTACACCATGGGAAGACACAGCTTTCTCTTTGCCCTGACATATGGCAGAGTGCCTGCTATTTGCTGGTGAGGTACCTACTTCGAGGGACTACATGCATAGACAAGACTTTTCTTTACATCCCTGATTCTCCTCCTCTCCCAGGTGAAGGAAACAAAACTTTTCTCCAGCATACAGTGCTAAAATCATGCATTTAAACAAAAGCCATCCAAATTTCATATAATTTTAAAACCTATCTCTTTGTACCTCCTTTTTTTTTCTTTTGTGGAGTCATAGTACTGCCACAGAATAGAACATTATTTCCTTGATGTTTGTGTTGATGTCTGAGGACAACCTTCTCTCTGAAATTCCCAGTTTCTGTCAGCCTGTATTCAATCTTTAATGGCACATCGAGGTGACTGGAGTAAGGCAAGACTCAAGGTGCAGTCTGTGGACGTGGGGGTCTCCATTTTCATCTTACTTTCTGGGTTTCAAGCTAGACAAGTCACCAAAAATCCTCACTGAGTTAATTTATTCCCTATGATAAGAGATAAGAACATAGACTATCGTATGGCCCCTTTTTTCTGATTAAAAAAAAAGCTGAGGGGTACAGGGATCTTAGAAAGCCTCTCTAACATGGAAATTGTACATTACTACAATTACTGATTGGAGAAAGCCTTAATTTCAGTCTTGAAATATAGCAAAGGTGCCTGTCATTTGCCTTAATTCAAATAATGTGTGAAGAAAAATGGTCATCCATTGTATAATTTGTAAATAGTCTATCCAACAACAGACCATGTGCCAAAGAGCCAGAAGCAAGAGGTAGAAGTTACAAAGAGGCAACTTTAGCTTGATGTTTATTAACCATTAACCAAAACTATTTGGTTATTTTCTATAATAGGGTTAAATCAGATTAGTAGGAAGATGCCTGCAACAGCTATAGTATTAGAGTGAAGTAGTGCTGAGACAGGAGTGGGGCCTTCTATGGCTGAAGGCAGTCATGGGTGTAAGCCTCATTGAGTTGATTTCCCGGTTGCAGCGATGATGAGTCTTAGTAGTGCTAGGGTGTCGATGTTTGTTATGAAGATGTGTTGGGAAAATGTCCTAATTATTAAAACTCAAAAGTAGAATGGGATGCATCAAGATAGGACAGCTTTCCCCTCCTTGGAAGTCTTCAAGCGAATCTGAATTACTGTTCAGTTGAGATTCGTAGGAAGTTATGGTTTGGACAAAAGTGTTCACTGACATCCTTCCCAATGTTGAGATTCTGTCACTTTGTAAATGGATGTTTTTGAAAATGGTCACTGATTAAGCATCATATGCAATGGGGAAAAACTGGAACCTTTCCCAGTAAGATTTGGAGTGAAGCAAGGTTGCCCACTATCACCATTATTATTTAAGATCGTATTAGAAACACTAGCCTCGGCAATAAGAGTCGAGAAAGATATTAAAGGAATTAGAGTAGGCAATGAGGAAACCAAACTATCACTCTTTGCAGATGATATGATGGTATACCTAGAGAACCCCAGAGATTCTACTAAAAAGCTATTAGAAATAATTCATAATTTTAGCAAAGTAGCTGGCTACAAAATAAATCCCCATAAATCCTCAGCATTTTTATACATCACCAACAAAACCCAACAGCAAGAGATACAAAGAGAAATTCCATTCAGAATAACTGTTGATACCATAAAATATTTGGGAATCTATCTACCAAAAGAAAGTCAGGAATTATATGAGCAAAATTATAAAAAAGTCTCCACACAAATAAAGTCAGACTTAAATAATTGGAAAAATATTAAGTGCTCTTGGATCGGCCGAGCGAACATAATAAAGATGACAATACTCCCTAAACTAATTTATTTATTTAGTGCTATACCAATCAGACTTCCAAGAAAATATTTTAATGATCTAGAAAAAATAACAACAAAATTCATATGGAACAATAAAAAGTCGAGAATCTCAAGGGAATTAATGAAAAAAAAATCAAATGAAGGTGGCCTAGCTGTACCTGATCTAAAATTATATTATAAAGCAGCAGTCACCAAAACCATTTGGTATTGGCTAAGAAATAGATTAGTGGATCAGTGGAAAAGGTTAGGTTCACAAGACAGAATAGTCAACTATAGCAATCTAGTGTTTGACAAACCCAAAGCCCCTAACTTCTGGGAAAAGAATTCATTATTTGATAAAAACTGCTGGGACAATTGGAAATTAGTATGGCAGAAATTAGGCATGGACCCACACTTAACACCATATACCAAGATAAGATCAAAATGGGTCCATGACCTAGGCATAAAGAACGAGATTATAAATAAATTAGAGGAACATAGAATAGTTTATCTCTCAGACTTGTGGAGGAGAAAGAAATTTGTGACCAAAGAGGAACTAGAGACCATTACTGATCACAAAATAGAAAATTTTGATTACATCAAATTAAAAAGCTTTTGTACAAACAAAACTAATGCATACAAGATTAGAAGGGAAGCAACAAGCTGGGAAAACATCTTCACAGTTAAAGGTTCTGATAAAGGCCTCATTTCCAAAATATATAGAGAACTGACTCAAATTTATAAGAAATCAAGCCATTCTCCAATTGATAAATGGCCAAAGGATATGAACAGACAATTTTCAGAGGATGAAATTGAAACTATTACCACTCATATGAAAGAGTGTTCCAAATCATTATTGATCAGAGAAATGTAAATTAAGACAACTCTGAGATACCACTACACACCTGTCAGATTGGCTAAGATGACAGGAAAAAATAATGATGAATGTTGGAGGGGATGCGGGAAAACTGGGACACTGATGCATTGTTGGTGGAGTTGTGAACGAATCCAACCATTCTAGAGAGCAATCTGGAATTATGCCCAAAAAATTATCAAATTGTGCATACCCTTTGATCCAGCAGTGTTTCTATTGGGCTTATATTCCAAAGAAATACTAAAGAAGGGAAAGGGACCTGTATGTGCCAAAATGTTTATAGCAGCCCTATTTGTAGTGGCTAGAAACTGGAAAATGAATGGATGCCCATCAATTAGAGAATGGCTGGGTAAATTGTGGTATATGAATGTTATGGAATATTATTGTTCTGTAAGAAATGACCAGCAGGATGAATACAGAGAGGACTGGCGAGACTTACATGAACTGATGCTAAGTGAAATGAACAGAACCAGGAGATCATTATACACTTCGACAACGATATTGTATGAGGACATATTTTGATGGAAGTGGATTTCTTTGACAAAGAGACCTAACTGAGTTTCAATGGATAAACGACAGACAAAAGCAGCTACACCCAAAGAAAGAACACTGGGAAACGAATGTGAACTATCTGCATTTTTGTTTTTCTTCCCGGGTTATTTATACCTTCTGAATCCAATTCTCCCTATGCAACAAGAGAACTGTTCGGTTCTGCAAACATATATTGTATCTAGGATATACTGCAACATATCCAACATATAAAGGACTGCTTGCCATCTAGGGGAGGGGGTGGAGGGAGGGAGGGGAAAAAAATCGGAACAGAAACGAGTGCAAGGGATAATGTTGTAAAAAAAAAAATTACCCTGGCATGGATTCTGTCAATATAAAGTAATTATTAAATAAAAATTTTTTAAAAAAGAATGAAAAAAAAAAAGAAAAGAAAATGGTCACTGATGATTACAGAGCTCCAAAAATCAAGTTAAATGTTTTTAGTTCTGTGAGACAAGAAGCTAAATTCCCTAATCACCCTTGGGTTTTTATTTTGTTTTGTTTTTCTATACATGGTGTTAGAGGTGGGCCCTATATGATAACTTATTTAGTTCAGATTCTATTTTGGGATAATGCTTGTGAGTCATAATCAGGTCCCCAAACCTGATTTCCTTTTACAGAAAGCTAATCCCTGTCCCAAGAGGGAAAGAAGAGGTTTGTACCTAACCCATGTTTGGAGATGGGGAGACACAGGTTGTATGAAAATGCTGGCAAATATCATACATGGTTAAATATTTTTAAATGTTTGCTACAAAAATAGGGAGATAAGTTGGCAAATTTCTCAAGAGTTTGCAGCATGAGACTTTTTATCTTGTTCAAACCCTTTTCATTTGGAGATTTTCTGAGGGCATGAAGGTAGTCACCATTTCACTAACTTCACCTTTCTTCCAGAACATGAAGAATATAAATCGTTTCTCCCGTTCATTCAAAAATAAATTGTCAGATAATGCTGTACCAAAGGACAGTCTTCTATGTCCTTTGAAAGCTATTTAGAAGATTTTCCGCATGCAGGCCATTTCAGGACATCTTAATCTTGATCTACCTCAGCCCCGCCAACAATCTGGGACCTGCCCTCTTTCTCTCCAAAGAGTATGCCTTACAGTAAACCAGAAATCTCCTTATGTCCTTTACGATTTGGGGGAGCTAATGAAAGGATATGATTTAACTGAGTAAATAGATATTTTTCTCCCTCTTCTTTAAGATTCAGACCCTGATCCCCAACTGAAATCTTACCATAAATTTCTTGCTACTTCCTGATTGCCTGGACCCATTAGTTCTATAATTCACAACTTTTCTGGAATGAAGTTCTTCCATGGATACAGCATCTTCTTCCTTTCTTTCTCCTAAGCTTCTATCAGAGAATCCATCACCCAATAGGAATCTCCAAGGAGACATCTGGCAGCTATTTTTTGCCTCTTTTGCTCTCCTTCTCTCGTCAGTGATAGTCCAATTCTTAAATTCACTTCTAGCATTGAATTTTGAAAGATGTTGCTGGCTGGCTGACTTCTAAATGCATCTTAATTTTTCCAAATGATAAAATTGCTTCCATGGAACTATCTCACATAAGAACAAAAACCAAGGAAGACATGTCAGTCACATATAGACCTTCACAAAGCCAGTAACTCTCTGACTCAAGCTTGAAATATTCCTAGTCACTGGTGCATGGAAAATGTACAGGATACGGAGAATAGCTTTAAAAACAGCAGCATCAATCACCTGGGTAACCAGGAAAACAAAAAGCCAAGTCAAAAAAAAAAAAGGTTTTTTCAAACAAAAACCAGTGCCATCCACCTGTGAAAAAAGAGGCCAAAGGCCTGCAGCATCTACAGCATAGTTTTGAGCTGGTATAAAAGACAAAGGAAATTCAAGGGTGGGAAACCGTTACCTTCATGCCTAGGGAACTTGAAGTGTTTGGCTCTGATAACATTTGTGAAAATAATCCCTGTGCTTTTATCCTGATGAATTTTCCACCTGGTGCTTTATTTTTTACCTTTATAGCACACTTACTATGTAATGTTGCATATTATAGTTACCTTGATTTGTATCCTATTCTTGCTAAGATGTCAGAATGTGGAGGGGGAGGGAGGATGTAAAAGAGTATATAACCTCATTGAAAGCAAGGATGATGTTCTGTCTAAATTTTGTTCCTTCCCCAGCACCTCATACAGTTCTCTGTCTACTGCAGGGATTTGATATGTGTTGGTTGGATGCTATTACGTTGTGAACCAAATAGATAGAAGATTCAATACAATGATTGAATTAATCAAAACCCCAAATGGGAGAATCAAAAGTTACCAGAGATGACTATGTGGTCTTTCTCTGGGTGCGCTGGTGCTTTTCGGCTTCAACTGGAAGGCATTTGGGAAATACAGACTTGAAACAAAGGACCCAAAAGCTCTCCTCAGTCTTCCTCATTGAGAGCACTTTCTGTCTGTTCTACATGTATCTTGTATGTGCCTTTTATGTGCCATTTATTTATATGTGGTCTCCCTCATTTAACATAAACTTCCTGAGAGCCAAGACACATTACCTGACTAGTGGTAAGCATTTAACAAAATGTTGATTGATTGATTTTAAAGCACTAAAAGAATTTCCAAATTTCCTGTCTTACTCAAGGAAAAGCTATTTAATAGTTCATTTCTCTTTATAAAATCTTCTTCCCAGGAGCCCCTCTTTTTCTGATCCTCTTATCCCTTTTTAGTGACTTATATGTACTTGCTATCCAGGGTGTCATTGACCTTTCAAAACAGTGTTCCACCTGGTCCTGTTCTGCTTAAATTTCTCTATGCTTCAGATATTTTACTTCTTTACTGTACAACCAAGCATTATAATTCTATTTTTTGTTCTTTCTGAACTGAGTTAGTGACTGGTCAGCTAATTTAGCAGCTAATTAGTTAAGATGATAACAGGTTACCCTTTTTGGTAATATATACATATCCATAGAGGGCCTTCAGGAGATCAGAACAGCTTAACTCAAAGAAGTGATTCTAAATTTTAGAACTCTGGCTTTATGGCAGGCTGAAGGGGGGATTTTTTTAATAAACCGAATAAAAATCAGAGTAAGTAAATGGCTACCTATGCCAATTAGTGTAGTGGTAATTTAAGGGATAGCATGTTAGTCTTGGAGTTTGGAAAAAACAGATTCAAATCCTGCCTCAGACACTTAAGGCAAGTTCCTTAACCAATCTTTGTCTTGTTTTCCTCATGGTAAAATTGGAAAACCACATTGTAGCACCTACCTCACAAGAGTTTGCGTGAGGCTTAAATGAGACAATATATGTAAAACACTTTGAAAAGATGTTACTTTTCATCCCTTTAAGCCCTAAAATTTTCTAATACATTTAAGTGAAGAGGTATTACCTGTGCCTTCAACACTCAGGCAGGACTAGGCTTATTTAAGGAGAAAAAAAAAAACTGGGTTAGAGGTGACAGCTTAGAGAGAAGGTGTTTTCCCTGTACTTGAGAGTAATTAAGCAAGGGAAACAGCCCACAATCTTCCTTCTTTGCTTGCCTATAATGAACTCTTGGCTTCAGATGGGAAATGAGCAAAATAATTAAATAATTTCTGCTCGCACTCTCTTGCTTTACTTTGAGATCAGACAAACATTATTTCTACACTTCAAGATTTGTCACTAGAATTTTCTTATATGTAGACTCGCAAAAATTCTTAAACATTTAGGAGACATTGGTCAAGCACTGAGGAAATAAAATGAAAATGAAACAATCCTTGATCTCAGTGAGCTTGTAGTCTACTTGGAAAATACAAGATAATCTCCCAGTCACACTTAAATCATCATCAATTTATCATCAGCTCATGATCATCAGTATTTCAGCCTTAGTTCATTCTTTTCAGCTCTTTTACCTGATATTCTTCCCTCCCCATGTTTCCCGAAGAGTAGGAATGAAGGATAACATGGATGCTGAGTGGCTGCCACTTCCCAACAGAAGTCCTTCAAAGTCAAAAGTCAAGAAAATTTCAGGAACTCTAGATGAAGCTTGCCTACTTGAAGACAGATTCTTCTGGATCACCAAGTTTCAATGTCAAGGATTCTTAGGGAAGATAGTGTCTGTATATTGAGATGACAGTCACATTCATACACAGTAAATACAAAGTAATATAGGGAAGGAGAGTTCTGGGCATTGAGTCAGGCTGAGGGGGGTGGGAGTGGGGAGAAAGATGGAGATTAGGAAAGGATGAAGGTGAGATTTAAACTTAGCCTCAAAGGAAATGAAAGATTCTGGATACAAAGGCGTGGAAATCATGAATTCTAGACAGGAGGGATGAACAATATGCTGATCTAATGAAACAGAAATGGGTCCTAAAATGCCATATACCATGAGGTTAAGCTTGAATGTGGAAGCTAGAGAGATGGATTAGGAGAATTTGAATGGGGTGGTGAAGCATCCAGGAACTGGAGATCAAGATGAGAAAAAAGAGAAAGTTTAGGGAAAGAAGCTGAAAATTAAAAGATATTCAGAGAGAGTCTTCAAGCTGAAAGTACAGCAAGTACATTGGTTAAGACAAATCCCTCTGGCAACCTCTCTTCCTTTTGAAAGATATGATTTCTACCAAGCTGGGTGCCTTTTACTTTCCTTTTGTTTCCTATTGGCTAGGTAAGAAGGGTACAATGTACCCTTGTGTTTATAAATATATATGCAAGGCACAATGGAGAATCAGCTCACCATACCCATTCATTAACAGGCTTGAAATCTCTGATAATAACTACCTTTCCTTGATGTCACCAAGAGGAAACAGGATTTGGGTTTAGATGTTGCCGTTTTAACAGCAAACATTTAACAAAACTCAAGAACAAAAGATCATCATTTAGAAAGTATCTATTTTAAATAAAAGCAACTAGTTCTGGAAAGAATATGTAGCCAGACCCAGATCCAGGGATTTTGAACTGACAAGCTGAAAACCAGTATGTCCTCAGAATCCACAAGTATATTACCATCTTGGGTATGGTCTATTAGCTTGTGAGTGTCCATTACAAGTCCTTTTCAAAATTCAATTATTCAATGACAATCTCTTTTTCTTCTGCACAATCAGAATCAGGGAATTTCAGAGTTGGTTGGAGCCACAGAAATCATCTATTCAAAAAAAAAAAAAAAGAATCCTCTCTAAAATGCCCTAGAGTGGTCCAATGTCCTTGGAAAACACACTCCCTCCTGAGGCAGCCTGATCTACC
This sequence comes from Antechinus flavipes, assembly GCF_016432865.1. NCBI lineage: Eukaryota > Metazoa > Chordata > Mammalia > Dasyuromorphia > Dasyuridae > Antechinus > Antechinus flavipes. Next base: position 46,409,604 of record NC_067402.1, on the reverse strand, counting down.
ACTGAACCACTCTTAGTTGTTGGAACACTTTTACTTGATATTGAAATTAAATTAGTTTCATTATAATTTCTACTCCTTTCTCCTACTTTCGTTTTCAGGGACCAAATAGATCGAGGCTCATGCCTCTAAAAGACTATATGCCCCTCAATTTTCTCTTCTTCCACGTAAAGATGCCCAGTTTCTTCAGCCATTCTTATGTGATATGGACACGACATCCTTCCCCATCCTGGATGCCCTCCTCTGGATGTTCTCCAGTTTATTAATACCCTCCCAGAAGTGCTTACAACACTCCAGACGTGGTCAACAAGGGCAGCGTACGGTAGGTCGATTACTTCCTTGCTCCTAGAAGCCATGCACTTCCTTGCAGACCAAGATCTTATTATCTTGCTTAGTGCTCACTGCTTCTGTAGTCATACTCTTCAAATTTGCTGGGTGTTTTTTTTTTTTATTATTATTAAAGAGCAGTCATTCCACTTCTCTCCATCAGAGTATCAGCTGCCAAGATAAGTGATTCAAATTTCTACAAAAAATAAATTTTATGGGGGAAAGATGTGAAAACCTTTTCTATTTGTCAAGGTTCTGAGTAACCATTTTGGCCTCTTCTGTGTTTAAGATGTGACATATTCCACTTATGGTGATATCCGACTTAGAGAAATTGTCTTCCATTCCAAGTGTTGCATGTGTTGTCCAAATGAGATTTACAGCTCCAAATCTGAACATAGAATTGAGAATTATAATCATAGCAAGGTTACTTAACATAAACATGGAAGATAGTCTGATTCTTCAAAGGTCACCCATTTCTTCTAAGAAGTAAGAATTCTATTGGTCACATTTGACCACATAAAAGAATAAAGGGCCCACTTTTACTAAGATTCCTCTGTGCTAGAAGAGAGGATGCATAGAAATATTAAAACAGTAAATGCTGCCCTTTTGGCATACCAATATCCCCTCTCTCTCTAAAGGTATTGATTATGCAAATTCCATTCCTGGCAGAGTCACACCTAACACCCTCAGCAATACTAATTAGTGTGCAGTTATAAATCACTTTTCTTGTATTCTTGGAGGACCTTCTGTTTATGTTGGACAAAAAGGAGACACAGACAAATTATCCCCTTTACTGGTTTTGCTTATCACTAGTACCTGAGGGGAAGGAAGGCTGCCATGCCATGGAGGGGTGGGGTGTGTGTGTATGGGGTTGGGAGGGGGGATTCTTTATGCTTTGCCATCTATTCTTCTCCTTCCTTGGAGAATCTGATAGAATCCACAGGCATTCTCTTAGTGAAACCTTCCTGGAGGCTCCACAGTTAATGTCTTTATATTCTGTCTCTGTACACAAAATGGTCACACTAGGATACACACACCCTGGAGTGGCCCATGTTTATGAGCCAGAGTTCTTTCTCTTCCACAAACTGTGGTTTATGTGCTTTCCATCTGACTGTTAGATGGCAGGATGCTACTCTCCACCTATTGAGCAAACTGAATTTTCTGATCAGAATTTATTTACTTAAACTTTCAAATCAAATCCCATAACTTGTCTCAGTTATTTATAGTAGATATATAAATTCAGTAAGCAATGAGAATGCTTGGGGTAGGTATAGTCATTCAGTTAAACCCCAAACAAAGATGCTATTAAATCTATCAGTGAGATGATCTTAAAAATATCCCATGAAAGCAGATAAACAAAGCCATCTTTCCTTTTTAGTTATTTCCTATATTAAAACATGCCTCGCTTGTAGTTACCAGAATTTTGTGGGTTAATACAGAAGGACAAATGAATATACTTCATTTCTAGGACAGAAAAGGATCTGAGTTGACATTCTACCTCTAATTACTACCTGAACGGTTTTAGGTAAGTCACATAATCTCTTTAAACTTTTGTTTCTTCATCTGTATGAAGAAATTATGATTATGGTCTCTTCTTCATTTTTAAGGCTCATAAGAGAAATTTAAAGCACTTTCCAATTATTAAATGCCCTATACTTAACCTATCATTATTATCTAGGCTGACACAAGTTCAGATATGACAAACAAAACCTTCCTTCACTTAATGGTGTCAAGGGGCATAGGGAAAGCAATGTTCTTTTTTAGGGACATTATTATAGGAAATGAATTGTCCCTTATCAGGCTGCATCTGCAAGTAGCCAAAGTTTCTTCCTCAGTTGGAATTTCAGAATCTGTCCTAAAGTAATAGGTTATACAGCCTAAGGTGAATGTGCTTCCTGGATTGTATCACAAGTTGAAAGCTGGAAGGAACTAGGGATCTGAGAGTCCAACCTTCCCATTTTGTAGATGAGAAAACTGAAGTCCAGAAAGATCTAGGAACTCATGCAATGTCACTTGGATAGCAGGTAGTAGAGTAAGGATTCAAACTGACCCAATAACTAGAATTCTTTCCATAGTTCTCCATGCTTTTCTGTTATAGAAATGAGCTCAGTTGTCTTTCAGGAATGAGTTTCTAATAAAGAAACTGAGGGGCAGGAAGTTTTAAGTTACTTGTCTATAATGTTTAACAAATATTTTTTGAAGAAATGAATTGATGAAAATAAGAGGCTTCCAAACAACTTTAAATAATGCCTAAAATAAAAAAAATTTAAGGGGCAGAATCTACAAATGAATGAAGTGAAAAAACATTTCCAGCCCAAAACAATTTAGATCAACAGAAAAGGTCTGTGGCTTCAGGGTGAGAGTAAAATGCAACCCAGTTTGCCACTGCAAGCTGTGCCCCCTGAAAACTAGCAGCAAGTCGGGAGCAACTGAAGCTGCAGCTTCTGGAGGTCTTTTTCTACAAATGGTAAGGGAATTGACAACTTGCCAGAAGGAGATAACAATAGTCCCTTCGCTAGCACACGGAGTAGGACTCTGTTGCATCATCTATAAGTGAATCAAGGCCACATTCCTGGATCCCGGTCCCAGGGTGATGAGGAGCACTAGAACACCAGAGTTTATGACCACAAGGAAATGGAGACCCTAGTCACAATTGCAGGGAAGAAAAGAATTCATGTGGCTGCTCACAGACTAGAACACAGGCCAGGAAAATAGTAAATACACCTGTCTTTAGATCATACCACCTTTGAAGAATGAAAATTTAGAGATCCCCAGCTCTGAAAACTGCAGCAGAAAAACCCTTGCAGTTTGAGATATTGCCCCTTCCATCTGAGAAACATAACCTAATTTTAATATAAAGTTCAATTATATAATAGGCTGGGAAAATAAGCAAATAATAAGAAAAGTACCTGATCATCAAAAATTACAAAGACAGGGAAGATCAAAACACAAATCCAGAAGAAAACAAAATTAAAACTGCCACATCCAAAGACTCAAAAAAAAAGGTTCATTGGTCTCAGACCCCCCCAAAAAAAATTCCCCAAAGTACTCAAAAAGGAATTTAAAAATCAAATAAGAGAGGTACAAGAAAAATTGGGAAAAGAAATGAGAATACAATGAGAAATTCTTGTGGGGGGGAAGAGTCAACAGTTTGATAAATAAATAAATAAAAATACTGGAGAAAATAACACCTAAAAAAAAAGAATAGGTCATATGGTAAAAAGAAGCACAAAAAATCCATGTAAGAGAACTCCGTAAGAAACAGAATTGGCCAAATGGAAAAAGATGTACAAAAATTCATTGAAAGAAAGAATTCCTTAAAAAGTAAAATTTACAAAAAGGAAAAGGAAGCACAAAATCTCACTGAAGGAAACAATTCCTTAAAAATTAGAATGAAGCAACTGAAAGGTAATGATTCTATGACACAATTTAAGAAAAAAATCTAAAGATGGAAAATAGAAGAACATGTGAAATTTATCATTGGAAAAATCAATAGATCTAAAAAAATTAGTTTGAGAAGAAATAATTTAAGAATTATTGTACTACCTAAAAGCCATTATCAAAAAAGAGCCTAGACACCATATTTCAAGAACTTATGGGGCAGTTAGGTGGCTGGATAGAGCACCAGCCCTGAAGTCAAGAAGACCTGAGATCAAATCTGGCCTCACACACTTAACACTTCCTAGCTGTGTGATCTTGGGCAAGTCACTTACCCCCAATTGCCTCAGCAAAAAAAAAAAAAAAAAACTTATAAAGGAAAACTACCATGATATTCTAGAACAAGTACATAAAATAGAAATTGAAAGAATCTACTGATCCCCTCCTAAAAGAGATCTCAAAATGAAATCTCCCAGGATTACAGCCAAATTCCAGAGACGCTTAATCAAGGAAAAAATATTGAAACAAGCCAGAAGAAATAGTTCAAATATCATTCAATCATAGTGAGAATAATACAAGATTTAACAATTTCTACATAAAATGATCAGAGGGCAAAAAAACTAGAATTACAACCAAGAATCATCTTTCCAGGAAAACTGAATATAATGCATTAGAAGAAAAAATGGACACGATGAAATGGAAGACTTTCAAATAATCCTGATGAAAATACAAGAACTGAATAGAAAAGTTGATTTTTAAATACAAGAATCAAAAGAAGCATTAAAAGGTAAATATGAAAGAGAAATCATAAGGGATTAAAAAAATTAAACTGTTTACTTTCCTACATGGGAAGATAATATTTGTAATTCCTAAGAGCTTTCTTATTAATAAGGTAGTTAGAAGTATACATACACAAGATGTACAAATATAAGTTGAATAAGATGAGATAACATCTAAAAATTAAAATTAAGGAGTAAAAAAGAGGAAGCAGTGGGAAAATGGGAAAAGGAGAGAAAGAATAATATAAATCATTTCACATAAAAGAAGTGCAAAAGAACCTTTATGGTAGGGGGAAGATGAGAGAATTGGGGAGAGTATTTGAACTTATTGTCATCAGAATTTGCTGAGAGAGGGAATAATACACATTCAGTTGAATACAGAAATCTATATTACCCTATAAGAAAATAGGGGGGAAGGTGGATAAAAGGATGGTAGAGCTGACAGAAGTGAGGAAAGATTGGAAGATAGAGACAATAGTCAAAAGCAAAACCTGGGCGTGGACAGGGTGAAAGGAGAAAGAGAGTAGGATAAACAGGAAGAAAATAAAATAGAGGGAAATACATAGTAACCATAATTTTGAAAATATTTACAGCCAATTTATCTAGGTAACAACCTCATTTCTCAAGTAAAGAGAATGGAGTCAAATTTGTACAATAAAATAAGAGCCATTCTCCAACTGATAAATGGTCAAAAGATATAAACAGGCAGTTTTTAGATAAAGTAATCAAAGCTATTTATAAACATTTGAAAAAATGCTCTAAATCACTGAAAATTAGAAAAGTGAAAATTTAAACTCTGGAATGATACCCCACACTTATCAGAATGGCTAATTCTGATCAGAATCAGAATTGACAGAAAAGGAAAATGACAAATGTTGGCGGGATTGTGAGAAAATTGAGACACTCAAGCATTGTCAATGGAGTGTGGGAACTGATTTAAACATTCTGGAGAACAATTCAGAACTATAGCCAAAGGATTACAAAACCATCCATAGCTTTTGACCCAGCAATACCATTACTAAGTCTGTATGTAAGACATAAAAAGACCTAGATAGATAGATAGAAAAGACTTATATACACAAAAATGTATGTAGCAACTTTTTTTAGTGGTGGCAAAGAATTGGAAATTAATGGGATGCTCATCAATTGAGGAATGACTGAACAAGTTGTTATATATGATTGTGAAGGAATACTATTGTGCTTTAAGAAATGATGAACAGGATCCTCTCAGAAAAACCTGGAAAAACTTACATGAATTGATGCATAGTGAATTGAACAAAACCTGGACAACATTATATACACTAACATCAGTATTGTGATAAATTGTGAATGAATGACTTAGCTAATCTCAGCAATACAATGATCCAAGATTATTCCAAAGGACATATGATGAAAAAATACTATTCACCTCCAGAGAAAGAACTGATGGAGTCTGGATGCAAATAGAAGCATGCTTTTTTAAACTTAATTTTTCTTAGTTTTTTTTTTTTTTGCTTGTATTTTCTTTCACAACATGACTAATACGGAAATATCTTTTGTATGACCGCACATATATAATCAAATTAAATTGCTTGCTGTCTCAGGACAAAATGCAGAGAGCATTAAAGAAAGAGAGAGAATTTGAAATTAAAAACCAAATGCAAAAATTGTTTTTATATGTTATTGAGGGAAAATGAAATATTAAAAAGCAAAGAAAATTACATTTAAGAAAGGGGGAGGAGAGAACAAAGGGAAGCATTCCTTGACACCAGATTAAAGAAGAAAGTAGAAATAGAAATGCTACGTGTAGATGGTAATCATTTCTCTGAAGTCCTATAACCTAGAGATTATTTACATAACTAAAAAACACATTCTAACACTTTATGCTATGGTAGTTTAGAAAATCTCTTCTTTTGGAGAGATTACCCTTTCTATGAAAGACTATCTCTCTTTTAGATGTGTCCTTCCCATTTCCTTTTTTTTTTTTTTATCATTTCCTCACTTCTCTGGAATCTTCTAAACCTGAAATCTTTCGTGTCCCCTTGAAACCTTGCTAATTAGTAACTTCATGCCTAATAGGAAATCAATTATTCACATCTGTGCAAGACTCTCCTCTCCCTAGAAAATCTCTGACCTAACTGAATCATTGAGCTTTTCTGTGGTATAGAAAGGGACCCTCATGTTCTTGCAGGAAACTAAAAAGAGAATTGAAAACTTGAGTAACCTAGGAGCCAGGTCAGAAGAATGCAAGACTGTAGACCCAATGATCCCCTTAGCCTTCCTGCCAAAGTCTGAATTTCATTTCACTTGAGTTCAGACAACCCTCCCTGGCTAGCTTGCTACTAGACATATTTTGTATATCACTAATCCAGATGAATTCATATGTATTCTTTATCCTGGAAAAAGTCCTCTTCCTGTATTCCTTCCCATCCTTCCTATCATGTACCTGAACATCACAAGTTAAGCTATAACTTATAAGCCTTTCTGTGTGTGAATTAAATGGGTATGAGTTGAAATGCATCTTTTTAAAAGCACTAGTTCTTTTAACATTCGTGGCTGGCTTGCCTTTCCTATGAAAATTTCAGTTTCTCAGAACAGCTGTAAAAGACTGAAGCAAATGCTGAGTGCCTGTAGGTAGGGAAAAGATCTATCAATATACATTTACATTATAGGTATCTGCTTCTAGATTGGCTAAATATAGGGACTCACCTGGTTGACAAGATTCTTTTGACCATGGTAAAAAGCTGCAGAATAACTGAAGCCAAGGGATTCATGGAACATTGTTGCAACAAGATAACCGATTGCTATTTTGTAGTTGATATTCTTAAAGATCCTTATTTAGCTTCCTATAGCCGTTGCTGAATTTTAGTGAGTTCATCACTATCTATGTTATTCTATCACTGAAGCCATGCAGAAATAGCATTATTCTCTCTTTTTTCCTTCCATTCTTTCTTTATCTTACAATGGCTTAAGTGGAATAAGTATAGTATCCTATATTTCACAGAGGGAAGAGGAAGACAGAAAGATTAAGAGTCAGAGATTTATAGAAATGAAGGGAAAGAAAGATGGAAGGAAGGAAGGAAGGAAGGAAGGAAGGAAGGAAGGAAGGAAGGAAGGAAGGAAGGAAGGAAGGAAGGAAGGAAGGAAAGAAGGAAGGAAGGAAGGAAGGAAGGAAGGAAGGAAGGAAGGAAGGAAGGAAGGAAGGAAGGAAAGAGGAAGGAAGGAAGGAAGGAAGGAAGGAAGGAAGGAAGGAAGGAAGGAAGGAAGGAAGGAAGGAAGGAAGGAAGGAAGGAAGGAAGGAAGGAAGGAAGGAAGGAAAGGAAAGAAGGAAGAAGATTCTCCACATTTCAAGAAACTCATATTTTCAAGGGAGAGAAGAACAAGAAAAACACATAAAGGGGAGCTGAGAGGAAAGAGGAGCTTGGAGTCACTCCAGCTCCTGGCAAGCTGAAACCAAATCTCCCCTCTCAGAATTCAGATGCAGAGGTCAAGACCAAGTACAGAGAAGAGATTAAGATAATGGTCCAGTTCAGGACATGCAGCTAGTTCAAATAATCCCAGAGTGGATATTTGAGCCCAAATATCCTGACTCCAGATCCAGGGTTTTTCCCACCACACCATTCTTTATGGATAGAATTGAAAGGACTCCTGCCACTGTGTGTCTATTATGTATTTTATTAACAGGTTCCCTTTTTGCTTAGATTCTTTAGTCTAAACACTTGCCGGTAAATATAGCCCCACATTACTTAGTCATTCTAAACTATTAAAAATTCAAAGGGAAATCTGGTACTGAGCAGGGAGCATCTGGGTAGGATGGACATTGTTTTGCAGAACTTGTTTTGTTTTTGTTTTTAAAAGAATCAACTTGATGTGCTCCTGTAGACTAATCCAGAGAGGAGGCAGAGAGTATTTAAAAAAAAAAAAAAAAAAAAAAACTTCCCTTCAGCAAAATGAAATATTGTTGAGGGCATCCAAATAGTGCACCAATAAAGCACCTCTTGTTAACGGCTCCTCTGTTGATTCACTGGGACCAAATGTTCCCTTTCCTCCCACCTTTTCTTTTTCATAGCACCCTGGAGGGTATACCCAAAGGGCAATGTTCCTCCTCCATGCTTTGTTGTCTGGGCTCTCTCTGAGGGTCTGGGGAGAGGCACACTTCCCATGGCACAGGCCCCACTCTGTCTAGTGGAAGATTCCCATCTTCAGGGGATCTTGTGTGCCAAATGTTCATGGGCTTCAACTAAAGTATAAGTACCTTTGAACATCCTTGCCAATGGGATTTTTTTTCACCCTTGGAGGCATGAGAATGTTCCAAAATTCAACCTGTGTTGAAAAGGCAAGCCTTTGTCTTTGCTAACAATGGGAGGGATATCTTGGGAAAAGTCAGTGTATCTCCCGGAGGTTTAGCTAAACGAGCTTTGGAAGGATCTGGGACACACACACACACACACACACACACACACCCTGCCTCCTTACATCAGTATTGGAAGGATCATTTTAGTCAAGTTACTGAAGGAACAATATTCTCTCTGTCTCTTATCTCTATCTCTCTGTCTCTGTCTCATTCTTTGTGTCTGTTTCTTCTATATTTCTCTCTGTGTGTATTTCTCTTAGTGTCTCAGTGTATGCTTCTGTTTCTATCTCTCCCTGTGGGTCTTTCACTTTCTGTGTGTGTCTCTCTCTCTGTGTCTCTCTGTCTCTGTCTCTCTGTCACTGTCTCTGTCTCTATCTCTGTCTCTCTTCCTTTTCCTTCTCTCTCTTTCCCTCCCTCCTTTCACTCTTTCCCTGTCTCCCTGTCCCTCCCTGTTTCTCTCTTCCCCCCCTTTCTCCTTCCCCTCTCTCTGTCTTTGTCTCTCTCTTCTTCCCTCCCTCCCCCTTCTCTCTTTCCCTCCCTCTGTCTCTCATCTTTTTCTCCTCCCTCCCTTCTTCTCCCTCTCTCTCATCTCTCTCCTTCTCCCTTTCCCTTTTTCTCTCCCTTTCTCTCTCTCTCTCTCTCTCTCTCCCTCCTTCACTGGTCCCTCCTTCTCTCCTCACTCTCCCTTCCTCCCTCTCCATTTCTCTCCCAGCGAGGGCAAATACAACCCCCAATTTCTGTTGAAGAACTAGACTCGGGACTCGCTTTCCCGCGGCGCTCACCGCTGGCGGGGCGTTCCCGAGCATTACCTCCCGCCCGTTTATTCTCTGGGGTTTGTTTATCTAGCCCGGTTCCTCCTCCTTCTCGGGCTAGCTCGGCCTCGTCTTTGAACTGGAGCCCCAAAGGGCCGAAGCCAGCTTCCCTTTGTGAAGCCCGTCTAAAGCCTTCCCCCGGCCGTGCCAGCGAGGGGCGGGCAGCCCAACCAGCAGGCCACCCTGGCCACTGGGCCGTCCGATATCCCAGCCGGCAGAAGGCCTTTGCCTGCACTCCTGCCAAGGCCCGACAGCTCCGGGAGCCAAAAGCTTCCTTTGGATTCCTGCACAGGTCTCCCCTCCAGAGCTGACTGCCAAGCCACGGGGCCAGCTTGAGGAATGTGTTTTTAATATTCATTGTTCGCTCTGTCTGTTACCCATGTGCACAGTGCAATTATTTTAATTCTTTGCACATGTGTTGTTATGAAATGGGTGCCTTTTAAGCCTTGCCAGCTTCTTTCTGAAGCCCCGATATATTATTTCTACCTATGTTCCAGGGAGCTCGTCCCACTTCTTTATTTCATTTTTAAGATTAGACCATTCAGCGGAGAAATAATGCCGTATGTACAAAGCAAGGCCGGCCGGCTTCCTTCATGTGAGAACAGTTGCTTTTGATTTGAGCCTGTGTGGTTTATACATCCAGCTCTCCACCCACCCGGGCAAGCACATATTCAATCATGCACATCACACGTGTACTTTACTCAGCCTGGCCATCTGCACATGGAAGGAGCAGGCAAAAAGGGTGCGGGACACACATGTGCACACACGACTGACTTGGGAAAGGGGCTCCCAGATGAGTTCTTTGTCCTTTTTATAAAAAGCTGTTCCCACTCTCTCCCAACATCCACAGACAGAGTCAGATTAGACATTTCACCCTCTTGAGTAAGTAAAGGATGAGATTTCTCTTTCTTGGAGTGGGGAGTTCCATTACCATATGTAAAAACTATTCATCAAAGGTGGCCTTTTGTATTTAATAATAGTGAGCTGTATTTGTATCTTGAAGGTTTTATGCCCATGGCCTTATTTGAGATCAAGAAAAGAAGCAGATATAAAACTTAACATGAAGCTAATAAGCTGTTCTGACTTTCTCCCAACATTCACAGATAGAGCCAGGTTAGACATTTCAGCTTCTTGAGTAAGTAAAGGATGAGATTTCTCTTTCTTGAGGTGGGGAGTCCCTTTATCATATATAAAAACTATTCATCAAAGGTGGCCTTTTGTATTTAATAATAGTGAACTGTATTTGTATCTTGAAAGTTTTATGCCCATGGCCTTATTTGAGATCAAGAAAAGAGTAGCAGATATAAATCCTAACATGAAGCTAATAAACATTTTTTCAAGTTGCTCAATTCAGTGGCAAAACCCTGCAGATTCAGAATTACGGTCCCTCGGCCCCTAGGGACTCGGTCTTATTAGCCACATCAATTGCCTAAAGTTCCAAGAAACTGAAATATGAATCCAATAGTGAAGGTATCAGCATGGGAAACGTCACCAGCAATCCCCAAACACACATTCTATTCAATGGAGCTTTTCAAGACAGTCTTATATTTTGCCAAGCTGATGAATTTGACACAGTTGCACCCCTGCCTGCTAAGTATTTTACTTCCATTGTTTGGGGCCTCCATTTGTCACCATGAAACATTATTATTTTAAGGTAGCAGGGAAGCCGGATGGCCGGTCTATAATGGTATGGTAGCTCTAGGAGCCAAGAAGGGATCAAAGAGATGAATGGCCGAATAACGTAAAGGATCATACACAATAAGAAAGAGAGAATGAAAAATAAAGAGAGAGGGAAAGAGAGGACAGCCAGGATTGTCATGAAAAAGATTTGCAAGAATGATAATAAAGGCTGCTGTTAGGGGCCTGGGAAGATGGTCAGCCTTCCCAAGATTCTCAAACAATCCTGGCTTTCTTTGTATCATCTATGTCTCCAGTGGATGTACACAGGGGGCTGGGGAAGGAAAAAAGGGAAGGCTGGGAGGCAGGTACCTTAGAAGCATCCTGCCATATGCTGCTGCAAAAAAATAAAAATAAAAAAAAAAAACTTAGCCATAATTCTCCCTTCCCTACAACCTGCTGCCTATGCAACAGCTCACTTCAAGGAAGCGCCTGGGGCCAGAGTGCCCAGCCTTGCTCTCCCCAGGTCTCAAAGCAAGCTAGTTTTGCCCAACTTGTTGGCACAGTTAGATTGTCCCAACGGTCTTGGTGAATTTCCATGAATCCAAACCAATAGGGCAGGGCTGTCAGACCATCAGAGATTACTAAGCTCATCACATTTTGTATGTCTATGGGGAAAGAGGAGAATGGGGCTCATATGATGTGTGTATCCATAAGCATGGTATTCTAGCACCATAAAAGACTTAAAGATCATTTTCTAATCCAACACCCTCAAGTAACTTCACTTATCAATGTCACCTTTTTCATCCATTGAATGGGGATAATAACACTGGCCAACCTGTTCCACAGCTTTACTTTGTAGTCACATATTGATCATTAAATGAATGCTGATTGACTGATTTGTAAATCTTAAAGTAACATATACATTGGAATCAATATTACTATAATTCTTAATATTATTGCACTCTCAGGATCAAAATCTTGAAATTATTTATAATGCTTTCTCTCCTTTGTTCCTCATAATCACCAAGTTCTTTTCTTTCTACTTTCATAATAAATCCCTTTTATCTTGAATTATTTCCCCAATGTCACCTCCAGAGTTCAGGCCTTTGTTATGTTTCACCTAGATGATTAGAATCACCTTCTAAACAGAATCTCTCCTTTCTCTGCCCCCATCCCACAATCTAATCTATACCTAACTGACTACGGGAGTTTGCTGAGGAAAAAGGTAACATAATTTGAATTGGGCAGTGGCTCCCCATTGCTTATTTCCTTAAAGTCAACTCCTCAGCCTGGCATTAAAGGCCTTCCATTATCTGTCCATAGGCTACCTTTCCAATTTTATCTCCTGGTATTCTCTCCCACGAACCATATGGTCCCAACCAAACTGTGCTTCTTCAAACACATTCTGTACTTTTCCACCATGACACACTTGCTCTGAACCTCCTCTTCCCTCTTTGAAACCTAATTAAATTCTCCCTAATCTTTCAAAACCCAACTCATTTGAAATGGTTCCTCCAAGAAGTTTTTTTCCTGATTTGCTCTAACAGAAATCACCTCTTTTTCCTCAAAACTCCTCTATGTCATGGCAAGAGAGCTCACTGCTTGCAATTTAGAATACAAGTCAATAAAAAGACTGTCTTACAAATAAGTTACAAAGTCTAATAGAGGGAAGTGTTTGCTGACCCATAGAGATATTGGACAGAGAAGCTTCAGAAGATAAACCATTTCCCAGAGATACTTAAAGCTAACAGAAGATATTCAATCCTGCTGGGTTCCTTATGGTCATGGTGGTGCAGTTGTTATAGACATGTCCGATTATCTATGACCCCATTTGTGGGTTTCTTGGCAGTGATATTAGAGTGGTTGGCCATTTCCTTCTCCAGCTCACTTTACAAAGGAGGAAACTGAGGCAAACAGGATAAGTGACTTGACCATGTTCACACAACTATTAAGTGGATGAGACCAGATTTGAATTTAGGAAGTTGAATCTTCCTGATTCTAGCTCCAGTGCTCTGTACCTCCTAGCTTCCACTGCTGGCTCACAACTGATCAATGGCTTGCTTTTGGGATATTTTATTGTGTTTGAGAGAAGAGAAACTTTCTAATATAATAGTTTGTCATTGACCTGAGTGTAGGAGGATCTCAGTTGGGATAGATGTTGCTTGTCCAAACCCAAGAACTATATGAATACAATTACAAAACACTTCTCACACAAATAAAATCATATCTAAACAATTGGGAAAATGTCATGCCTAGGCCAAGTTAATATAATAAAAATAACAATTCTGCCTAAACTGGTCTACTTGTTTAGATGTTGCTTGTCTTTGAATGGGATTGAAAGAAGGGAAAACTCAGGGAATAAGGTTAGAAGAGAGTAGCCATTTACATTTAAGGTGAAGGCTTTGTGTCTGTGTCCCCCTCTCTCTTCCAACACATACAGCACTCTGTTTACATCCATATTAACAATTATCACTCGATGCTTGGTGCTATAGTCTTTGCCTCCATGTTTTATCTCCCCTGGTTCTCCACTGTAGTGCTATTCCAAAATCACATCATGACATAAAAGTGACGCTGTTGTCAAATAGTCAAAAAGACTTTGTCAAATGACCAGAAATGCTAGAAGACCTTGTCAAACTTGAAAAGCTGTCATTTCTAGCTCATACATCCTCTGAGACCAACCTTGTTAAGTTTGGAGGGATGGAGCATCCCCCAGGTTAGAATGATAAATTTCAGGGACCACTACAACTCTCAAAAACCATCTACTAAGTTACAAAAGAATGACTGGGTCTGTAAGAGAATAACTCATCCCCATAAAACATCTGTGAAATAGTGAAGTCTCTTCTTTGCTAAGTTACCTGTCTCCTAAGGTTAGGTTCCATCTTTATAAAACTATACATGCCTAATGATGTCTAACAGTGCCTTACACATAATAGGGATTCAATAAATATTTCTTACACAAATGAATATCATTAAAAAGAGAAATTAGAATCTGGCCACAAGCTTAGCCAGCTGTTATCATTTCCTATCTCCCCTCCTGGAAAAGTATGGCCTGCCTTGCAAGGCCCCTGGACCTCAGCCAAATGTACTATGGAAAGAGCCAACCTTCTGGTTGGATTGGCCACCTCCAAAAATACACAGGAGTCAGTCCATCAAAAATAAGCCAGTCCGACATCCAATTCCCCAACCAGCTGAGTTGGTATTGCAAGTGGATTTGGGCTGTAATTCTTTTTCTTTTTGAAACAAACCCAAGTTTTAAAATAAATAACATCATCTGAGCTGAATAGCCTAAACATTTCTCTCAAAAAGCACCCCATGAGGAAACCTCGTTACCTACTGCAGCCAAAAATCTACATGCCTACAAAGCATCCCAACTTCTCTTAGAGAAGGCCAGGGACATCTGGTGCCTCTGTGCTTCAGAGAAGGGACTTCAAATCTTTGGGGGAGCTCAGTCACCAGACAGCAACAAAACAAACTCTCTCTCAAAATAAATGGCCAGAAATCTCAGCAAAAATCATTAACTAGTCCTGAAAATAGCTGAAACACTTGCTTCCATCAATGGTAGCGTATTGAAAACAAACACTAGAGATGTAATGTTTGAGACAATAGGCACAATGAAGAGTCCATTGGCTTCAGAATCAGAAAAACCTGTGTTCAAATCCTACCTTTTATTCTTATGATATGTGAGATTTCAGGTAACTACTTGACCTTCAGTTTCTTCATTTGTAAAATTAAGATGTTGGACTACATGGCTTCTGAGATCTCTTTCATCTCTAATTATGAGTTCCTGTTATCCCATGAATCATAATTCTGACACGACCTGTGTAATCCCAGTCACTTCATCTGCATTCAAGTTTCTTGATCCTCAAGGAGAAAATCAAACTTTCATTATTTCCCTGGGATTGCAGGATATCAGAACCATTTAGTTTATTTTGGCCTCAGTTCCTTTTTCTTTAAAATGAATGATCTGAACTAGATACCTCTAAACATATTCCCAGCCTTAAAGCTACACTCTATGCCCAAGCTTAAAGGAATATGAGAGAAAATCAAACCCCTTTATTTAAAAAATCCAAGCCATTTATTGCTAATGATTATGTTGAGAAAGGAAAAAAAAAAAAAGAAAAGTTATCTTAAGAAAAATCAATGAAGCAAAAACTCTTGAATGAATGAAATTTTTTTGAAGGATAGAAATAAGGTGAAAGAAGAGAAAGAGAAACAAGCAAGAAGAATTCAAAAGGGAGGCATGAAAAATCCCAGAATGAGTCAAAACTCGAGGGAAAACACTAAGAACATTAAGGAGCTATTGGCAATCCTAATCTATGTCTTGTCACTGAACTCTAATAACTCTGGAGGAGGTAGGTTACTTAAGTTGTCTTAAATCCAATTCACTTGCAAGTCAAGACAGCGCCTTCCTGATGTCATTGGCCCTCTTCAAGAGTGAAGGGCAAGTAACAAGAACCGTAAAATGTCCTGGAGCAAGTAAGACTTAGAAGAACTTAAAGAACTTGAGAGAATGGGTATACTTAGTTTACCTTGTTCCAAAGTACAAAACTAGTATTGATAAATAGAATTTAAGAGAAATTCAGCTCAAGGAATCACTGCTCCAAAACCAAACAGGACCACAGAGGAAGAAGCTGCCTTTAAATCCAACTTATTTGCAAGTCAAGACATCACCATCCTGATATCATTGGCCCTCTTCAAGAGTGAAGGGCAAGCAGCAAGAACTTTAAAATGTCCTAGAGCAAGTAAGACTTAGAAGAACATAAAGCACTTCAAAGAATGAGTATATACTTAGTCTACCTTCGTCCAAAGTACACAGCTAGTATTGAACAGAAGTTATGAGAGCATAGATTTTGGTTCAGCCAAGGAATAACTGCTCTCAAGTGGAACAGTTCCATGGAAGAAGAAATTGATCCTTTGGAACACAACTATCATATTTGCCTAACAAAGTTAGCTGGTCTTTAATTGCCATCATATTTTGCCCAGGGTTCAGCTCAGGGGAAGTCTGACTTCCCTCTGTAGGGGAAGAAGGCTCTTCGGTATTTATATTCAGTGGGCTTGTCATCCTTACTCTAGATTCTGGAAAAATTAATTCACCTTTGGGTTTAGCTAGGATCTAGGTTTTCTCCAAAGGGGAAAATAAAGAAAGAACCTAATATACTACATGAATCAGGTATAAAAGAAGCCATAGCACACATTACAGATGATTACAATCTAATTCATTTAAGCTAACAATTCCTACAAGTACAATCCAGTTGGGAAGCCAAGATGTTAGCTTTGGAATATAGACAGTGCTTGAAAACTGCTAATTGGGCATTTGACGTGTCATCGTCCAAACAAACATCCTAATGCAATCTCCTTCTAGGCTCTTTCTATGCTGGCCTCTTTTTTTTTTTTTTTTTTTTCATGTGGTCTTTTTGCTGCTGTTATTACTGCTTTAACTACTCCCATAACTTCTACTTGGTGCTCACTCGTGACAATGCTTGGGTACTCTCTCCTCCCTTCTGTTAGGATGCTTGGAAGGGAGGGAAGGCTCCAGCTGCTTTTTAAGATTTCATAGTCTACTAAAAAGGAAAGAAAACAAAGCAATACAGAGGAAAGAGAGCTCATCCCAAGCACCACTTAGCCTCAGCAGGATATGTGTTCATGGCTTGGGACCAGATGGGAAACTGGGAAGGATCACTCTCCCCAACCTGACTCTGTAACCAGCCCAGATCAATCCTCACAGAAGGAAGCTGGCAGAAGGAAAAATCCTAAGGGTCGTGATGCTCCTTTGGTATATCTAGGAGATCTGACTCAGAAGCCAATTAAAAGATTTTCCCTTACACAATACAAACTCCTGAGTCATCATGGCTGACAGGAAGAAGTCAAAGGATATCTGCTTGCTCTAAGGAGGGGAGGAAGCAAACCTGGATTCTGCAACCTAGAGGATTTCCTATATATACATTAATGACTATATAAGAGCTTGCTTTTAGCCTGGAGGGGTGTGCTACGCCCAGTGTTCTTGGGAATTATTAATGTGCATCTCTGAAAACCTGAGAAGGCTTGAGGTTTAAACTTGGTATAGATTTTAGCAGGGGAAAAGTCTTATACTTGAGATTTAGGATTCTCTAAACATTGGGCAAGTCCTTCACAAGATTCTCCCCTAAAATGGATCAAAACACCTGGACTACTCTCTTCTCTCTCAGTCTTCCTAATCACAACTACTTTACCTAATTACTTATTTCCATGACCTGAATTTGTCACAGACTTGAAATATTATTCTCAAAAATATGATGAAGTCTTGGAACTCCCAGCATTCTCAAGAGGGTCCTTGAAAGTTGAGAAGAATAATTCAAGGCTGTGTCTTTTTTCTTTTTTTCTTTTTCTTTTCTTTTTTTTTTTTTTTCTTTTTTTTTTTTTTTCTGAGGCAATCAAGGTTAAGTGAGTTGCCCAGGGTCACACAGCTAGGAAGTATTAAGTGTCTGAGGCGGAATTTGAATTTAGATCCTCCTGACTTCAAGACTTGTATTCTACTGTGTCATCTAGCTGCCTCAGCTATGTCATTTTCCAAAAAGGGGATTCTGAATACTGCAATATTTTCTAAATGCATCTGTTTCTGAATGGATAAGCAGTAGCATGTCATTACAAGTCATAGAAACATAGAGATAATATGGCACCTTAGAAATCAGAAGATCATCAGATCATAGATTTAGAGATGAGACCTTGAAAGTCTATGCAGTATAACTCATTTCAGAGATGAATAAACTAAGACCAACTAGGTGGTGAAGTGGAGAGAGGACTGACCTGTAGGTTTTTAAGTCAGTTGGAGTTCTGGACATCCATATTTGACCTAAATAGGAACTTCTCTGGCAGCTTGCCTAGAACCCTTGAAGCTCCATTTAATTTCTGTGAAACCAACTGTTAGTAGCATCCTTTATTTTTTTTTTCCACAGAAGGTAGAGCCATTCAAGATGCCCAATCTCCCCTCACTCTGCCTATCCTCAGGAGAGCTTGAACTGTCCTGCTTTCCCTATTTTCTTTATCAGAAATGAATATAAAACTATATACTCCTTAAAGGTTTATACACTATTTTTTTCCCCAACACCCCTTTGGCATAGGTGGTTCACACAAGATATCCAAATGAAATTGAGGATAAGAGAATAGATGATTGTCTTCTGGTCACATACCTAGTATCATATTAGGGTCCTTGTTTTGAAGGGCGCTCAGAAAGGCATCTAGTCCATATATGCAAGCAGAGGTTCAGTCAGCCTAAGTAATTGTCCAAAGTCAGACAAATAGTAAGAAGCAAAACCAAGATTTGCATCCAGACTCTCTAACTGCAAACCCAGAACTCTTTCCACTGTGCAAGTGCTGCTTCCCCACATTTCCTTCCTATATATCAAAGCTGAGGTTCAAATTCAAGTCTTTTTTAGGGTTGAACTTATGGAAGCCGTTCAAACCCCAATGAATCTGGAGATCCTAGAAATGAAGAGTACCCCAGAAAAGAAAGTGAATTCAGAATACCAAAGTCAGGAATTTATGACATGCAAAGAAGGTCTTAGAGAACTGGTTCTTAATCTCAAAGCCACAAACTAGCTTGTTTATAGTTTGATGATTACTTTAATACAATGGGTTTTCTTGTAATCCTATCTTGGTTTGTGCAGTTTAAGTTATTATTCTGAGAATTCCTAGAAAGGAGAGCACGGGGTAATTTCAGTTGAGGTACTGAAAAATGGAGGTGGGCTTTGGGGTGAGAGTGAGTTTTAGCAGAAACTTTCTTAGCTGATTCTTTTAACAGTGTCTAGGACCTAGCCCTGGGACAAGGGTTTCCACCAGCTTTATTCCTTGTTCTTTAAAAACCTAAAAAAACCATGGCATTCAGAGTAAGAGGCTCATAAAAATGTAAGATCTAGATATATGATAGAAGGAGGGCTTAAAATACTTTTAAATTGCAGAACAAAGGGTCTAGTTTCAAATCCTGACACTGAAACTTACTACTTTGCTGACTTTGGACAAGACAATTTAATGGGCTTTAACCTTAAGTTTCTTCATTTTTAAAATGAGAACTCTTTTCAGCTCCAGTTTTCTGATCCTATGATCTTCTCCCCCATTTTCAATGGGCAACTTTTCCTACCATTAGAAAAGGGAACAAGAGAAGGGCATCTTAACTCTGACAGGAATTCTGTTTATAACACTGCATCCCCAAACTCTAATGTGAGAAGAGAAAAAATTTACAGAAAGATAATTTTAGAAAGAAAAAGTAAAGCATAAAACTGGGAGAGATGGTGTTAGATCAAAAGAAAGATTGAGAAAACACCCACATAATGGCATTTCATAAGGGTGACACAACTGTGGGATGGCTTGAACCAACTTGGACACTGTGGTTCAACCTTTTTTGTCATCAGATACCCCACAGCCCTTTCAGAATAATATTTGCTTCCACCTTTAGTGGGTTTGTCTAGGCTCAGAGAAAGTGCATTAATCAAAAGAGGGACGCTGCCATTATTGACCTCAGTGCTGAAAGGAGAAAAAGAAAGCCAGTTGGTGGCTTCCTAAGGATAGCTATCTTCCAGTTGATTGAAGAGCTCTGTGGGAAGCCTCCAACAACTTGAGAGAAATAGTGGGTAGGAACTATGCAAACCTGACCTAGCTTCATTAGGACTTTTTGTGCCTCTTTGGATGTTGGTGACTGTGACCCCAAATCAGATGGGGCTGACCAGGGTTTGGAGTTAATTTCAGCCAATGCCATTTTTAATGAATGGGTCAGGCTACCTGCTACCTTGATGCCAGTGACCTTCATCCTTTTCATTCTTCATTTACGAATCATTGATAATCAACCGATGAGCTATCTGTTGTGGCTTTTAGTAATAGGAACACAGGAGAGTATGAGATAACTGGCAATAGCCCAATATAGGACCTGTGGGTCAGGATTTTGTCCATAACACTTTGTGTCATCTGGAAGGTCACTTAGGCTTTGTAGACCTGTTTCCTTGTAGAATAGTTCACCTCAGAAAGTCTTTTCTGCCATCATGGCTTTGTGTTTCTGGGAAATTATTCTATATTTTGCAAAACTGATAGTGTCTTTACTGATGATAAGGGGAAAATATGATATTAAAGAATCAAACAATTACTTTCACTGGTTTCTTCAAAGTCACCACCAGGTATGTTGACATTTAGGTCATTCAGTGATTCAATGGTTTCTTGACAACAAAAAGCAATATTAAGGTATAAAAAAACCAAAATGCCATATACATATTTATATGAAGAATCTTTTTTTCAAACTCTCTTTGAAGAACTTTAGGCAATAATAATGATGATCATTTATGCATTTATACACACACACACACACACACACACACACACACACACACACCATGCTTTAAGAGAAAGACATTGCTTCCTTCACAACCACCTAGTGAAGTAGATAAAGCAACATTTTATAGATAATGAAACTTAGCCTCATACCTGGCCCATGACCATCTAGCCAGTACATATTGGAGCTAAGATCTAAACTGAAGTCTCAGTTAGGCTAAGAACTTCACAGAAAGGCAGACAGTGGAAAAGATTCATTATTCCTATAGCTTTGCCATTCTTAATGTTGCTGGTTGTTGTTATGGAACAAGATCTGACCCTCTAAGAGTTTGTGATGGACAATGTACAATTACCAAGCAATGAAACATAATGAATGGAATATGAGGAGTGTGGGTCATTTCATGCTGAAGCTTTTTTGGCCATGGCAACTTATGAAATGAAGAAAAATTTTAAATAGTTTTCACCCCTATGAATTCCCCTTCCATTTATCAGCAACAATGGCAAAGCAATAAGAAAAGCAAAAATTATTATAGTGAAATGTTTTCTCCATCAAGGATAGTATATACCATAGTTGCATCCAAACAAAGGACTAGATGTGGTACTAAAAAGAAAAAAAAAATCAGAATAAAAACCAGATTGGATATATTCATATATTTATGTATATTTGTTATATATGTATGTATTGTTATATAAGTATATATAATATATGTATGTATATAATATTCTGTGTGTACATATACATATATACACGTGTATATACATATGTGTATGTAATAGTACAAGCACTGTTGGAGATGATACAATTGTAGGGGTACTAAGGATTGATTTTCAGGGAATCTAAAGGGAGGGAAGATACAAAAGGCAAAAAAAAACATCAGACTTTGCTGGTATCAAAAAAAAAGTGACTAAGAAATCATCAATAACTGGTAACTTATATGTCTATTCTCCCATTAAGAATCATCTATATATGAATTGAGGGAACCCAAGATGATGGTAGTAGTTAAGAATAGGTAGACTTACACAAATTATATTCAATTATGAACCATACCTTTACTACCTAACAACTAAAAGATAAAGAGGAAAAAAAAATAAGCTGTGTATGCTCATTTCTGTTAATTACCCCAAAAAGCATCCAGCTAAATAGAACAATTTTTTACCTTTCATGCCGTTTTATATCCATGTGTCTCCTATCCACATCAGTATCACTCAGAATTGCTTGTAAGATGTAACAGAAATAATAATCCGGTTAAATGATCCTTTGATAAGTATCAGACAAGGCATTATACTAGGAATTGTATGTTCACCAAAATAGACGAAAGAGCTCTAGCACAGAGTTTCAATTTGAGAAGAGATTCCTTTGGATAGAATACTTCTGTGAATGTTATTGTGCTGGTTACACAGAGTTGTACTTTATGACATCAGAAAACCTTCTAGAAAAAAATCTATAATCATTCAAAGAATGTGGCTTGCTTATCTACTCAGGAAAAACTAAGTGGATGAAAAATCTCTATTGCCCTGATTTCAGCATAAATCTGATTGAACTTCCACACTATGCTTACTTAGGGCAGATAGATGGATAAGCATTTGAAAAGTACTTAGAGATGAAAATAAGGAGAAAACTGGATTTTATTGCTTTGGGGAAATTGTAAAGCATTTTTACTAACTCCAAAATTCCCATTGAAACAAAGGCCTGTCTATTTCATATAATGTACTAGTATTTCTGTATGGCAACAATACCTGAAACACCTCTGCCTCTAAAGGATTAAAGATGAGCATCACAAAGAGAGAAGAAAAATGTACAGAGTGGTGTGATCAGGATACAGTATATAATCAATGAGAAATTCTGAAGAGAAATAAACATAAAAGATATAATTAAGGAATTTTATGGCAGAAAGAAAAGATAGATCAGACATTACAAAAGTAAGGGATGTTAAGAGGATGGCCCGAATGCTCTACCAATACCCTTGCAGTTTTTTTTTTTTTTTTGGGGGGGGGAGAAGGTCTCTAGCATATTACATGGACCTTCTGTGATTAGCTTTTGGTAGTATATGGATGGAATTGTACCAAATAAGCAGGCATGGATGGATCATATTCTACATTGTTGGAGGGTCCTTGAATTAATAAAATAACAGATCACTTAAATAAGCAGAATACAAATTTGTAATAAGAGAGCTGGAATAGCAACAAGGAAAAACAAACACATGTGGAAAGAAAAGTGAAAGTTGCAATGTATAGGAAAAAAAATGCTTCAGAAAAATAGAACAGAGTAGGAATGGTTGCATTATACAGTTCTTAACGAGATAAATTCCTGGTTCTATAGAAAGAGAGGGATAGCATCCAGAAGAAAGAAGAGCTCAAAGAGAGAGAAAATGAGTGAGGAGAAAAGAAAGGAGAAAGGCAAACAGAAAGAGCAAATGATGATGGGAGAATGAGAGAAAGCAAGAAAAAAGTGAAGGAGATGTAGAGACAGAGAGAAATAAAGAGAAAGAAGAGGGGGAAGAAAGGAGAAAAGAGGAGGAAAGTAGAAGAAAAGAAAGGAGGAAAGAGGCAAGAAGAGGGGGAAAGACAGAAGTAAGAAGAGAAGGGGGCAGGAGAAGGAAAGATAAAGACAGAAAGAGAAGGAAGAGAGAGAGAGAGAGAAAGAGAGAGAGAGAGAGAGAGAGAGAGAGAGAGAGAGAGAGAGAGAGAAGAGAGAGAGAGAATCAGCAAAGTACTTTCTCCAGGGCAATCTGTCCGCCTCCACATTTTAGTTTTGTATTTTTTCCAAACTATAAAATACTTGGACATTACTGGCATTCCCTGCTTTCCCATGATAGAGATTAATAAAAGTGTTTTTTGTTCCATCCTATCTCTTTCTGTCTTGGCTTGACTTTGCAAGCATTTCTTCATGATCCAGTTAGCTAGCAGCACAAAAGGCTGTTAAAGAGCAATTATCTATTTTCCTCAGGGAACAAAACAACTTTGTGTAAGAGTACTTTTCGGATTGTTGTCTGCCAGAGTCTGGTTTATGAAGTATAGACTGACCTCGCATGGATCTGCTGGACTCAATTTCTCCTACTGCTTTGATACTGGGTCATCTTGTTCCAGAATTGCCAGGTTATATGTTATATCTTCATGCCTGTGAAATAGTCTAATCGTCAACCATGTCTTTGATCAACCAGGTAGTATCTCCGCTTCTTAAGGGAGAAAAACAATGACATCTTCAGAGAAGTCTGGCTACCATGTTCAGGAAGCCACTTCTTCAATGCTCCTTGAAATTTATTATAAAATACCTCATATCTGTCCATTAGTACCATTTTTATGGGCTTTCAGTATGACAAAAACCTTGGAAAGTGGCTACTTCTCCAAGTGGAGGAAAAAAAAGGACAGAGAAAAGAAGTTGGGAGTGTGAGAAAAGAATTTTACCTACTTCACCATTTTGCTTAGGGCCAGTCCTGTAAGTAAGTGTGTAATTGATTAGTGAGCTGTTCTCAGAAAGCATTAGTGTCAGTTGAATATCACCTTGGGAGATCTTTTGAGTGGTATTCTCTAGGGATTGGTCCCTGGGACCAATTCTATTTAATATACCAATCAGTGAGTTAAATAATACAATAGAGAGTTCACATATTAAGTTTGCTATTAATACCAAGTAGGGTGGGATAGCTTGTCCCCCAGAGAAATAGAATAGAACTTACTATATCCTTGAGCAATGAAAGATGTAGGCAGATAAAATAGGATGAAGTTTAATGAGAAAGTGAAAAGCAACTCCTTCCAGCTATAAATCCTATTATCCTAATGCACTTAAAAGGATTCCTGACTTCCCTGACCCTTTCTGCTGCCTCCCTTCTCAGAAATCCTTTGGGATTCACAGACTGAACCATACCACTAAATGCAGTATTGCTAATGGTGTATTGTTCTATAATTGTTTCAGCCCCACTCCCTGAAAATTACAAGCTCCAATGGGGACAAAGGATAACAACCTAAAATGTCTGGAATACCCCCAATTCCTAACACAAAACTAGGTGCATTGTTTACAATACATTGACTGAAAAAATATGTTTAGGAAAGATCTAATAACATGTCAAGTATGACAGTATTATTGTGGGGATCGGAAAATTAATTCTTCACCTTAATCAGCATTAATAGAGCTAATGTTCTGTTTGGGACTCTTTTCTATACATAAATCATAGTAAAATATGCAAAACTCAGAGAGGGTCCTCGAAGAGAATGAGAGAGGAGGAGAATGGTAAACACAATTAAAAGTTGGAGAAATGAACTCTATGGAAAAAGGTTTCAAAAATCAGAATTATTCTGTCTACAGAGAAGCAAGCTAAAAGGAGGATTTAATAGCCATCTTCAAGTATACTAAAAGAGGATATAATGAGTATATAAGCTGCTTTTCTTCCTTTCTACTAAGGAAAGGACAATTGGGAATAAGTTTAAATTGCACCAGGATGCATGTAGGTTAGGTATTAGAAAGAACTTCCTGATACTGGAATTCATTGACAAGGAGATTTTTCATGTAAAGATAGATAAATTATACTGGAAACTCACCATGACATTTTTTCAGTCATGGTGTCTTTTCATTCAGCACCATGAGAACTGAAGGTCATAAATCTGGCACGACATTCTTTAGTTCCTCCATTCACCTTTGTTGTTATTTATCCTTCATTTTCAAAAAGGACCAATGTCATCATGGGGTAATATCTTGACTTGTGAATGAATTGGATTAAAACGAGGCAGAATTGAACAAAGTTGTTGATCTCACTCTGTCTTCCATAGTCACCAAAGCCCACTGCAGGACAAAAATCATGACAATGGGAATGGCCTGGGATACAATGGATGACTTGAGCATCTTTCTTGTCTGACCAAGGTGAAGCACTCCACGACACCTGCTTTTAGCCATCTTGATGACTATTGGAACAAACTGTTCTCCTCCACCCATTCTGCCAGAGGAAGTCTTCACATGCTTGGGATAAACATCCCCATAACTCACCAATGACTTTGAGACGTGTCAATTACTCTCAGCCTGCTGTAATCTGTCTGCCAATATGGTTTTACCAAGGTATCCCTACAAGAACATACTACTCTTTCTTGGAGTCGCAGGTGAGAAGCGACAGGTGGAAGCCAAAGGTGGATGAGCAGCTCTCACACCAATTCTCCCAGAACATTAGATGTCAAATTCATATGTGTATCCCTGCACTGGATTCTCACTTGGGTTCCAATCCCCACATTCCCAACTGCTTACTGAATAGCTCCATCATCATCTCAAACTCAACTGTAAAGTGTTTTTTTGTTGTTGTTGTTTAATTATAGCTTTTTATATATAAAACATATGCATAGATAATTTTTCAATATTGACCCTTGCAATAACTTTTGTTCCAACTTTTCCCTTCCTTCCTCCTACCTCCACTCTTGGATGGCAGTATTAAATATGTTAAATATGTTAAAGTATATGTTAAATACAATATATGTAAACATATTTATACAATTATCTTGCTGTACAAGAAAAATTGGATTTAGAAAGAAGGTAAAAATAACCCAGGAAGAAAAACAAAAATGCAAGCAAACAATAACAGAAAGAGTGTAAATGCTATGTTATGATTCACACTAATTTTCCTAGTGTTCTTTTGCTGGGTGTAGCTGGTTCTGTTCATTACTGATCAATTCGAACTGATTTGGATCCTCTCATTGTTGAAGAGAGCCACTTCCATCAGAATTGATCCTCATATAGTATTTCAACTGTAAAGTCTTGAATGCATCATTTCCCTCCAAACTTGCCCTTCTAATTTCCTATTTTCTACTGTTGGTACCACCATACAAATAAGAAATTCAGTATCATCATTGATACTTCTTTGATGCTCTTGGTCCTATCAAATCCACCTCAACAAACCTCTTTTGTCTTTCCCATTTCTTCTACATTTACAATCACTCAAAGTACTGGAACCCTGTTCTTCTTGTATATCTTTAGTATGGATATAAAACTCTGTATAGGAGAGCAATGGAATGTATAAGTTGTCCTTTTGTTACATAGGGTTATAAAATAATAGACTTACACATTACACCTTAGAGGTCATTTAATTCAACTCCCATTTTATATATGAGAAAACCAAAGCCTTGAGATTTTCAGTAATTTGCCCAAATACATACAGACAGGATCTGAGCCCAGATCCTCTAACTCCAAAACCCATGATCTTTCCATTCTATCATATGTGAGCAGCCCATTTCCTTTTCCTAATCATATTTTTCTGTGGTGCTCTATTGCACACCTCATCTCCAACACATTTTTTCATTGTTAATATTTTGGAATCTACCTACACTTACCATGTTTAATAGGTAACCTGAACTCTTAATTCATTGGAGGTTGTAATAATTTATAACTTACAATCTTATTAGAAGAATGGCAATGTTTAAAAAAAATGGACCTGAATTTCAGAAACAAAATTATGGTCATTGAGGTAACTGTACAATTGTCCAATGTCTATCTGACCTATAGTCCTCTGTTTAATTCTGAACAGTTCTCAAAGTGCAATAAGAATTCTTCATTTGCTTGATTTATATTATATGGCTAGCTAGAGTGAAATATTTTGAGTGTACTGAGTACTTACTCTTTGACACTCCAAAAGTGTTTCCACTGAATCTGTATCCCAAAGAGATCATAAAAGAGGAAAAAGGGCCCAACATGTCTGTAGCAGCAATTTTTGTAGTGGCAAAAAACTGGAAACTGAGTGGATACCCATCATTTGGGAAATGGCTGAATAAAACATGCTTTATGAATGCAATGAAATATTATTGTTCTATAAGAAACATCCAGCAGGATGATTTCCAAAAAAAAAAAAAAAAAAAAACTGGAAAGATATTAATGAACTGATGCTAAATGAAGTGAGCAGAACCAAAAAAACACTGTCCACAATAACAATAAGATTGTGTAATAATGATCAATTGTGAAGAAATTTGCTCTTTTCAAACAATGAGATGATTCAAGGCAATTCCAATAGACTTGTGATGGAAAGTGCTATCTACATCCAGACAGAATTATGGACACTGAATGTAGATCAAATGATAGTATTTTCAACTTTTTTTTTTTTTGATTGCTTTCTTTTTTCCTTTCTTGTGTTTTTTTTTTCCCTTTTGAGCTAATTTTTTTTTTGAATATGGAAATGTATTTAGTAGAATTGTACATATTTAACTTATATTGCATTACTTACAGGGGGAGGAAAGGGAGGAAAATCTGGAACACAAGGTTTTGTAAACATGAATGTTGAAAACTATCTTTACATGTATTTGGAAAAATAAAATAATGTTAATAAAAAAATCTTTTGGATGATTATTGATCTTTTCAATATTATGGGACCATATCGATTGGCAATAATTCATTCTTTGGTTAAGGTAGTTTATTTGGAAAGCTATATCATATAGTGTCACTACTGCAAGATCCAATTTAGTTTTCTCATTGAATGGTCCAATTGCAAAGAATGGTTAAAAAACTGAAATGGATTAGATCTCTCAATGTCTTTTACTAACTCTTTGTTTTCAATTAATGAATCAACTATCATTTTCTAAATTATTATATGTTGAGCACTGTGCTAGGTGTAGGGGATGTGAAGACAAAGAATGAAATAATCCCTATTCACAGTTTGCACTGTATTAGGCAAGAAGAGTACATATATAAATATATACAGAGTAAATATAAATATAAAGTGAATAAATACAAAGTGGTTAAATACAATGAATTTTGAAGGAGGGAAAGGGGATGAATATTTTTTAAGTATCTACTAAGCACCAGACACTATGCTAAATCCTTTATAATATCTATAAAGAGAGATCTTCACAACAATTCTATAAGATAGGTGCTATTGTTATCCCTGTTTTATAGATTAGGAAAATGAGGCTGATAAGGGTTAAGTGCTTTATTCAGAGCACACAATTAGTAAGTTCATTGGGCTGGATTTGAATGAATCTTTCTGACTCCAGGCCCAGCATTTTTAGAAGGAGGGTAATACAAGCTGAGGAGTTAATTATGAAGTATAGATAAATCAATCATTTTCCTTCTGCATTAACAAACACATTTTTCTTTCACTATTGTTCTTCTTTCACATTTTTTCATTAGAATTTACCTATTCTCATTATTTCGGTTGTCACCTCCATACCAAGGCTTCCCAAATCTATATCTCCAATCTTACTCTCTTTCCCATTCTCCAATTCTATTATTTTCAGCTTTCTATTAGATGTTTTCATTTACATGACTCAGAGTCAAATTCAAAATACCTAAATAAAATTTGTTGCTTGTATAAGATTTTGCATAGCTGTGGTCCAGCACATAGAATCCAAGCCAGCAAGATCCAAGAAAAAGATCTGGCAAGTTAGAGGGAGGGAGTGTTGTGTAAAGTCAGAACACTATACCTGAATGTAGAAGACCTATATTCAAATCCCAAATTTTTCATCATTTGACCTTCAACTTTAATCTCTCTGAGCTTTGGTTTCTGATATGTAAAATAAAAATAATAATACTTCCTCCACCTAAATTTGAAGACTGATAGAGGGAAAGCATTTTATGAATCATAAAGTGAGTCATCAATGTAATTAATTTCTTCCGAGAACGTTTTTAAGGAGCAAATAAGACAAAATGTATAAAATGCAGCATTTTATAACAAATATAAAATATTATTATCATAAATCCCTTGTGTAAAAGCCAAGTCAGATTCTAGTACTACAGGTCACAATAGAAAGCAAAAGTATAAGCTGGATACTAGTTTTTGAATGTCAAAATGGGTCAGCATTCAGTGGTCTGAAACTAAATAAGTGGGATCACCTAGAAGTGGAATCCAAGTGTACAGGTATATGTCCAAGCTTGGTGTTTAATACAGGTACACACACTCATGAAAACAAACCAAGAAGGCAACTGAGTCTAGCCGAGGATGCTGAAAGTGCATCCCAGAATCTAGAACAGGGGGTGACAACCACCCCAGCTTTCATTGATCCAGCTTGTGGATATCATTAAGTGCTTCTAGCCACATGACATCAGTTAATGAGAAGCCATCTTGGGTTGTTTGTTCTTGTTTTGTGGTTTTGTTACTCAGGTTTCCCCTGGAAGAAGGACAGAATTTATCTCTTGAATATCACTTATTCGATACCTACAGATGAACACCTAGTAAATATTCCATTGATGCTGATGATGAAATGACCAATGGGTATCCAAATATGTCCCCTTGTTTGACAAGCCATTAGCTAATCAGGGGGCATCATTTTTATTCTTCTTTTACAAATGAAAAAGTGAATCAGCAGGTATTAATGAATAGAGAGTGGGGTCAAGACATGGATTCAAGTGCTGCTTACTGGATTCCCAGTGTGAACTTGGGAAAATATCAATATCTCAGAGCCCAATCAATTCTCCAAGTCTTGGAGTTTTGGAGTAGGTGCCAAATTGCAGGAATAAGGACGGTTACCTTACAGAACTTCCTATACTAATGAATCACAGAGCTGGCCCCAAATGGGGAAACCGAGGCACAAGTTAAGCTGCTAGACATAGTAAGTTAGGGCTTCCAATTGATAAATCCAATGCCATTTCATCTAACTGTAATGTCTATTAGTAGCAATGTATTATCATATACATATATGTATACATACATATATGTAAGTATATATTTGTATATGTCATCTTCTCTGATACAAACCTTCTGAACAGGAGTTGTTTAATTTTTGCCTTTGTATCCCCAGCCTACCATAGTGTCCAGCACGGAGCAGGTGCTTAGTAAAGACATAAAAACTTGCTAACTGATCACTCAGTGTTGAAGGACAGAAACACTTTAAAAAATTAAATATATAGATCTTGCCACTATTCTCAGAGTAGAATGTAAACTGTAAGGACAGAGAGTGTTTGGGAGTTTTTTGTCATTGTTTTACCAGGGCCTAACACTGTGTTTTGCACACCATAGGTATTTAATAAATCCATGTTTAATTGAATTTAGTATAAATGTGGGGAAAAGGAATATGTACAAAATCACACATGGTATAGCATTGACAGTTTAACCTACATGCTCCCTTGAATTTCTCAAGATTAAAGTGATCTTCATCTACTTTTCTTTCTCCAGCGAATTCAGTATATAAAGAGTTAATTGAGTTATGAAAAGGGGAGGAGGAAGCAAGCTGTGTTGCTTATTGGAAGATTTTGATGTGCATTTCTCAAGTCTTTTTAACTCTGCTCTGAGACTCAGGATTTACAGGGATCAATAATGGGCCAGAGCCAGCTCTACAGGAAAGGAGATTTGTCAAAGAAATTGGCATCCCTAGGATATGGTCTGCTGAAAGCCAGCATGGGCGTCACAGGGATGCATAACCTCACTGCCTAAATGTTTCATCCATGCTGCTCCAAACAGGGCGCTTTCTACATCAAAAACTGATGACACATCCATTATTTCCATCTATCAGAGGTGTTATAAAGCACTACATGGTTAATTGACAAAGGGATTGGGAAGACAACTTTTATTGAACTTCAGAAGAGAGAGGAAGGAATCCCTTCTGGCTGGGGTCATCAGGGAAGGCTTCACCAAAGACATGGAATCAAAATTAGGTCTTGAAGTCTGAAGGACTTATGATTTTTAAAAAATGCTATCCATATCCGGAGAAAGAACTTATGGTGTCTGAATACAGATTGAAGCATACTTTTTTAAACTTTCTTTATACTTCTGAGGTTTGGGGGGGTTGTTTTAGTGAGAAGTTTGAAGGTCTGTTTTCTTTCACAACATGACAATTATGGAAATGTTTTGCATGACTACACTTATATAACCTATATCTAACTGCTTGCCTTCCCAATGAGAGAGTGGTAGGAAAGGAGGAAGGGAGAGAATCTGGAACTCCAAGTTTTAAAAACAAATGTCAAAAATTGTTTTTACATGTAACTGGGGGGAAATAAAATACTAAAGAAAAAAATTAAAGACAAATTGGGGCTTGAATAATAAAGGGAAAAGCACAGTCTACTGAATAAGCAACACAGGGCACTGAAAAGAATGCTGGATCTAAAGCTGAACCTGGATTCAAACCTCAGTACTGCTGTACAATTTTCTCACATGACTTTAAATAAGTCACAACCTCCAAGATACCCAGGTCCCTTCTCTATTAAATGAAAAGTAACCTCTAAGGACTTTTCTAGCTCTAAAGATATGATCCTATGATTAGTCTCTTCCCTTCTCTTCCAACCAACAAAAAGACTTTATTGGTGTGATTTTAAAAAAAAATGACAGGAAATTAAAATACAGTGAAATCCCATGATGAAAGTAAATCATTGATAGAGAAAAATGAGAGGTAATAGAGCAGGGATTTTATAGATAGATTTCAGCAGGCCCATGATCTTGAATGGGAAAACATGTATATTTTTATCTTCATTAACCACTAACCAAAATTTGGCATTTCTCTCAATTATGATTGGATTCAATGGATCTGGGCTCAAATGTTTGTTCTGCCACTTGCTAGTTACATGATCTTAAAGGAAACCGGTGTCCTGCTTGCTTTCCTCTTCTTGGGCTAGAAAGAGTTGGGCTAAATGGCCTCTGAAGTCCCATCTAAGTCTGGTCTGTGTAGACCAAAAACAGACAGATTAAATAGATCAGATAGATAGATAGACAGACAGGATAGAAAGACAGAATAAATATATAATCAAGATAGAAGATAAACATAGTCAGAAAACAGGATAGAAAGACAGTAAGGATAGATAATTGACAGATGGATAGATAGAGGGATAGATATAGACAGAATAGATTGATAAACGCAGTCAGACAGACAGGATAAAAAGACACAGGATAGATAGGATAGATGGATGAGAGAGAGACAGAGACAGAGAAAGAGTGAGGGGGAGGGAGAGGGAGAGAAAGAGAGAAAGGGAAGGAGGGAAAGAGAGAGAAAGAAAGAAAGAGAATCAAGATACATAGAGAGATAGACAGGATAGAAAGACAGAGAGCTGCAGATAAGATAGAATAAATAGGATAAATGATAATAAACAAATATAGATAGATAGATTTGAACTCAGCTCTTGATAATTCCAGGCCAGGACTCTTATCTACTATATTGCTTGTAATCCATTTATTTTAACAATTTTCCCCTTGCTCATAATAATGAAAGATTTCTCCTCTTATCTCCATAGGAGACAGGATATTAGAATCTTTATGATGTGGCCTTCACATTTCCATTTGGAGCTTAATGTAGTCAATGGACATCACTGTTCTTCAGGTAATAGTGTCTGGCTTCAAGCCATAGAAAACCAGCCTCTGAAATTACTGAGCACCCACAGGGAAATGGGGAATTAGTTGCATGTGAGCATGAGCAGACTTATACATATGTTATAAACAGAAAAACAAGAAGAGGAGGGAAGTGGAAAGTTTGATTGTGTTATGAGAATGGGAGATAATCAATGAGCAGTTACATACTCCATTTGTGCATATAATACCATGACTTCGAGAGGAAGGTAGTGAGCATGTTAGGTAGGAAACTCTGTAGTAGATTTATTGGAAGATATGGACAAGAGATGAACAGGATTGATAGACATGGATGGGTAGTTTAGAAGGTAATCAGAGAGAATCTCTAAATGGATGGCATTACAGATTCATTTAAAATTAATAAAGCACAGCGTTTAAATCATCTGAGTCTAGGCTTTGTCCATACATTCCTTGAATCAAAGAATACACCAACAAGGGGAGAAGGGGGACACATGTCTATTAACCAAGATTTATTAAACCAAGGTAAGTTTTTATAGAAGTGAGTTTTTTTAATAGATTTTTTTATATGTACAACCAATAACTAATAGCAGAGTAGAGTCCTGGTTAGGGTCTGGAAGACCTAGCTTTCAAATCCTGCCTCAGACATTTATTAGTTGTGTGACCCTGGACAAATCACTTAATTTCTCTGCCACAGTTTGCTCATCTGTGAAATAAAGATAATAATACTTTCATAATCTATCTCATAGGGTTATGGTGACACTTAGATGAAATGGTATACTGTACAGTGTTTTTAAAATGTTAGAGAATTATTCACATCAGTTATGATTATTACAGTTAATATTAGAAAGATGTTTTCATAGTTCAAAGGGGAGGATGTTCGCTTTATTCATCACATGAATAAGCCTAAATGTAATTTCCCTTCTTGACATTTTTGCTTTTTGCAAGGGAGAAATCTGCTCTTAAAACAAAATAAAACCTTTTCTCGACTCCAGGGTGGTGCCCATGTAGGAGAAGCATCCAAATGAACATTATGATAAGCTCCTCAGGTTCAGGGTGAGGTAGGGGGTGCTCCTATCAGAGGAAATCATCTTCCATGTGTCAAGACGTATGAATCCTCAGTGTACTTTGCCCAAATTGAGGCCCATGAGGAACTGGAAATCTATCAGATACTCAGTAGGGAATTTTGCACAAAACTGCAATGGAAGCCAATGGACTACACATTATTAACTCCAAAAAGTTGTACCTCTTATGAACAGTGTAAGATTCAAGTGTCTAGTCCCAGAGATGTTCTTGCCACCAAATATGATAAAATATGTCAAAAATTCAAACTTCTCTCAACCATTAATTCAGTTCTAAGTAGAGGGAAATGGTTAACTTAGGCTGTAAGTGCCATTCAGCTCTTGTAATCACTCCTAGGCCCAATGACAAGGGCACCATGTTAATCAAATTCTTGTGGGATTTATGTAACATGTCTAGGAGGAACTGGGCTGGGAATAACAACCTATTTCTCAGTGGACATTCAGCACCCACTGGGTACAGAATTGGACTAGGTCTCATACTGTGACCTATAAATGAAAATGTCTGCATGCCAGTGCTGGTTTCATGAACCACTTCCCTGGAAGGCAATAATTCTGACCAAGTTGCCGAGCCATGAAAGGGACCATGGGTAGTCTCCTCACAATAGGACATTCATTTGGGGGCCCCATAAATATCTTCTACTTGTAGCACTTATTCAAGGGGAGAAAAAAGATGGATATTGATTTTTCTCTTCAAACTATGGGTGATTCATTTACTAAGCTATATACTGTTGCTCAGAGATTGTGAGTTCTAAATTAAATATTTTCTATTTTGTCCCTACAAAATATTGGGGGAGGGGGTTTGCAGGGGACAGATATGAATTTGAAAAGTACAAAAATATAGTAGAGAGATAGCTGGCTTCAACGTTAAAAAAGGCCTGCATTCGAGTCCTGCTTTGGTGTGACTTCACAAGATACTAAACCTCTGGTTCTTCAGGCATTTCTCTAAGTTACAGAGTAAGTTCTGATCCATATTTCTAGAAACTTCTCACTGGCAACTCCCATCCCGATGAAATCATAGGTCAAGTTAAATTTTTTAAAGTACATTTAATTGGGTTTTTCTTTATATATGTATATGGGGTTAGTTAGATCAATAGCATACTGATGTTATGAATGAACTGTGAATTAATTTGAAGACATGTTATCACTCTTTTCAGTCCTTCTCTAATCTCTAAATAAATACCTATTTTAAAAATAGGATAGTTCTGGTACAATATTAAAAGAAATAAAATTTTTTAAAAACCATAATCCCGATTTCTTCTTGGGCTTCTTGACTCTCAGAAGCAATCTTTTTTAATTGCATTGATTTATGCATGGATTTCTGTGACTCCAAACAAACTCTTTTTAAAATGATCCTTTACTTGGGGTTTCTCTTTTAAATGCCTGGGGAAAGCATATGAGTCAATTGTTAATTGACTAATTTCAAAGCATGATCCAAAATTTTATTTTACATTGCCACATAGGTCCAAAAATAGAGCTGGCTGACCACAAACTTCAGAACTGACTTTGGAAATTCCTCCACAGACCTTTTATTCCATATGTTCCCATACATTAGGTTCTTTGTATTGAATATTCATGCCATACACAGTGGACTATATTGTTCCCTACAGCCAGCCACATTAATTCTTCCAGGGCTTTAGGATGTGGGACATGAAAGAGCAGTCTCATAGCCATAGAATATACTATATAATATACCATGGTGATTTAGGGACAATAATGAGTATATCTTCAAAAGACAGAACCCCCAAGGGAGCTAGCTGGAGAGTGGGAAGGAGGAACTCAAAGGTTAAATCAATAATTAGGGAGTCAGAAGACAGACAAGAAGATTGGCCAAGAGATTTCTTAAAAATTGAACACATATCATGCAAGTAACTGCCCAGTCAGTAATTTTTTAAATAAAGATTAGTTTCAATAACTTATCTACTAGAATGTTAATGAATTTCCTGAAGAGGGTGAAATACAAAACCTTATTCACGGATTTATTGTCCAGTGATTTAAATATAGAATGTGAGATTTATAAATTCTTGATAAAATGACATATCTAGGCTTGTATTCGTTATTGTTGTTCAGTTGTTTAGTCATATCTGACTCTTTGTGACCCCGTGATCTATATCATCCATGGAGTTTTCCTGGCAAAGATACTGGAAAGGTTTGACATTTACTTCTCCAGCTCATTTTACAGATGAGATAATTGAGGCAAACAGGATAAAATGATCACCCAGGATCACACAGCTAGTAAGTGTCTGAGGCCAGATTTGAACTCAGGAAGCTGAGTCTTCCAGATTCCAAGCTCCGTGCTTTGTGTACTATGGCATCATCTAATCACAGCTAGAGTAAATGTAGGATGTGAGATTTACAAATCCCTGATAAGATGCTTGTATTAGGCTAGTAGTAGTAGCAATAGTAGTGTAGAAATAGTAACATAATAGTGGTAGTAGGAGTAGGTGTTGTTGTTCCCTGAAACGTGGCCATTTACTTGAAGACCTTCAATTAGGGAAAATCCACTATTTCTTGAGACATTCTTTTCCACTTTTGGATAACTGTAATTGTTGAGTGGATTTTTCTTGACATAAAGCATGAATTTGTGTGTACATGTATATATACATACATGTATGTGTGTATATGTGTGTATACATAAACATATATGTGAAACAAAAATATGGTTTTTTTTATTCAAAAGAGTGTCCCAGAAGTATGAGAATAATATCAGGAGTAATAAATTCCAGGATAAAACTGGTAAAGAAAATTAAGGACAACAAAAAGGGTCTTTTTAGTTATAATAGATCAAAGAAAGAATAAGGCCACTGCTCAGTGTGCTTAGAGCTATGATAACTGATAACAGAAAGAAGATAGAGCTAGGGATTTCTTATTTTGTTTCTGTTTTCTCCGCCAAAAAAATAACCTTTGGATTGGAAGGAACAGAACAACAACAACAAAAAAAAAAAAACAGCAATATATAGTATTTTTTAATGAAATAGTAAAAGTTCTTCTATCTTGATGAATTCATATTACCTAGCCCCAAAGATTCACATTGTCAAGTACTGAAAGAATTGTTACATATGAACCACTATCATGGAGATTGAGAAGATTCTGGAGAATAATAAAGATTCTGTGAGACAAGGAAAGAACAAATGGCTTCCAGATTTACCCTTCCTCCCAAAAAGAAGAAAAGCTAGCCTGAAAATAAACATTTAATGAGCTTGACTTCAATTTCTAGCAGAATTCTAGATTGAATTATTAAAGAGATGATTGGCAAACATCTAGAAAAGAATACAATGATCACAAAGAGCCATCATGGGGGCAGCTGGGTGGTGTAGTGGATAAAGTACCAGCCCTGAACTCAGTAGGACCTGAATTCAAATCTGCTTTCAGACACTTAACACTTCCTAGCTGTGTGACCCTGGACAAGTCACTTAACCCCAATTGCTTCAGCAAAAAAAAGAAAGAAAGAAAAAAGCTATCATGACTTTATTAAGAACAGATTATGACAAACATACCTTATTTCTCTTTTTTGACAAGGTAAACTGGTAAATCAAAGAAAAAAAACAGTTATACAAAGTTTAATAAGACCTTGGAAAAGCCTGCTCTAGAGTATGTTATTCTTATGAAAATGACAGAGATATATGGAATAGATAGTAACAATTAAGTGGAAAATGTAAATGGTTGAATGATTGGACTGAATATATATTATAAATGGTTGCTTGTCAACTGGAAGGAAGCTTCCAGTGAAATAACATTTCAAAGATCTGGCCAGAGAATTTGATGTTTTTATTAATTAATTGCTTGAGAAAAAGGATAGATGGCATGCTTATCAAATCTAAAAATGAAGGAATATCTAAATTGAATGGATACTAGATGACAAAGTCATGGTCTAAAATGATCTTTGGCTGAATTCTAATTTGGCTGGATCTAATAAAATGAAATTATAAAAGGTTAAACAGAAATTCTTACATTTTGGTATAAAAAGTTTTCTGAGAAGGTTTTAGTGTTTTTTGTATAATTGATGAGAAATAGCAACCAAAAAACTGAAAGGATTATGGTCTATGTTAGAAGTAGAGAATAAGGAGGTGATAGTCCTATAATTTACTGCCCTCTTTAAATCATATCTAGAGTGTTTTGAGTGTAGCTTGTGTTTAGGTTTGGATAGGGGCACTGATAAGAACCTAAAACTTTTTTCTATTTGACTTAAAAGATCAGAATTAAGAAAAATGTCTAAAAGATACAAAAATTCAATTCCCTGATCCCTGTTCAATTCTGCTCCCAGCTTATTACTTATTTTCATTATCTAAAATATACTTATCAATGATACTTTACTGGTTTTCCACCCAAATCTATGTCATAGTCTAACATAGGCATTCTTCATTCATATATATGCTGGATTATATACACATATATAGTTGGATTAAATTATTTTAAGTTTCTAAGTCTCGTTTATAAAGTTGTTCATTCTTCTGGTTTGTGATTCTCCCATAGAACAACGTAGAGGCATATGGTCAGAACAAATAAGTTGCAATACAACACAAGCAGAAGATGATGTAAGAGAAGTATGCAAAGGATGTCATCAGTAAAATGTCTAATGGATCGGTCATGTATTGAAAACAAGAGACTTACTAGAATGTGTGAATGCCCCGTTGTTAGTAGAACTCTCCAAAAATACTGTGTGGGTCTCCTGCAATAGAGTTATAGAAAGATTTAGACAAGGGTCAAACAAGATGGAAAGGCATGAATGAGTTGTGATCTACTTTTTTAAGTGCATTATCATGTCCATGGGAGCACAGAATTTATAGTGTATAAATAAATGTGATGAAGAAGAAGAAGAAGAAGATGATAGTGATAGCTAGCATTTACATAGCACTTCAAGTTTTGCAAAGTATAATATGTGTAATATCATTTGAGCTCATTTGATACTAGATATATATATATAGATAGATACACATATGTATATTATATATGTACAAATCTGTATATGTATATATAAACTTATTACATATATAACATGATTTCACATACACACCTAAGTCCCAGCTTTGGAATGGTAATTGTCTGATTTTAAATTTAGAAATTATCTATCACATGATCTCCTCATGCTTTTTATCAGAACCATGGATAGGGAATAGCAGTGGAACCTACTAGGACTAAATTGTGTTGCATGGCCTGGAGTGGAAGAATGTACCTGCAAGAATTAAGGAGGAAGAAGAGTTTGTTCTTAGTAGAAAACTGAACTGACTGTAAACAACCAGAAGAACTGATTGTTTCTAGAGTAAGACTGTTCCATGAAAGAATCCATAGGGCTTGGGAAGGGTAGCATTTGTTTGAGCTCCTCAGGAGACTTCTCTGAAAGGGCCATGCCCCTTTGGGATACTGAACGGTGGATAGCAGCCTAGAGAGAAGTATTCTGTGTTTTCCTTCTTCTAAGTCAAGTAAGTTGTGGATATGCTTGGTACTTTCCCAGTCATTGTAGGATCAGACTTCCAGGGTGGATTAGATGGTGAGACAACTTAATCTGTATCTTGGATGAGGCAATTGTCTGAGATTGCCCTTTCATTTTCAGAGTATGTTTGAGTGCCGGAGTGAGGCAGCATGTTACCAAAAGCAATTTAGGATCATCAGGTCATTGGATCAGAGATTTAAAGCTAAAAAGGACCTAAGAAACCAGCTAATTCAATCCCTTCATTTTGCAGATGACAAATTAAGGCTCAGAGAGTTTAAAGTATTTGTCTAAGACCATAGAAATAGTAAGTGGCAGACTGGGCTCCTCACTAGAGGTCTCTTTTTGATTGATTCTTCGAAAGGTTTTTGGACAACAACTAAAAAGATAAAACAGATTCTGTCAAAAATGATTCCAAAAAAAAACTGTTGGGATAGATAGCTCAGTAATCATGTTCTTTAAAAGGAAACTACTTCACCAAACTGATAAATTCTCTTTGGTTTCAATCAGGATCATGAAATAAATGAAAGAAGTACAGTAAAAGAATTGTTCTTTTTAGGATTCACTCTTGGTCTTCTAAAATGGGGGCTATTCAAGTAGTTCAAGGATTCAGGATTGTATTAACATAGCTAATTCTTCCATTGACATAGATAATAGCCTTTTTATACCTTAGGAGATGGTATTTGTGAGAGACAGATAAAGAGAAAGAAAGAAAGACAGACAGAAAGAGAGAGAAAGAAAAAAGAAAGAGAAAGAGAAAGAGAAAAAAAGAAAGAAAAAAGAGAGAGAGAAAGAAAGAAAGAAAGAAAGAAAGAAAGAAAGAAAGAAAAAAGAAAGAAAGAAAGAAAGAAGAAAGAAGAAAGAAAGAAAGAAAAAAGAAAGAAAGAAAGAAAGAAAGAAAGAAAGAAAGAAAGAAAGAAAGAAAAAAGAAAGAAAGAAAGAAAAAGAAGGAAGGAAGGAAGGATGGATGGAAGGAAGGAAGGAAGTGAAGGAAGGAAAGGAGGGAAGGAAGGAAGGAAGTGAAGGAAGTGAGGGAAGGAAGGAAGGAAGTGAAGGAAGTGAGGGAAGTGGGTGAAAAAAAAGAATGGAAGAGGAAGGGAGGGAAGAAAGAAGGAAGGGATGGAGGGAGGACATTCACCCTTAGTGACCAGCATTTTGATGATAACTTTCCAAACTTTCTTAGATATTCTCTTATATTCAAAGCTGGCTTGGTTCCTACAGTTCAGAACT
Source organism: Antechinus flavipes (assembly GCF_016432865.1). Taxonomy (NCBI): domain Eukaryota; kingdom Metazoa; phylum Chordata; class Mammalia; order Dasyuromorphia; family Dasyuridae; genus Antechinus; species Antechinus flavipes. The sequence continues at coordinate 46,369,145 of NC_067402.1, read as the reverse complement.
CAAGGTCATTTCCACACCAAAAGGAAGCATCATAGCAAGGTATCAGTGGAGATCTGCAACATTTGGCATTACAAATACTCTATTATAGGACAACCCAATGTAGAAGCTAAATCTATTAAAGTGACATGTTATACAAGGTCAAAGAATTCAGAATAGAGCTGTGATGGAACAAAAGTAAAATAAGGAAAAAAATGTATTTTTATGAGAACTTAGCATTATTGCTGTTTGTGGAGCAATCAATTTTTATAAGAAATCTTTTGCCCAACTTCTTGAGTTCCTCTTGGAGAAGGAGAAAAATGGAGGAAGAAAGGAAAATGTGAATAATAAAGAGTAATTTTATTTGAAATAAATAGAAACATATACAAATTTTTTAATAGAACATTGAAACAATGCACTCCTGACAATTAAAAGACTCAGGAAAAGAAAAAAGAGAAGGAACCATTACCCTAAACATATATGTCCAATAATCTTAGATTCCTTCTTTTGAGTACATTTCAGAAGAATGAGGAAGAAAAAAATTATTTTGAGTTAATTTGATAATTCTGGCTGAGAAAACTTTTTCTGCCAAAGTAGGTTAGCACTTGCTCTGCATTCTTGCCTGTAATAAATATTTATTGACTGATTGACTAGAATATTGAGAGGTTAAGTAATTTGCCATTATTGTTCAGTCATATCAGTCATGTTAAGCTCTTCATTTGGGATTTTCTTGACAAAGATACTGAAGTGGTTTGCCATTTCTTTCTCAAGGTCATTTTTTAAATGAGGAAACTGAGGCAAACAACTAGTATGTCTGAGTCCAGATTTGATCTCATTACCTGATTTCAGGCCCAGCACGCTATCTATTCACCACTTTGCTGTCCCCCAGGGTCATCACAAAACTACTCAGTTATCAAAAGCAAAACCTGATCTCCAAAAGTCTATCCGCTACACTTGATTTCCTCTTATCTGTATTTTATCCCTGCCTCTCTACTTAGCCAAATAGAACATATCCTCACTGAGGACAAGAATTGGATTATTTTTCATAATAATATCCTCAATTGCTTTGGATATTGCATGTGCTTACTGAAGTGTCTTTATTTTAATTGGATATTAAGATCTGTCTATTGCCGATTCTTCCATTTCTTTTACCCCATTTCATAGTGAATTTGATTCTCATCAGACTACCCAGTCTCTCTGTGCCTACATCCTGGCCCACTGCCCAAGCCAGTTTATAAAAGTCAAAAAAGTCCAATAGAAATTTTCTCTGGTGCTCTTACCATTTGTCACTTCAGCGAAAATAAATGAAACACTCCTGGCACAGAGAGCAGATTTATCAAAAAATGTAATTATATGTCTAAAACCACACAGAAGCAGAAACAGTAAGTGTGCAGAGCTGTTTCTGAGCTTTAAAGGCATAGCTAAATTAGTAGCAATTGGTTTATGGAAGGAAAATACTAATCCAGCATTAGACTTTGCCCTGAATGCTAAATCCTGGTCTCAAGGGCTTCTAAAGAACCATATTTGCAATGCACACTGTAAGAACTTCATTTCGCTAATTGGAAGGCACTATGTAGAGTCACCTTTTCTTTGTAATGACACGGAAAGGCCCAAACAACCTTTGACTTCTCGAAAATAAAACCGAGGAATTTCCGTTTTCCTTTATTCTGAACCCGAAGAGAACAGTGGTTGCGGTAACCTTATCTCCCAAAGGAGTCCCAGAGATTCAAGCACTGTATTATCTTTCATCCTATGAAACACTGGGCCCCAAAGGCAAAAGCCACTGGCAACGGAATGGAATTATTCCTGGAAGGTTCCAAAAATGCAATTCCCATTCATAACAGGAAGGAGAAAAAAAAATCCTCTGCTGTCACCTTTGACGCTCTTTCCCCCTCTCTGTAACATTCACATTATTCAAGTATTTTAACCATTACTATTCATTTCTATGAAGCACAGCCTCTGTTCTAATCCCTACATATTAGTAGAGCTAACCGCAGCCCACTCAGGGCTGCTATTTGCACAGTAGGATGTGTCGGACAGAATGAGTTCATCCCTTCAAAGATGAGCTTAAAACTCAGCCTAGTAGTGTCTTTCTTGTTTACACCCGGACGACCATTTCCCATTGTTCACATGAACACAGTTAGTTTTTAATGAAGCCGTGTCTCGTATTGCGCTGCAGGTGCACATATGCTGATAAACCGCCTTAACTCGCTGGCAGATCGGTGTGTTTATCTTCAAGCCACAGAATGTATTTAATTATAAGAAATGAAGGGAAAGTCCTCCAAATTTGTTCTCCAAGCCCAGACCCTAACGACTCACTGGCTAAACTGTGTGTTCCCAAGGTGATATTAATGAATGACTATGCTGATGTTGGTAGAGCACAATATAGAAAGTGGTTTCCAGAAGAGAACGTGCTTTCTAAAGGTATAGGAAAATTGGCTAAAAAGATGCAAAATCTCATGGAAGGACTGGGTGAATGGTTGCCTAGAAAGTACAGTCAACACAAGTGGTTAGTTTAGTGCTAAAGAGCACAAAAAGAAAACCAGTTCCTGCTCCTCAAAGAGCTTATATTCTAATGAGAGAAGTTCACATGAAGGTGAGCAGGAAAGGGGGTAGCCAGTAGCCATGAAGAATCATATTGCAAAGTCTGGAGAATAAAAGATGGCTGTTTGGACTGTTTCTCAAAATGGCAGTTCCAGGAGAAATTCACCAATGGGAAAAAGAGACAAAAAGGGAAGTATCTGGTGGTCCCTAGGTGGGGCAGTGGATAGAGCTCTAGCATTGGAGTCAAAAAGACAAGTTCAAAAGCATCCTCATTTTATAATTTTTATAAGTAAATTATATTATAAATAAATAAGCCATAAAGAAAAATTATAATTTTTAGCTTTGAGCTAAAAAATGAGCTTTTCTGAGCATGTCATTTAACTTGTATTCTTTCATTTCCTCATTTGTAAAAAGGGTCTCAAAATAGCACCTGCCTCCCAAAGTTGTGAGTATTAAATAAGATCATAGTTTAAGTGCCTGGGACATAGTAAGCACCATATAAATGTTACCTATTGTTATTGTTTATGTTGCTAAGAAAGTGGAGGCAGTTAAAGCTAGGTGGTGAACCATACACATATGAAGGCATAATTCAGGGGCTTGTTGACTCATTGACCAAATTTCTGCCATCTAGAGATTCATTTGGGTTTATGTACTTCCTTTTAAAATACAAATGTCCCTAAGAGTGATTATTAGTGCCTTAGAATAAATCTAAGCATTTGTCATCATAATCAAATCAGCACAAGCAAATTGTTTTTCTCCTAGAGCTAATTGAGTTCACCCCAACAAAGGAATATTGTAGGAATTTTCATAACATCATAGGATTTAGAACCAGAAGAAATCTTAAATGTTATCTAATAACAACCCTTCAGCTGAGGAAACTGAGTCCCAGAAACAATTGTAAGGTCAGAGATTTAGAAATGAAAGGGAACCATGAGATCAATTAGTTGTGAGGAAACCAAAGCTGGTGGAGGCAAAGTCCCATTGTTAGGATACTTAGAATTCTAAGTGTCAAAGCCAGAATTTGAACCCTGGTCTTTGGCTTCAAATCCAGCACTCTTTCCTGTATACAAGTCATGGAAGATCAAAGAAGAGAATTTTGGAAACCTTGTGAAAGGACCAGTCTATGGAAGACAATGCAGGAAAGGGGCTTTAGGGCAGTTCAAAAGCAGTAGCTATAAGACTGGATCAGGGAATTCAAGAAGAGATTCAAAGAGAAGCCATTTAACTTTGTACTCTGAGGAAACAGCTGCTAAAATGGAAATTATAGGAACCTTACAGGTAAGTGACCATTCCCTCTCTAGATTTTGTGAGAGAGAAGAAAATTAAATAAAGTTGGTCATATTCTGGCATGTATCCTAGATTTTAGAAGATCAGGCATGTATGGAATCAAAATAGAAACAGGTAGAATTGCAAAATCTAAAATTCTACAAGAGAATTCTGCCCAACAAGGACAGGAACCTCTCAAGAATGAAATTCTGAGGGAACAAGAACAATTGTCATAAAGAAGAAAGGGGCAATGGTTTAAAAAGCATGTGATTTGGGGGGAATTCATCTACCAGTTCAAAATTTTTAAAGCCCCCTACAAGGGATGGAAGCAAGTAATAGAAGGGGAAAATAAAAGCTTCATATAATCCTATAAGGTCAGTGACAAGAATACTAATATACAGAATAAGCTGAAGCTGATGAGTAAAAGAAGAGCAAAAAAATTGAGTTGTGGATAAATTTCTTAACTTTATTGGAGGGGGAGGAAGGATCAAAGAAAGATAGAAGTATTACTTAGAGAAAGTGAGATGAGTATTAATGGGGGGAAAAGCTGAGCCACTCAAGTCTTGTTTTGTTCTTGTTTTCTCAGTCAATGGTAAAAAGCTAAGGAATAAAGACATCAGGATAGAACATAAGGATAGGACAGTGTATGTGTATGCTGGGGCTGTACAACACTATAACAAGCCTGGGGGATGAAAGCTTCCAGCTGAAGCCAGTTCTGATCACTCAAAAATCAGTTGGGATAGGGACTTGGGCTGATGAATCATAAATTGCTCAACATAGGAAACATTTAAGATGTAGCTCCCAAGGAAACCACAATCATAGGGGAGGAAATCAGAAAAAAAGAATAATAGGAAAAGTAAAGGGGGAAGAAAGACTAAAATTGCCAAAAATTTCAAGAAGACTCAATGACCTTAAACATACATAGATAAATCAACAAGAAAAACAGTTACAGTAAAAGGATCTAGTAAATGAGTTCAAGCATCTATGAATAACTACTGAAAAAAAAAAAAAACAAAGGAAAATAATCGAATACTTGATGAGATAGAAGACTCTCTGGAATTTAATAACATTGAACCATTGTATAAGGTTCCTGAATTGTCCAAAAAAGAAGTGACAAGGGAGCAGAATTTATGGTCTGCATAGTAAAAATAATAGTCAGAATAGAAAAAACAGAAGCTTCAATGGCAAGCCTCACTAAAGAAATAAAAAAGACAATATATTGGGAATGCACAGAAGTGAAAGATTAACTAGGAAAAAAAGAAACAAAAACAAACAAAAAAAGTCAAAGAAAATGTGCTCACCCACTAAAGAAATAAAAGAGACAACAATAGATTGGGAATGCATAGAAGTGGAAGATAAAACTAGAAGAAAAGAAGCAAAAACAAAACAAATAAAAACATTAAGAGAAAATGTGCTCAGCATTTGTGCAAGCAAAATATTCTGATCTTAAACACAGACTATGTAGAGACAACCCAAGGATCATAGGACTCCCAGAAGAACATGAGGACAAAAAACTTTAGCAGTATAATAAAGGAAATAACAGAATGGAACTGTCCATAATACTGAACACAGAAAATGAAATACCAATTGAAATAATTCACATATTTCCTTCAGGAAAAAAAAAAAGAGTTCAAGGCTTCAAACTCCAAGATACATAATAGTTAAATTTAGCAATCTAATTTAGAAACAAGTTCTGCAAGTGATCAGGAAAAAAAAAAAGGACTTTCAAATTTAAAGGAAAGGATTTTTGAGTAACAGAAGACTATTCTGCACTCTTTAGTAAACCTTGGAGAAATGGAATAATTTGTTCTGAACAGCAATAGAGCTCAGAATGCACCAGAAGATAATTTACCCTGCAAATCTGAGGGAAAAAAGTGATATTCAATAATATAGAGGAGTTTGAAACCTTTTTAGAAAGCAAACTAAAAATGAAGATATTATTTGCTTCTCAAAGGGTAAGAGTGAATAAATTCAGCAGGCAAAGACAGCAAGAGCAATGGAATAACAAGAGACCTACCACTGAGACTTTTTTCTAAATATACACAAGAAGTCAAGTATGAAGGCAAAAATCTGGTAGATATAACAGTGAAAGGGAGCATTATGGACAGAACCTGGCAACACTCTGTTTACAGGTGAATCAAATTTTTTTTGTGGGACTACATTACAACATTGGCGGTACTTGAAAGAAAGGGAGAGAATAAGAGAATAGGATTAGTCTGTGATGTGCAAGGGTCAATTCAATGTCTAACAATGAAGCAAAACACTTTTGTGATTTTTAGAAAGAAGAAATCTATAGGAAAATGAATTAGGAAGAGGAAGGAAGAATTGAAAATTAAAAGAGAAGAAAAGAGGTCTCAGGAAGGAGTTCCTATGATGAATGCTCCTGTAAATAAAAAGATAGAAACCCTACACTTATGATACCTGGATATATTTTTGGTCCCTGAGGTTTACTCATCCTACATTGTCAGGAGCAGGGGAAGAATTGGAGACCTTGGGAAAAACTGAATTTAATGGAGTGGGAGAACATGAACATAGGGAGATTTTGAGGTGCATACAGAAAAAAGCCATTGGGAGGGCAATAGGTCAGAAATAGGTTGTATAATCAGAGGAATGGTAAGGCAAGAGTCTTCTCCCATCATGGGTCAGCATTCTCTCCAACACTTGCAATGATTGGAATTATTCTGGAAGTGAGGCACTATTAAAAAGGGAACCCACGGGTCAAGTCCTACAAGGCAGTGGCAGAAAACACCTAAAGTAGAAAATACATAGAATGACTACCTTGGAAGCTTTGATTAGAGATACTGGGTAATTATAGGGATCACAAATCATATAGTGAGCATCTAAAGTAGACAGAAATAAAGATTGGATAATGAAAAAAGTGAGAGAAATCCTTTTTTGAAAGGGGATACAAAAAATGTAATTAAAACAACAAATGATCAGGGCCAGTTGAACAACAGTGGAAATCAAGAGAAAATCTACTTGACTAATTGAGAGGGAAGGAAAGGGAAGAAAGAATTAAATATAAGATAAAATGAGGTAAGAAAAAGCAACAAAAGCCCAAAGGGAAAGATATCAAATGAGAAGAGGGGGTTCAAGGAGGAGAGCAAAAGAGCCAGTGGGAACAGGACAATCTTTTTTAAAAGAGCAAAATCAAATAACTGAAGGAAAAAAAATACTGTGCTTCTAGCAGAAGAGGGAGAAAATACTTTTTAAAAATCAATATTGTAGTTGATAACATAAAATGTAAACTTTTTTATAATTTTTAAAACTGATATTATAGTTGTTGATATAAAGTATAAACAACTCTCGTAACTTCAAATGTTAATGCATTAAGAAATCTAATAAAATGAAAATATTCTAAAATTCTACAATCTCTTGTTTACAAGAAATGCATTTTTAAAAAATAAAGACATACACAAAATAAAACTGAGGGGATAAAAAATTTACTATCCATCATGAGAATTTTTTAAAATAAGATTTTTCATCATGCTATCTGACCAAACAAAAATAAAATAAGATAAACAAGAAAACGATACTCAACAGAAAGGAACCATAGACAATAAACTAATATTAGTGATAAATGTACATGTTCCAAATGTCTTCGCATCCAAATTTATAAAGGAAACATTATTTGAAATTTAAGAAGACATAGATAATATCACAATAATTATAGGTTTTCATTTATCCCTTTAATTTTGGATAAGTCTAAAGAAAGATAAAAAAGGAAACACAGAACTAAACAAATATCTGAAGAAACTAGAGTTAAAATACCACTTCTTTTAAATATAACAACAATAAAAAATACATATTTTCAAGATACTGCCCTGTTTGGAATATATCTGGACTCCTGTTTTCAGGTCTTGAGACCATATTATAGGAAGGAAAACAATTAGAATGGTGAAAGGATTGTTGACTGTGCCATTGAAGGATCACCTGAAAGAACTGGGGATATTTAGATTGACAATGATTATTTTTAGGGGGAACATTATTACATTAATATACCACAAAGTATCCATATCTCAATAATAGAACATTCAGGCTACTCCTAGATTTTTGTCTTCATTATGAAAAATAAAAATACTAATAATATTTTTGTACAACGGGAGTTTTCCCTCACTTTTAATAATATACTTAATACATATTCTCCTGACAATAAGATTCTGATCACAGATATTATCAGAGTTGTAACTCTTACTGTCTTTTTGTAAAAACCATATGGCCAAAGACTGCAGCAATTCACAACCAATACCAACAATGTAGCTATGATTCTCCACAGCCAGCCTGTAATAATGGATGGCGTTGGAATCAGAAAGAACTAGGCATGTGTAACAAGGACTTAACCCTAGTTCTTTCTGATTCCAACGCCATCCATTATTACAGGCTGGCTGTGGAGAATCATAGCTACATTGTTGGTATTGGTTGTGAATTGCTGTGGGAAAACTGGGACACTGATACATTGTTGATAGAATGGATCCAACCACTCTGGAGAGCAATTTGGAACTATGCTGAAAAAGTTATCAAACTGTGCATACACTTTGATCCCAAAGAGATCTCAAAGGAGGGAAAGGGACTCATATGTGCAGAAATGTTTGTGGCAGCCCTTTTTGTAGTGGCTAGAAACTGGAAACTGAGTGGATGCCCATCAATTGGAGAATGGTTGAGTAAATTATGGTATATAAATGTTATAGAATATTATTGTTCTGTAAGAAATGACCAGCAGGATGATTTCAGAGAGGCCTGGAGAGACTTACATGAACTGATGTTAAGTGAAACAAGCAGAAATAGGAGATCATTATACACAGCAACAAGAAGACTACAACAATAAATTCTGGTGGATGTGGCTCTCTTCAATAATGAGATGATTCAAACCAGTTCCACTTGTTTAGTGATTAAAAGAGCCATTTATGCCCGAGAGAGGAATGGGAACTGAGTGTGGACCACAACACAGAATTCTCAGTTTTTCTGTTATTTGCTTGTTATTTCTTCTTTCTCAGTTTCTTTTTTCTTCCTTCTTGATCTGATTTTTCTTATTCAGCAAGATGACTGTAGAAATATGTATACATATATTGAATTTAACATATATTTTAACATATTTAACATGTATTGGACCACCTGCCAGCTAAAGGAGGGGATGGAGGGAAGGAGGGGAAAATCTGGAACAAAAGGTTTTCCAAGGGTCAATGTTGAAAAATTACCCATGAATATGTTTTGTAAATAAAAAGCTTTAATTAAAAAAAAGAAAAAGAAAATAGTTTCCACTTAATGAGTTCTCTACATTCCAAATCACACACAAAAAACCCCACAATACCTTTACTAGTCTGATGAATATAGGGTAGTACCACATGTTTAACATCTATTAGATTACTTGCCATCTAGGGGAAGGGATGGGGGGAAGGGAGGCAAAAAATTTGGAACACAAGGTTTTGTTGAAATGTTGAAAATTAAATGTTAAGAATTATCCATGCATATTTTTTGAAAATAAAAAGCTTTAATAATAAAAAAGAACATAGGGGAGCACCTCAAGGTTGTTTCAATTAATTTTTCTCCAATTCTTAGAAAACATTTGAATAAATTTTCAATTGATTACTAACCATTGCTGTCTGCCCCTTCAAGTACTGTCTATTCATATTCTTTGACTAGTCATGAGTAAGTATTGCTCGTCTAAATTTATGTCAATTCCTTCTGCTTAATGTTAGACTCAATAATCTCAGACTCAAACTGCAGAATTTAAAAGGTATACTCAAAGGAAATTAGGTGAAAATTCACTAGGAAGCAAGCCTCCAGGCATATGATTAGGACAATGGTAGCTCAGCTGTGTAAATATGACTAGACTTATGAAAGAGATTCTTTGCAAAACAATATTGCATAGCACATTTTTTTTCTTCAGGGGCAGTGTTCCTTTTTAAATTATTTTCTCCATTGTCTCAATTCCCAAATTATTCCTGCCAAAAGTCCGCCATCATAAAGTCCAAGAAACATAGGCCTAGAAGAGAGAAAATATCAGAGGTCATCTTATTTGTTCACTTGCTCTTCCTTTCAGAAGCTTCAAGAAACCATTCTGACCAGAGGAGAATCTAAAGTGCATTGAAGTATTTCATTGAAAGGAAACGCCACTGACTTACTTCAAAATCAAATTCTATAACTTTGAATTAATTTTCTATTCATTACTAAAGTCTTACCCAGTACTGAGGATTTTCTGATAGTCATGTTAGGTCAATCAAAGAAACTATTCTTGAAGCCAAAGAGCCAGGAAATACTGTTACTCAAAGTCTATAAATTACTCCAAAATTTTTGTAAAAGAAACATGCACATTTATAGATATTAAGAACATGCATATTTTGATGAGTTCAGCTCAAGGAGACTCTTTTCTTACTTTTGATATGGTATAAAAATAATTTTTGTAAAACCAAATTCTCTTTTGGATAGTTAAGTTTGGTTGGAACTAAAAACAGTACTCCAGATGTGGTCTGACCAGAGCAGAGTACAGTTGAAGTAACTGTGTCATAAATCAAACCCTTTCAGATTACAGGAAAGCCCCATCCTTTAGAGATTAGACTTTACTCTTTTTAAAATATCCCTAAGCCTACTTTCACTTAATAAAATACAGATTTTCCACTCTGTATTTATTGATTTCATATTTTCTTATATACATGGGACAATTTTCCAGACAAGACTATGACCATTCATTACCTAGTAAAGCAATGACCATTAATCCATGTATTGGATATTTGAATAAATTGAGGTATTTCAGGAAGGGAGGAAAGGAAGGAAGGAAGGAAGGAAGGAAGGAAGGAATGAAGGAAGGAAGGAAGGAAGGAAGAAAGGAAGGAAGGAAGGAAGGAAGGAAGATAAGGAGAGAGGGAGGGAGGGAGGGAGAAAAAAAAGAAAGAAGGAAAGGAGGGAGGAAGAAAAGAAAGAAAAAAAGAAAGAAAATCATAAAGTCTCTTTAAATTATTGCTGAAAATTATTGCTATTCCTTTCAGGGGGAAAAATATTCCATTCTATTCTCAGGACTAATAATTTTCGCTACTGTCACCCCTCCAAATGCAAATTTTTCTTCCACGGCCATTACTAGCTATAACTAAACTAAGGACAACTACATGGTGAAGTGGATAGAGTGCTGAGTGTGGAGTCCTGAAGACTCATCTTCCTTAATTCAAATCTGGCCTCAGACACTGGGCAAATCATTTAATCCTGTTTGCCTCTCTTTCCTCATCAGTAAAATTATCTGGAGAAGGAAATAGCAAACTGCTCCTGTATCTTGACCAAGAAAATTTCAAATGGAATCACAGATTGATGTAAATGAAAATGACTGAACAACAATTAAAAAAAAAAAACTAACGAGTAAAATCCTCTGTCATGTCACTCCAAATTCTTCAGTCACTACTTCCATACATCTTTACATATTACATATTCTTTATTTCTTTCAAAGGATCAATCAACAAGAATCTATTAAGTGCTTATTATATACTAGTATTAGGCACTGGGCATACAAAGATAAAAAATGAAACAATCTTTGCCCTCCAGATCTTGCATTCTATCATAGCATCAGCATATACATATACATAAGCCAGTGTAAAATAAATAAAAGATCATTTGTTGGGCAGAAGACATTAGCAGCTAGAAGAATCAGAAAAGCTTTCAAAAAAAGATGATGCTTGAACTGAGTTTTGAAGGAAACTAGGGATAACAAGTGGAAATTAGAAGGAAGGGCATACCATGAATGAGACTCAATACATGGTCTGTATTGAGACAAAGAAGTCTTTAATGCAACTTGTATCTAAATTTAAAAAAAAAAAAAAAAAACTCCTTCTTATCTCTTTGTCATATGCAAAACCACTAATTTGGCTAAATCATTGAATGAATCATGGAAAGAAGAATTTACCATAGTTTAGACTCTTGTCACTTTTTGCTTGGACAGAATCAAGTTTCCCAACTGGTCTCCTTGACTCAAGGATCTCCCCATTCATATCTATCTTCTGTATAGTTCCCCTAAAATATAGATCTCCATTAAAGTATAGAATCAAGGAAGGAAGTGATGTATGTTAAATCTAGCTAGGTTGGAGTCAGGTTGTAAAGGGTTTTAAGTGTTTGTAGGGGTTTATATTTGATCCTAGAGGGCAACCCTGGAGTTTACCAATTAGGGGAGTAATGGAGAAGATCTATACTTTAGGGAAATCTCTATATTCTATGGTGGTACCTATGTGAGGACAAAGAAGAGATGACTATGAAAGGTGATGGAAACCCATTGAATATATGGGATGACAGAATATGAAATCAGAGCAATATAGAGTGTACAAATCTGGGTGAGTGGAAGGATGGGCTCTTCTTGATAGAAATAGCTAACTTCAGCTGTATGTCTCAATGGAAAGATAATAAATTTTTCTTAGAACAGATTGAGTTTGAAAGGTCCATGAGATAATGCAGTTCAAAAAGGTCAGTGGGCAGTTGACATAAGGCTACAGCTAAGGATAAACCAGGGCCCAATCTAATGATCTGGAAGACAGATGTATAAAGATGATAATTAAGCCCATGGGGTGATGAGATCTCCAAATACAAAAGTATAGATAGAAGAGGGCCCATAAGGTCTTGTGGTATACTCACAGTTAAAGGATATATAAGGGTCAAGATTCTACAAAGGAGAATGAAAAGTCAAGTTCTAAAAGTTCAGGAGAAAAAAAGAAAAGAGAGGAAGTAGAGGAAGGAAGGAGAAGAAAGAGACAGAGACAGAGACAGAAAAGAAAGAGGACAGAAACAGAGAGACATAGGGGAGAGGGAGAGACAGAAAAAGAGAAGGAAAGAGACAGAGAGAATAAGAGAAAGGATGGGAAGAAGAGAGACAGAGACAGACAGACAGATCTCAGAATTGTAGCACCTTGGAAATAGAAGGTACCTCAGAAGTCTTTAATCCAATTTGTATCTTAGTAAGACATAAGGTGACTTCTGGTCACCCAGCTTTTGCTTGAAGATTTCATAGTGGGGAGCCAATCCCAAAGCTTCCCATTCACTTTTGGATAATTCTAATTATTAGAAAGTGTTTCCTAACATCAGCCCTAAATTTGCTTCTTGATTCTGATCTCTGGGACCAAACAAAGCAAGTTCAATCCTTTTTCCACTATGCTACCTTCAAATACTTGATTCCCAACCATCCTGCTCCTCCTGAGCTACACATCCCACACCAATATTTATCTGTCATGGACTCAACGCCCTTTGACATTGTGGCCTTCCTCTGACAACCTATTTTTTAAAGTCAAGTACAAGGAAGAAATTAGGTTGGTTTTTTCCTCTGTATCAGTCTCTCGTTCCCTCAACTGTGGCTGCCTTCAGATTTGTCTGCCATGGAAGCATCTTTGAGTTGCAGCATCTCAGGTGACAGCTTTCTCACAGTTCAATATCATCATTTTTATTCACCAAAACCATTTAGTGCTGAAGACCAGATGCTGGAAGTTGTAGAAAGATGCCAGGGGACTTCACATTGAATCAGTGCCAGGGAAATCAATACTAGTGAAAGCAAAGGATTTCAATCTTTTTCAGTCCCTACTATTAAAAATCCTACATTAAGAGCTTCCAGATGCCATCTAGGATTGTGCCTTAAAGTAGAGAATGTCGTTTGACTTGGGATTTGCCTGGGATTCAGGGTAGGAGTAATAGAGTGGTCTCTGTGTTTTGTCTTTTACTCTAAAAACAGTATTTGTTGGGCAAAAAGGCCTGCTTAGTCTTAATATTTAGCTCACATTCCAGTTGGTTTGTATTCAGATCCAAGTATGAAGCAGACCTTGATCTTCATTCATTAATTCATTATTCAGGGGAAGGAAAAATAAAGAATACAATTAGCCTGGAGTTGGTTAGCAGTCCTAAACACATCCTTCTAAGTCAGAGCAGAGAAGAGCCCCTTCTCCCTAAAACAGGTTTGATGATTGAGCAAATCTTGAACAGTAAATCAATATAGCCCTGTCTTCCTTGACACCGGGTTTAAAGGGGGCTTTGCCTAGCCCTCAATAGTCTAAGACTGCCTCTGTGGAGCAAATATTTGCTGAAAGAAATCCATTTTGCTTTGTAAGTCATCGATTTGAAAAGGCTTTAGGTGTTAATGGGGAGAAAGCCAATGAAACGTCAATAATGTAAAATCAGCACATGTATCCTCACAGTTACCACACAGTACTACTGAGGGATGGGGAAAGAGCTTCTGAACATTTTGGGGAAAGGGGTAGAGGTCAAAACAGGAGTAGAAATTAACTATCAAGTGGGACATGTGGAATTACAGAAAACCAACAAAGAAAATCAATAGAGGAATATAACTTAACACAAGTGTGATGATTTACATGTACACACATATACCAGCTCCCTCTACTGGAGTTGGATATGTCTGCTTATGTCAAATTATTTCTATCAGCTAAGCTAAGTTAATAAACCACTTGATTCAATTTGATTCAGCAAGCATTCAGTAAGATCCTACTATGAGCTGAATATTGAGCTTAGGAGTAAGAATGAAAAGACAAGAATCAGCCCCTGGTCTCTTTCTTGCATAACTTTAGGTCGGTGGTTGTCAAATATTTTCAACCCATAGCGCCTATGATTCTTCCCAAAGGTAGCCTTTCCCTATCCCCAAACAGCTGCTTGGAGACCTGAAGCTCCTAGAAACCAATTAATCAATCAATAAGCATTTATTAAGCACCTACTAAGCAGTGCTTTCAGAGGTTAGGGTTAATATTCTGTCTGCTAAGATGTTTGGGAGAGCCAGAAGAATCCAGAAAGCAATCAGATCCTTGTCCGGTCCCTTTGGATAACCCACAATTCCTCATATTTCTGCTAGAAAGGGAACGCAGTAGTCTGCTGCCCCGGAGTGATATAGCATGATGAGAAGTCAACATTCGGTCAGAAGCACAGGGAATTGCAGTAACTGAATCCTAACCTCTCTCTGTAGTATCCACCAAGTTTTACATTCTTTGTTTTTTGTCTCTTTAACTGCTCACAAAAAAGACTATTTAGCTACAGATGAATTTGCATGGCAAACTGTAAAGCAACAAAGTCATTTTTCTTAAACCAAGATGCTACAAAGTTTTGTTTGTTCTTAGATCCTCTCTAGATAGTTCTTGACTATCTGTGTCTATCTGTCCCCCTTTTTCTCTGTCTTTCTTTCTTTCTGTCTGTCTGTCTCTCTCTCTCTCTGTAGCTCTTTCTCTTTGTTTCTCTTTCCCCCTCTCTCTCTCTCTTCCTCCCCTTTTCTCCCTCTCTACACCTCTCTCTCCTTCTTTCTCTCTCCTTCCCTCCCTCCCTCCTTCTCTCTCTCTCTCTCTATTCCTCTCTCTCTCTCTTTCTCTCTCTCTCTCTCTCTCTCTCTCTCTCTCTCCCTTCTCCCCTCCTCTCTCCTTCCTTTCCCTTTCTCTCACACACACATGCACACACCATTCCAAGAAAAGCACAGAGTAAAAAATTAAAAAGCTTCTGAAAAGACACTTTGAGATGGAGAAGTTCTACAAGCATTTGTAGAGGTTCTTAACCATTTTTGTGGCCATCTAATAAGCATATGATTCTCACATCAACCCCACAAGAGAGTTGTTATTGGTATCCTTACTTTACAGTTGAGGAAACTCAGGCACACAGGATTAAGTGACTTGCCCAGAGTCACACAACTAGTAAGTGCTGAAGCCAGATTTGAATTCAGTTCCTCCTGACTCCTGGCCACTCCATCCACTTTGCCACCTATGTGAGCTCCCATCTACACTCAGAGAGAGAACTGTGGGAACTGAGTGTGGATCACAACATAGCATTTTCACTTTTTTGTTGTTGTTTACCTGGATTTTATTTTTTTCTCATTTTTTTTTCCTTTTTGATCTAATTTTTCTCGTGTGGAAAGATAATTTTATAAACATGTACACATATATTGGATTTATGTATATTTTACCATGTTTAACATGGATTACTTGTCATCTAGGGGAGATGTTGGAGAGAAGAGGCAGAAAAATTGGAACACAGGGTTTTGGAAGAGTTAATGTTAAAAATTAACTATGCATATTTTTGAAAATAAGAAATTTTAATAAAAAAAATAAACATGAAATAAATGTAAGCTCCTATGAACCTTTCTTGTTGTCCCTATGAACAGTAGTATCTTATTAAAATAGACAAGGAAAGATAAGTAAAAGTTATTATGAGTGCATGTTGCAAAAGGGTACCATTGGAATCTTGACAGTATTTGATGCCCAAGTATCCTATTCTGAACTCCTTATTGATCACTTACCCTGAACACTGAATGGTGTCTTCAGAATATAACATCTAATTCAAAAATTCTGATAAAGGCCTCATTTCTAAAATATATAGAGAATTGACTCAAATTTATAAGAATTCAAGCCATTCTCCAATTGATAAATGGTCAAAGGATATGAACAGACAATTTTCAGAGGATGAAATTGAAACTATTACCACTCACATGAAAGAGTGTTCCAAATCACTATTGATCAGAGAAATGCAAATTAAGACAACTCTGAGATACCACTACCCCCCTCTCAGAGTGGCTAAAATGATAGGAAAAGATAATGACAAATGTTGGAGAGGATGTGGGAAAACTGGGACACTGATGCATTGTTGGTGGAATTGTGAAAAGATCCAACCATTCTGGAGAGTGATTTGGAACTGAGCTTGAAAAGTTATCAAACTGTGCATACCCTTTGATCCAGCAGTGTTACTACTGGGCTTATATCCCAAAGAGATTTTAAAGGAGGGAAAGGGACCCACACGTGCAAAAACGTTTGTGGCAGCCCTTTTTGTAGTGGCAAGAAACTGGAAATTGAGTGGACATCTATCAATTGGAGAATAGCTAGATAAATTGTGGAGTGAAATGAGCAGGAGCAGGAGATTATTGTACACGGCAACAAGACTATACAACAATAAATTCTGATGGATGTGGCTCTTTTCAACAATGAGATGATTCAAACCAGTTCCAGTTGTTCAGTGATGAAGAGAGCCATTTGCACCCAGAGAAAGGACTGTGGGAGCTGAGTGTGGACTACAACATAGCATTCTCATTCTTTCTGTTATTTGCTTGCATTTTGTTTTCTTTCTCATTTTTTTCCTTCTTGATCTGATTTTTCTTGTGCAACAAAATAACTGTATAACTGTGTATACATATATTGGATTTAATATATATTTTAATATATTTAACATGTATTGGACTACCTGCCATCTAGGGGAGAGGGTGGGGGAAGGAAGGGATAATTTGGAATAGAAAGCTTTGCAAGGGTCAATGTTGAAAAATTACCCGTGCATATGTTTTGTAAATAAAAAGCTTTAATAAAATAAAATTTTAAAAAAAGAATATATCATCTAGAGGTTGTCTTAAGTATCCTGAATCTACCATTCTTTCTACTAGATTTACTTCCCCAAGAAAACTAAATGGAGCTCAACTATGGTACCCTTCTTTGATGAGCATATATACGTTCAATCATTTATCTGGAAAAAAATCACAGAATTAGACTTTAATTCTTATTTTGCCCAACAAAGCCACAAGTTTGGTCTATGACTCTAATATACTTTATCATACATGGTACAACTTAATAAGAATTTTCTGCATTGAATAGAAGTCTATACATAGTGACCTTCTAGCTATGGTCTAAAACTCTCTTTCTGTAGAAATGTGGCTAAGAACAGCCACTATTTTGTAAAATAGTAGTCACTAGATTGAGGACCTTTTGTGTGTAGTGAAAAGGGATGAGTTATGGAATGCATTTGCATGATCTTGGACACAGTACTACTAAGTCACCCCCAGGTCTATGGGCAGAGGCCAGAATTCTCAAGATCTGCAGGGCCCTCAAAACTAGAGCCTTTTCCAAGAATAACCCCCAATTGTTCAAAGGTCTTAATGATAGGAAAGTAGCCTAAAACCCCAACTAGCTTTACTTCAGTACTGGAAGGGTGAGGAAGGAAAGTATTTAAACCCTATAAACAATGGTCCCTAAGTGTGAGCACTAAAATAGGATTATAATTTCCAGTTTTCTTTTGTTGAGCCTCAACATTTCTTTAATTAAGCTTAATTAAATCTGTTGCAATGTTGCTCAATAAAAGACAAACCCTTTCTGAAAACAGTTTTGCGTTCCATTAGACAGAAGAGATCCTATCTCAGTAGTTAGCATCAGCACTGTGCACAAAGCAATTACATCCTTGAGCTGTGAGCATCCTGAAAATTTGGTAGTCATGGTAGTTGAGGCTACTTAAGGTGGTCCTATCCTTGTAAATTATCCAGTCTAGCTGTATGTACAACTACACACATATATTCACCGAGAAACTATTTTAGTGCTCATGGAATCATAGATTTCAAGCTGAAAGAAATCTAATCCAACTCCCTCACTTTTCCAGATGAGAAAACTAGGAAATTAAATAATGGGCTCAAATGAAGTAACTTGCCCAGGAGGGCAACTTTTACAGAAGTAAAAGTGACAGGTCCTGTGATTCTAAATCTAGCTGTGTTCTCAGTGCACTATTTCTCTCTCCATAATGGTAGCTTCAGTTAGACCTTTGGGCATACTATGCAAAGCTTCCATTCAATTCAGGAAATGAAATATAGATCTAGATATGAAAGGAACCTCAGGAAAATAAGTCCCTGCAAGGTTAAAAAGACTTATGGAGGTCACATAAAGAATAAGCTTGACAGGTGGGATTTGGAGCCAGGTCATAATGTCATAGGATTTTAGTTAGATCTAAAGCTGGAAGGGACCTCAGAAACCACCTATCCCACCCCTCTCATTATATAGAAAAGGAAACTGAGACATAGGCAGGTTAATCCTGCATCATGTCGCCTCTTGAATATGTGCAATCCTAGAAATTGTGGGCTTAAAAATCAGTCTAGTTCAGTAAGACTGACTAGCACTTCTAACACTAAATGGTGTATAAAAACTCACTGGCTCTCTAGTTAAATAAGAACCAGGGAGAAAATTGTATAAGAATCCCTCAAATTTCCACACTCCTTCCCCCACCCAAGATCTCAAAGACAGAATCGAATAGACTGCAAGACATCGCCTTCTCTCAAAGCCCTTGGGATTTGCGTCTGAGGCAGCAGCCAGGTTCCCATGCAATCCATCAATCATTGCTTTGTCTCACCCAGATGGAATCTGGGCACCTTGTAAGGGGTGCTCGTGGCTGTGAGGGGGCTCTCCCTGCTGGAGCAAGCCGGCCCTTCTACAACCAAGGCCGGTAGGCCAGCAAAGGGAAACCGATGAGACAAGTCTCCCCCAAAAGCACATGGCAGTAGTTTACTTACCTTGGATTAAAACCGATTCATGTTAGAGCATTTTCTTCCCTGGAGATTCCTGTCTGCCTTGCATGTGGTGACTTGTAGAGTGGTTCATTACTGCTCAGGGGCAAAATCAATGCCACACGAGCCATTAAAAACAGGTTTGTGAGCACACAAGAAAGGGAGCTTTGTACACTCGGCCCAATTTGTTTGGAAGGAGATACGCTGTAAGAGCAAAAGCAGCCCAGCATTATCTCAAATTCAAACTAGGGTCTTTTCCTTTCTATTTTTAGATGCAAAATAGAGAGCTGGGGGTGCTTACTTGCTCTCTCTCACTCTCTGTGTATGTGTGTGTGTGTGTGTGTGTGTGTGTGTGTGTGTGTGTGTGTGTCTGTCTGTCTGTCTGTCTGTCTCTCTGTCTCTCTCTCTTTTTCTGTATGTTTCTCTCTGTCTTTCTCTCTCCCTGTCTCTCTGTCTCCTTATCTTTCTTTCTCTCTCCTTTTCTTTGTTTCTCTCTGTCTTTCTCTCTATCTTTCTATCTCTGTTTCTTTCTGTCTAGTTCTCTCAATCTCTTTCTCTGCTCTGTCTGTCTCTGTCTCTTTCTTTCTCTCTCCCTTTCTTTCTTTCTCTCTGTCTTTCTCTCTCTCTTTCTTTCTCTGTTTCTCTCTGTGAGTTTTCTCAATCTCTTTCTCTGCTCTGTCTGTCTCTGTCTGTCTCTTTCTCTCTCTGTGTCTCTGTCTCTCTCTCTTCCTCCCTTCTTCTTTCTCTTTCCCTTCCCCCCTCCCTCCTTTCTCTCTTTCTCTCTCTCGGTCTCTTTCTCTCTCTCTCTCCCCCCCTCTTTTCTCTCTCTCTCTCCCCTCTTCTCCTCTCCACTCCCTTTCCCTTCTTCACCCCTCTCTCAGCATATTCCTAGGTTCTTCCCTTCTCTTCCTACCAAATACTATTACAGTTGGTTGCCTTTACTAACACTGGGTGGGATGAGTACAGGTGAATCAGTTCATACTGTAAACAAGGCAGTTTATTTCCTGTATCTCGGTTTTCTCACATGTATAATATTTGCCTGAACCAATTTACAGTCATGTCTTAGGATAAAATGGGAATAATGGCGAGTCTAAGCGAGATGGAAACTTATATCTTATCTGATAGACTGACCTCATTCCATAGCTGATAAGGAAATAAGCATTTATTTGATGCTTACTGTATGCTAAGTGATTTCTGCAAATATGAGTCCATTTGATTTTCTCAACAATCCAGGGAGGCAGCTGTTATCATTAGCCCAGTTGTACAATTGAGGAAACAAAGGCAAGCCGAGGCTAAGTGACTCACTCAGGAACACAGTAGGATTTGAACTCAGATCCTCCTGACTCCAAGCCCAGTGCTCTAACAGTTCTCTCCATAATGGATAGAAAGTGGGTGTCAGAGTCAGGAAAACCTAGGTCCAAAACCTGACAGGCTGCATACCCTGACCAAGTCATGTAACATCTCAGTCCAATGAGCAGACTTTTAGACTCCAAGATACAGTGGCATTGATTGACAGAGGGAGTTTCCTCATCAAAGGTTTCCTATACTAAGATAATCACAGGCAGAGTCCAAAAATTCTATGTTAATACAAACATAATATGGATGTAGAGTAAAAAGATGATTTAGAGGTCATTTAGCCCAAACTCTCGTTGTACAGAAAAATAAGTGAGACCCAGAAATGAAGTCATCTAAGTCTCATCTAAGTCATCAATCAGAGGCTGAAGCTGAACCTAAGTCTCCTGACTCCAAATGTCACTTTCTTTCTACTGTAGCACTTTGCCACTCACTTGGAAGCGCAACCAGCACTTAAAAACCAAGCCTCTCGCTTGCTAGTCTTGTATTTTCTCTACTGACAAATGTGAAAGTATATTTTAAAAATAAAAAGTTATATGTAGGAATTACTTTTGTTGTGTTACTAAGAAATTTCACTGTTTTGTCAATGATGTTGCTGTTTGGGTTTTTTGTATTTTTTTTTATTCTGGGGGGAGTTGTTTTTTATTTGGGGGTAGGGGGTTTCTTTTTGTTTTGATTTGGGGGTAATTTTTTATCTAGATCTGTGATTTCATTGAGAAAACTCCCATCATCAAGACACAATCTAGTCTGCAACTCAATGTTGGATCATTGCCTGGAGTTCCCAGAGATTGTCATTATCTCAATCCATAGCCAGTATGTGTAAGAGATGGGACTTAATCCTTGGTCTTATAGACTGGGAGACTGGCTCTTTATCCACTCTACCACAAGGACTTTCACCACTTTACATATTGATTGTCTTAAAATACTCTTCTTGTGGCCAGCTTCCCAGTCTTCCATATGGTGTGTGGTGGAAAACTTGACCCACGATGGCTCCAAGAAGACCTCATTAGGTTTCAGTTGCCTCATTTATAAAAAGAGAGAGTTGGATTCAATGGCTCCCAAGATCTGTAATAGCATCTAGCTTCTGGATCATGGAATCTCTGTAAACCTCAGTTTCTCCTTTAGAACTCCCAGGATTGTAATAAAACACTTTGCAAACTTTAATACACTAGGTCAATGCTTATTTATTATTCCAATTGTGTTCACAAATCTCCACTTTACTTGCCCCAAGTTAGATGTAAGTGCCAGAGATATCACCTCGATAATCATCAAAGGTTTTTATTTTAAAGCTTTTATCTGGGGTGAAAATATAAATAATAATAAACATTAAAGACCAATTAGGATCCTAAATTCTTAGAATATATTGTTGTTCATCCTTTGTTCTCACAGAGAATTGATGACATCACAAGATAGATGTCTTGACTTGGGCATGAATTGGATTTAAGAGAAGCAGAGCTGAGCAAAGTCATCAACCTCACTCTTTCCTCCAGTCACTGGAGTCATGTATTTGGGGTTGGAAAGGATCTTGAAAGTTATTGAATAGAGAGCGAGGTTTTCTACTTTCTAAGTCAGCCAAATCAAAATAATCACGGATCAAGGAACTTTCTTCAAACATAATAGCTTTACAGTTTTATGAGCAATCCTCTTTTTTATTATACATATTACACACACACACTATAGGAACATATAATGGAAATGATTGTTTTGTTCCATAAATTAAAAATAAATTTTTTCTAAACTTTTTTTCTGGTTATACATGTATATTAACTTTTTAAAGTACACATTTCTTTATAAATTAAATTGGGAAAGAAAAATCAGAACAAAAGGGAAAAACCATGAGAGAGAGAGAAAAATAAAAAGAATATGTGTTGATTCAATCTCCATAGTAGGTGGCATTTTCTATCCCAAGTTTATTGGGATTACCTAAAAATAAAATTAAAAAAAAAAAAAAAACACACATTCTGGGTATGGACCTTGACTATACCTGAAAGCTAAACTAAAAGGAGATTAACCATGTTTACCCTAAATTCAATTCAATTCAGTTCAAGTGATATTTATGAAGTATATGCTTTGTGTCAGTCGCTGTACTAAGCATTTACAAATATAAAGTAAATACATGTGAAGTACAAACTTAATATGTGCCATAAATGGCAGTTCTTTCTGTGGTGATGATCTATAATGTTGTAGTCCTGCCTGAAGGAAGGGAAAGGATCAGATAAGCCTCAGAAGCACTTTTGGCCCTTGGTTCTATGCTGCTGTGCACACCCCTAGTGCACAAGCATCCAGTATCTCTCAGTCACCCTCCCTCCCCTTGAGCAGAAGATGAGCTATTTTCTCTATTGGCTCTGTTCTTGAATTGAAATTAAGATAATAAGATAATTACATATTACAACCATTACCACTACTATCTTCATGTTATCATTTGAAAAGCCGCAAGTCAAAGAAGCTAGTTTAAAGTGTTTTAAAACTGGTTAATCCAGATTGTAGGAATAGATTAAGATGCAGAATTCCCAAAGAACCTGGAGAATAGCTTCATCTGCCTTGGAAGGGTCAAAGTTTTACCCTTCCAAACTTGCCTGCAACTCCAGCTTTAGCTTATTATTATTATTATTGGGCTGCAAAGAGCCTCATTTTTTTATTTATTTTCTATCCTTTCCCTAATTTCTCACCTTTTTTTTCACTTGTTAGTTTGTAGGGTTTTTCTTTTTTTATGGTATCTGACCCCAAGTTCTTGAAAACTATCCCAAGAGAGAGCAGCAAGCCCAGGCTTGTAATGGCTTGTATGTCCATTATCAGAAGACCAACACAAGGAGGCTGCTATAGACTCATTACCAGTTGGTTAGTGGGGGATGACTTTCTCTGACAGCAATTTAGGAAGAACCTTTTGTGAAGGTGTGGGAGAGCTGGGATCTCCTTTAGCAGAGGAAGCCCCCCCCCCCCACAAAATTAAAGCTTTTTTGTAGTAGCCCCTCGCATCTATCTCTTGATTTGAATGCTATGTTAAGAGTTAAAAGTTAAAACAGTGGGCAGATTTAATAGGACCTATAACTGGTCAAAAAGTGACCTTTGTTTGAAATGGGCTAGTTTTTTTTTTTAATTTTTTATTTAATAATTACTTTATATTGACACTCGTTTCTGTTCCGATTTTTTTTTCCCCCTCCCTCTCTCCACCCCCTCCCCTAGATGGCAAGCAGTCCTTTATATGTTGGATATGTTGCAGTATATCCTAGATACAATATATGTTTGCAGAACCGAACAGTTCTCTTGTTGCTTAGGGAGAATTGGATTCAGAAGGTATAAATAACCCGGGAAGAAAAACAAAAATGCAGATAGTTTACATTCGTTTCCCAGTGTTCTTTCTTTGGGTGTAGCTGCTTTTGTCCGTCATTTATCAATTGAAACTCAGGTCTCTTTGTCAAAGAAATCCACTTCCATCAAAATATGTCCTCATACAATATCGTTGTCGAAGTGTATAATGATCTCCTGGTTCTGCTCATTTCACTTAGCATCAGTTCATGTAAGTCTCTCCAGGCCTCTCTGTATTCATCCTGCTGGTCATTTCTTACAGAACAATAATATTCCATAACATTCATATACCACAATTTACCCAGCCATTCTCCAATTGATGGGCATCCATTCATTTTCCAGTTTCTAGCCACTACAAACAGGGCTGCTACAAACATTTTGGCACATACAGGTCCCTTTCCCTTCTTTAGTATTTCTTTGGGATATAAGCCAATAGAAACACTGCTGGATCAAAGGGTATGCACAATTTGATAATTTTTTGGGCATAATTCCAGATTGCTCTCCAGAATGGTTGGATTCGTTCACAACTCCACCAACAATGCATAAATGGGCTAGTTTTGCTCTTTCTCCAGGACACAGGACAGAACAGCATATCATAACAGCTAGTGTCAAAATCTGCTTGTGTATATGTCTATTCAATCCCACAATTAGCAAACAGAGATCAATTAATCCATAAACATTTATTTAGAGCCTGCCTGGGCTAAGCCCTGGAAGAGAGATTTATATATGGATATATGAGCACATATAAGTTTATATTTATGTATATGTGCATATTATATATATATATGTATATATATATGTATATGTAATATACACACACATAGGGATTGTACCTGTGATTTCATTAATATAGTAAACTCTCTCAATAAATGAAAGATGGCACCTTCTCTATCACTTTTTAGAATGTTTATTTTTAGAATGTTGCTTAAAATACTGTTCAGTATCACAGGACTTGAATCCAACTATTTCTGATTCAAAAGAACCTCTCTGTCTTCTATGCAATTCCTTCTCTCTCCTCTCTCTCTCCCTCCATTTCTGTCTCCATCTCTCTCTCTTTCTCTCTCTCTCCCTTTAATTCTCTCTCTCTCTCTCTCTCTCTCTCTCTCTCTCTCTCTCTCTCTTTCTCTCTCTCTCTTTCTCTGTGTGTTTCTCTGTCTCTCTGTCTCTGTCTCTTGTCTGTCTCTGTCTATCTCTATCTGTCTTGGAGTCTCTGTCTCTGTCTCTCTGTCTCTCTCTCTCTCTGATTGGCTCTGTCTCTATTTCTGTTTCTCACTTTCCCTCTCATAAATATTTACGTGTGTGTCTGTGTGTGTCTGTGTGTGTGTGTGTGTGTAACCTATACATGTATTATATATATAACATATACATTATTATATATAATATATATGTACATTAATGAGGTACCTTATATGTAGTTAATTTTTATATTGCACTGTATTCTTTTAAACTATTTTAAACTACTTTGACATGCTGATTTATGGGTCTACCTAATTGTTCAGACAAGATAAGACCGAACAAGTGGCACTAGGTGGCATTGGGAATAGAAGGACCTGTAGTCAGGAAGAACTGCATTCTAATTCACCCTCAGTCACTTCCTTGCTCTGTGACCTTGGGCACTTAATCCTGTTTGTCTCAGTTTCCTCATGTGTAAAATGAACTAGAGAAGGAAATGGCAAACCACTCCAGTATCTTTGCCAAGAAATCCCCAGATAGGGTGAAAAAACTCAAATATGTTTGAAAATGACTGAACAACAACAATAAGCCTGGGCTTCTCAACCTTCTTTTGGTTTATGAACTTCTTGGGTAGGCTGATAAATTCTATGGATTCCTTCTCAGAATAATGTTTTTAAACACATAAAATAAAATAAAATATACAGGATTATAGAGGAACTGATTATACTGAAATAATTTTCCCCACCCAAGTTCATGAACCCCTTGGAATAAGAATCTCTTTTCTAGTGAAAGCATAAAGGGGATGGGAAATAAGGGAAAAGCTCTCTTTCCTATGAACCAAAGACCTTGGATTTTCTGGTTAAATAAGCCTTCTGTATACTTGAGAGGGAAGCATGTGTCTGTATATTCTTATTCCTACCTTCTCTCAAGTAGCGGATAAAATTCTCACTTCTCAAGGAAGCTTTTCATGGTACTCCTTACTGCCAGTGCCTTCCGTCTATTGATTCCCTCCAACTTATGAAAATGTCTTGTTTGGGTATAATTGTTTACATGTTGTCTCCCCTACTAAACTGTGAATTCCTTGAGAGGTTGGGACTGTCTTATACCTTTCTTTGCATTTCCAATGCTTAGCTCAGTGCCTCATACATAATAGATGCTTAATAATTGTTGGTTGGTTGGTTGACTGACTGATTATATTCTCCATGAAATTAATCAATCCTTGTAGCAAGTATTCCTTTTTCTCAGTCCTGAAATAACTTGTGTATTAAACCAATTCAGAATGTTTGTGTTTTTATGAGCATTCCTTGACTTCCTATATGTAACCCACTCTTAGCCCTTACCCATAGAAAAATTAACTGATAATATCTGCCCCCATCCTATGGGCATTCATCTCAGCTATTTTCCATTTCCTTGGGAAGGAGAATGCTATATTAACCTGACTTAAATCCAGCAATGTGCTGGTAAATGTTTAACAACCATTTCTCCCAAAATCTCTTTCTCTCTCTGTCTCTCTCTTTCTCTCTCTCTCTCTCTCTCTCTCTCTCTCTCTCTCTCTCTCTCTCTCTCTCTCTCTCTCTCTGTGTGTGTGTGTTTGTCTTTCTGTCTCTATCTCTGTCTGTCTCTCTGTCTCTGTTTTTCTCATTCTCTCTGTTTCTGTCTGTTCTCTCTCTACATTAGCATTTTCTCTATTGCTTTCTTGAAAGTCAACAAAACAATAAATCAAATCCTGATCCATAGCAGTTGTCAATTTCTAAGGTGTAAATGCTCACGTTAAAAATTTAACAATCAACTCTCATGAGCCAGTAGGAGCTGGCTCCAGCTCAGACCCAATTAAATCCATCCTGACTGAGGAAACTCGCTCTCTGCCAGATCCTGGAGAGAGCGTTGTCAATAAAGACATTCCATCCCCAGGGAACAGTTAAAAAGAAATTCTGAGAACCCCAGTCTGTCTCCATCTTGCTCATCAACCTTCTTCCCTTCAAAAGCCCTGACTCCTTCCGTTTTCTAGTGATAAAGTTTCAAAAAGAGAAAAGTAAATCCTCCCCAAAAGACCCCAGGGCAATCTTTCAGGAACCCTAGAGGGAAGAGTCATCACCTCACTAGAGCAAAGCAATGAGGTACAACAGAAAAAGTCATTGATCTGAAATCTCAGACTTTGAGTTGTAGGGTGAATCAGGATCATCTGGTCCAACCTGTACCTCTTTAGGGATCTCTTCTGTAATATGTCCCACTTTCTCCAGGGCCATCTCCAGTCATCCTGATCTATCTCTTGCCACTGGACTCATGTGGCTCTCAAGAAGAAAGTGAACTGGTGACCACTTCCCTCCCTCCCTCAGTTCAATCTAATTTACTTGCAAGACAAGGCATCACCTTCCTGATGGAATGATCTTCTTTGAATGAATGAATGAACCAAGGACAAATAACAACAAAAACAATCTCCAAATAGTGGCTATGCAGTCTACACTAAGGAGAATCCAGTGATATAAAGCTCACTCCCTTCCTACCATGACTGCTCATCCCATCTTGGAAAAGCTCTTGTTTTTAGGAAATTTTGCCTGATATTCCTTCCAAATTTTCCTCTTTATAGCTGCATGAGTTGCCTCTAGGGACAATGCAGAAGAAGTACCATTAGACAGTAAATTCCTTGAGAGAAGAGACTAACCTTTGCCTCTTTGTGTATCCCTAGTGCTTAAGCCTGGCACATAATAGGCACTTAATAAATGTTTATTGATTGATTGACAAATCTAATATTTCTCCATATACCACCCCTTCAAATACATGAAGACAGTTATCATGTCTCTACTTGACGTGCCAAAAGCCTTCTCATCTCAAAGTTAAAACTTGAAGTAATCTTCTGATGTTCTCATCATCCTAATTACCTTTCTCAAGAACCACCCCAATTTATCCATATGTTACCAGTCCTTGGGTTCAAATTTTGGCTTTGCTCCTTACCATTTAGCCCTCACTTCCATCATTTTTAAATAAGAGGGTTAAACTAGAGGATCTCTGAAAAATATCATCCTGGATTTAGAGCAATAAATTAATGCAATTATTTTAAATTGATAGTTATATTAAAATATGATGAACATCCAATACATGCTAATTTCTACATATAGTCCCAAAATAGACACAGCCCAGATATCATCCCCTCTCAAACTAATGCCCACAACCAAAGAAAAACAGCTTAGTGTCTCCAGAACTCCTAATATAGTTAGGGAGCCAAGAACAATCTCTTGGTAGATCACATCACAATTCCAGCCTCAGCTTCTCTGGACAGAGATATTACTGGTCTTGGCTTCCCTTCTTCAACTACAACCAGGTTTCCAGGATCTGGATCAATCAGCTTGGGTGTCTATGTCTTTAAATGAGGACAGAGGGAAGCAGAGAAGCAGGGAGTGAGAAAAATAAACTCAACACTGTTGGTGGTCTAACGTTAAAAAAAAAATCCCATTCAGGCCATCACGCCCCATCAAGCTACAGTTCTCATGGAAGCCCTCAGACAATCTGGCTTTGGATCATCTAAGCCACCTATCAGGAACAAGGAGTTGGAGCTTCCCAAAACAATATATCATCAATCAATAGATTAATGAAGCTTAAAAAATGGAAATCAAGCACAAACAGTACTGGTAACTTCTGTTCCTTCTGCCTTTTATCTACTTTCTTCTGCTTGTCTCTTCTGGTTTTCTTCCTGCCTCACTCTGTTTATTATCACTTCTAAATATATTTGTTCCCATTCAACTTTTTAAGTGGTGAGTTATGTCTTAAATACCATGGAGAGGAAAGGCGTCTGGAGGCGTCTGTCATTTTCTTCCCCAGATCATTTTGCAGATGAGGAAACTCAGGCAAACAGAGTTAGATGTCTTTCCCAGAGTCATATAGCTAGTAAATATCTGACTCTTGATCAATCCACATAGATAGATATACCACATAGCTGCCTATAGATTTAATAATTCAAGTTAAATTTAGATTTTTAAATTTTTTTTCTCAATCTCTCATTTGATTTTTAAATTTTTAGTTCTTGAATGAATTCTTTGGGGGCAAGTATTCAGATTAAAATTAGACTTGATATTGGGACAACTTAACAATGTATAGATGGTCTTGGGAACTAGAGAGGAGCCCATCCCCGAATGTTTTCAAGCAAAAAATGACTGGTCATTTGCCAGATATGTGACAGAGGCCACTTGGTGGCCCTGGAATCAGCCTTGGAATCAGAAAACCCTAATTTGTTTTAATATTTTTGTAAATATTCATCCATTTAGGTTAGATTGTCAGACTTGGTGCCGTGCATTTGGGCAAAATAGTTCCTAATGATTGCTTTAATTTCTTTGTCATTGGTGGCAAATTCATCCTTTTCATTTTTAATGCTGGTGATTTGTCTTTTTTTTCTTTCCTTTTTCTAATCAAATCAACCAAAGGTATATCTATTTTGTTGAGTTTTTTTCATAAAACCAACTCTTAGTTTTATTAATTCAATATTTTCTTAGTTTCAATTTAATTAACCCTCTCCTTTAAGTTTCAGAATTTTGAATTTAATATTTAAATGGGGGTTTTAACTTCTTTTTCTAGCATTTTTAATTGCATGCCCAATTCATTGATCTGCTCTTTTTCTATTTTATTTATATAGCTATTTAGAGACATAAAATTTCCCCTAGTACAGCTTTAGCTGCATCCCATAGGTTTTGGTATGTCACCTCATTATTGTCATTCTCTTGAATGGAAATATGGATTGTTCCAGTGATTTGTTGTTTGATCCACTCATTGGTAAGAATTAGATTATTTAATTTCCAATTGGTTTTTAGTCTATCTTTCCCTTGCCCTTTATTGAATATAATTTTTATTGCACTGTGGTATAAAAAGGAAGCATTTACTATTTCTGTTTCTCTGTATTTGATTGGGAGGGTTTTATGCCCTAATACATGGTCAATTTTTGTGAAGGTGCCATGTACTGCCAAGAAAAAGGTGTATTTCTTTCTGTCTCTATTCAGTTTTCTCTAGACACTTATCATACCTAAGTTTTCTAGGATCTCATTAATCTCCTTAGTTTCTTTCTTGTTTATTTTGTGGTTAGATTTGTCTGATTCTAAAAGGGTAAGGTTGAGATCTCCCACTAATATAGTCTTGCTATCTATTTCTTCCTGTAAAATATTCTCTAGAAATCTGGCTATTCTTTTACTTAGTACATATACAGTTAGTATCATACTACTTCATTATTTATGGTACCCTTTATCAAGATGTACTTTTCTTTCTTATCTCTTTTAATTAGATCTACTTTTACTTTTGCTTTATCTGAGATAAGAATTATTACCCCAGTTTTTTGTTACTTCAGCTGAAGTATAATAAATTCTGTTCCAGCCTTTTATCTTTACTCTGTAAGTGTCTCTCTGTGTCAAATGTTTCTTGTAAACAACAAATTGTAGGATTCTGTTTTTTTAATCCACTCTGCTTGTTCATTTCTGTTTTATGGGAGAGTTCATCCCATTCACACTCACAGTTATAATTAACAGCTCTTTATTTCCCTCCATCCTATTTTCTCCCCTGGATATACTTTTGTTCTCTCTTTCCATCCTGTGCTTAGTAGTGTTTTTTTATTCACTCCACCCACTACTTTATCTTCTATCACCCCTTACCCTTTCTCTTACCTTTTCCCCTAGTATTTCTGCCCTTTCTTCTATCCTGTCTCTCCCTTTTCTTTTCTCTTCCTCCTCCTACTTCTTTATAGGGTTAGATAAATTTCTATGCCCAACTGAATGATTAAGTTATTCCCTCTTAGAGCCAAAATTGATGAGATCAAATTTCATACAATCCTTATCCCCCTCCCTTATTTCCCTTGATTGTAATAGGTCTTTTGCACATCCAAGTGAACTAATTATTCCATTATACCCCACTTTCCTCTTCTTCCAGTACAGACCTTTTTCTATCCCTTAATGTCTTTTTCTTTGATGTCATCACATCAGAGTCCATTCACAACACATCCTCCATCCATGTGATGCCCTCCTCTGTCTGTCCCAGTGACAGATAAAATTTGCAACAACTACAGATATCATTTTCCCATCTAGGGATGTAAACAGTTTAACCTTTAAATAATATATATTTTTCTCCTGTTTACCTTTCTATGTTTCTATTGAGTCCTGTGTTTATAGATTCAATTTTCTTTTTAGTTCTCTTTTTTCAATAGAAATGATTGAAAGTCTCTTACTTCATTGAAGCTCCATCATTTTCCCTGAAAGATGACACTGAATCTCACTGGGTAGTTAATTCTTGATTGTAACTCCAGGTCCTTTGACTTCCTGAATATGTTATTCTAGGCCCTCTGAACCTTTATTGAAGAAGCTGCCAAATCCTGGGTAATCTTGATTGTTGCTCCTTGATATTTGAACTGTTTTTGTCTAGCAGCTTGCAGTATTTTTTCCTTGAAATTTGAGTTTTAGGGTTTTGCAACAATATTCCTTGGGGCTTTTCTTGTGGGATCCCTTTCCAAAAGTGATTGATGGATTCATTCAATAAATATTTTTCCCTCTGTTTCTAGAATATTGGGGCTAAGGATGCTATCCAGGCTCTTTTCTTGGTCACGGTCTTTGATGGGCCAATGATTTTTAAATTGTCTTTCTGGATCTATTTTTCATGTCAGCTGTTTTTCTAAATGAGGTATTTCACATTTTGTTTGACTGATCCTTCATGTCTCAAAGAGTCATTAGCTTCCATTTGTCCCATTCTAATTTTTAATGTATGATTTTCTTAAGTTAGTTTTTGTATCTCTTTTTCCATTTGATTAATTCTACTTTTGAAAGTGTTGTTTTCTTCAGTGAATTTTTTTTTGCATTTAGCCAATTGTATTTTTTAAGGAATTACCTCTCTTTTCCAAGCTGTTGACTCTCTTTTGCATACCTCATTTCTTTTTCTCATTTTTTCTTCTACCACTTTTATTTGCCTTTTTAAAGTCTTTTATGAGAACTTCCAAGGAGCCTCTTTGGTCTTCAGACCAATTCATATCACTCTTGGAGATTTCCTCTCTGGATATTTTGTCCTTGTCTGAGGTGGTATTTTGGTCTTCCCTGTCACTAAAGTAGCTTTCTATGGTCAAGGTTCTTTTCTATTTCTTGCTCATTTTCTTTCCCTCTTCTTTTGATATTTCCTCTTTTTTTTTTAAACTTTTATGGTCGAGCCTTGCTCTTGAGATAAAGAAGGTGCTGTCCCAAGCTTCCAGTGCAGCTCTAGCTTTGGCTTTGAGCACAGGGATAGCTTATGTTAGCAGGTGATAGCTTTGCCTGCTCTTTTTAGGAAATAATCTGGTTTTCCAGAGTTTGCCTTCTGAGCTGAGATTTCATGCTGCCCCATTAATCTGCTCTTCTACTGAACCAAGAACAAGGTTCTGAGTTGCTAATTTGTTGTGATTCAGACCTTCTCACCTGAAATGAAATATTTGTTAGTTGCTTGGCCCATAATATTCCATAACCTTCATATATCACAACTTATTCAGCCATTCCCCAGCTAATGGGCAGCTACTGATTTTCCAATTCTTTGCTGCTACAAAAAGAGCTGGCACAAACATTTTTGCACATGTGTCCTTCCTTTATGGTTTCCTTGGGGTACAGTGCCAGTAGAGACACTGCTGGGTCAAAAAGGATGCACAGTTTTATAGTCTTTTGGCCACAGGTTCCAAATTGTTCTCCAGGTGGTTGGATCATTTCGCAACTCCACCAACAATGCATTAGTGTCCCAGTTTTTTCACATCCTCTCCACTATCTTTTCCCATCATCTTAGCCAATCTGAGAGGTGTGAAGTGGTACCTCAGACTTGTTTTAATTTTCATTACTCTAATCAATAGTGACTTAGAACAATTTTTCACATGATTATAGATGGCTTGAATTTCATCATCTGAAAATTATTCATATCCTTTGACTACTTATCAATTGGGGAATGACTTGTATTCTTATAAATTTGACAAAGTTCTTTATATATTTTAGAAATGAGACCTTTATCAGAAACACTGGCTGCAAAGATTTTTTTCCTAGCTTTATATTTCCCTTTTATTCTTGCTTCTGTTGGTTTTGTTTGTGCAAAAACTTTTTAATTTTGTGTAATCAAAGTTATCCATTTTGCCTTTCATAATGTTCTCTAGTTTTTCTTTGGTCATAAATTTCTCCCTTTTCCAAAGATCTGATAGGTAAATTTTCCCTTACTCTGGTAATTTGTTTATGGTATCATCCTTTATGCCCAAATTTAGTCCCTAATATTGGTTTCCTTCTCTCTTCACCCTATTAGAAAGGGAATTCTTGGCAGTTTAGACTACATAGTTTTTGAGATTCCTTCAAATTCTGTTTTTTAAGTGATTCTGTGAATTTTTAAAAATTCAAAAATAGAACCTATTCTGAGGAAGACAAAAGGATTCTGGACCAGTTATTTTATGCCTGAAGGACCAATACAAATAACAAAAAAATCTGCTAAAATACATGAGTATCTAGAAAAGAAGGCACATATCCATATAATTGAACTTGAGTTCCAGGGATCACCATTTTACATACACACACACACACATATATATACATACATATACATGTTCATACATATATGTATATATATGTATATATATTAGAACTATGTGTGTATAATATATATTAGAAATAAAAGTGATTAGACATCCCATATGTTATATTTGAATTCAGCAGGCATTCTGCATTTGTCCTGTGTTATATACAGTATTCATTCAACAAAGTTTTCAAGGACCATGATAGTCAATAATGTAATCATACTGAAGACTTATTAGTAAGGAATGCCATCCTAGCTCTTAAGTATGTCTACTACTTAATCAGATGGATTATGGCCTTCTACCACCCTTCTCACTCCAGGAATGTGTGTGTGTGTGTGTGTGTGTGTGTGTGTGTGTGTGTGTGATATGAACCAAGACAGAAGCCTCATTTCAAGAAGCAAAGGAAGCATCAAAAGTTCCAGAAAAAATCGTTTCCTCCTTTTTCCCACAATCACCAAGGGGCACTCAGAGTAGAGCCCATCAGCGAGACCAAAATGAGGAGGGTCCTATAAGGATTTCTCTGGAATAAAATCACTTTAAAGATTCACAGAAGTTAGAGCTGGAAAGAAACTTAGCACTCATCTCATACCACAGCACGTTTTACAGATGAGGAAAACAAAGCTGAAAAGAATAAAATGACATTTGATCTCTTGTTCATTTTTTGAGACCAAGTTGAAATTGCAAAACACATATGATTTAGTGATACCTTGGTCCAAAGAACAATTAGCAAATTGTCCAGTCAGGATCCTGTTGTCAATCCTAATTTTTTTTTTTTTTTTTTTTTTTGCCTTCAGAAAAAAAAAAAAATTATTAAGCACTGACTATGTTCCAGAAATTGTACTAGGTTATAAGGCAAAAATAAAACAGTCCCTGTCCTTAAGAAGCTCATGTTCTCTTGTGGAGAGGGAGAGGAAGTACAGGCAAATTCATACAAGGGACACAATTACTACACTTGACTGAATATTGCCCACAATAAGCCAGTATTTTATTTGTCTCTCTAGGACTGAGGTGAGTTCATTCTCCCAAAACACTATGGAACCTTTTTGTAGCATAAATTATAAGTCTAATTGGCTATCAACAATACTCACTAGTTGTAGATCTACTTTAAGCAGAACATAATTCTAGGAGATGGGTGAAGATACCAATTACAAAGGAATTAAATCATCCCAGACTTCAAGTAGACAGCAATCCCCATAAGTGAATACATTTTCCCCAAGCCCTTGACTCTCAGAGAATAATCCATAGAGTCATTGGTCTAGGAAAAACCTAAAATGTTGCCCTTTGCCCATGGATAGGTCAACACTTAAACAATCCAATCAGTCTTCAGGAATAGATTATCTCCAACTGCCTTTTGGAAACAAGTCTCCAGAATAATTCTGATCTTAATCACCAGTTCAGCTGTGTCATTCTTCTAATCAACAATCCACTGCTCATAGAATTCAGTATAAAATCCCTAAATTCAAGCACTTCTAGAATTGAACCCCTCCCCACCTCTCCAATTCTATCTTCAACTTCTTAATAAAAACCTTCTGACCCAACTAGACTAGCTGATAAATTATCTTCTTCATATGCTTCAACAATTCACACTTATAGTCTTTGCCAAGGGCGTTTCTCCCACATAAAATATTCTACCTTCCCCCTCTTCTGCCCAATCTTGTTTCTGTCCTTCCTTAAATTCACAGATAATCTGTGAAGTCTTCTCTACTTAGCCACCACAACCTTTTCCCCTCCAATTACCATGCCATGATGGGGCACTCAAGTAGCTATTGTAGAATATCTAGATATATTGTTGCATACTTTTTCAGTCTTATGATGCTATTTGGATTATATATCAATATAAATTAGATACATTTATAGGTACAGAATCCTAGTCCTATCAATTTAAATATATTAATTCCTGGATTAACAAACAGGATGTATTCAATGATATATTTTACTGTCAAAAACTCATTTTATAAGTATAACAGTAATAACTGACATTTTAAAAATTTGCAAAATGTTTTATGTGAATTACAACTATCCCATGAAATAGGTAATACAGGTGTCCATTGTACAGATAAGGAAAAATTAACACTCAGTGATGAGTGACCTGCTCATTGTACATCACTTGTCATTTTTTATTTTATTTTGTAGATCCCGGTTTGGCGGGATAGTCTCTCCCTTCTTCCCCTTCAAGGGAGATGCCCAATGCTCCCCAGTCTTCAAGGCTCATCCTTTTTAGTATGTTGAACATGGAACGCTAAGTAAAGACCCTGGGAATTATATTTCTTCCCAAGACCTTTAGTGACTCAGACTCCTTTGCAAGGCAACCAATCCAAGACTTCCTGGAAGATGTGTTGTAGAATGAGCTCAGCCCCTTCCACTGATAATAAAGCTATCCACAGTTGCAGCCCAAGCTGCATATCCCGATTCCTAGATAAATGAGTCATGCAAATCTCAAGAGGAAGACTCTCCTCAGACAGGTCTTGGCCCTAGTTCCCCCTTCTTCAGAGACCAGTGTCTGAATTAGGAACATCGCTTGCTCTTTATTTCTCACCATCAATCCTGTATTGTGAAAACAAGATCTTTCCATCCCTTTCACATTCTGTCAACTTTCTTTTTTTTTTAATTAAAGCCTTTTATTTTCAAAACATATGCATGAATAATTTTTCAGCATTAACCCTTGCAGAGTCTTGTGTTTCAAATTTTTCCCTCCTTCCCCCCACCACTAGATGGCAAGCAATCCAATATATGTTATACATCTTAAAATATATGTTAAATCCAATATGTGTAAACATTTATACAATTCTCTTGTTGCACAAGAAAATCATATCAAAAAGGAAAGAAAATGAGAAAGAAAACAAAATACAATCGAACAATAACAAAAAGAGTTATGTTGTGATCCAGATTCAGTTCCCACTGTACTCTCTCTGGATGCAGATGGCTCTTTTTATCACAAGATCATTGGAAATGGCCTGAATCATCTCATTGATGGAAAGAGTCATGTCCATCAGAATTGATTGTCTGACAACTTTCTTTAAAAATGCTCTGTTTAAAGATCAAGATATTCCTGTAGAATAGAGGCTTCTTGGGGGCAAGCTCTAAGTCTTAAACCTCTTTTTTATTTGTTTTTCCCAGTGTCCATCTACTAGTTCCAACAATCAATACATGTAAATTGATCCATCAGGCACACACATCCAATTTAATTAGATAATCGTTACTGCTCTGAAGTAAGCATCATATACACTATAGTTTGATAGCTTTTGAGGGAAAAAAATAAACTGATTTGCCACAAGAAACCTAAGAACGCTACATAAGAAACTCATTTCTCTTCAAAGCTACACCCAGAGATACACCTGAATACATTTTTCAACTTCCTTTAACCTTGAATGCTTTTCACCCACTGGGATATTATCTGTTGACATCCAACATCTGTTGTGCATCTTCGAACATTGATCCCCGTGGTGTGTCCTTTGGGTGAACAAGCTCACTCTCTTACACTGGCTATAAAATATTCAAGAAGATTTGGACTTTCCTCTTTTTCAATTGACATTTTTCACCCCTCCTTTTACTTTGATTTCAATTTGATTTTATTTCTCTTTTGTGCCCTGTTTTGCTCATGTGCTTTTTAAAAATAATGATGGCTTTTCCACTGGCTGCTGTCTGTAAGCCACATGGCCCTGGCTAGGTGCTCTCAAACTCATAAAACTCAAAGAATTGGGGTGTGAGTTTCCACTTTTAGAAAAAACCATGCACAAAGCTCATTTTAATCAACAATAATGCTTTTTTAAAAGGTCAAGTCTATTTTCCTGGGCAAGATGTTTTCAGTATTCGGGACCTGCCAAAAGTTATATTGCAGGGACTTGTCATAAACTTATAGGTGTTACCATCTCCTCCCTCATCACTGCCCTTTTGAAGTTCTAGTATTTAAAGGAGGATGAAAAAAATAATCATACAAACATTTATTCTTAATGAAACACATTTAAAAGCAGGGGATCAAGACGCTTTTCAAAACAAATTAAGCTTCCCAGGCATTCTTTCCCAAATGAAAATAACATTAGACGTGGACAGCAAAAATTTGAAGGGACCTTAGAGATTATCTCATCTAATTCCGTCATTTTAGAGGTAAGAAAATTGAAGTGCAGGAAACTTGGAATGATCCCTCGAAGGTCACATGTCCATAACAGAGCCAGATCTTCTGAGCCCAAATTCAAGGATCATTCTACCATACCACCAACATTTAAAGCACACAATAAGCCTGTAACTTTTCCAAAAAAAGAAATCAGTAATTTTTTACTGACATAACATGCACTCTACAAATCATCTGATTTTCTTTAAAATGAATTTGAAAATAATAGCTGTGGCCCTCTTAAATCATTTAACGGGTATTACTACACAGGAAGTATTTGAAATAATGATAAGGATTAGAGGTTATTTTAAAAATTAACAGTAATTCATGTCTCTAGGACACCGTATGGTTTTACATCCATTTCACAGATAAGAAAACCGATATTCAGAGCTCTTAAGTGATTGACCTGTGGTCACAACCTACAAGTATTTATTTAGGACTTGTTAGGCACTGTGCTAGATGCTGAGAATGCAAAGTTAAAATGAAACTATCCCTGCCCTCGCCCTTGAAGATCTGACCTTCTATAATGGGACATGTGTGTGTGAATGTGTCTGTCTGTCTGTCTGTGTTTAGCCTTCATAGTTGCTCTGGATATTATCTCAACTCCCATGCCCACTGACAACTAAGTCCCTAGGAGTCTGGCTTATCCTAAGGGATAATCCTAAGAAGTTATAGGGTTTTCTCTAATGCAATCAGCTCAAGCCTCCACTCTAGTTTGTTCTCCCCAGTACTAATCTCCAATTCCAGGTTGTCTATCACTGACTGACCCAGTGATTAGGACTCTGACATCATTTAACCAATTAATAACCATAAGTTTTAACAAGGGATATTTACTGAGAAGATATAGTGAGAACAGAAGTACAAACACATCCTTCCTGAAAGCGGGCCACTCTGTTCCCTTTGGTTCTTGGACCAGATTAAATGTGGTTACTACAAAACATCCACCTAATCAAATTCATTTTAAAACAGGGCATAATTGCTAGACAAGTTGCTACTTTTCTACAATGCATAGTATCTATCAATCAATAAAGTGCCTATTTATTTATTTAGTACAAGAACTCTATTAAGTATAGCCTTCCATCATCTTTGAATTTACTGATATTTGGGTCAAGCAATTGCTTATTCATTGAGTTTACTACCCAGAAAATTCTGTCATCAGTGGGTCTCTGCTCATCTGCTATTCATAAGACCCTGTTCCCAGGAGCAAAAAGTCACAATCAACAGCCAAGTCCGGGATGGACCTGGGATGGGCACAGTTCCCTCACTGGCTAGCACCTTGCTACCTTTCTCCTCTTCTCCACTATCTGTATATCAGCAATTGTGCGCTTCAAACACATTGTTCACATGCCCAGCCTAGCCAGTGCTACTCCAGGGTTGCCTTTCCATTGCCAATGGAAAAGTTCTCTAAACAGGACAAAAAAGGGAGGAAGGGGAGAAGGGAGGCCAAGTTGTTACCCTGCTCCTTATACCACTATCCCTCAAAGCAATTCCTCCTCAGGAACTTTGCTTGAATGCTCTCCCCTGGCTCACCACTTACTCCATATCTCTTGATACTGCAACTGGTTGATATTTTATAGATAACCCACAAGACCAGACCAGGTTTCCTCAAGCAATCTGAGAATATTTCTACATTATTCCAGTTCATTCAATGACTTTGAATTTTTTTTCACATTTAGTCTTAAGTCTTTAACTGATATGTATTCTCATCTAATTAAATATCATCTTATTTACTTGGAGTAGAATAAGGAAATTGTTTAAAGGAGTTAATAAACAGATGAATGTTCATGGAAATTGATGAACCCTTGCAAACACACACATACACACAAAATATACATGCATATTTAATATTAGCTGCATTTACAAAATTCAAGAATAATTGGGGTTAGGAAAATCAAAAAAGGTCTCATGAAGAAGATGATAAAGCTTCAGCTAAGTCTTGAAGGACATTTGGGATTCCAAAAGGCAAGGATGAAGAGAGAGTTCATTTCATGCATGGAGAGACAACCTGTGCTAAATTATAAAAACAAAAGGGAGACATTTCTCACCCAGCTCCATTCCTGACTCTGGACTTTTCTTCTGCCTCATCAGTAGTCTTCTTATCCACTTACAGAACCTCCTTCTCTCATTGATGGGTTTCTGGCTAAGATAATCATTTCATGAAATTCCCAGAATATCCACGCTCACTTTTTTCCTGAACCACTCCTTTCCCTCCTGACTTCTCTACTTCCTCCCCAGCAGCCTTGTAATTCCCTTCCCCCAGTCCCTAAATCCCCCAATTTCCAACTCCTTTTATGTGTTATTCTATCATCCTATTAGACTGCAAGGTCCTTGAGGATAGAGACTATCCATTTTTTTTTTTTTTTTTTTTTTTTTTTGCTTAACCCAGAGCCTGGCACATGCTTAATAAATGCTTTATATATTTATCTATTC
This sequence comes from Antechinus flavipes, assembly GCF_016432865.1. Classification (NCBI taxonomy): domain Eukaryota; kingdom Metazoa; phylum Chordata; class Mammalia; order Dasyuromorphia; family Dasyuridae; genus Antechinus; species Antechinus flavipes. Next base: position 46,329,218 of record NC_067402.1, on the reverse strand, counting down.
CATGTGGAAAATAGCCAGACCAGTCAGTTTGGCTTGACCAAAAAAAAAAAAAAAAAAAAATGGATGAAAGGGAATAATATATAACAAGCCTAGGAAGATGGGTTGGAATCAGATTGCAATGGGCTTTAAATTTCCAAAGGAGACAGTAGGGTTTAATCCTAGATTTTAAAAGGAACCAGAGATTATTGAGAAGGAGAGTAACACAGAACTTTAGGGAAATCACTTTGGAAAGCATAAGAGCTAGGTTTGGAACTCAAGTCTCTTGGCACCTTGTCTGGTGATCTGCTTACAGTCTTCATTAAACAAAAGTTTATAGTTGACAAAATATTTTTCTCACAGCAGCTTTGTGAGGTTTGTAATCATTCATTTGCATGTTGTTTGATGTAAGACTCTGAAAGAAAAATGTTTCATTGAGAAGTTTATTTGATGTAATATTCCTGAAAACATTTTTAAAAGTTATTCAAGGGACAGCTAGTTGGTGTAGTGGATAGAGTCCCAGCCCTGAAGTCAGGAGGACCTGAGTTCAAATCTGGCTTCAGACATTTAACAATTCTTGGCTGTGTGACTCTTGTGAAGTCACTTAATCCCAATTGCCTCAGGAAAAAAAAAAAAAAAGGAAGAAGAAGTAAGTCGAGACAATAAAAAGCCTAGAATTTAAACTTGGATTAGTTTAACATCATTTCATAGTTAAGGGAAACTAAGGCCACAAGTGGAAAAATGACTTGCCTAAGATGATACAGTTTAATTAAGTAGGAGAGTTGAGATTTGAACACTACAAATAACTTTTTCATTATTCCATATTTCCTCTTTTTTATTTAAAAAGTCAAAGGCTCTTGGATGTCTAAACAACATGATATGGTAGGAAAGACAAAAAGTAATAATAGCTAAGATTTATATAAAATTTTACAGTTTGCAAAGCACTTTCTATGTGTTAACTCATTTGATCTTTACAACAACCTTGTGATGTAGATGCTATTATTATGCCTATTTTATAGATGAGAAAATTGAGACAGAAGGATTGAATGAGTCACATAGCTAATAAGTTTCCTGAATCCAAGTCTAACACTCTATTTATTGGGCTATTAGCTGACTCTCTGGAAAAAGTACTTGTCTTGGAAAGAGAAGAACTGGGTTCAAATCATTAGTTTGACATTGACTAGATAGGAAGTTCTAGGAAAGTCATTTAAACCTATCCAAGCCTCAGTTTCCTTAGCTGTAAAATGGGGATTGATAATAATAGCCCTTATCTCACAGAGTCATAATCTGACTCTTAGGCTCTAATGAAGGTAGAGATTTGATAAATCTTCAAGCTCTCTATGAATTTCAATTATCATTATGTAGCGAGAATTCCATTTAGGTACAGGTTAGTCTCAGTGACCTCTGAGTTTTCTTCCATGAGTCTGTGAAAAGAACCCCCTTGATGTTTCCAGAATTGACTTCCCTATTATTTTACAAGTTAAATCAGACAGCAGGGAACTCCAAAGCAGCAATCCACCTCCTGAAAGCCACTAAGTGAAAATGCACAGCAGGAAAGGCAGCAGGCGAGGTGACAGAATAAACAGCCCAAATAACACTTCCTCTGGCTCCCTCCCTGTACTCCATGGCATCCATCATCCTTAAGCCAATCAGAAGGCTTTACATAATGAACACCTTCTTGGGGAGGAAAGCATTTATGCTTCAAAACCAGGAATTACAGAGAGAGTTGTGCAAAAGCCCCTGAGGTCCTGGCCCCGGACTCTGGAGCAGGTAAGCCCACCGCCTTATCCCACCCCACCCCAGGTGGAGAGCCTGGCTGCCTCAGCATCTGGCCTGACCTGTTTTATGAAATTATCTATTCCAATGATGTCGCAAGATCCTAAATCCAAAACGGGAAGAAATCTCCAAGACCTTCTAGTGAACCTGTTTTTATTTTTCAGATGAGGTCAAGGACGTTAATGACTTTGTCCTGAGTCACATAGAGATTGTTCAGCATTTCTTTGTGACCCTGTTTGGGGTTTTCTTGGCAAATTTCCCTCTCCAGCCCATTTTACAGATGAGGAAACTGAGGCAGACAGTTATACGTCTGCTCACACAACTAGTGTCTGAGGCTAAGTTTGACTTTTCCAGAGTCCGAACCCAGAGCCTTATCTATGCACCACCTAGCTGTCCATAAGTCACATCAAAAGTAAAAGTCAAAGGCCTGGGCTTCTCACTACAAAGCCATGTCCACTGTAGCATATGAACTCACGAATTTCCATCTTTACTCCTCTGTCATTTAGATGGATCATTTATTCACATGCTGTCTGCCCTGATAGAATGAAAGCTCTTTGAGAACAAAGACAAATGCTTTATCGTCTTCGTAACACACAGTAGATATTCAATAAGTGCTCATTAATTGTTTATTTGCCTTGCTTCTCCCCTCCCATTGGTTGCGGATTTTATGCATTATAGATTACCCTTAGCCATTCCTGGGCCACAGAGGAGGACCTGGGTTCCCTGTCAAGGACCGCACAGAGACAAGAAGAAAGGTTCTAGTGACAAAGACATCAGGCTTTTAGCAACTATATAGGATTATTTCATCTGGGCTGAGATGGGGTAACCTCTCCCCAAGACTCCGATAATCATTCACCTATTGTGTCCCAGGAAATGGATTTGAGTCATTTTTCTATCAAGGAGCTGATAGCCCAGCATCAGCTAAGATACAAATCCAATGAGATATAATGACAGTATTTTAATAATTGGATACCACCTAGTACCATGAATAAAGCAAAAGGCCTGGAATTAGGAAGGCCTAAGTTCAAATCCAGCCTCAGTCATTTATTTAAAGTAACTCTAGTCAAGTCACTTAATCCTGTTTGCCTCAGTTTGCTCATCTGTAAAATGAACTGGAGAAGGAATGGCAAGCTACTCCAGCATTTTTGCCAAGAAAACTCCAAATGGGATCACAAAGAAATGCTGAACAATCTCTACGTGACTCGGGACAAAGTCAATAACTCCCAGAAAGTGAGATATGACTGAAATAATTAAACAAGAAATAGTAATAATAACAGCTGGCATTTTTATAGTTCTGTGTGAACAAAATATCAGATAAAGTGATATTCTTGTAGAGATGTGGAAAATCTGATGGTATATTTAGGAAGTGATTGAATGATCAGGCTAAATGTTTAGTAATTATATGTAGATGACAGTCTAAAAGTAAGAATTTAGTGGGATCCAGATATCAGACATTGGGATCCAACCTGTGGTGTTCAATGTTGTCATGGATGATTTGGATAAACACATAGATACATACATATACATATATATGTAGATACATAGAGATATGTAAATATAAATCTACATGTAGATTTCTACATAGAGATATGTAAGTATAAATCTACATGTATAGAGAAATATATATGACCTGTTTATAAAATTTCTGGATGAAATTAATTCTGGAGGAAGAGTTAACTTATTGGATGACAATCAGCATTTCAGTAGGCTAGAATGATAGTTCAAATCTTAATAAATGAAATTTAATAGGAATAAACATCAAGTCCACTTGGAGTCAAATAAATAAAATAAACTACATAAATATAGGATGAGAGAAAGTCATAGCTAAACAATTTATGGGTTTTTAAAATCTATGTGAAAATATTTACGGGATTGTAAACAATGCAAATCAACCATATAATGATGATAATAGGAAATGCCAGTTTTCAGAGAAAGAAAGATGCTACCATATCGCCACTATCATCTGCACTTGAAGATCAAATCTGGAGCTTCACACACTTTTAGGAAGGACATTGACCAATTAAAGTCATCCAGGGAAAGATGACCAGGATGAATAAAGGCGGGGCTGAATTTAATGTCATATGGGAATTGGTTGAAAGAACTGGAGAAATTTAGCCTGGAGAAGAGAAAACATAGCTGTCTTTAATTATTTAAAGGACTGTCATATGGAAGATAGATTAGACATGTTCTGTGTGGCCCCAGAGGGCAGAAACTAGGAGAAATGGGTGGAAGTGCAGAGAGGCAGATTTAGATTTTGATATACGGAAAAACTTCCTTGCAATTAGAGTTATCCAAAAATAGAATGGATTGCCGCAGGATGTAATGAATACCCCTTCACTGGAAGCAAATCAAGAAGAGGCTGGATGACCATTGGTCAAGAGTATTCAGGTACAGGTTGCACTAGATGGCTGTTGAGGTCCTTTATGACTCAGTGACTTGGATGCGGGAGTAGTGTGGGATAAGGTATATCAGCTTCATGTCCTGTAACTCCATTCAGAAAATGTTTTCCTACTTGGTATTCCAATACAGAAGTTTTTATATACATCTAGAGTACATGAAGGTCAGTTTGTATATCATTCCTTTCTGACTTTCTCCCTAATATGAAATATCCATTTTTCTGATTGTTTTTCCAAATTTGAGATACATTTGCACTAATATGCCATTGCAAAGGCCATCCCAAGAGTTCCATGTTGAGCTACTAACATCCAAGATGGGGTCTTGGCGAATCCCATAAATTATTGAATGTTCACTTCCCCTTTCATTTCCCCCACCAACCTTCTCTCCTCTACCACAGAACAGTCCTGCCAGCTTGCCACTTCTTGGAATACCCTTCCTCAAAATTCCCAGGCATCCTTTTGGGTCAATCTCGACACCCTCCCTGTTCTTTGCAACACCTCCAGGCTTAATCCACACTATAAATTCCATTCCATTAACATGTTGAATCTTTCTCCCAGATTATTAACCAAGATGTGAAATCAGATAAAAACTTAATCCCTAGTCCCACAGCTAGGGCTACTCAAGACAGAGCTCATTAAATATATCTGTCAGCGATGGATTAAATCAGCACTAAGCCTAAAATTGATTGGATGGGGGGGGAGGAGGGTTAGAGAGAGCATTGGTTGCACAACTATAATATTTTAAGGTGTGGCCAATTAAACACATCCACAGCAAACTGTAGGTTATGTTGGGCTTCTTAATTGTAATGGCAGTTGATGAGAAAGGAAAAAAAAAAAAAACTGATGTATCCCTAGGGAGCCGACCATTGGTATACCAATGTGCTCATTAAAACTGAAAATAACAACTAATAGGGACAAATACATATAGCAGAAGCAAGTAGACAAAATCCCTCCATTGATTCTACTGCTATTTCCCCTTGCCAAGAAAATGGCGAGTTCTGGAAAAATGCTTAAAGTCATATCTTGCTAAAGTTCTTCTCCATCATTCTGTCATTAGCAACCCCATCATAATAAACTTTGTATTTCTATTGTGCTTTCTGATTTCAAAGCACTGAGCAGACACATTAACTAGTTAATCATCAAGAGGGATCAGATTTTGATAGAGTGTTTTACCAGCACATGCATTTCTAACATGTCACTGGAGGATTCACAAGACAGTTTTCCTGGCCCACAGTTCTGATGTAATATGTTTGGCATGTTGTCAGGTTTCAGATGTACATAACTTTTTACCTACCCAATGTCAGCCTATTTTCAGAACCAAAGGAAATCTGATTTTGTAAATTTTTCAATGTTTAAAAAAAAAAAAAAAGTTCCTCCTTTCCAATTAGGTGATACAGGAAATTATCCATTCTTTAGATACATAAAAAAATAAAAAAACCTAGGCTGAGGAAAATGAAATTAAGTAAATATCCTGATTTGTCTTTAAGTGAGAAAGAGAACAATCTGTGATTCTTTGAAATAAAATCCAAGGAGAGTTGGGGGCTGTGCATTTATAATGGGAAGCAGATGTGAATGTGAGAATGGTATGGGGCCATCAAAGGCCCCAATATGTCATCGAAGCATATTTTATAATATATGAATGTTGAGCAGGACACTATCAGGGCAGAAATTATATCATTTTAAAACCTTACCTGGGTGGCTCATAAGTTTGATTATTACACCCTGCGATTCGGAAAAAAAAATCTTATTGGCTTTTCTCTTCCTGCTGTTCATTTATGAGTCTTCACTGGTGATGGGCAGTGAGAGCAGACATTCCTATTTCATGTCTCTCTCGTGGCAGGCTTCATTTTCTCATCCTAATTCCCATGCCCCCGTGCTGTTCTATTTGAATTGCCAATGCTGCTGAGGAAATGGCTTCTCAAATATTACAATCCTGTTTTCATTGACTTTCTTTACACCCCATGACCATATTTCCATTCAGCTCAGGTTGCAAAGCTTTTTACTTTGCAAAATCTAGATTTGAAATCAGAGGAATTTCACGGTCCTCCTTCGGTAAATTGCTCCTTTTTGATAGGAGAAATCAGTCTTTAAAAAGCTGCAGAAAATCTATAATTTTTAGAGATTGATATTTCACTTATCTTCTCAGAGCCTCAGTTTCCTCATTTGTAAAATGGACTAGATTATCATTAAGGTCCCTTCTGGGTGTCAAACCACAGCTCTATGATTCTATTCCTTTGAAGATGAAGCTATATTTGTATTAAACTAGAAAGATTTTTCTAGTTTTGTTACAAAACATCAAGCTCTGAACGAGGCAAATCCAACTGAGTTGCCATTTTGTACTTGAAGCACTTGTTCTGAAATTAAAGTACTCAAATTCAAGTTCCCTTACTTATCACCTCTGTGATCTTAAGCAAGTCATCTCTCTCAGCCTCAAGCTCCTCATCTGTAAATTGAGGCAGTTGAACTAGGTGTACTTGAAGTTCCTTTCTGGATCCAAATCCGGAGTACCATCATACTGGATTTGAATCTGAACTCTGCTCTTCACTACCTCTGTGACTTTGGGCAGCTAAGGTCCTGGATAGAGTACTAGGACTAGAATCAGGGAAAACTGAGTTCAAATCCAGCCTCAGATACTTCCTAGCTATGTGACCCTGGACAAGTCATTTAACCCTATTTGCCTCAGTTTCCTTATCTGTAAAATGAGAGGTGATGATCTCCACAATCCCTTCTAGCTCTAAATCTATGATCCTTTGATAAAAACTTGTAACTTGTGGGAAATTAGAGAGACAGAGAGAAACATGAGAAAGTAGAATAGAGACAGTGGCTTGTTAAAGAGAGGGGTTGATCAGCAATTTTGTTGTTTCCTGCTCTTACTCCAAACTTCTTGTGTAGATATTGCTACATAAAGATACAAATGCTCTCAAGTATGTATTGAGTCTATAGGGGCAAGGTAGATAAAATTAGAACCCTAGATTTTAAGATCTCTAAAGGCAGGATATGTATCTTATTTCCTTTTTGTATCCCTAGTGACTAATCCAGGGCCCTACACTTAATAATACAAAATACAAAGAGTCAAGGCACTCTTCTATAGCTACAATGACAAAAATAAGTTCTTTCCCTCACTTCAATCTAATTCACTTGCATGTCATGTCATCATGTCCCTGATGTCATGGTTCTTTTCAAGAACAAAGGACAAGCAACAATAACATATATATACACACATACATGTATTCATATACACATATACATATACATGTATACACATATACATGCTTGTATACAACTAGATAGCAGAATTTTAATAAATGTTGAAATGATGTTTTTTTTTTTTAAAATTCTGAAATCCTAAAAAATATTCAGTCCTGGAAGAAAAGTATGTTTAGCTTTGAGCTCAAGTGAACATATTTGATCTGCTTCTAGCCAAGAATTAGGGGAAAATATGATGACAGCAGAGATTCTCCAGAAATACTAGCATAACCCCACCCTAGTTAACTTAGAAATTCCAAGTGTTATCTTCATTTTAAAAGCTTGGCCTTTTATAAATACCATCCTAAGACTTTTATTACTGTTCATTTTATAGTTCCAATGGCCTGAAAAAAATTGCTTTTTTGTTCCTCCAGAATTTAACCAATAGCATTTTCCTGACTTGAATAATATTTTTAACTTGTATATAGAATGAGCTGTGCTTTAAATGCTTCTTTGTAAGTAGGTTGTTTGGAATTTAAAACAATTTTCTCATAGAAATAATATCTTAACTAGGAATTAAGTTCCAAGACTAGCCCACAAAAGCTATTTTTACCCATAAAATAGCCTATACTGCTGTCCACATGTGCTGCCACCATTATTTTTTTTTTTTTGCTGGACCTGTGATTTAGTTGGTGGGTCTGTAGGAGGATGGGGAGATGGGGACATTGAAACTTACTAAGGTTCACATAATCAGAATGTGTCAGTTAGTATTTGAATCCTGGTCTTTTTTATTCCAAATATAGTTTTCTATCTGCTGTAGCAACTGCTTTCCCTGCCATTGGCATGTGTGTCATTTCTTCACATATTTTCAACCCTTTATCACCAGCCAAGGGCCATGTGGGTGGAGTCAATAAAGAGTTAAAAAAAAAAAATCTACATCTACTTAATCCACTGCCACATGGACCCAAAACACTGAGAGTTCCAGTCCCAATTGAGACTGTGGACTTCCTAGTTAGCATATTGCTCAATTGTTTCATTCATGTCCAATTCTATGTGACCCCACGAACCACTGTCCATGGGATTTTCTTAGTAAAGATAGTAAAATTGTTCCCCATTTCCTTCTCCAGCAGCAGAGGTTAAGGGTCTTTTCTGAGGTCCAAAGCTCTGGATTTTCTGAGTCTGGACCTGAACTTGGGTCTTTTTGACTCCAAGCCCAGACCTCTAGAAATAAATAAATGAATGCAGGTGTTTGCATTGCCTCAAGCTCAGTATTAAGCAATGGAAATACAAGGACAATGAGTAAGGTAGTTATTTTCTTAAAGCCAAATTTTTAATACATATATACATACACATATATATACCTTGATTGGCCAACATTGGTTCCCAAACCAAGCCCCACTTGGTCATTATTTGGGCCCTGAGTGGCTCAAAGTGAATATAAATAGCAATTGTTTCTGTTTTGGCCAGAAACCTTGGAGGTTTAGCTCTTGAAAATTGATTTTTTTTAACAAGGTAAAAGAGGCCATTCTCTGCCTCATCTCCTACCAGCCTTAATCACTGATTGATTGGGCTCTGCCTCAGTCAAACTAAGACCTGTTGAAGACCTTAACTTTAAAAGCCCAAGGTCCCCATTTCAACCAGAGCCATTTCCAACCTGGCCACTGGACCCAGAGGGCTCTGGAGGGGAAGGTGAGACAGGTGACTTTGCCCAGCCCTCCCCCACTTAAATCCAATCCACTTGCATGTCATGGTATCCCCTTCCCGATGTCATTGTCATCTTCCAGAACAAAGGATAAGTAGCAATATCAACAAAGACATACATATTATACACACACACACACACACACACACACACACATGTGTACACATGTGTACATATACATGTACTGCATACTCATTACATATGTAAATCCCTATTTATAAACATGTGTGTTTGTGTCTAGAGAGGGTTTCGACCTGAGCACTCACAGAAGTGATGTAGAGCCATACATTAATTAAAGGCGGACCCTGTTCAGAAGCAATGGTTCTATTTATCTTTGTTATGACCAGAAAAAAAGGTAGATTTGTGCTGGCAAGTAAATAGCAAGAAGACCTGGGGGATAAGCTGGGGAATTATGGTCTAGTTACATCAGTCATGTAGTCTGTTGCTATGATCTCCGATGGTCTACAGCAGATGATCATACCCTTAACCTTTCCATCAAACTAAAGCATTTCACTTCCATGGTCCCAAAGTCCACAATTCCTTCGTCTGATTACAACCCTTTCTCATTCCATCTTTCCCTTTTCTACTTCTTACTTTCTGGACTTTGTTACCATTTTTCAGCTGCTTTCTCACCCTGGAACATCCCCCTGACCTCCTTCCATCATTGACAAGTACTTCTCAGTTCTTCATTTGGGAGAAAAGCCCAGGTTGGCAATGCTGGCTCTACTTCTGACTCTCCAGACTTCAAGACCATGTCTTCTTCTCCCTCCACACACAAATTCTTAGTTCTCTTTTATGTGTTATCTTCCCATTAGAATGTAAGGGTAAGGACTGTCTTTATTTTAACTGATATTTCTATCTCTGGTGATTAGCACAGTGCGTATACAAAGTAAGTCAAAGCATTATTCTCATGCTATCATCAGTCCTCTTTAGGAACAAAGGACAAACAAGTATTTAATAAATGCTTCTAATAAATAATAAATATAAAACAATATATGCTTATGTCATATACATATGTATATATATCACTTGTATAATATATAAATATACATAATATAAAATAATTAAATAATAAATAATAAGTACTTTTAATAAAAACTTCTAATTCAGTTTTCAGTTTTTACAGTAACTTCAATTCCTTCTACCCCTTAGCTCTTTCAAGGGCTTTAACCCTGCTTTAGCCACTTCCCTTCCCTAGCTAGACATCTTAATGAACCAATCCAACTATACACTATTCCCTACTAGCAAATATTTTGCCCCCCTGCCCTGTCCTGTTGCCAGTTACCCCTGGCCAAACTCCATCTTTGATTACTTTTACCATCTACCTTGTTTGCTCCTATTCATGTGTTTGTTGAATAGAATTAAGGAAAATCATAAATTTATTTGCTGATATCAATTGGGCCCTCCCTGCAGCAAGGCAATCATTTTTCTTCTCCCTAATCAATTACTACGTGTGATGACTGCGTATTTAAAATCAGCCGGAGTCAGGAATTCAGGTTAAGGGAAAAATCTTCAATCTTTATTCTCAGTAGAGGAGAAGAAGAATTACATAGCAATATGGGCAGCTGCAACAGGAAGCCAGCAAGCAGAGGGGGATCGGAGGTGAAGGGCGGTCGCGATAGCAATGTGAGCAGCTGTGACAAGACGCCAGCCAGCAGTCTCCCTTTCTGCTTCCCTTTCCACACCCACCAAAATCGTCATTTCCTATACAACACATCAGGACTTGCACAAAGAGTGGGCGGCCATTCTTTCTCCAAGCATATATATTAATAGAGTATGGTCCAATTACTATTTAGCCTCATGTGCTTGGGACCTCAGTGCATCAACTCAAGCCTCAGCCCATTACAACTACGCTACTCTTCATAGTGACTATTCCAAATCTTCTCATCTCTTCTCAAGCCTCCACTTAGCTTTTCCTCCACAACATGATTTCAGCTGAGGATTTTACCTCACACTTCACTGAAAAAAATGAGTACATTCATCCAAGTGTCCCCCCTCTTCCCCTCCTCCTCATCTTATATTCCTCAGACATTTTCTCATACTATATCTTTCTTCCTTCTTATCTTGGATGGAGACAGAATTGTCCCTTGTCTTTACCAAAGCCAACCCTTCGAAATGTATCTGTGATTCTATCCAATTCCCCTTTCTGAACAGATGGTCTTCTGCTGTCCCCACTCTCTGTCTCTTCTTTTTAATCTCTCCTGTACTTATTGTTTCCTTCTCTACTATCTATAATACCCCTATTTCTCCTCCATCATTAATCCACTTAATTTAAACATTCATGCTAGCTATTGTCCTGTATCTTTCCTTCTTTCTGTATCTAAACTCTTTGGGAAAGACATCAATAATCAGTGCCTTCATGTCCTTTTGAATCTTTTCAAAACCTTCTGCAGTATGGCTTCCAACCTTATAATCCCATTGAAAATGCCCTCTGCAAAGTTTCCCATGGTATCTTGTCAATTTTAATGACCATCTATAAGGAATCTCTCTTCCATTTGAACTCTTTAGACATCTTCCATAGTAGTAGAAAACACTTTTGGCATGAATAAATCTAGCTATTTTTATGCTTACTTGATATTAACAATCAGAGAATCATCAAAGTTATTTCTGTTGTTACAGCTATCAAAGAATCTCTTTTTGTTATTTTAGCATATGCATGAGAAAGCTCTTGTTGGAGGAGAGCATATTTTATATTTACTCCACTAAAGAAAAGCTTTTTTATACAAATGCAACAGATAATAAGCACAATGGATCTAGAATTCTTTGCACTTTTTAATCATTTGTGAAATTGTTGATCCACAGAAATCCTACTCTGATCAATGTCTCTTCATGGAAGTCAGGCAACCTTAGGTTCTTAAAGATTATGCCAAAAGAACCCAAGTACTAGCACATTCTGTTATTCCATAAAAGTTTTGAATACATTCATCACACCATAAGACACTCTGCTTTCTGAAGATTATCCTAAGTAGGAAGAAGCTCATTTCCCATAGGCTGCCCATTAGGTGATGCTCACCCATGAAACAAACAAACAAAAAAACCCCCCACAAAATAGCCCTCAGATATGTGTAGTCCCCTTTCATTTCTGCAACAATTGTGATAAAGTGATGGACACGATGACAATTTATTTATTTTTTTTAAATCATAGAATTTGAACAAAATCTTTATCATTCAGTCACTTGTGTCTGTCTCTTCATGACTTCATGGACTATATCATACCAGGTCCCTCAGATTTCTGCTGTCTCTCAAAGTCTATCTAAGCTCAATTCATTGCTTCCATGACACTATCGATCTCATCTTCTGCCTTCCCCTTTTCCTTTTGCCTTCAATTCTCCCCAATATCAGGGTCTTTTCCAATGAGACCTGTCTTCTCATTATGTGGCCAAAATATTTAAGCTTTAGTTTTTCCATTTGTCCTTCTGATGAATAGTTTGAATTAATTTAAGCATTCGCTGATTTGATCTCCTTGCTATCAAAGGGATTCTCAAAGTCTCCACCTCCACATTTTGAAAGCACCAATTCTGCGACACTCAGACCTTCTTAATAGTTCAATACTGAAACATTACTATTGGAAAAAAAACATACTGTTAATTATGTGGCTATTTGTTGGCAAAGGGGTGCCTTTGTTTTTAAGTATGCTATCTAGATTTGCTATAGCTTTCCTTTCAAGGAATAAACAAACGTCTTCTAATTCCATGGCTGCAGTTGGCATGTGAAGTGATCTTTGAATCCAAAAATGTAAACAATCTACATTACAAGCATTAATTTAACCATTGTACTCTAAATATGAGGTACTTGTCCAATTACTAACAAGTTGGCATTCTAGAAGAAGAAATGAATTGTCAATATTGATATTTTTACAATAAGTGAAACCAGAAGGCACAAGGGAATAGCAACTAAAGGGAAAGATGGCTCAAAGTTTCTCCTTAGAGGGGCACATAGAAGAAATGGTGGTATATTGGTGATGTAATACAATGATTTTTTGGTCCCCTGATTTTAGGGGGGGGCTTCTGTTCTAACAATAAGTCAGTAAATCCTAAATCTTCTGACTTTGGTGTCTGCCTTAGGAACCTCCCATGCCCAATACGTCTGATTCTGAAAAGACCATTCCTCAGTCAGATAGCTTCTGTCCTCGGGAGAGTCCCACAGATCAAACCTCTGAGACAATAGTGAAGAGACCTCTCCTCAGTTCAGTGCTGACCACCAGATAGATAATCTGTTGGTCAGTGATAACCAAATTCCAGAGACTACTCCTCTGGGCCATAGAATTAGCATATCAATGATAGAAAGCTGGATAAAGGGATCTCCTATCTCTTAGGACTTTGCTAATTTCTTTTGGAATTCAGACCACTTATAATGGCATTACAATTGCCATAAACTTTGCCCCTTGATGAGGAAATGGGTTCAAGGCTGCAAATTCCTTTGAGACACTTCACAACACTAGTCTGTGATCCCAACCTCAACATTGATATTATCATGTATCAGCAGAAAATGTTCTTTACCAAGATCCTGTGAACACCCAAAGGGTCTGCAGCTAGATTGCAAGGGATTCATGAAGTTTGGGGAGAGGGGATTACATCTTTAATAATAAAATCTTTATTTTTGTAATCTTATGTATTTTTATACATTTTGTATAAAGTATAATGTAGAATGATGTATTTTATACATTAAAACCATTATTCTAAGAAAAGATTTATAGGCTTTACCAAACTGTCCAAGGGTTCGTGAGACTACAAATATTATGATCTCCTACTCTAAGGGCAAGAAGAAACTCTATTTTTAATGGAATGCTTGATTATCTTGATGTGGATCCTGATATCAGCTTATTCTCTCTCTTTTTTCAGGAGATGCTAAAATGCTCATCCTCAGAACTTAGTTTCCCAAACTTTTTTATTACCATAGTTAAGGCAACCAATATGTGCACAGAATGCCTTGATTAGCATCTTTAAGGTACCTGTGATGAGAACCCAGTCTTTCCCAGATTTTTCAAGGCAGTGCCAACATTTCAATATACATCCTTATTCCTGCCTTTATTTCCCCTCTTCCCTTGAGATCCCAAGGTTATATTTCCATTATAAAAGATGTGCTCCTGTTGAAGATGTTAGCTAAATCTTTTTCAGGACTAAGTCTATTCTAAGGCTCTCTCTCTCTCTCTTTCTCTCTCTCTCTCTCTCTCTCTCTCTCTCTCTCTCTCTCTCTCTCTCTCTCTCTTTCTCTGTTTCTCTATCTCTCTCTGTCTCTCTCTGGTGTCTCTCTGTTTCTCTCTCTCTCTCCTTCCCTCCCTCCCTCCTCATAGTTTCTTCCTTTTAGTGACTTCTTTCTCCTTACTATGGTTAACTCTGGCAATCTACTAACTCCTTTATGGATTTATCCTGTCGGTCAATGGTATACTCCCACCTCATGGTGTATTCCTTTTCTCCTGGTTAATTGTTGAGTTCCACTGGGGAACTTGTCTTCTCCATTGTTTATTGTTAAAACCCCTTTCCTTGCTAACTATATGCTTCCCCAAATCTACTTCATATTTACTACTCCTGGTTTCTATTTTACCTCTTCATTTAGTCTGTAATCTCTTCTCATAGAAAAATAAATAAATCATTCTTTGATCTCCTTGCTATCCAGGGGACTCTTAAAGTCTTCTCCAGCACTACAGTTTGAAAGGATCAATTCTGCTTCTGACAAAGAGAATGGACATTGTGAAGTTGTTACAATTTTGAACAAAGAATTGCTACCCTGACCTCATCAGTCTCACCTACTTTCTCACTTTTGTAGTATCTTGATGAGAATAATCAACATAGAATCAAGGACGTTTTTATTAAACTAGAAGGGAATAGGAGGCATTCACAAGTGACTTTAAAAATTTCTATTGGTATCATTTATCCATTTCTAGCTATGTCCCACCTCCCTCCTTTACTCAGAAAGCTATGCTTTATTACAAAGGGAGGGAGGAAAGCAGTTCAGAAAATAATCTTACTATTAACAGTTTGACAATAAACATAATGTTCCATACCTGTAATCCCCTACCTTGGTGAAGAAGGGAAGGAAGTGCATTATCTCGATTTTTCCTCAGAGTCAATGTTCGGGAATGATATGATTTAGCAGGCTATCTCTTTATAGTCACAAAAAATTAAACATTTAAAACAAAAATTCTAAGAACCAAAGGAAGATTTATGGCAGGAATTTCTCCCCCAAAAAATCTAAAACTTTTACCAATCTGTTTGTGCTGACCAAGTAGCAACCATCCCCACCAGAAAGCAAAAGGTTTAGACTTGTTCAAGTGTGTCCAGTTATTAGTAGAATCAATTCCTTGATGTCCTTTCTCAACAACAGCAAAATCAGTCTCAGCTGTTCAGGATGACATCTTGCATTTTAGGACAATGGGAATGCAACCCAACAGGAGGATGAACACCAATGTTTTCATAGCCAAAGTAATCCTATACTTGGGCACATTGACAGTACTTAACAGCTTACTCATTTGAAGCCAGACTTTCACCTTATGTAACTCAAGCCTCCCAATGAGCTCAAGAGGAAGAGAACTCAGTCTGGTTTTCTCATATCAACCACATTGCCGAAGGCCTAAGCTAGACTTTGTTTCATTTTGCTATATAAGCAGACAAACTCACCCTTCTCCGACCCAGAACAATTTGTTCTATCAATGTCAGCATCTCTGAGCTTCAGCTTCCTTCTTGGTAAAGACAGAGTAATTGAACTAGATGATTTCAAAGGTCTCTTTAAGATTTAACAATCTATCATAAGACCAAAGGATCATGGAATTACAATCAGAAAGGACCTTAGAGGTCATCTATTCTTCACTTTACTGATGAGGAAACTGAGATCTAGAATGATTAAGTGACTTATTTGAAATCTCACTGGTAGTACAGAGCCAAACCAAGATTTAATAGTTTTAATGCTAAATCAAACATTCTTTCCCTTAGGTGGTTGCTATGATTTTATATGATTAAACTTGTTAATAAAGAAGCAACTTACTGAAAACTACAAAAACTCATGGCAAGTGATAACTATTAGGAAATTCCCAAACAAGAAAACTGAAGTGAAGTCTCCATAGGAATGAGAAGTCACCATTGCTGGGAAGTGAATGGGAAAAAAAAAAAATCCAATTTTGGCCTCTGTGGACAACTTTAATTCAAAAGGAACCCCTTCCTCACATACCAAATCCAAGGGCAGGTTTTCAATAGCAAAGCATACTTGGGAATCAAAAATAGAATTCAAAAATACATTTGACATGGAGAAAGAAACAGAAATTTTAAATAAAAACAGAGCCCAGATACGTATTTAATAATAACATAAGATCTCTGAAATGCTAAAAAGACTTAAATTCATTTCAGAGTAGAAGCTGAAGAGATTACAAAAACAAACATGTTGGCAAGACAATTATCCCCTTTGAACATATCCCCCTTTCCAAATGTTCCCCTTCTAGAATTTATATGTCAGAGAAGAATCTTTGAGTTGGGCAATCCCTTAGAAGTCATCGAATCCAACTTACTAAGGCCTGAATTCTTAATCCATACCTGTGATTATAGGATTTTACCAAGTGCCTAAGAAGAAAATGAACACACTGAAAGCTACAAAACTTCACAGCATGCATTGATTATTAAGAAATCCCCAAGTTATCCAGTTTCCTCTTGAAGATGTCCAATGGCAGGAAACTCACTACCTCAACCCCATGCCCAAGGCAACTCATTTCTTATTTGAACAGTTCTCATTATTAAGAAGTCTTTCGGGGCAGCTAGGTGGCGCAGTGGATAGAGCACCAGCCCTGAAGTCCAGAGGACCTGAGTTCAAATCTGATCTCAGACACTGTCTAGCTGTGTGACCCTGGGCAAGTCACTTAACCCCAATTGCCTAAAAAAAAAAAAAAAGAAGTCTTTCCTTATGTTCTATAGCAATCTGTTTCTATGTCCATTAGTCCCATTTCTGCCCACCAGGGATAAATAGAAGTAGTTTATTCTTTCTTCTACATGAAAACCCTTCAAAATGTAAAGGAATCATATGAATTTAGAGCTGAAAGGGACGTGCCCATTAATTGGAGAATGGTTGAACAAGTTGTGCTATATGATCATGATGGAATATTCTCACCATTTTATTTTACAGCTCCGTAGTGTCATGCTCCAAGAACTCCTTGGATTTGTTCTGTTCAATGTTTTTATCATTAACTTAGATGAAAGCAGAGATGGTACAGATGACGAGAAGCTGTGAAATAGCTAATATGTCTGATGCAAAATAAAGATCCACAATAAATTCTTAATTTGTTGACTGACCCTGACTATGCCACATTTTCCCTCATGGACAGGAAAATAGTAATTTTTACTTCTTCTTGTACTCTTTAAATGAGATTTTGCCTGAACCAGACCTGGTTAATCTCTTGTAAAATAGAGAAACTTATTAGAATTGTCCAGACAACGAACCACAACTCCTTTCCCCTTGCTCAATAGAATAAAATGAAAAATAAAAACTATAAGCAGACCTAGTGACCTAGGCTTGGGCAGCACTCATGTTAAATATTATCCAAAAGAAAACTTGCACTCAGTTTTAACAAAAGACAAGACATTTTTTTCCCTTAAAGAATGCTGAGTCTGGTTCTGTCATTAAAGGGGGTTTAGCATAAATCCCAAAATCAGTGGAGATTTAGTGAGCATTCTGTTTAAGACTGAGGCTCAGTCCGTCATCCTCTTTGCATTAGCTTCTTCCTCTTTTCAAGATAAGAGTAATTAATATCTCAACAATGGAAATGAGGAGAACGACCAACAATGGAAATGATCACTTTACATATAAAAATGCTCTTTCAGTGAAGAATTGTCCCAAGCACTTCTCATTCGTTTTCATGGATACCTATAAGCACCATAGTCCATTTAAAAATAATATTTGAATGTTGCCCTTCAAAGTGACTGAGCATGAGCCATCTTTGTACTGGTCACTTTCACAAGAATTATAATCTTTCCAGCCTCATCCCTGCTAAACCTGATGCTTTTTTTCTTCTTTTGATACATAAATATCCCATGGAATCTGCCCAGCTCTGGATAAGTAAAAAACAAGATGTGTTTTCTGGGTACTGATGATGGAAAAGCTTCAGGGAGGAAGAAAAACATTAAACTATGTAATTAATGTTACAAAGTTACATTAACACACAAATAATTTCGCCAGCAGGTCATACGATCCACATGCATATTTTATTAAACTGTAAGAAATAATTTCTCAATCTGACCCTGATGCTTCTGTGCACTTTGAAGTCAGAAAATCAGCAGCCAAGCCTGTAAGTTTAAAGAAATTTAGAAAGAATTGTGAAGTTAAAAGGTACTTTTGATGTTTGTTCTTTCTTTTCTATCACAAGGGCATTCAATCCAGTGTAAGGAAAGTAAGAAGAAAACATTAATGCTGAAGAAATTTCCATGGTAAGTATGCTCATTTAACCCTTTGTTCACCACAACAGACCAGGGGTTAATGACATATTTAAAGGGGCATAGGCATGTTAGCACATGAGGAATTTTCATTTCCCTGATGAACAAAGCCTGAGGGTCTCCTGCCTCTGGAGTATTCTGATACATACCAATGGAGACTATACCAGGCTGGGAAAAATAGATTACTTAACATATAGATTAGTTATGGATGGCTCTTTCAATATTCTTGATTCTGGGATCTGACAAAATATTATGTCATTAATAGAAATCAGAACTAGGAGAACAATTTATAAAACAACCACACTTTAGAAGCTAACAACATTGAAAGCTGTCGGGGCTATAATCACAATAATGACCATTTATGATTCTAGGAGGCAGATGATGAAACATAATATCTACTACAAAGAAGGGATACATTTAGGAATCAGAATAAAACATGAATATTGAGGGAATTTGTATTCCTTAATGATGCGTATTTGTTATAAGAAATTTGCTTTTTTTTTCTATTCTAGTTTTTCTAATCGGATGGAAAAGAGTGGAAAAAATAGATTTATGGCAATATTTTTAAATAATAAAATATAGGACATGTAATGTGGAAATGTATGCAGTTTAAGATAAGGTCACTGTGTTATCAGTTTTATTAATTTTAATGAGACGAAAACAAAACATATTAATAAAATAAAAGTGTCAAAATAAAAACTAAGTTATGAGGTTGTTTTGACATGTATGATCTTTATTATTATTTACATATTGATTTTTTGATGTTACTTAATTTAGAATAAATAAATAAATTTAGGTAAATATATCAGTCACAATGGCAAGATTCTTAATCAACTCCTCTGCCTATAATACCTTTTTGTCAAATTCAGCTTTGCTGAAGACTTGTATGTATTGATAGAGAGAAAAGAATAGGATAAATAGAACAGTATTCACAATGCCTCCAATCATAGAAAGGAAATGAATGCCAAAACAAAGTCTGAATAATTGTAGGAGTCAATGAAATCCAAGTAATTGGAGTGACCATTATTGGTAAGATAATAAAACACACTTCTTTCCTTTTGGCAGAGAGTACAAAATGTGGATATAGAATGGTTCATACAATATTGGACATGGTTACTGTGTTAATTTTATCTGATGGCTTTTCTTTGCTACAAAGGTATTGTTCTTATTGAAGGCAGGAGACATATTTGGAAATAATTATGGTGGAAAAACAAATCTTGGCAAATCCTTTAATCTTTTTAGATCTCAATTTCCTCATCTGTAAAAATGGGTAGTTTGGACTCAATGGTCTTTACTATCTTTTCCAACCCTGGATTTATGATCTTTTGTCTATGGGAAAGGGAAGAATTTATGACCAAACAAGATTTAGAGATCAATACAAAATGCAAAAAAGGTAATTTTGATTATATTAAATTTTAAAACTTTTCCATAAACAAACCCAATGCAAACAAGATTTATAAGAAAAGCAGAAAGCTGGGAAACAATCTTTACAGTATCTCTGATAAAGGCCTATTTCTCAACTATATAGAGAAGTGAGCCAAATCTGTAAGAATACAAGTCATTCCCCAAAATAAATAATCAAATGATATTAATAGGAATTTTCAGATGAAGAAATTAAAGCAATACATAAGCATATAAAGAAGTGCTCTGAATCCCTTTTGATTAGAGAATTGCAAATTAAAACAATGCAGGTATCACTCCATACTTATCAGATTGACTAGTATGATACAAAAAAAAAAAAAAAAAAAAAAGGATAATGATGAGGATGTGGAAAAATTAGTACAGTTATACACAATTGGTAGAGTTGTGAACTCATCCAACCATTCTGGAGGACAATTTCGAATTGTGTCCAAAGGGCAACCAAACTGTGTATACCCTTTGATCTAACAATCCCACTACTAGATCTGTATCCCAAAGAGATCATAAAAAGGTAAAAGAATCTACATGTATTAAAATATTTAAAGCAGCTCTTTTCATAATGACAAAATACTGAAATTTAAGGTATGCCCATAAATTGGGGATTGACTGAACAAGCTGTGATATATGAATGTAATGGAATACTATCAGGCAATAAGAAATGATGAATAGGCAGATTTCAGGAAAACATGGAAAGATTTGTAGAAACTGATATAAAGTGAAATGATCAAAACCAGGAAAACATTATACAAAGTATCAACACACAACAAATTGTGTGATGATCAACTATGAATTACTCAGCTTTTTTCAGCAAAGCAAAGATCCAAGACAAGTACAAAAGAAAATGCTGCTCACATCTAGATAAAGAACTGATGGACTCTGAATGCAGATCTAAGCATATTTTTTCACTTACTTTATTCTTTTTTGTGGGTTTTTCCCCCTTTTGGTCTGTGTCTTCTTTCACAACTGTGACTAATATGGAAATATGTTTTACATGATAGCACATGTATAAACCATATTGAATTGCCTGCCATTTTCGGAAGAGGGGAGGGTAGGGAGTGAGAAAAAAATTGGAACTCAAAATCTTGTAAAAATGAATGCTAAAAATTGTCTTGACATGTAATTGGGGGGGAATAAAATACTATTTTAAGAAAATTTATGATCCTATGATATTTGATATAAAGATTCCTTTCCAATCTACCATTACTCATCTTATTCTAGTTAAGTTGGTTTTCTTTGCACAAAACTCTTTCAGTTTCATGTATCAAAATTACCAATTTAATCTATCCCTTATTTGCCCAAGAAATCTATCCCTACCCATAGTTGTGAAAGGTATCTGATCTAATTCTCATCCCATTTTTATAGCATTTTAATATTCAGGTCTTGAGTCAATTTTAAATATATCAGTATTTTTCTCATTTCCATAAAAATATGAGGTGAATGGTAGAAGGTTTTCCAAGAGCCACCAAACATAATAGTCAAGTCTTAATTGCCCCATCTATACCTATAAAACGGAGTTTTTCCTCATCAGAGAGGGGAAAGAGAATGTTCTTCCCCAAAGCAAGAGGGGAATGAATTTTTTGCTTATTTTAGATATACTACCTGGTCAGAAGATGAACTTTACTGCCTGGTAGCCAAGGTAGGTGGGAAGAGGACCAAGTGAAGAGGAAGAAGAAAAAGGAAAAGGGACTAAATTATAATAAAATTTAAGCCATGAAAATACTTGCAAGAAATAGTCACACAGAGGGAGATAGATTTCCACAAAGTCATAAAATTACACCTTTTCCTGTAATTGTGTTATTGAGTCTGGAATATTAAGTCATTTATAGCATGTTTCTCTATTCAAGCATTAAATCCAGCAAATGAAGGCTAACACTGAAAATGTCTGAACAAATATGCATAGATTTAAATGGAGTCTGATACTCAAAGTGTGCCTAAAAAGCAGGTGTCTTATTTTGAAGAGTAAATTACACAGAACTCTACTAATTCAGAAGTCAATCCCCCTGTTTCCAGGAATTTCCAGATCCCCATTTTTCGCAACCAGTGGTTATTTTAGTCACCCACTACATCTAGGCTCAGACTTTAGCCAAGTTTCACTGTCTTTAGGCCAAAATTCATGTTATACTCTTCCCTCCAATCCCTGTCCAATTCTGAAACTATAATCCAATCAATTCTGTCATTGCACTACTCTCTCTCTCTCTCTCTCTCTCTCTCTCTCTCATGCATATGTATGTGTATGTGTATGTGTGTGGTCTCCCTCTATTAGATTATAACTTTCTTGAGGGCAGAAACTATCTTTGCTTTTGTTTTTATATACCTAGATTTTATTTAGCACAATGTTAGGTACATAGTAAGTGCTTATAAATTCTTTTTCAAAGAATTTGTTCCAGGATGATGGAATTGAGAAAGAAAGATGGGAGTCTCATGGGCTCAAGTTTATTCTGTTGAATAGATGACCCAAGAATGGCTTTAGTAAGATACTTTTAGATGTTCAAAAAAGAAATAACTATGACATTCAAGTAAACTTCTCTTCACAAAAATAAATAAATAAAATAAAAAATAAAAATAAATAAAATTTCTTTTTCATGCATTAATTTATAATAGTCTGTTATAATAATTAACTTAATTAAAGCCTGGAGGCAATATAATGGCATCTAATTTCTATGTAGATTCCCCCTCTTCAACTCAAGGGAACTTATTTCAGACAAAAAGCTATGACTTCAGTCACAATTGCTCCAAGCTCCCAGTTATTAAAATTCCAAACATTTAGGCAGAAGTTGGGCTATCTTAACTTTAGATTTATAATGAACTCTAGTTAATCTCTGTCTTTTTGTGACTGAGACAAAATTCAGTTCAATGGAAATATTGAATAAATAAAACATCATTGTAGTATAGTGTCTGTGGGTAAACAAAACACTGGAAGGGAAGTAGAAAGAAAAAGGTCACCTTCTCTCAGGACTTCCCCTAGCCTTATTCTTCAGCTTGAAGATGCCTATGGAGCTGATGTTCCTCCTAATATCTCCCTTCTTTGCTACAGCTCAGTTAGACCTTTGTTTTTCAACAGTATGCTAGAATATCAGCATTGCTCCAGCTTCTCCACTTCTAGAGCCTCAGAAACTATGTCTCTTTCCATGATAGCTTCTTCCTTTTATATTAATTCATTCCATCAATCTACATTATCTTATGACCAAGTCTTTCACATAATTCAAGGAAATGTAGAGGCTCAGTTGGCAGTCAGCTTTGATCGACTAATTCAATCAACAGTGTTCTTACCCATTATAGTTTTTTTTTAAGTTTGTGCAATAATCAATAGTACTCTTCCCTTACACATTTATAAATAATATTCAGCAAACTTGAATGTAGAGGGAATTTCTGTTAAATGAATGCTATTTTCCCACTGTCCATCATTTCGGTGGAGGGAAAAGAATAAGAGGAAAGAGATAAGCTGAAGAATTCTGAAGAGTCAGTTGAAAACTTTTGACCAAGTGATGACCAGGTCTGTGCCTTGATATGCTACAGTTTAAAAAACAAAACAAAATAAAACAGCAGCTTACTAGGAGTCACACTTCATTTGGTTGTTTATAATGCCTATAATACCTTCATCAATAACATCACTATTTAATTCAAATTATCTTCCCTTTACAATTCTTACAGGCTTGAAAAAAATTATTTCCTTCTTTGGGGAGATTTGACTGAAATATTATGATTAACTTAAGTAAAGAACACTTGTTCTCCATAAAACAATGGAACGTGTTGTCTGATTCATTGCCCAGGATTCACTGAACATCTTTACATTATAAGAATCATATCACATTTGTGACATGTCCAAAAAGGAATGTTTTCAAATTATCTCATCAGTGTTGATTTCAATGCCTTCTGGAAAGTTAGAAATAACTGCCTGAATGAAGAGCAAGGAATTACCATTCTTCATTCCTTGGCAAAGAAGTCTGTCTTCACAGGTGAGTCATATTTCCAATGCAACAAGTTCCAATCTGTGGATTTATTGTTCTTTATGTTTTAGCAAAAGTTCTAAGGGAACTCATGAGATTGTAGATCTAGAGTTGAAAGATAAGCCAGTGGTATCAAATTCAAGGAATATCTGCAGGCCACATATTGACTTAAAATACCACAAATTATTATTATCTGTGTTGTGTTGTACTTTTATTTATTTAATTAAACATTTTCCAATAACATTTTAATGTGGTTTGGACCTTCAGGAGTTTGTCAGGCCATGGGTTTGATACCTCTGATTCGCTAACCAACCCATTTCACATACCAAAGGGTCATAGATTGATAGCTGTAAATTCATATCTCAGTCATCATTTAACCAGTTCTTCTCATTTTAGCCCCAGAGTTTCTTGCCTAAGGTCATACAAGTAGAAAATAGCAGGTCTAGAATCCCAGGAGATAGAGCAATACCTTTAATTCTTGAATTCTGCCTCAGAGACTATTTCACTGTAGGTAGGTACTATCTGCCCAAAAATCATTCTGGGTAGATCATTTTACCATTCTCTGCCTCAGTCTCTCCAATTCTAAAAAGAGAGGCTAGGATTCATGACCTCTAAAGGTCTCGCTTGAAATCTATGTCCTGTCATACTCGAAAATGTATTTATTTTAAATAATTGCTAGATCATTTTATAAAGGTCAGATAGTCTTTATATTGACCAGCCACTAATTTCTCTCCTTTCCTAATTAAAACAATTAATTCTGCTCCTGCTGCTCAAAGAAGCTATTATAACTTCCAGTTTTTTACTCTATTATCACAGAGGCACATGTAGGAGACTTAACATATTTTATCTTTTCAAAAATTCTTGAGAAAGGCAATATGGTAGGCTGTGAGGAGGTGGGAGGGGAAGGGGAGTACAATTTACCAATAGCAAACAGCAATACTACTGTAAGTAGCTAAGTAATGCTGGCTCATATCCAAATTGTAAAGGTATTGTTGATGGGGAAAAGCATCCATCCAATGGAGAGCCCAATTCCTCAGTAGCAGAGAAGCAAATGAGAAAGAAAATATTTCCAGAAACTTAATTCCTTGTTTACAGGAAACTTCTTTATTAAGAAAACAGCAGTCAAATGAAATTTAGAGAAACTCCAGAGCTAAATAAGATCTTTGGGAGTCAGAAACCGCATTTACCTTTTTCTCAAATTCTGAACTGATTAGAAAGGCCTAGAAATTAAAAATGCAAATATGTCCCCTGCCTGTTACTGGTTTGCTCTTGCTTTCTACACACCCAGAAGAAAGAAACACTAACAGATGTCCGTGTGTGATCGTTTCTGCACGTTGCATCAGCCACAATTATTGTTTGGAGAGTAGCCGGTCCCGCTGACGCTTTTCTAGGTTCTATCCACGTTCTCCCCCTGGAATTCTAAATGGGCTAGGTGGCAGAAAGCATCTCCTTCTGCTGAAATTCTTTCCAACGGGCTAAAGAATCTCTCAGTCCCCTGCCTTTGAATTTGGATGTGTTGATTTCCTATGTAATTCTAATTTCGCTGGGAATCAAAACCATCCACAGTCAACAGAAAGCGGAACAGGGTTTTGCTGATATTCTGTGGTGCCAGGAACAGGAGCTGTTATTGCATGTTTGAAGAATTTTATATCCCTGTGATAGCTTGTACGCCATCTGAATCTGATTAAACTACTTGTGGCCAACATGGGACCCAAGCAAACTTTGGAGGGGGGTGGGGGGGAGGGGGAATATTGGCGACACAATGGCCTTCTTGCCATACTGAAACTAAAAAATGGGATTGGCAAGGGGATTGAAGACTGGGGCAAATCATCCTGATAGGAATTGACAAAATAATTAAGGCTGCCCTTCGGCCTCCAATTGTACAGCCTTCTAATTGTAATAACTTGCCTTAATAAAGGAGTTCTCTCAGTGGGGTTTTGTTTCTGATGGGACCTACTCAACTTCCAGTCTCCATGGGTCCTGTTCTTGGACCAACTTCCAGGCACTAGCTCAGCTCAGCTCACCTCAATTTGACTATTCAACTCAATAAACATTTATTAAGCACCTACTATGTGCTGGGCACTGTGCCAAGTTTTGTGAATATCAAAAAAAAAAAAAAAAGGCAAAAGACAGTCTCTGTTCTTAAGAGATTATTAGCTAAAGGGTGAAACAACATGCAAATATCCATTAAATGATATATGTTCACCTTCTGTATGTTTAACTTGCTCATAAACTGACTCATAAGGACTTGCGGTCCACTCTGACTGGTGAGTCCTTGCCCAAAATGGCCTCTTCTCAAGATGCTCCCAATAACTCTTAATGTCTCTTCCTGTTCATTCAGTTTCATTTTTACACTAATTTACATTGACCTCCTTTAAAATCTGTATTACTTTATTAAATCCAATTGCTTTGATAGGAGGGACCATCTGACTTTCTTCTTTTTGTATTCTTAGGGCACATAATAAGTTCTTAATAAATGCTATATTAATCTATCTATCTACTGGCAATTGGAAGTCTTGGTTGAAATTCTGGTTCTGCCTCAGTTTTTTTATCTGTAATGGGAAGGGGGGTGCAGCTTGAACTAGATGATCCCAATTGTTTCTCCGAGTTCTAAATCTATTATCCCATGATCCTACTATAAACACTAGTGACACAAAGGAAAAACTGAGTGTCTGTGTCCATAAGCCTACATTTAACTGGGAGGATTCAAAACATACATAGTTCAAGGGAGGCTTCATGGAGGAGGTGCTGAATGAGTCTACCCTGGAAATAAGATAACGATTCTGAGAAACAAAAATGAGAGAGTTCAATACTGATGCATATAAGCTATGTATAGGGATGGGCCAGAACTTGGGTTTTCTTGGCATAAGGAATACCCCACTGAGAGAACTCCTTTATTAAGGCAAGTTATTAACTTTTCTGCAACTTAAGGTTTTAAAGAGTTTCTTAGAGCTTTGAGAGTCTCTATGATTTTCCCAGGATCCCACAGATAGTACATCAAAAATGTCCTTGAATCCAGGTCTTCCTGACCTTAAGACCAAGAGTACACTACAGTGCTTCTCTCTATACATAGGATGGCAAGTTATTACCTGGATTTTAATATATATATTCGTATTCAAAACTGAAAAAAAATGAATCTTTTTATTTTTTTTTTCATTTAGTTTTCAACATTCACTTTTTTTTATTAATTATAGCTTTTTATTTTCAAAATATATACATGGATAATTTTCAACATTCAGCCCTACAAAACATTGTTCTAATTTTTTCTCTCCCTTCCCCTGCCCCTTTCCCCAGTTGGCAAATGATCCAATATATGTTAAATATGTGCAATTTCTCTATACATATTTCCACAAATATCATGCTACATAAGAAAAATAAGGTCAAAAAGGAAAAAAATAAGAAAGAAAACAAAATGTGAGCAAACAACAACAAAAAGAGTGAAAATGCTATGTTGTGATCCACACTCAATTCCCACAGTCCTCTCTCTGGGTACAGATGGCTTTCTTCATCACATGACCATTGGAGCTGCTCTGAATCACCTCATTGATGATGAGAACCAAATCCATCAGAATTGATCATCATCTAATCTTGCTGTTGCTGTGTATAATGATTTCCTGGTTCTGCTCATTTCACTTAGCATCAGTTCATCAACATTCACTTCTATAAAATTTTAAGTTCCAAATTTTTTTTCCTCTTTTTCTTCCTTCCTTCCTCCCCAACATGGCAAGCAATCTGATACAGTTATACATGTACAATCATGTAAACTTATTTCCTCATTAATCATGTTATGAAAGAAGAATCTGAACAAAAAGAAAAAAAATAAGAAAGAAAAAACAAAAACAAAAATTAGTAGAAATATTATGCTTTGATCTGAATTTAGATTGCTATCTCTGAATGTGGATGGCATTTTCCATTACAAATCTTTGGGAATTGTCTTAGATTAATGTACTGCTGAAAAGAGCTAAATCTATCAAAACTGATCATCACACAAATGCTGCTGTTTCTGTGTACAATGTTTGCCTTCAGGAGACTATCAGGACTTCACACACACACACACACACACACACACACACACATGCATATCTTTAGGAAAGGTGCAAAAGAAAATGCAATTTTCATTCAGTCAGGTAGATGTGCCCTGAAGTTCAGGAAAAAATTTAAGAGGGTGGATCTTAAGTCAGCTTCTCAATTTATTCTGATCTGGAGACCTGTATTTGCAGCATTGTTTTTTTAAAAGCAGTTATTAAGCTCCCACCAAGGGACAAATCACCTTTCAAAGACATTACAGAAGGAAGGTGAAAGAATAGCAATTGAGAGTTCCTTAAGTATCCCCAGGAGTTGAATTCACTTTAGTCTCCAAAAATGGTACTTTAGATGCCATCAGAATAATTCTCTTCTAAATCTGAATAAGGTATTCACAAGGGAACAGAATGCCATCATGTCCTATCATACTGTGATGATCCTGGTCCCTGTGTACCTAGTCCCTGGCCTTCATACCAGCAAAAAAGACAAATACAGTTTTAGCAAAGAACTACAAGGTATGAGGAAAAGATTTAGAATCATGGTGGGCAAGAAGGGGTAGAATGTTAAAAATCTCAAGAAGTCTCATTGTTTCATTGGCCTTATAATGTTCCTTTTGCCTTGTGATAATCCCACCAGAGGGAAGCTATAAGAACCTTCCCTCAACATTCTCCCATCAAACACTCCTTTCTTTCTTGTTTGAACCCTACTCTTCTTAAAAGTTCATCCTTCAATTAATCAAACAAGAATTAATTAAGCTCTTATTATGTTCCAAGCACTCTGCTAAATGCTAAAGATAAAATGACAAAGCAGAAACAGGCTCTGCTTTCAGGAAGCTTACATTGTAATGGGGGAGACAGCAAAAAATAAGATCTCCTATAGAAAAGGGAGTTTAATCTAAGTCCTTTAAAAAGCTACAGGATGCCAAGAAGGGAAAGAAAGAATGGAAGTAGGCATGGAGGAGCCTACAAAAAGACACAGAGATAAGAGATGAGCCATCTTGGGTGAGGGTCAGCAGATAGACCATTGGAGCTAGACCAGCTAAATTGTAGAGAAAGTGGAAAAGAGGAATGTGTAAAAAGAAGGAAAAGATAGTTTGTACAAGGTTTTGCAAAGATAAATGTTGAAAACTACAAAACAAAAGAAGGAAAGAAGGAAGGGAGGGAGGGAGGAGGGAGGAAGAGAGGAATGTGTAAGAAGGGATAGTTTGTACAAGGTTTTGCAAAGATGAATGTTGAAAACTACAAAAGGAAGAAAGGAGGGATGGAGAGAGGGAAAGAAGGAAAGAAAGAAGGGAAGGAGGGAAAGAGGGAAGGAAAGAGGGATAGAGTTGTGAAGAGGTTTAAATACCAAATTGAAAAGTTAATCTTAGATCCTACAGGAAACCACTGGAGTTGTTTACTGAGTATGTTTACTGAGAAAAGGGAGAAAGTGACATGGTCAGTCTCGTGCTTGCAGATTTAAAGACTAGACAGCTAGACCTGGAACGAAAAAGATATGAGCTCAAATGCTAATTCAGATTCTTCATTAGCTGTGTGACCCTAAGAAAATTATTTACTTCCCTGAATCCAATTTCCTCGTTTGAAAAATGTAGACTGGAGAGGATTCCTGGAAGATAGTGGAATAGGTCAGAGAGTTTCAAGCTCTCCAGATTTTCAGTACAAACAAAATAAGCTAGCACTTCAGAGTAAACAAATAAAAGTAGTCCTCCTGGTATAATCAGAGAAGATCTGAAGAAAGATATCAAGACTGAGGTTTGGCCAGTAGGAAGTATAAACACCTCCAGGTTATTTCTGCTTAAACATCAAGCAGCAAACCCTAGGGCTAACTGATTTGGGAAGTAGCCTTGGCCCTAGCTACGGGGATTTTCTTCTTCTGGACAATGTGAGGAGTTCAGTGTCTGAGTCCAGGAAGATTGAGGGAATCTCTGCTATTAAGAGACACCAGGTTCAGCAGTGCTGCCAAGATGTAGTCCTGCTCAAGAAGGAACCAGCACAGACCCAGTGAGTGTAGAAATAATAGGGCAGGGAAGCTGCCAACTAGCACTTACAGGAGGCTGAAGTTCCTTGTTTCATGTTTCAGTCCAAGAATAGGACCTGTGGTACCAGCCTCCCACTCCCCATCCCAGGACTACAGGTAACAGTAACAATCTGCCACAAATTTAAAAAAAAAAAAAAAAAAAAAAAAACAGGCAAAGAAGAAATAATATAGGGAAGACCAGGATTTATCTTCAGAGGAGGATATCAAATCAAAAAAGCCCTCCTATTCCAAAGTGTAAAGTTAAAAGCTCATATGTCCAAAAAGAATTCATAGAAGAACTCAAAAAAGATTTTAAAAATCAAATGAAAGAGACTGAGGAAAAA
Organism: Antechinus flavipes; assembly: GCF_016432865.1. Classification (NCBI taxonomy): domain Eukaryota; kingdom Metazoa; phylum Chordata; class Mammalia; order Dasyuromorphia; family Dasyuridae; genus Antechinus; species Antechinus flavipes. Next base: position 46,299,023 of record NC_067402.1, on the reverse strand, counting down.
AAACAAATTAAAAAATGGATAAATCCAAGCAAAACAAGATTATAAAGAGAAAGCCAACCAATTAGAAAAGGACATCCAGAAACTTAGGAAAAGGATTTCTTGAAAACTAGAATTGAGCAAGGGAAAACCAATAAAGTTCTATGAGACCAAGAACTAATAAAATAAAATATAAAGAATGAAAAAAATAGAAGAGAACGTAATTCATCTCATAAGAAAAACAACTGATCTGAAGAACAAATCAAGAAAGGAAAGAACAAGAATTATCAAACTACCTGAAAGCTAGGATCAAAAAAATTAAAAATCTTTATATAATAACACAATGCAATAATTAAAGAAAATAGTTCTAAAGTGTTATAACAAGAGGGAAAAATATAAATAGAAAAAATCCACTGAAAAAAGATCTTACAAGAAAACCTACAGGAATATTATAGCCACATTATGAGCAACAAGAACAAACAATTCAAACATGGAAGAATCACATAAGTCCTAGCAGTTTCTACACTGAAAATCATAGGTCTTGGAACACTAAATATCGAAGAGCAAAAGAACTAAGGTTACATACAGCCAAAAATATCATATCCAGCAGAATTAAGTATAATCCTGAATGAAGCAAAAAAGGATATTCCATGAATTGTCAGACTTTCAGGTTTTATTGTAAAAAGGCCTTAATTTAATAGAAAAATTTATACATAAGATTCAAGAGAAATATAAGGTAAATATCAAAGAGCACTTTCAAAGAACTCAATAAAGACAAACATGTATATTTTATATGAGGAAGTATATACCATAAGTCTAAGATTGTCATTATAATTGGGTAGTCTGAAAGAAAGATTTAGATAGAGCTCAATAGGATATGATTCTAAAAATTAATGCCATATAGGAAAAGGTAAAAAGAGTAATGATGCTATACAAATGAGATGCAAGAGAAAGAACTGACATAGAGGAATTGGATGGGTGGGAAAGGCTGGTAGTTCTCGAATCCTACTCACTTAAGAGAGGGAGGGAATAGGCTAAAGGTGGGTAAAGAAGGGTGTGTAGATTAATAGGAATGGGATTAAAAGGGAGGGAAAGAATGGGAGGGGAGGATAAAGGAAGGGATTTTGGAGGGAACTAGATTAAGTAATAGTTAAATCAAGCCAGTAGGTAAAAGTAAAGCTTGAGAGTCAACTGGGATAAGAAATGAGATACACACAAACATAATAATAATCATCAGGAGTAGAATTTATTTAAAAAAAAAAAAGCAGGGGTAGTAATCATTGATCTCAGACCAAGTTAAAGTTAAAATAGAATTAGTCAAAAGAGAAAAATAGGGCAGCTAGATGATATGTCAGCCTTATTAATGATACAATTTTAGACTATTTTTAAAACTAGATGGTATAATAGTCTATTATATAGTATAGAAAATGATGAGTTGGTGGATTCAGAAAACTATGTAGCAAGGCTTAGATTTATGAAAGATGATGTTATCCACCTTCTTTAGAGAAACAGAGGACAAACACATGTAGTATAGCCTTATATAGATGTATATATGTATGATTATAGATTTCTATATAAATATATGTTTATATATGTATTTATGTACATATGTGTGTGATTATGATATGTGATGTCTACATGTATATGTATGTTTATTATTTGTATATGTAATTATATCCATGTTTAATTGTAATCTTTTTTTTTGGGGGGGGAAGGAAGAATGGAGGAAAAGAATAAAGTAAAAACTACACAGCAGAGAGCAAAAGAAAATCTACAAGAAAGTAAAAACAAGATGGATAGCTCTGAACACAAAGGTATATTTGTTACAAAAGCTTTCTTGAAATGAAATTTTATAGTTTCATATTTTGAATCCTATCATATTCTACTATACACATGGCAATGTTTTTTCTTTTCCAGTTTTTCATTTTGTATTTTGTATTCAAGTTTTAAATAAATAAATAAAATGTAAATTAAAAAGAAAAGAAAAATGCAGATAACACATGATGGTTATAAAGAGCCAACAAAATAATATGTTTAAGACACTGTAACAATCTCAAAACTCTGCAAATGCATGTGATTCTAATTGTGAACCTCAAGACCAAACAATACATGACTGGTATAGATTAGATAATTACCTATGTGGAGTGACTTAAGGAAGAGTAAAAAAAAAGCCTATCTACTCCACAAAATATTTCCCTTGTTGTCCTGCCAAGGTTCTTGAGACACCCATCATTTAAAGGCACTCATTGGGGTTAAGAAATTATCTCAAATCCCACCTTTTGGAATTTCTAGTTACATCCAAAACTTAAATTACAGTCCCTCCTACACTCTGCTTTCTTAGTATTCCCAGGCTTTCCCTATATCTATCACCATTTCTCCCCCCCCCAAAAAAAAATTGTATTTTTATTTTACAAATATTTTACAATGACCCATCTGTGTAAACATGGTATGCCTCCACTAGAATGTAAGATCCTTGAGGGTAAGGACTGCTTTATTGTCTTTCTAGCTCTATACCAACAACGATGCCTTGTGAGCATTGCGATTATTGTTGTTCAGTAGTTTCAGTTGTGTCCAATACTTCATGATCCATTTTGGGGTTTTCTTAGCAAAGACACTGGAGTGGTTTGCCATTTCCTTTGCCAGCTCATTTTACAGATGAGGAATCTGAGGCAAATAAGATAAAGTGATTTGCCCGGGGTCACACAGTTAGCAGGTGTCTGGGACTGGACTTGAACTCATGAAGGTGTCTTCCTGACTTCAAGCCCAGTGTTCTGTCCCTAGGTCACCTAGCTGCCCTGCTTTCTGAGTAGGAGCCATTAAATAGATATTAATCCAGTGAAAGGGAGTTGAGCTAAAAAGGAATTACCAGAAGAATTGAGTGACTGTCCCAAAATTATTTACTTAAGGTTAGTCTAACATTTTAGGATTGTTTCATTCTTTGTACTTGTGTCTGCAGCACCTACCTCTGAGCCTGGGACATAATAGGTGTTTAACAAATATTTACTGATTGACTATTGATATAATCAGCCTTCACAAACCCTTTACAATCAGTTTTATATTCCTTTGGTTGTGCTATGACAGAGAGTGACCTTTGGAGTCATTTCTTACCATCTCAAATCTTTATAACCCCTAGAAAGCTGGGAAAAGTTCAGCTTTGGATAATATTTCCAACAAAAGCAAATAGTTGGAAGTTCTCCACCTAAGCGCAGACATACTGTATTGCATGTGTATGTGTTTTAAGAATATGTGCACTCCTTGCCAATTGACAATGTTATGTTGTATTCCATTGCCAGGAATCCCAGGATGTACACGGGAAGAATGCCTTAGAGAAGTAAAGCTCTTATTGTATTCCACACAATGAAGATGAAGCAACAGTTGGCCACATGGGGAGCTTTGCAAGTTTGCTGACCACCCACGGCATTATGAAATGTTCTTGGAAGAGAGAGACGCTCTGTCACATACCTTTCAGGTTTGGCTCTTTGGATTCTATGCGCAAATCCAAGTGAACCTCCAATGAAAATTATCGTCAGAAAATGGCAAGTGCAAGCGAGCTTCCTGACCCGGGGCTGTGCCAGCAACAGAAGCTGTGACCGCCTCTCTAAAGAGAATTGTATATCCTCCAAGACTGGAAGTGGGGCAGCTGAACCCTGTTCACGGAGTCGGGGCCAGTAGAGAATGGAAGCATGATTCCTTACAGGGGAGTTGGAAGCTCCTAACCAAGCAGCCCTTCATACTCTTGAGCGTCACAGTAGAACCATGTCACCCAAAGGGACCCCTAAATCCCTGATGGACCCACTAAGCCATTTCATTCTACTATTCAAGATGCTTTGCCTTGAGCAAAAGTTGCATGGAATTTGAGTGTTGAATTTGTTGCTAGGATGCCATCTTCTTCCACTAGCACCCAAATATGGCACAATTCAAGGGAAGTTTGGGGGTACTCTACTTCCATCTCCTGCTTCTGTCAAGATTCGATTCAATTCAAATCTTACCTTCTGCAGGAAGCATTTCCAGGTCTACACAACTAAAATATAGCACAATTCAAGGGAAGTTTAGGGGTACTCTACTTCCATCTCCTGCTTCTGACAGGATTCAAATCTTACCTTCTATAGTAAGCCACTCCAGGTCTACTTCATTGCTAATATCTTTTCCTCTAAGATTACCCTCCGCCCTTTACCCTGTATATGTACATATGTACATACATATATATGTACATAATATACGAAGTGGCTGGTTCAGTGAGTAGAGCTCTGGGCCTAGAAAATCCGAGTTCAAATCCAGTCTCAGACACTTCCTACCTGTGTGATCCTGAGAAAGTCACATAATCTCTATTTGCTTTAATCTATTGGAGAAAGAAATGGCAAACCATTCTGGTATGTTTGCCAAGAAAATTCCACAGGCAGTATGGTCCAAAGGGTCATAAAGAGTTGGATAGGACCGAAGGACTAAAAAATATATGTACACACATGTACACTCACATACATAAATACAGACACACAGACACACATTCACAAATATATGTTTGTTATTTGTAATTGTCTCCTCTATTAGAACATAAGTTCCATGAGGACAGAATGCTTTTGCCCTTATATCCCCAGAACTTAGTACAGTGCCTGGCACACAGTTAGCACTTAATAAATGCTTATTGACTGATTGATTAATTGATTACTATTTATATAGATTCATATTCACTTAAGGGTTGGAATCTTAGACCTTACGTAATCTAACCCCCTTGTATTACAGATAAATAAACTGAGATCCATCCCAGATTCTACTTTCTTTGTAGAGTCTTCATCAATATTAAATCCTCCAATTCCTACTCCAGGCTGTAGGCACTTAAATACAGCCTAAGCTGTGACCCAAACAATACATCTAACTCCTGTCTGCCTCAGTTTCCTCAAATATAAAATGAGGATAATAATAACCCTTATTTCCCAGAGTAGTTGTGATGATTAATTCATATGATATTTGTGAAGCACTTCACACCGTGCCTGGCATATAACAGAAATTTAATAAACATATTTTCCCTCCTCCTTCACATTCATGGTTGAATTTGGATAAAATAGCTTCTAATGTCCCTTCTACCTCTACATTTATGCTGTTATGATCCCACAGTCCTTTGCCCCATCACTCATTCCTTGGAGTATCTGTATACATGTTGTATCACCCTAGAGCATGTAAGTCCCATCAGAGCAGGGATACTTTTATTTTTGTGAATCTGTTCCCAGCCCCATCTCCCATGCTCAATACATTTAATACATGCTCAGTATATACTCAGTATTTAATAGTAGAAGCACAGAGTCAGCATTTAATAAAAATTTATTGATTATTTAATAAACGCTTCTTTAGTTGAGGGCAGCTAGATGGCAAAGTGGATAGAACACTACTTGTGGAATCAGATTCATCTTCAGGAGTTCAAATCTGGCCTCAGACACTCACTAGCTATGTGATCCTGAATAACCCTCTTTGCCTCAGTTTTCTCATCTGTAAGATGAACAGAAGGAGATTTCAAAGTAATTCACATCTTTACCAAGAAAACCCCAAATGGTATCATGAAGAGTCAGACAAGACTGAACAACAAGAGTAGTAACAATTTCATGAACTGAATTATTAGCTCAAAATCATAGCTAGTTAGATTCTATGGGACCCAGGTCCCCTGCCTCCCGGTCCTACACATCTTGCATATTTCACTACATCTCGATGCTTTACAGAATTATTACAAAAAGAAGAAGCCATTGATTCCCCCCTGACCCTCTTGGGCTTCATGGGGAATGGGGCTGTGTCACTTACTAATTCTGCACCATTTGGAAAAGCTCCTAGAAAAATGAGAGATTATAAGCTTGGAAGTACCCCTGAATTCATCCAGGAAAGCCTGTAATTAAGGCATCCTTTAAAAGGCACTTTTCTAATCTTTATGTTTAGAAAAACAAATGTCAAGATAAAAGAGATTCCAGACTTCCTTGATGGCACATGCTTACATAAAGCAACTCACAGTAATTTCCTCTTTTCTGTCTGCAGCAGATAATAGGTTATAAGACCATAAGACCATAGTGTTTAGAACTAGAAACGACCTTAGAAATGTCTACAGTGACACTGCCAGACATACATACAATAGGAACTTAATAAATACTTTCTGGTTGATTGATTGAACTTCTCTCCCTTCCCTCACCCAGCCTCCACCTACCTCCACCACCCCACCTCCCCAAGAGAACTATTGATTACCAATTTCTGCAGGAAAACTCTTGATATTCATGAAGCTATGAATCAACAAATGCTTATTAGATTCTGGCTATGTGCTAAGTGCTGAAAATTTAATAAGACAATTAATAAACATTTATGAAGTACCCACTGTGAACCAAGTGCTGTCCAAGGTGTCAAGGAAAAACAGATAGCAAAGAATCACTTCCCTGAAGGTATTAACCTGATGGACAACATATGAATGTGTGTGAATATATACAGATATATGTGTAATATATGTGCATGAACATACATATATCTATATGTATGTGTATAAATATGAAATGTTGACTGTCTCAAAATGTCTTAGTGTTGCTTTAAGCTATTAAGAGCTTTTAACTTTATTATTATTCAACATTAAAAGCTATTAAAGCTTAAAACTGCATTAAGAGTTTTGGAACATCCTGTGTGTATATATACAAAGTAAATGTATTGTAATGTTCACCAGAGGGGAGAAGGTCTCCAAAAACAGACCTCCTCTCTCCCACTTCCTTAAAATAGATCTCCTCTAAAGGGAAAACACTATGAAGTTATTCATATAAAATTGATTACACAAAAATCTCCTTGAGATTTCAAGAAGCCATGATTCTGTTGATGTGGAAACTCTTCCTTCAAGGCATTTCAAAACCCTCTGCACCTTAGCAAATGGTCTTCATTTGCTGATGTGTCTAAAAAATCAATCACCCTGCACTGATCCCCTTCTGCCCTGAATTATATTGGCTCAAGATGGCAGGCAAGTTCATCCATGGCCAGGCTTGCCCTCAAAGCCTTGCCAACTAGGTAAGACCTAGCAGACCATGTGTTTCACTAGGGCAGCATTCAAGAGTAGAGCCCAACCAGCATGAAATAGCTCAGAAAGCTTTTAATGGAGGCACATCAACTAATATTTTAAGACTATATGCTTACTATGAAATCTTTTTTATGTACATATGTAAAAAGTTTTCATTAAAAGCCTATAATCTAATTCTAATATATGTGGCTCTCTTCAAGCATGAGATGATTCAGACCAGTTCCAATGATCTTGTGATGAAGCGAGCCATTTGCACCCAGAGAGAAGACTGGGAGAACTGAGTATGGTTCACAACATAGCATTTTCACTCTTTCTATAGTTGCTTGCTCGCATTTTATTTTCTTTCTCATTTTTTTTTCTGGTCTGATTTGATTTTTCTTGTGCAGCAAAATAATTGTATAAATATGTATGCATATATTGGATTTAACATATATTTCTACCATGTTTAACATATATTGGACTACATGCCATCTAGGAGAGGGGGTAGAAGAAGGGGGGAAAATTGGAATACAAGATTTTTCAAGGATTAATGTTGCTGAATTATCCATGCATATGTTTTGGGAAATAAAAAGCTTTAATAAAAAATGGATAAATGTGAAAAAAAAGTGTATGATCTTAACATATGTGTTTAAGAACAAAAAAAAAAAAAAAAGGACCACTCTAGCTTAGTTCATGGAGGGTTCTTGGAGATGCAACTACAGAAAGGATTTTTTGCTTCACCAACTAATATATGTATGTATTTACATATATTTGCATATATAGAGATATGATATATAGACATACAAGGGTACACATATATTTGTATGTTTTAAAGCTTTCACAGTAAATCTATAGTGTATATACACATTTGTATATAAATGTAGAAAAGCTTTCACAATAAGTTTACCTATGTGAATATTTTTTTTAAATCTTTCAAAGTAAATATATATGTGTTTATATGCATAAAACACTTTACCATTTTCCCCCATGTGAACTGCTAGGCTAGTATCCTCTGGTCATGAAAGGGTCAGACAAAAAGATATATATATATATGAAAGTACATAAATGTACATATGTTATATGTGTATATGTATGCATATATGTGGGTATATGGAGACTCTATGCAAGAACATGAACAAGAAGCTAACAGGATAAGAAAGCAAAGACAGGGAAAAATGGACATCTAAGGAGAAAAACCCACAGCAATGAGGGTCCTTAAAGTATAAGTAATCAAAATTAACTATATTTAATGATTACTGACATGAGTATAGCACTTTATAGTTTTCATAGTGCTTTTCATAATATTAAAGAGTTTCTTGGGCTTCTGACAATTTGGTAATTCACTCATGGTCATTAATTTCAGGATTTGAACTCAGTTCTTCTGACCATCCACTCCAACAATGCTTCTTAAGACAGGTCCTATCTTATATCATCCTCTCCATTTTACAGATGAGGAAACTGAAGCCCAGGCAGATGAAATGATTTACCTACATTCACACCATTAGTTTTATTAGCGTCAGAATTTGAGCTCAGATCAGTATGATTTCAAATACTCCACTTTACCCACTACTGACAATACCCTTAACTTTTGTGTTTTGCCACAAAACTATATTATCTTTAGGGGAATTTTTTCCCCCTCCAGGCAAGAAACTCTCATCTGGTAAATCATTCTGAGATTTTGAAATATATGTCAGTATTTACTCACACCCTATTCAACTGAACTATGCCATTTAATCCACTGAAAATTCTCTGCACGCAAAAAAATTCAGATGATGATAGACACAAGATAGCCGATAGAAAGATTGTGTCAAAGAGAATACTGATGATATTCATCTAGACTTTCAGGACCTCACTGGAAAGAGCTGTGAGCATTCTACTTGGGAAAGGCTGTATTTCAGATCATGTAGTAGAAATACTTGGATTATGGCCAAAAGTCTCTCTGGCAATGTATAGTCACTTTCCTAATATTTTACTTTTACCAACAAGATACATGATAAGGAAATGGAAACAAAACATTTCCAGATGGCCCCTACCTCTCTTTCCCTCACCTAACTTTTTAATCTCTTGGTACAAATCTGAAGGTGGTCTTTAAACCCAGATGTCAATGATCAAGTAATTGTTACTGAATGATTAGTCTCAAAATCTCTCATTCCTCAGTTTCTCTTTCTCTCTTAAATATTTACTGAGGAAGGTTGATTACAGAAATATCAGAGTTTGAAAAAGGTTTTGTAAAACAGAAATTGAGTTTTAACTAAATTTTACGCATATCTAATGGTCTGATTTTTCTCCTCAGTTTCTGTTAGTTAAGGTTACTTAATAAGAATCATGTTTTGCTAATGAAATGGAAGTCTGAAAAATGTAAATAATAATGAGCCTTGACTGAAAGTCATTGCCTCCAGCTCTACCAATGGTTGGTTGTATTATTGTTCCTGTTATTTTTAAAGCAATGGCTTAACAATTTAGGTTTTGCCAAAGCTAAAAAGACAGAGGTTCCAATTTTCAAGGATTTTTTAGCAAAAGCTATATGAGGTGCCATGAATTACAGGATTTTAAAGTAGGGTTTCAGAAACACCATTTTAGTTCAGTTCCTTTATTCATAAAATGAAAAAAATTGACATTTGTAACTAAGAGATGGTTGATGTGACTTAATTTTGGTTACCCAGCCAAGAAGGGACCAAATATGGCAAGTAAATAAAGCAGTACAGCTTCAGTCCTAATGACCTTTCCACAAGGACTGAAGAGTCAGTTTCCTCATCTGTCAAAAGGAAGTGAGAATACCATGAATTTCTCAAGAATGTTGGGAGAATAAAATGAAAAAAATATGTGTAAAGTACTTTGCAAACCTCAAAATACTATATAAATGCCATTTTATCCTTGTTGTTATTATCTCTCATAAACACAATGACCAACCATGATTCCACAAGCATCCTATTCACCTCTTGACAGAGAAAGGTGTGGTTACTAAAGGAAGAAAGAATGCTACTAGAGGCTACAAATTATTCTTGTCAATCAGGGTCTAATTGTTTCCACATTTTTGAAAGACTAAGAGAGTTAAGTCCCCTCTAAATTTCAGGCTCTTGCACACAACTTCAGTTGCATTGCCCTAGAATGGTTTTCTTCTTTACAAAGTGCTAAAAACTCAGAGAAAAAAAAATTGAAAACTGAGTTGGATTCAATGATATTGCTGGAACTAGCTTTGCCCAAGTTCTCACTGGCCCTGAGGCATCAATATCTAGGGCTGTAATGAGGTGCCCTCTCTTCATAGTCAATTTTCATTTTCATCTTTTCTTTTTTTCTTAGTACCAGCATTTCCATAACTGCACTCCACAGATCCCTGGTGTTCCATGCAATATGAATAGGGGTTCTGTAAAAAGATGTTCATCTTAATGATATTTTTCCTCTAAATTTCAATATGAAATTATGCATGCATTAAAAATCCTTATTATGCTCATAATTTTTTTCTGTATGAAGATAGACTGAATTTTCTCTCCTTTCATTTTCCCAACATGCCTTTATCCTAAGGGAATTTCATATCCCCAGATTTCCTAGACCAACAATTTAGCCATTTTGCTATAATGGAAAGAATACCAGTTTCAGAGACAAATGACTTAGGACTAGTATTTACCGCCTGTGTAATTCTATATGGTTTCACCTCTCTAAACCTCCTTTTCTTCATCTATAAAATGAGGACATTAGACTAGATGATCTCTAATAACTTCATTAGCTCTGAAGCCATGATCTTATCCTTATGAGCTCCATTTGCTTCAAGATCCAAAGAATCTCAAAATAAAAACAAAACTCATATTTCCCAAAAAAAAACTTACTACTTCCCTAATTCTGTCTCTCAAGAATTTCCCAATTTCTGTCATTGGTGTCACCAACTCTGCTTTCCTTGATGTTGGTACCCTAGATGTCATCCCAATTTCTTGCTCCCTTTACTCTTACCAGTTGCCATATCTTGTCACAACGCCCATCAAATCTGTTCCTTTCACTCTACTTCCTTGGCAACCATCCTAGGCCTTCATTACTTCTTACCTGGACTTCTGCAGGAGTCTCCTGATTGGTTCCCCTGTCTCATGTCTCTTCCATTGCCGATCCATTTTCCCCATAACTGTTAATGGGCTATTCCTAAAATGGAAGGCTGAGCATGTCACTCACCTACTTAATGAGCTTCAATCTATTTCTTCTAGCACATATAATAAACTTCAGTGTTTGACAAAGCCCTTCATAACCTGTTTTCAAACTCCCTTCCAGATTTATTTTACATTACTTACCTTAAGGCTAGTAATGTCATTTCATCCCCCATTGTTGTACTTTTGCATTGTCTATTTTCCATGCTTAGAATGTATTCTCTCTCTTCATCTATTCCTCTTGAAATCTCTGGTTTTCTTCAAGACTCAGATCAAATATTATCTTTTACATTAAGCTTTTCCTTAATCTTACCAATTCTTATTGCACTCCCCAAAACTTTCTTGTATTTGATTATATTTGGCACATGCATTTTTACGTGCATATTATGTCCAATATGTACATAACAGAATTATACTCCTTGAGGGTAAAGACTTTAATTTTTGTCTTTGAACCTAATATAGGATCAGCATATAGTAGGTGCTTTGCAAATGCTTGTTGATTAGTCAATCAATTTTATTGGTTAGTGAAACCTAAGAAAAGTACAACTGGAAAGAATCAGAGAAATGATCTAGTCCAACCACCTCCCTCTTTACAGATAAGGAAACTGCCACCCAAAAGTATGGCATGACTTCTATAGGGTCTCACAGCAAATGGATGATGAATAAGAGGAAAAGATAATCTTTCAGGAAAGGTCTCTTCTATTAGCAATCATTGGTAGAAACTTAGCTCTCCAGCATAAATGTAATCAACATAAACTTTATAAATACTTACTTCTAAATGGTAGCAGTATTTCTTGCTGTCAAGTTTTAGGTTATTTTGTTTCAAAGTAATCTATCTTCTAAGATATAAGAAATTGTTGCTAAGGAAGTTTTGAACTTTGAAAATCTTGGTTCCCAGAAGCATAAACAGCAAATTGAGTTTGCTCAGTCAGTGAGAAAATGAATCTAGAGGAATAAGTTGTTCATCTGTCTTCCAAGAACCAGAAAAGTAATTTACAAAAGGCCACTCAGCTGTCCTTAAAAAGTCCATTCATCTCAGTGAAAAATCAGCTGATTTACCAAGAATCTCTTATTCTCTCTACAAGATGATATGTTATTTATTTATTTATTTATTTTGCAAGTAATTATAAAGGATGTCTTAAGAAAGATAACAGAGTAAAGTAGATAGAGACTCAGACTTGATGACCTGGCTGCAAGTGTTACTTTAGAGACAAAGAACTTCACCTATGAACACTCCAGGCAAGTTCAAGACAAGTAATTGCTTTAAGTAGTTCCCACAGTGGGACATCTATATACCCATGAGATCACGGGCAAAGCAAAATAAAGGTCCAGAAGAAATGATGAATGTAGGGGAAAGAAAAGATATATTCAGCAGAGCTAGAAAGATAAATTGGGGCCACATGAAGGGTTTTCTAAATCAAGCAGGGGCTTACATTTTATTCTGGTGGTCAAAGAAAACCTCTGGAATTGAGTGAATAAAGGAATCTTTACTTAAAGAAAATCACTTTACCAAAAGAAATCATACCATAAAATCAATATTATAAAAATGAACAATTTTGAAGGTGTTTTTTTAAATGATAAAGAATGAAATGAGCAGGAAAAGGAAAACTAGTTATACAATACAATAGCACCACGAGGACTTTTTTGAAACTATAAGAACTCTGCCCAACACAATGGCCATCCATGATTTCAAAGTCAATTGATAAAACATAACATCCAGCTCCCAACAGAGGTGCTGGATTCAAAGTGCAGATTGAGACTTGTTTTATTTAACATAACTATTGAAGAAACTTATTTTACTTAATTATACAAGTTTATTTAAAAGAATTTTGTTTTTCTCTTTCTCCTAATGGAGAAAGGGGGGAAGAGGTGGAAGTAAAATAAAAATAAAATTTATTTCTGTTAATTAAAAAAATAAATTGTGTATAGAATAAATTGGAACAGGGGAAAACTGGAGGCAGGAAGCAGGTAGACAACTTAAGAGACTTACAATAATTTAGATGGGAAGTTATCAGGACTTCAATTAAGGTGTGTCTGTATGAGTGGAGAAAAAAGATTAGATTCAGGAGAAGCTGTGAAGATAGATACAGCAAGATTTGGTACCTCCATCATATATATGGGCTATGTGAAGGTAAGAAGACAATGCTAGGATTGACGATCTGGGAGATTAGAAAGATGATGATGTCTTAGGCAGAGAAAGTTGAATTTGAGGTGTTTCCTGAATGTCCAAATTTGAAATGACCAATAGGCAGTTAGTTGCTGCAAAGCTGAAACTCAGGGGCTAGATGTGTGTGTGTGTGTATATATATGGGTGTAAATGTGTATAAGTGTGTATGTGTGTATGTGTGAGAGTGTGTGTGAGTGTGTGTGTGTAGGCTCTGGACGACAAATCTCATAATAAGAGATGAAAGTTTGTAAAGGCAAATTTATATGTACATATATACAAATATAAATATATACATATAATGTACATAGCTACATGGATATATACAGATATATACAAAGAAATATATGCTATGCATATGCATATGTATTATGTTTATATAACTGATATAATCATATTATATGTCTCTATGTATGTCTATGTGTATATGTATATATCTATTACTCATAGACATATATACATACATACATATATATAAATTGTCATCATAGAATCATAGTTAGATCCGTGGGAGTTAATGAGGATGCTGAGAAAGAATAGAGAGAAAGAAGAGAAAAATGTCTTAGAATGTGAAAAGTGTAATGTGTTGAGGAGAAGAGAAGTGGATGTGGGAGGAAGATTGCAAATCTAAAAATAACATTTAATTAAGAATCTTTTTTAAAGAGAATACATTGGAGATCTAACCAGTGGAGGTTCAGTCCTCAGAATATGTTCAATTTTCTCTGTCTGGTTTCAATATAGCATGTGGAACTTTGGGAACCCTTTTCCAGACCATGAGGCAGTCAACAATTTTCTGGTTAACTTAGGAGGCAGAACTGATGATAAATCTCTCCTTCACATCTTTCTTTCTTCCCTTTTTCTTCCTTCCTTCTTTTTTTCCTTCCTGCCCTCCTTCCTTCTTCTCTCTTTCTTTATTTTTTTTCTTTCTTTCTTTCTTTTCCATACATTTGTCTTCTCTGGTGGCTTTCCAGGGAGTTGAACAATGAGCCTCCAGGAATATGGAGGGAGCATACCCTTGGATGCCTTCTCTTTCTACCTGGCAATGATGTGCCCCTAAATACATGGTGTTTTTTCTTTTGAATTTATTCTTTCCTGATCTTAGATGAAGAAAATCTTGGGACTGAATGAATCAAGTTACAAGCTTATGAATTTTGAAAGGTGAGAAAAGCAATCAGTTGCCCTCTTAGCAACTAGTCAGTAGCAGAGATCCTTGGATCTGGTACAAGCAGTAACTGACTCTTGTGAGTATCATCCAGCCCAGTGAAACAACATATTTAACCCACCCTAGACTGCCATCTTAACTGGCCCATCTGCCAAGACTCCATATCCTGCAAAGCACTAGTCCAGCTGGCAAAGGAGCAAGTGATAGATCCATCAATGATGCCAAAATATCAACTTTATGGGTATTCAAAGAGGGGAGAAAAAAGATCCACAAGCTAGAAAGCATAAAGTACCCATAGATCCCATGTGTTTTCTACCTGAATGTCTCAGTCCTTTTGTGCTTCAAGTTTGAGCCCATTGTCTGTAGGGAATAAACATTATGTGTAGAAGAGACAATGTGTTCTCATTTTGGGAAGTGTTGTCATAATTTCTGTCCTTGCTATTTCCTCAGTAAATATTCCTCTGTAAAAGATAATAGGGACTCATACTTGATGGGGACTTATAAATGATAGTATTAGAATCCACAATCCTTCAGAATCCACAATTAGCTTCAGATCTTAATGGAAAAAATAGTCAGTCACCTTCTGGAGATCCTACCAGCCAGTTTGAGTAGAGTTTGAGAGAGGGAACAGAAAAAATATTATTTGACAACTGAGATTCAGATAAATGCAGAATTTGGCATGCTAAGGAAATTTTGTCCACACCCCATTCAAGTCGTCCTAGACCCATTATTGTGGTTCTTTTAGCATCTAATTTTTAGCCACTAAAAACCTTTTAACATGAGCCATATGTCACTATTGCCCATTTTGTAAATCTGATCACCCAAGTAGAGGAAGTTATAAAGGCAAGGGAGGAAATGGCCCCTTTTTGTTTTCTACTAGTAACTTGTCATTCATTTTAAGCAAGGACTTTGGTGTCCTTACTCCAGATGTGGGATCTTCTTTCATAAACCATTCTCTCACTAATACAAAATGGGTTAGCATGTGCTAATTACTATTGCAATTAGTAATTTCACAGGATGTTGTTGCTTTTCTGTCAACGTTGTACTTACTAAATTAGATCTTCCTCCACCACAAATTGTGGATTCTATTAGACAAGTGGTTGTTGTGTCTCTCATTCTTTCCTAGTTTTAATTCTCAGGGGCTAAACATCTAGAGGAGGAGGGGGAGAGGAAGAGGGAGCGGAGGAAGAAGGAGGGGGAGGAAGGAGGAGAAAGAGAAAGAGGAGAAGGAAAGAAAGAAAGAGGGAAAGAGAGAAAGAAAGAGAGAGAGGGAAAGAGAAAAAGAAAGAGAGAGAAAGAGAGAAAGGAAGAAAGTGAGAAAGAGAGAAAAAGAGAAAGAGAAAGAAAGAGAAAGAGAAAAAGAAAGAAAGAAAGAGAGGGAGGGAGGGAATGAGAGAAGGAATGGGGAGGAAGAGATGGAGGGGAGGGAGGAAGGGAGGGAGGGAGAGGAAAGATAGGAAAGTGAAGCTTTTTTTTTTCTTCCACATCCTAGCTAATCTCCTGGTTTGATGACCATGTTTGCTTTCCTCTTCTTCCCATAAGGGTGGCTCTGCTCAGAAACTTCCTGTTTTCTCACTAAAAGACTAGTTTCTAGTATCCCATTGTTCCAAGAAGCTTATAATACCTACATACTTCTCTCTCTAGAAAGCTTGGCCCTAGAACTTTTGAACTTGGGATTGTTAGAGGCAAGCCTGAGCCTGGTGTTGCTCCAGAATTCCTCCTCTCTCTATAAGTCTGGATTACAGAACTCTCAGGAATTCAATATCGTCAAAGAAATGTTCTCTCCTTGATGCCCTGCCAAAGCAATCAATAATGGCAAAGTTAGTGGTAGGGAGGGGAGGTTATGTACATGAACAAGCTTAATCTCACCACACTGCTCACTCTAGGTCCATTCAGTTCTATAGCTCTTTGGATCTCCTTTTATCTCTCCCAAAATGATCAAAAAAGGAAAAGGGCTGACTTTATAACTCTTTTTTTTTTTTTTTTTTTTTTTAGCATTAAGCACAAAGGGACTGTATCAAGCCATAACAATGTAAACCAACCAATCCATCCCCAGTTAGTCTACAACAGCCCATGTCACCCAATGCATCTCCTAACAAAGAGATCTAATCACTTACTCTCAGTGATGAAAATGCAAATAGGAATATATACACACATGCATAAGAAGATGCAATCCAAGTTTCAAAATAAAGGTTTATATCTCTATAAGCTCAACAAGGTGATTGAAGATCTCCTCAGTCAGCCCACACATAGGAATTAAAAATATGTGCATTTCTTAAAATAACTTTCAACACTATTCCTGATAGTGACTCTCTAACTTTTGTGGTAGAAAAGTACCTATCTTTGAGACTTCTAGTGTCCATTCCAAATCAAACTAATCACTTTCTGTCGTGTATTAATCTTTCAAGTCTCCACTTGCAATAATTTTCATAGAAGTTGTCAAAAAATTTTAATTATGGAAATAATTAAAAATAATATAAGCACTGCATAATGCAAACAATATACAAAAAAGAAAATTTGACCTTGGAAAAAGAAGGTAGACATAGATATTCATGCAATATCTCATCCAAAGACATGCTTAGGTTTTGAACTTTGCACACAGTAGGGGTCTGGCAGGAAGAAGAAAAATACATAATCAAACTTCCATTTACACTACATGAACCTAGACTGTAAGTGATTAAAAACAACAGTGAATGTGTTTCCACAGAACTATTTCAATCAAAGAAAAATATATTTGGGCCAGATTCTCATTCCGCTGTAATCTCTGGGTACTTCTTGCCTGCAAAATCTGTCTTTGAAGTAAAGAAAGGTTTCTCACATGGAAGACATACTCAGGGAGTGGAGAAGAATAAGAACTCAGGCATGTGTGTGTCTGTGTATGTGTGTGTGTGTGTGTTTTAAGGGGCTACGTAGTCATTTTAATACCTTCATGCTTTTAGATGACAGCATTTTTTAAAAATTGTTATATGAATGAAAATAAAATTAAGCTACTGGAAAATGCAATCTACAGTCAACTCCCAATTATCAGCATATATATGACCCTTTTATGAATTATTTGTCAATGTTCTGAAAGGTTTCTAGGTATTCAATACTCAGATATACAAGTACATACACACACATACATACATATATACATATATATAATGGCATTTTTACTATATGTGTATATTATATATACATATGTGTGTATATTATACATAATATACACATATATTAAGAAAGGTCATGATTTACTGGAACAATACATGGATTCTAGTCCCATCTTTGTCTTCTGTTTGGTTTTTGTTTTTTTTTTTTTTTTGGATGAAGGGATATAGATCCCATTATTATTTTTATAGGAACCTAAAAAACAGATCAGTCAAGTAATTTGGGAAAAGTTGAGATGGGTCAATTCTAGGATTAGTATGCTCCTTATGCATTTCCTTAAAAGACTATTGTTACTTTTTAAAACCTAGAATTTTTACAACTTTTCACTTATTATAGACCATTTCTTTAGTTAACAATTATATTGTGTGAATTTTTATACTCCTTTAAATGAAATTGAGAAGTGAATTATATGCCGATTTCAGAGTCAGCAGAGAAAAGCATAAATAAAACCTAATTGAATATCTGAAAAAATTTCTAGTATGGGAGGAGTGATATAGATGAACTGTCAAAGATAAGTCAAGGAGTCATACTTACTGGAGAGATAGGGAGAATGCTAGGAATAACAAGAGGCAGCTAGGTGGCCTAATGGATAGAATGCCAGATCCAAAGTCAACAAGCCTCATCTTCCTGAGTTCAGATCTGGTCTCAGACATTTATTAGCTGTGTAACTCTTGGACAGCCTTCCCACAATCCATCTTTTATCCCTATCATTCACTGCATCGCTGATCAAACTCCATTTTCCATCACACATTTCCAAAATAATATATTTAACACCACTTCTTAGGTAGGTAGCCAATAAAAAAAGTTGATAAAAATATTGATATGTGAATGTAATGAAATATTAATAGAATAATGAAATAATGAACAGGGAGAATACAAAGAGTTCTAAGAAGATTTTTATGAACTCATGCAAAGTCAAATAAGCTGAAACAAAAAAATAAGATATCCAATAACTAGAAGAATGTAAACTGAACAAATAAAAATAGATGAATAGATACATACATACATACATACACAGGTAACTTGATATTAATGACTAAGCTTGACTTCAAAGAACAATATGTAAAGATACCTCTCTTCCTCGTTTACAACGATAAGGGCCATCAATACAGAATATTGCATTTCATGTTAGAATTTATTAACATGCAGATTAGCTTAGCCAAACTGCTTTTTTGGATCTCTTTTATGGTTTACTATTTGATATGATCCTTTGAGTGAAAGGATATATTTGGTGATATATGAAGGCGATATACAAAGTAAAATAGAATACAATGTAATAAAAAGAAATTTGCCACATCCTATTTGCATCCTGTAATTCATCTCTCTATTGACTTTTGGGCCACCCCCCAGTTTTTATTCTTCAGCCATGTGGTGTTCCAAGATTCATAACCATTCAGCATTAGGGGGAATACTTATATTAAAGAGATGGGGGAGCAGCTTGGAATCATTAAAAGCATTGTACAACTTCCCAAATGCACTCCAGCTTTGCTCTTTTCCCAATTCAGTTCTGGGTCCAGTCCATTGTCCATCTGCAGAGTCTTTCCCAAACATAAATTTGATAGATGAGCCTTCCATTGGCATGTTGTGGATTCTTTTCTATATCCTCCCATAATGCTTCCATATATCATCTATACACTGTATTGGAAGCCTTCCTCTAGGTCTGTGAACATTCTGTGGGCATCAGTGTAGCACTCAAGCTGTCTATTGGTTATTATCTCTCATTGTGTTTCCTTTTCTGGTAACAAATTTTCTGGGTCACATCTTTCAAGCTAATTTTTGCCTACAAATCATCATTGTCAATTTAGTACAGCTTACTCAGGCCCACATTTTCATTGTCTTTTGATCCCTCTTGAAATTTTTATTTTCCAGAGGACTTCCCATGACAGGCTCCCATTTCCCTGGAAAATCTGTTAACTTCCAATAGAATAGATTTTATAATATAATAAAGACCTTGGACTCTATGAAAAATAAGAATAATAATGCATGGAGTACCTATAAGAGTAGGTGGTTCAATAGATAGCACACTGGGCCTGGAATCAGGAAGAGTCACCTTCCTGAGTTCAAATCTGGCCTCAGACACTTCCCAGCTGTGTAACCCTGGACAAGTTTCTTAACTCTGATTGCCTCGGCTTCCTCATCTATAAAATGAGCTGGAGAAGGAAATGGCAAATGACTCCAGGATCTTATTTAATAAAACTCCAAATGGAGTCATGAAGAGTTGGACATGACTGAAATGACTGATCAACACCCCACAGCTTTTGTGATCACATATGGAGGAAAAATCAAATCAACAAGCATTTATTAAATGCTTACCATGTGCCAGTCACTGTGCCATTCTGTCTCTTTAGGATCTCCCAGCTGAGCAGCTCCAGTGTGTAGACATGGGTATATTGATGAAAAGACTGATTTTGGTTCTTTCACTTTGACCTAGTAAGCTCCACATAAGACTTCTTGGAAGAATAAAAGAACCTCTTCAATAAAGCAACCATTTCATTTATTTAGTTTAGATTATCATGGAAACTTTTATAAGGGGACCCCATTCAGATAGAAGAATCATTACTGAAATTCTTTGGTTGATTGGTTTTCAAAACAATAGAGATTCATTCATTGCATCCATTATGGCAATGTCACAGACTCCTTTCTCTAATGGACACTTCTGGATTATAATGATAAACATCTAATTAATGAGTTTAATTTGTAATATGTTTCAGGAGTTTTAATCAGTCCCAATTTAGCCTGAACCACATATAAAACATTCTTGGAATCAAGGTTGTCAAAAAGAGTTGTGAAGAAGCTTTACTCCTTAAAACCATCTCCAGACTTCCCAATATAAATATACAAAATCCCGCTCTTCACCTCAGGCCAGTAGTTCCTTATCTTCTAAAATGATAAATGGTAAACAAATTGGAAATTTCATACACTTATACATTATACTAATACTCTTGTACCAACATTTTAGAAAGCCCATCCTAACAACTAATTTTCAAAAATGTGTGTGGGGCTTAAGTGGACATCACAACCTATTACTCATATTAGTGATAAATTGTAATTCTTCCATTTATTATAAAGAATAAGCTTTCTCCTACCTTCAAATGTTATAAAGCTGATGCAAACCAGGGCATAGCCTTTTAGACTTCTAAGTGACGCTAAGCAGAAAAGGGGCTTACACATATACATTAAAGGTAGCATGAACTAATCTGATTTTGAGGTCAAAACTAAAAGCAATTAAAGTCTAAAAAGACAAAGTTGGAGCTTCTGTTCCTGACTTGTTCTTAACCTAGCTTTTTTCAGATTTTAAACCAATCTTAAATCCTCAAAATGCTTTCTGAATTCTTCATAAAGTTTTTCATTAAGCTTTGCAAAAGAATAGTTTGGCAGAACATGTTTGTATATATGTAGAAGCTGCATAAAGTAATGGATGGAATGCCAGATTTGGAGTCAGAACAAGATGATTCTATAAAAATCCTAACTGTGTGACTGTGGGCAAGTCCCTTAACTTCTCAATTTGTCTAATTGCAGAATGGTTGGCAGAGGGAGCTTGAGAGAGGGAGTTTCCTAACCCGGGGAGCTCCATTCCAAAGGAATTCAAGATATGGATTCAATAAACAAATAAATACACTATAATTAGGAAAATCAGTATTGAACTGTGCAAAGAAGGTTAGCCTTAGAATCAGGAAAAGTTGAGTTCACATATTGCCTCTTACTTGACTTGTTTGACCCTCAGCAATCACATAGTCTCCAATGACATTTAGAAAATCATGTAGATCTCTAACTGTCAGGTGAGTTGCCAAACTACATTGGCAGAGGGACTTTCCATAGTAGAATATTGTAAAAATAACAGAAACACAAATTAGAAACAAAAACAAACAGAAACAAACCCCATGCCTAAAACTTTCTCTATCTTTTGTGTATAGTTATCCTTAAAAGGTGTTTGTACACCTATATTTGTAGAGTTCTCTTTCAAAAAAAGGAGATCAGTCATGGGACTTTCATTTGTTCTCTTCCTGTTCTATCTTGTATTCCTGCTATCTATTTGTCAGGTTCTTCAGATTCGACCTGACTCTTAACCATGGCCTGCTTTGCTGCTCTGACAAACAATCACTTTAAGAATTTTTCCAAATCTGGCATCACCAAGAACTTCAAGAGTAGCTCTCCAAGCAAAGGCTAGGGAAAAAGAAATGAAGCAGACAGACCCTCTATAATTATTATAATGCAGGCATCTCCCAGGACTTCATACATGTGCTATCATAAATTAATCATGTTATCTCCCAGAGTAGCCTACAAGTTTTAGTTAATGCTAAACTAATGCAGTGGTGTTATAGGGGAGATAGAGGACTTTAAAAAAAAAAAGCCTACATTGGAAGCCAGGAAATTTTCCATCTACAGGTCCTCTGTTTTATTCACCCTGAAGATTAGAATAATCTACTTTAAGTCGACATTGGATATAATTTATATTCTTACTTCAAATTACATTGTTTAAATATGTTTTAAAGTTTGGCTGAATTCTGAAACACTAGGCAAATTCAGCTTAATCAGAAAATTATTTTTTCTGAACAGAAATGTTCTATAGATACTTTTATTTAACTGTTGGGGGAGGGGGTGGGAAGGAGAAATCTCTTTGAGACCCAATAGCTACTATCTTTTTGCTGCATGGGAAAGGAGGCAAGGACTAGGATTAAAATGTAAAGAAACTAAAATGAACATTTCAACACATGTGTGCTTCTGCACACACATGTGCACACACACAGAGTTGTTATAATTAGATAGTAAACATTGCCCAAACAAAATATAAAGACTTCATCACTGATTTTTACTCAAAGAAATTCAAGAGAGTTTATAAGCACTAGACCTGGAAGAAATCTTAAAGATTTTCCATTCCAATCATCTAATTTTACAGATGAAAGAAACTAAATCTCAGAGATGATGTGGCTTGCCTTTGGGCATAATAGCAGGAAATAGCTTTAAATCAGAGGTATTTTTAATATCATTTTTAATTTTTAAAAATATTTTTAATAATTTTAATTCAGTTTTATAATGTTGAAGAGGGAATTAAACCAACATAACTACTATTCTACTAACAAAATGGTCATTGACTCCAC
Source organism: Antechinus flavipes (assembly GCF_016432865.1). Taxonomy (NCBI): domain Eukaryota; kingdom Metazoa; phylum Chordata; class Mammalia; order Dasyuromorphia; family Dasyuridae; genus Antechinus; species Antechinus flavipes. The sequence continues at coordinate 46,276,342 of NC_067402.1, read as the reverse complement.
CCACTTTTACCAAGATCAATCAATCATCCCTTTTTTCCTTTTCCTGCTCCTTCTATCACACTTTTATAAATTCAGAACTATAAAGGAACCTTGGTAGTTATATGCATAAGAATTAGGGCCATCAAAGAAATGGAAAATTGGAAGGCATCTCAGTGGTCACCTAATCCAACTTTTAGTTAAAAGAAATTTCCATTTTAACATACTAGCAAGTGGTCATTCAACCTTTGCTTGAACTTCCAAAGATGGAAGACAGGACATTCCTGTTTAGACAATTTTAATTGATGGGAACTTTTCCTGATACCAAGCATAATTTTCTCTTCTTCACCTTCTACCTACCATTTAATATCAAACTGAACAATAACAATAATCTTCATCATCACCATTATTATAACTAACATTTCTATAGTGCTTTAAAGTTTACAAAGACTAATTTTATCTCACTTTTTTCTCATGATAACTCTGGTAATTAGATACTATTATTATCTTCATTTTACAGATGAGAAAACTGAGGGTAACGATAAAGAAGGCTAAGTGACATTTAAGATTAGTCAATTGGTAAATGGCTGAGGTCCATATTCTATCCAATGTGTCACTTTTCTCCAAACATACAGTAAAAAGAAATTAGAAAAGTTGTACAGATTAGAATATGTCAAACAATACACAGAGTGAATGAACGATCCCACTGAGATATCTCAGTTTAATGGAGAGAGTCCTTAATCTCACACAAGGAGTGATCAGTTCCCCAAAATATCCTAGGAAGAAAGCTAGGGACATGGGCAGCCAGCTTTCCCCTCTATGTCTGCCGTCCGATATCTACCCTCTTTCTCTCCAGGAGGCTCTGGAACCATGTCATCTCTTGACATAAGAAAAAAGATGACTGTCTTCTACCAAACTCTTGTTCTATTTGTTTCTCACACAGACATACAACTTGCATCCCCGAGTCATCATTCTCTCTATTAAGGATGAGAATCTTTTGCAGATTCTCCAGGTTTGAATCTAGTATTACGCTCATCTCTACACCAGACTAAATATCCTCCCACGTAATCAGCAACCCAAAGCTTTTCATCACCTGTCTTCTTGCCTTCTTCTGGACCCTAAACTGATTTTTTAATCAATTTCCCCAAATTTGAACACCAGAGCCTACATATAATCTAACCCTGATTTAGGACAGCAAACCTATAATCTCCCCCTTCTTAGAAGCTAGACTTCTCAATACAGCCAAAGATCATGCATGAATGTTCAATCACAACACCTTCTCCATTCAGAAAATTCTCTACCTCTCCTTTTGCCATGTTTTTCAAGTTGGCTTTCTGTTTATGACTAAATAATCTCACTGACCCAGAGGGTAACTCAAGTCCAAAATAATTTGAAGATTTAAATGGATCATGGTCACTGATGCCAAGGTAACCTTGACTTTTTTGATTGCCATTTCATTCTGCAGACCGATATTCATCTTCCAGGTCAACAAAGCTTTCAGATATTTTTCAGAACAACTATTTGCTGTCTAGCCATACTTCTTCACTCTTGTACTTATGACTTTGATTTTCTTTGCAACATAAGTGTATATGCATTATGCTTTAGTTCAATGCTTTTATCTTACAGATGAGGACACTGAGGGCCACAGAAATTAAGTCCCCTACCCAAAAGGACAAGATATAATCCAAATTATCAGGCCTTCTAACTCCAAGTCTAGAGTTCTTTTACATTGTATCACACTGATTGCCAGCTCAGTACAATGGAAGAAATATCTTTCTCCTGAAAATAGACTCAGAACTCATCCTTCATAAACCCAGATGCTACATTCAAATAAGTCAAGAGAATTTAGAAAGGAAAGGCAATGTATATTCAATTAAGTTCAGCCCATTGCCCGATTTTCATTAGGTCTGCTGCCTGATTCTGATTTGGCTTTCTGATTCCTTTTAGACCACTGGGCACGAAGGCCAGTGCTTATTTTCATGGCTGTTTCAATTCATCAGCAAAAACCTTTAAAACATGAAAGAATTCCACATTTTTTCACCTGTTTTTCTTCCTTATGTGGCTGTCATCTCAGCAGCCAAAGATGCTTCGAGCCAGCCCAAATGCTTTCCAACTCTTTCCAGTATCCCTTTGAAGATCCTGAAGTTAAGTATTTTCTTATGCTGACCGACAGAGCTTCCAAATAAGGAAGAAAAACAACGTATTTCTTAAGTTATCTTTTTTTGAAATACCCAGGATGCAGAATCACATTCCACTCTGTGCAAACAAGCAGCATTCCTCTCTCCCTCTGACTTTTTTTGCCAGATACACCTGATGTTCATTACTACACCCACAGGCCATTGCTTAAGTAGGGCAACACTCCTTCCTGGACCATATGCTCTCTTCCCTATCCACAATGTGTCCCAGACTCCCTCAAAATAGAATGCTTCTAGACCCCTTCTGCCTCATGGGATTGTTATTGCTAAAATTTAGCTTGTGTTGACTTCCTTTCACAATAAACAACCCAACCCTTTTCCAACTGTACATTAATCAGTGTACTGATCTGTCATTGCTGGATTCCAGGGGTGGCTGATATCACAAAAGGGGAAAATTTGCCAATATGGAAAAATGCAAGCCCATCCCTGAGCTAAGACAACATTCACACCTTATGTGACTCTCTGCAAATTTTGTTTCAGGCAGAAATTAATGAAAACAGAAAGAGCAAGTAATAGACCACAAACCCTAGTTTGAAGTCTTGGTCCAGAGGAAAGAGAAGGCACCAGTTGGACAAATTACAGGATGATTTGCTAGAAGGGATAGTCAACCACACTCAAAGAATTGTGTGAGGGAAAGCATGAGAGAAAGAAAGGAAATCTCCAATGGATTAAAGGAAAGCCTTGGACAAGATTTATTTAAACTTGCAAATGAAGTCCACACTGGAATTACCATGGATTAGGGCAGGTCAAAACCCCCATGGGGAAATGTTTAATCACAGGTAAAAACAGAAAGTGAACCAAGGATAAGTAGGGATTTCTTTATGTGAGGAAGTTTCAGTATTGAGATAGCCCACCATCACATTGGTGCTAGGGTTAATTTTATTTAAAATTTTCATCAATTATCTGGAAGAAATATATGAAAAATCTATACTTCTTTTTTTAGTTGGGTTCAACAAACATGTACCTACAAGGAATACATTTATAGGGAAGGGAAAGAGAAAGGCACAAGCATTTATTAAGTGCCCACTATGAGTCAAGCACTGTACAAAGTGCTTTACAAATATTATACCATTTGATAATATTTATAGAACATGGTAAAGTCATTGAGAATTTACCAAGCACCAGTTATTCACTGTTTTTTCCCCCAAAGATGCATGATCCTACAGATTTAAAGAATAGCAAGTAACCTATACGTATCCAGCTTCATAAAAGGTGACACAGGTTATATACCCTAAAATTATTCTAGGTCTCCATCAATACACAATTCCCACATTCATTTCTGTTAATACAGGACCTAATTAAGAAAAATTTGTCCTCTGCCCATGATGTGAGACTCCATGAATGAATGAATGGATCTGCACTTATTAAATGCTTTCTATGTGCCAAGGATTGTGCTAAGTTATGAGGATTCAAAGACAAAAGTGAAGATGATTCTTGCCTTCAAGGAACTTACATTGAATAGATACCAATCAAAGGTATAGTCACTAGGAAGGGAAACTTTGTTCCATTAAATTAGTGGGATGATGAATGGGACCACAGAAAAGTAGTTTAATACTCCATTGTTTAATATTTTATTTTTCCCCACTTACATGTAAAACAACTTTTAACAGTTCCAGATTTTCTCCCTTCCTCCCTTCCCACTCCACCCACACTGAAGTTATGCAAAACATTAAACATTTCCATAAAAGTCATGTTGCTAAAAAAAAAAATCCAAAACACAAAGATTTCCCCTTACCCCCCCCCCAAAAAAAAAAAAAAAACTCTTGAGAAAAATAAAGTAAAAAAAAAAAGGATGCTCCAATCTGTATTCAGATACAATCAGTTCTTTCTTTGGGTATGGATAGCATATTTCATAAGTCTTTTAGACCAGTCTTGGATCATTGTGTTGAGGTTGGGAAGAGGATCCCAAAAGTTTGGGGTCATAGATTGATGTTGAGGTATTTCAGAAGAGTTTGCAGGTTTGAACCCATTTTCTGGTCAAGGGGCAAAGTTTGATTGTAATTATAATGCTATTACAAGCAGACTAAATTCCAAGAGAATTTAGCAGAGAGAGGATACCTTTATCCAGCTTTCTATCACTGACATGCTAATTCATGTCCAGGCCAGGCCCTGGGAGTGGCCTCCAGGATTTGGATCTCCCTGACCAACAGTTTACCACTATTATTGTCTCAGGAGTTTAGTCCCTGAGACTATCTTGAGATCAGAAGCTAATTGACAGTTAGCAATAAATTGAGGAGTGATCTACTCAGAATCAGATTGTTGTTCTTAGATTGGGAGTGTGGGACTACTACATTGGGAGTGTGGGCAGACTCCAAGGCCAGAAGACAAATTTGAACAAAAAGTCTTTTCATAGTACTCAAGAGTACACTAGGTATACTTGTATTGGTGAGCACAGAATGAATTTCATCTCTGGACAATCAGTAGTGGCTGAGTAACTACAATGGAGCCCAGACCTGTGCCAGATGCTGTAGAAAAAAGTAAGGTATGGCTCCAGGACTTGCTGAACCTATATTGGTTTTATAAAACAATACATCTGTACAAGGAAAACTTTGGGAATGTTGTAGGAGAACTGGTCTCAAATGGCAATATAGAGAAGAAAGTGCATTGAAATGCACAGGTCTGGGTCTGAATTCTGACTCTGCCATTTCTGACCTTGTATAAGAAACAAGATTAATGAAACTTCATCTGCATATTTATAATATGAGGGAGGTGGCCTGAATGATCTCTGAAGTGCCTTCCAAATTTAAATCTATGATGCTTTGATTCTCCCTGAAAACTTGCATAAAATAATTAATAATAAGGATAGCTAACATTTACATGACACTTTAAGTTTTTTAAATGGCCTTAAAAATATTAACCCATTCTATCATTATAACATCCGTGTGAAATTAGTAATATTCTTATCCTCCTTTCACAGATGAAGAATCTGAAATAGGAGAGATTAAATAACTTGCCCCGTTTCACACAACTAATGAGCGTCTGGCCCTCTAGTCCCTAGTCACTTAAAAAAGACTATAAAGTGGAATGAACAGAGAAGTCACAGAAAGAGATAAGACTAAAGCTAGGTTGTGAAAAGACAAGAAGTATTCAAAGCAAATAAGAATGGAAAAGGATGTTCCAGAAACAAAAGGAAAGAGAAAACACAAAGACGTACAATTAAGACACTGGGGAGAAGATTAAAATGTACAGTGGAGCCAGAATGTGGAAGGTTTTAGATGCCAAGAAATGAGTTTAGACTTGATATGATGGATAATAAACTCCAAGATTTTCACAGAGCCATGTGGGTGAGCTGAAAAGGATCCAGAAAGCATCAACATAGGAAATGCTAACTGAAGGCGAGCATGATCATGGCAGACTTGTCCCTGAAGAGATTAATCCAAAAAATCACTGCAATAAGAATGCCCACGTCCTGGGCATTCTCAGAAACAACACAAGAGATGAAACAAAAAGCATCATCTTAATGTTAAACTTAATATGAACTTTTATCTATATCTTCTGGTACAGCTTGGACAAGGATTCACCCAACACACTGAGGGAGGTCCTCTAAGACTTAAAATTTTGTGTAAATAATTATTAGTTTTCCTCCTTTGCCCTTCCCTACCAAAATTACTTTATATTTATTTTGTTTTTAGTTCCCTGAAAACATTAATATTTCTCTAGTTTAAAACCCCTTTCCAGACTTTTCCTAGTTTGAAAATGTTTGAAAGATGAAAGAACAAAGGTTAAGGTCCCAAGAAATGATCAGCAGTGGGAAGGAAATTTAACTTTTACTAGTTAAATTTATTGCTTCACCAACCCTCCTGTAGCAATTGGTCCAAGGTCTACCTGAGGACAATATCTCTTTTGATGTCCAAATATCAAGATATTGATCACAGGAAGAAGCCCCCTTCAGATGATGGTCAAGGAATAAATTAAGTCATTACTATTGCTCTGAAATGTTAACCCCAAACTCTTATTTTAGCTGAATATGATTTTTTCTCCTCTTTTTTGAGATTTGTATAAATCAGGAGAAGAAGGTTTTTTCTGCCAAGACCAGTTGGTTGTTTATAACATCTTTCATGAGTCATACAAAATTATCAACTTACAGAACTCAAGCAGTAGGAGGTTGCTGTACCTACCTTTCAGCTCATCATCACCTTAGTAAATGATTTCACTAGTGGCCTACAAAAATAGTACTCCAAATTATCTTAGGATGGAGAGATATCCAAGAGAACAGGAGAACAAAACCAGTTTGGATGTTTCTCTTTTTCAGCTAAAATAGAAATAGTAAAAATTGTTCTGGAAAACTTGTATAGAAAATATAGAATACATTTTAATTTTTTTTCTGAATCACTCATTTTATAGATGAGGAAATGACATAGAGACAGGTTAAGAGCTTTGTCTAAGGTTATTCAGCCAGTTAAGTGTCTGTTTTTTCTAGCTTAAGGTCCAACCCTCTGTAATACAGTTATTCCTTCCATATCACAGGAGTTAGGGGCACAGCACCACTACAATCCAGAAATCCACATAAAATTTTTGATCCTCTCTTTATACCAGAGAAGAAATCTGAATCATGATATTAAAGGATAAAATGTTGATGTTATATAGCACTATATATATGTATTTTATTCATTTTTTAGTTTCTAAACTTTTTCTGTGTTGTCCATTGGCCTTTGTGTGTGGTCTGCAGCTTCCCAATACTCCTAAAAAATTCCCATTTAAATTCTACCCACAATATATCGAAATCATGATGGGAAAAATCATGATGTGGAAGGGATAAGTGTAGATCACTAAAGTTTCTTGCAACTCTAAATTGATAAATCTGATGCAATGGGAGTATAATGTATTCAAAGAAGATCTTTAATGGTATCTTCCCCCTTGGAGATCCTTGAGACTATTTCCTGCTTCTGGAGGAGTCATGCTGATATATTGAAGAGATATGGAGAGATATGTGTGGCCATTCTGTATCTGATTCCAGTCATCTAGCCAAAAGAGGCTTTTGGGGACTGAAGGAAATCAGAAAATTCTATCAGTCTTAGCCTCTTTCCTCTTAGCTTAGCACAGTGCCTGGCACATATTAGTAGACACTTAATAAATGCTTATTGATTATTGATTACTTCAATTATTCAGGTATTATAACAGTAAACCATGAAAGGTCCAGAGGGCATCTTGCCATCATGGCATTCTAGAAAGTAGGACTGCTGTCAGTGCAGTTATCAATGCCCAGAGGAAAAAGACTTGGAGACCCTAGCCCTGCAGTAGCTGAGATAAAGATCTGTCTAGCAGCAAGGTTGCCTTTGGATGTGAGCTTCCTGGCAATGTAGAGACTGAGCCAAATTGGGCCTGCTCTCTCCTGAGACTGGAGTAATATAAGAAAGAGCACCCCAAAAATTTTGGGGGAAATATTTATATATTTGGATTTTTTTCTGTCTTCAAAGTAAATATCCCTTTGTAAGAGCTAATCAGTGTTGTTATTTGTCCCTCGTTCTTCAAGAGAACCATGACATTAGAGAAGGGATGCCATAATATGCAAGTGAATTAGATTTAAGTTGGGGAAGCTGTACAAGGTCACCTGCCTCACTTTCCCCTCCAGAGTCACCTGGGTCCAGTGGCTGGATATAGATCTGGAGATGGCTCCGGATGAATCATTGTTTAGTGGTTAAAGGTTACTGGGATGCCAATCCCTAGCCACTAACAATGGAGGGGAACCAGCTGATTGGGGCTCAAATGTAGGGCATTAGAGAAGAGACATCCTACAAAATCCCTCAGGATACCCTGTAGCTCCCGAAGTCCAGACACAACAGCTTGGCTCTGGCACAGAGACCCAGAACGTAAACATGCTCCATGATGAGATCTTGGAAAACACAAGGCACCTACTTCCTAGAAATAATCAATGCTTGTCATTTATATAGGTTAAATGTGTAATGGAACCGGAGAGAGCTTTTGCACTTTTGCAGGGTTGTCCAGAAGGATTGATCCGAGGAAAGTTCTGAGAGAAAAGGAATGTCCATGATTCAAGAACTCTGCCTTCTTGGACAGACACTAGGACACTTCCCATGAAAATTCCCCACCTCTTCCCCCATAGCCAACACATGCAAATCATAAAAATATAAAGATGGTGAAAAAGCTCATATAAAAGAAAGAAATCATCAAAATAAGAGAGAAAGCCACCAAGATCTGTTGTGGCTGCAATTAATATTCTGAAGTCCTGGGATCATCTATATTTCAGACACAAAAGCACAGGGTTATACTGGGAATAGAAGTACTACTAATTACTATTTTGTGGCTTTGAGTAAATAAAGCTCACTTCCTTGACTTCTGTTTCCTCATTTTTGAAAGGATGGAGTCCATTAGATCTCTTACAACCAAGCATGTGCTACTATTTAACAACAGGTCTCCAAAAGGGAGGGTGCACTTTATCACATTCTAAAATCTAAATTAAACAATTAACATTTGCTTATTGCTTAGGGGTAAATTCTCACACTAAAAATTTAATGAGTTCTCCTGAGCTAGTTCTAGTTGGTTCCAGCATATTTTCCCCACAATTCTAAGGTTCCATAAAACTGGGAGCTATACAATTATCCCTTCCCCATTACAGAAGTTTGACACAGCCTCTTCATACCATATATTTTTTCTTTTTCTTTTTCTTTCACTGGGTATTTATAATACCTAATTGTAAAATTTGGGCTAAATATTTGGTCACAGGTTATATGTAGCTCATCTTCTGTGTCTTCCACATTTTTCTATCATCTGTGGCTTCCATAAAACTCCCCCCAAATTCCCATTTAATTTCTTATGCCAACCAGCGATTTGGGGAAACCTCAATGGGGAAAGTCATGATGTAGACAGGATAAAATGTATTATGGATAGAGAACTCTAGACACTTGCCTTCTGGAAATTCCAAATACTACTGATTGGAGAGCAAAAAGAGCAAGCTTTTTTCCTTCTTTGTTGAAAAGGATGGTTCAATTGAAGGAAGGCAATATATTGTGAAATAATTGTGATTTTTAAAAAAGCTTTAATTTAAAAATAAATGAATAAATAAGACTTCCTTACCCCAGAAGGCAAAGAATAAAGTCCTGGGCTTGAAATCAGGAAAATTCATTTTCCTGAGTTCAAATCTGATCCCTGACACATACTAGTTATATGATTCTAGGCAAGTCACTTAACCCTATTTGCCTCAATTTCCTTATCTGGAAAATGAGCTGGAGAAGGAAATGGCAAACCATTCCATTATCTCTGTCAAGAAAATCCCAGATGGAATCATACATGACCAAAAAATATTGAACAACAACCCTGGAAAACTTGAGGGAAATGTCTTTCTTTCTTTTCTTTCTTTTTTCTTTCTTTCTTTCTTTCTCTCTCTCTTTCTTCTTTCTTTCTTCTGAGGCAATTGGAGTTAAGTGACTTGTTTGTAATGTTGGCATATCTAACATACCTTTAAAAGCATAAGAGATCAATTGAGATAATAGATATAAAAGTTCATTGGAACTTGCAAAGCAAGTCATAAATGTGAGTTATTCATATTTGAATAATTACATATTATGTAGTTATTATATTTATTAATTTATAAATTATACACTTACTGATTTGTTTTATTTTAAATGCTTTACATTCCTTTTATAATGTTTTAAATTTTACCTTTAAAGGAAGTTCCAGAGCATGGGATTTGGAGCCAAGAAGATCTGAATTGAAGTCTGGTCCCAGACACTCACCAGCTATACGATCTTTGGTAAGTCATTTTTAATCTATCTTACTTTCAGTTTCCTCATCTGTAAAATGGAGATAATAAGAGCATCTATAACCCAAGGTTTTTGTGACACTCAAATGAAATGTTTATAAAGTGCTTTGCAAACCTAAAAGTATTATATAAATGCTACATATCATTAGCCACTAATATCAATTAGCTATCAATATTAATTCTGAACTCAATTAGTTATTTATTGTGATTAGTTGTTATTAATATTAACTAGTTAATGATATTAATATCAATGCTGAACTTTAGAGAATAGTTTTTCCCCAGCATGTGAAAAATACACAAAAACTTAAGACTAGAAGATATTCTCAACTTTATAATCAAAACAAAGAAAGTAATGTGTATAAAGTTTACTCCCCCTCCCTATTCCAGGATAAAGCAGATACAGAAAGCAAAGAGGGGTGGAAAAGAGAAAAAAGGAAGAAAACCCAAAGCTCACTAAACACAATATTTGACATATGGAATTTCATCTATCTTGATGAAATTTTTTGATCCATTACTATTAATGTCTAATGATTCCTCTTTACCTTCTTCCCAGACTTCTGAAATTATAAAGTGTACCCAAATTGAAATGTGTCATGATAGTAATGGTAGAAAGAAGGTTTCATTGGTAGTCAAGAGACCTGGGTGGCTTTGGACAAGTTATTTCTCTGGGTCTTATTTACCTCATCTGTAACTGAGGATGTTAGCCTGATCTCTCAAATTCCTTCCAGATGCAAAAATTCGTCATGTTAGTTTACATCTTGATTTTATGTATTCCAAACATAAGCCAATTTCTGTCACACATTCATGACAATAGATGACTCTGAATCCAAATGGGAAGGATATCAGAAGTTGAGACCCCCATGGTAAACACATTTCTGGAGCAAACCCCAAAAGAGATTTTGTAACACACAACACTCATTAATGCCTTTCCAGCATAATCTTTCATGTCCTGCCCCTTATTTATATTTTCCTGGTCACCTAATTCAGGTTCTCATCCTAATTCACTGGTTTTCCTGCCACTGCATTCTACACATCACTGCCAAAGTAATCTTCCCTAAAACATAGCTCTGATCACTTCACCACCCACAGACTCAAACACTTGGATAAATTTCCACTATCAATCAAATAACATCCAAAATCCCTTAGCATTGCCTTCAAGGTTCTCTTCAATCTGACCTCAACATCCAACCAAGATTTGACATAAGTTATAGCCAAATGGTTCTGGGTGGTCTTTCTAGCCAGTGCATTAGCAGTGTTGGAACCTAGATCCCCTTTCCAGATCTGTTTTTCATATTATTCTAATTCATTTGCTCTAGACAAAGCATATTATTTCACCATTCCATCAAAGAGATCCCACTCCTACTCACCTCCATGCCCTTGCCCATACCATCTGTATCAAAGCTTCTTAACTATGGATTATGATCCCTTATGGGGTCATGTAAGTGAATGTGTGAGTCATGAAATTATGATTTATTATCTTAAGTAAATGCTTGATGTGCACACCTATTTTATATACCTATATATCTGGGATGATGTGAAAATTTCTCAGGTAAAAAGGAGTCATGAGTTGAAAAATTTTAAGAAGCCCTGATCCCAAAATAGCCTTAAATGCCCTCCTCATCACCTCTATCTCTTGAAATCCCATTCATCTTACAAGGCTTTGCTTAGGTGTCAGCACTTCCATGAAGTCTTCTCTGAATTCCACAGTTAGAAATTCTCGCTCCACATGGACTTTTATAATATTTTAATTCTATTTTTCCTATGCAAGTCTATTAAAATTTGTATCATAGTTTTATGGGCATACTTCTTATCTTCCTTCCCAGATCATAAGTTCTTCGATAGCAGAGACAATCTCATTTATCTTTATATCTCATTCTTTTCATCCAGAGGAAATCCACAAAGAAGGTGCTAAGTATTTCTTTCTCTGTTCCTCTCAAGCAGAAATGAATCCAGATTTTACATTTGAGAACTAAACAGCAGCAGCAATAACAAATATGGTGCTAGAATTGGAATCAGGAACACTTTGGAATCTCGCCACTGATGACTCTCTACAACTGTGATTTATAGACCACTTGTTCTGGGTAGTCTTTTAGTCAGTGCTTTATTTGATTGTTATGACTTAGCTCATCATTTGAGGTGCTATGGATGGATGAGATTCTCTTTATATAAATGAGACTAAGTAATGGACAAAACTTCCATATGGATTGGGTCCATTAATCACTTATTGTTTACTCAAACTGCAAATACATTGCTATTTGGGGAGATTTTTTCCTAAGTAGAAGAAACATTTATATTAAGTCTAGTTTATTTTAATCATTTTTACTCATTCATTAGAAATAGTTTTCTTTGACATATAACCATTTTTAATCTCATGGTTTGTCTACCAAAAATTCAACATTATTCTCCTCGTTATAACTTTTGCAAGAAGACTGATTGGGCTTTCCCTCCTACTTTGCCTTCAATACAATGGTCCTTTAACCTATAGTCCACCAAGCTCAAATGAGTTTATAAATAGACTGCAGGAGGTCTATTAACTAGGATAGAAAAATGCTTCTTTATTTCAAAATAACTTGCTTTCTTTGTAATTCTAAAGTTTATATATTTCTAAAATGCTAAATTTTACATATTTTAAAACATTATTCTAAACTGCAAAAAGGATCCACAAGCAAAAGAAAGATTAAAAGGCTCTCTACCTTAATATAATGGCAACTTCTTCAAAGCTTATTTTCAAAATAATTGTTAGTCAGTCCTTCATAAACATTTATTGAGCACCTGTTATGTGCCAGGCACTATGTTAGGTCCTGGGGATACAAAAAAGAATAAAAGACAGCCCCTGCCTTCAAAGAGCTTATAATCTAATGGGGAAAGAAAATACATAAAAAGAAGCTCTAAAGGAGAACAGAAGGGAAGGGAGATAGAAAAAAATAAGGAGGGAAAGGTTCAGATGTTGCTTTGGAACTCCTTAAATGGAGGATCTGCAATAAGCTCACCAATGTCTACCCTCCACCCTCTCTAATTAGAAGGAGGACCACCAGGGGTAAATGGTATTGAGGAACTGTGACCTTTTCAATTATTATTAATATCTGAACTTGTGAAGCTTCCCACCCAGAAATACCAGTTACTTTCCATAGACACTAAATAAATGGCAATCTCAAGCTATAATAATAAACTGACTGTTTTAAGCCTTGTCCACATGCTTAGATTGTTCATTCATTCTTTTTTTGTTCTTTGTTCTCAAAGACCATGAGAATCAGGATCAGGAATGTGATCCTGGTCATTCTTTGCTTTATTTCTTACCCACCCTTAATCACTAAACATATGAAGATAACAAACACCTGAATGGTCACTAAAAGTCTTAAATGTATGCCAGAACCAAATTATTTCCTTTCCTTTGCCCTTCCAAAAAAACATTTAGAATTCAGAAAATACAGTCTAGAAGCCCATCCATATATACCTTAGCCAATCACTACCCTAAACCTTTAAGATCAATTTTGACAAAAAGAAGAACAATCCAGTCTTTACTTGTATTGCTGAGTGGGATTCTCCTATAATTCTCCCATGGATGCCAGTATTTATTTTGATGTGTATAGGACCAGGAAGTCCACATATTCATGTGGAAGCCCCTGATCATCTCTGGCAACTTTTGCTTTCCCCCTACTCATAATCCAGCCAAACATGTCACATATTTCAATAAACTCTTCTGCAATACCACGAGTTGTTCAATAGATTTTGCCTTCACCTTTTAGTGGTGTGATGGTTATGTTTCTCATATAAATGTCTATAGAACATTTGCTGCTCATTATTGAAGTATGGAATAGAAAAATTGATCAAATCCCTAACCCATGGAATTATTATCTTGAAATGGTAGCATACTATTCTTATATCAACTCATCCTTTTGAATTGTCTCACATTTATCTTTCCCTAGCTTAGTGAATGACATATAGAAGAATGCTTAATAATGCTTGTTAAATGGTCAATTGTTAAAATTTTCACACAGTACCCATTCGTGTGCCTTAAAACTTTCCAAGGTATCCTAGAAACAAAAGGTTACAAAAATTCCCAAAGAATTCAATCTACTTTAGGGGCATTTTTTTGGCCTAATTTGTCATTTCTCTTCTCCCTAATACCTATCTTAACACCACATCAATCTCCTATTTTTTAACTTTTTATTGTTTTTTTCTGATTATATTTGTACATTAATTTTTCAATACACATTTCTTTATGAATCACATTTGGAGAGAAAAATTAGAACAAAAAAGAAAAACTGTGAGAGAAAAAAAAAAACAAGAAAAAGAAAAAAAGTGAACATGGCATATGTGGATTTACATTCATTCTCCATAGCTCTCTCTCTCTGGATGAATTAGGCAGTCTCTATCCAAAGTTTATTAGGATTGCCATGGATCACTGAACCACTGAAAAGAACCAAGTCTTTCATAGGTGATCAAACTGCAATCTTACATACTGTCTTCCTAGTTTTATTTGTTTCACTCAGCATCCGTTTGGGTAAATCTTTCCAGGCCCTTATAAAATCAGCTTGGTCATCATTTTTTATAAAAAATAATATAACATTACGTTCATATATCATTACTTATTCAGCCATTCCCCAATTAATGAGCAACTACTCATTTTCCAATTCTTTGCTACCACAAAAAGACTGTTAAAAATATTTTTGCACATTTTCCCTCCTTTATGACTTCCTTGGGATACAGACCCAGCAATGGCACTGCTAAGTCAAAAGGTATGCATATTTTGATAGTCCTTTGGACATAGTTCCAAAGTGTTCTCCAGAATGGTTGGATAATTTCACAACTCCACCAACAATGCATTAGTATTCCACTTTTCCCTCCTTTCCAACATTTACCATTATCTTTTCCTGTCATTTTAGACAATCTGGGAGGTGTGAGATGGTACCTCAGAGTTGTTTGAATTTGTATTTCTCTAATCAAGAGTAATTTAGGGCATTTTATATGACTATATATGGCTTTAATTTCATCATCTGAAAATTGTTTCTTCATATTCTTTGACCATTTATCAATTGGGGAATGATTTATAGTCTTATAAATTTGATACAGTTCTTTATATATTTTAGAAATGAGACCTTTATTAGAAACACTGGTTGTAAACATTTTTTCCCAGTTTAATAATTTCCTTTTAATCTTGTTTCTGTTGGTTTGTTTTGTGCAAAGCCTTTTAAATTTGATGTTATCAAAATTGTCCACTTTACATTTCATAATGTTCTTTAGTTCTTCTTTGGTCATAAATTCCTCCCTTCCTCAAAGATCTGATAAGTAAACTATCCCTTGCTCTCCTAATTTGCTTATGGTATTACTCTTTATACCCAAATCATGTACCTATTTTGACCTTATTTTGGCATAGGATGTAAGATATTGGTCTATGCTGACTTTCTGACATATTATTTTCCAATTTCCCCCAGAAATTTTTGCAAAATAGTGAGTTCTCATCCCAGAAGCTGGAGTTTGGGATTTATCAAATTACTATAGCCACTGATCATTGTATCATGTGTATCTAACCTAATCCACCCATCCACCACTCTATTTCTTAACCAGTAACAAAGGGTTTTGATGACTGCTACTTTATAATAAAGTTTTAAGTCTGGTATTGCTAGGCCACCATCCTTTGTATTTTTTTCCCATTAATTCCCTTGATATTCTTGACCTTTCCAAAATTCCAGATGAATTTTGTTATTATTTTTTTCTAGCTCTATACAATAACTTTTGATAGTTTGATTGATATGGCACTGAATAAGTAGATCAATTTAGATTAAATTGTCATTTTTATTATATTAATTTGGCCTATCCATGAGCAACTGATATTTTTTCAATTATTTAGATTAGACTTTATTTGTGTGAAAAGTGTTTTGTAATTGTGTTCATATAGTTCCTGGGTTTGTCTTGGTAAGTAGATAACCAAATATTTTATTTTTTCTATAGTTATTTTAAATGGAATTTCTCTTTCTGATCTCTTGCTGATGGGCTTTGTTAGTAATATTTAGAAATGTTGATGATTTATTTTATATACTGCAACTTTGCTAAAACTGTTAATTGTTTCAAGTAGGTTTTTACATGATTTTTTAGGATTTTTTCTAGGATTCTTTAAATATATTATCATTTGCAAAGTGTGATACTTTTATATGCTCAAAACCTTCTATTTTTTAATAACAGGAAGAGAAGTCATGTAATGGAAGAAATAGAATGAGCTTGAGTAGAGGCATAGAATTGTGGATCCATAAGCTGGAAGACATAAGTTATTTCATCAAACCCCACACCGTCACTCTGGCTACTCACCAGAGCTCTATCAAACCAGAACAGAGAAAGAGAGAGACAGAGACTGAGACATAAACAGAGACAGAGAGAATGGATTTTACCATTTTCTTCCATACTGTTTTAGTCTAAACTTGATTCATAGATTTAGAGACAGAAAAATCATTAGACATTATCTAATACCCATCTTCTTAAACTGTGGATCATAATTCTATAGCCAGTCTTATAACTGAATATAGGGGTTATGAAATCATGATTTATTGTAAGCAAATGTCTGATTATATATATTTATATACTCAGGGTCACATAAAAATTTCTCGGATGAAAAGGGATCATGAGTGGGTAAAGGTTAAGAAGCCCTCCAACCTCCTCATTTTACGGATAAAAAAAGTGAAATTTGGAGAGGTGGTCTGACTTGCCCTTTATGAAAAAGAGGCAATGTCCTTCAAACTCCACATTCAGTGCTCATTCCCTAGAGAAACAAAGTAAGGTATGTATATGTAAGAGACCATCTCAATTCGCCATTAGACTTAACATATGCTTCCTCAGGGGATCAGAAGAATGTTAAATTGACACATAATTATGAGACAAAAAAGAATCAGACTGTTGTCAAACAGTAGTGATCCATCTTGTTTATAAATCATTTTCAGCAGCCTGAGTATGAGGACTTAGAATGCTGCTTTCCATACCATTTCCTTCCTGTCTGCTTTCTGTTTGTTTATTTTAAATGACTTAAAAAGAGAAGAAAGTTTATGACCATTTCAGGAAGTTCTGTTTGGGATCACTTACAAGCAGAAGCACTCAGTCACAGAGAAAACCCACTCCCAGAGGGAAAGTTAAATGGGTTTGTTATGGTTTTTAATTGCTCTGTTTTCATCCATTTGCTTTCAAGACAAAAAATCATTCTCATCAGGCAATGATGTAAGTTCAAGTGCAAGACAAAGTGGGGCTTCTGTCATTGAGTCACCAGGCTTTGCCTCTATATCAGATCTAACATTTGGAGCCCTGGCCTTCATCAATTCGTCTTATGATCATCACATTCATACAAGCAGTAACTAAGGAGGGAAGAAAGGGGTGTTGTCCTAGAGCCTGGTCACTCTGCTTGAGCCAAGAGGAGAAAAAAAGGGTATTTTCCTGCCTCATACTGAAATACACCCTGGCAGGACAGATTGAATATTAGACCTAAGGTCAGAAAACTTTTATTTCAGTGTTAGTTTTGTAACTTTTAAGTTATATGACCTTGATCTTTCTAAGCCTCAGTCTCCTTATCTGTAAAACGGTGATAGTATGAAATGTTCTATCTACTTCATAGGTTTAATGTAAGGAAAATGCTTTGTAAATAAACAGATACCACAGAAATAAACAGATGCCTTACTACTTTGCACTAAAATCCTTGAGCTATAGGGATAACTCTTCCCAGTGCTCAAAGACTATGCCAGCAGAAGACAAATTCGATTAAACTCTCCAGCTAGAAAGCTTTAGAGAGGGGACTGGTGACAGTCTATATCTCTGATGGTTTTCTGAAAACTGGTCTGCCCAGTTCAGTTCCATTCATCAAGTTACCCAAATGACTGAAATTTGGATTCTTGAAGGATTCAAGTATTATCTCCTTAATACTTTGAGTATTCTGAGACTTGATAATTCTACATACACCTTCCAGAACTACAAACTTCAATTTCTCTCCTTTATTTTGCACAAATCTAGCCCCTGTTTTACATAAATTTTTATAAGGAAAATAACAAAAATAATCATCATAATTATTATTATTATTTCCACCATACGCTATACTCCCTTCCTTGGTGGCCTTGGATTATGTTGTTCAAAGTCTTCCTTGTTATTATTGCTGAGTTGTTTCAGTCATATATGATTTTTTGTAACACCATTTAGGACTTTCTTAATCAAGATGCTGAAGTGCTTTCCATTTCCTTCTCCAGCTCATTTTACAGTTGAGGAAACTGAGGCAAATAGGGGGAAGTGATTTGACAAAGCGAGGAAGTATCTGAGGCCAGATTTGAACTCAAGTTCTCCTGACTCCAAGGCTGGTACTTTATCCACTGCACCACTAAAGCCTTAAACCACCAAAATCAGAAGAGAGTATATTATTTAAGTTATACACCACATGGCATTCTACTTGAGCCACAAATCCAGTGATCTTAACAGTGTTTCTAATATATGATAATAATGTTATTATTGTGGTACCCAATCTATAAAGGTGAAAGCATTTCCTCCCATATGCCAGTTCCAGCAATGGCACTGACTACAATAAATATTAAGATAGAAAATAAAATAAAATTCTAAAATACTATATTCAAAGACTAAAATATAAAGTCTATGGTCCATACACAGTTCTGGAGCCTCCTCTGTCTGGATTCTCTTCCCTCAAGTCACAATTCCATTTATTCTCCATATTCTGTGATCACATACCTTATTGAACATAACAAAAGAGAATAGATCACCTATAAAGAGCCATCGGTCTCTAGCCATCTCCTAAACCTCTTCCCACTTGCCCTCCCAGATCTGCAGATGTGACAGGAAGTTATTCTCAAACCACACAAACTCAGAGTTCATGAAAAGAATAAGGAGAAAGAGAGACAGAGAAAGAGAGAGAGAGACAGAGAGAGAAGGAGGGAGACAGAGAGAGACAGTGTGTGTGTTTGTGTTCAGTTCCCTATCTCTGAATCACAGATTATTAGAGAGGAAGAAAGCAGGTTAAACAATAAATAATAAGAGAAATTGGTCTCCTTTGCAGCTCCCTAACCTAATGGCAATCACAATAACTGAGTGTCATGACTTGGAATCCTTCCTTCTTGTGACTCCAGATTCTATCTCTACTCTAGGAGCTGGATCCCTTGGGTAGCACTGATTACCAATTATCCAAGACTGGGACAATAGCATCCACAGTCATATCCAGGGCTCCAGCCTACCTCACAGAAGGCTAGAAGTCTGCATCAAAAGGCAGATGCCTTGTCCACTGTGACCATAATGGTAAAAGAGTCCTTATCTCAAAGGCAATGAAAGCAAGAAGAGCAACAAGTCCCTTCAGTGTCAAAGACTATAGATCCCATTTCCTCCTGGCCCAGAGAATATTGCAATAGTACAGCTTCTCTGCTCTCTCTCTGTTCTAAGGAAAGTGTGAGCTACTTCCTAATGTCTTTCTCCCTCTGTGGAAACTCAGAGTGCCTGAAGTCCTGCAGAGATTAAATGGCAATGCAGAAATCCTGGCTAAAATTACTATTCTTATTCTCCATGATTGTCTTTTTCTTTCTAGTATAGAATCGTTGTGACCCATTGTTTCACACATCAACTTCAAAGACGTTGGAAGTAGCATCTTCCAAACCGGTGGTTTTCATAATTTCACATTCCGAGAAGGCCTGAGGTCACCAGAGACACTCTAAAAAATAAACCAGTAGCTGAAAACATTTGCCTGTGTGCGCCATCATTCCTTTTTGCTCTGTTTTTTAACCAAACTTTTCTGTGCTGATAGCCCAATCATCTCATTAAATATGAATATTGATAAAAGTTTTTTCAATAATTTCAATAAATGTCTTATTTTTGACAAAATATACCTTTCACAGCTTTAACATGGGTGAGGTCAACTGAAGTCCTGGGGAATGAAACAAAATTTTAGAAGAAACTTATCATTCTCAAATTGGTCTTTCAATTAACACGGATTGGGAAGAAATGTGCAGATGGTCACAGTTTTGCAAACCCAGCATCCTTCTATTCAGAGCTTTCTGAAGCTAATTCCAGGCTTGGCAATTTCAGAATGCAAACAATTTACATCAATTATCAAATTATGACTTTACTCAGCAAAGAAACCTTTCCCTTTGCTCTGTCTTGAAGGCTACCTGCGGTGTGTAACTATCTCCGGTGAACATCGCTCGGGCTGGAAGGTGACCACCGGAATGTGCTAGGTGAGATTAGAATGCATTGCCAGCATCTGTTTTCTTTTCATAAATCCTCATCTCTGCAGCTGCAGGTTTTGTCATTTGTGATGTTTTCTTCAAAGGAGGTTTTGTCTTATCTGATGTGGAAACTCTTCCACTGGGCTTTGAACACCAAAGCAGAAGGAAAAGAAATCAGTTGGAAATGTGTTCATGTCTCTCACTATGCTTGACATTTCTCCGCTGATAAGGTAGCGTGAAATATTGACTTTTTTGGTTAAGTTCAGATTAGCCATCTGGTCCACTAGCACTGGTTGATAATTATTTCATCTCAACCCCTGTTCCCCAACATACACACACATATACTTTTTGGTGGGACAGAAAAAAAAAAGAGAAAGAGAAAAAAGAGCTAAAAAAAAAGAAAAAGAAAAAGTCATTAGTTTACTTAGTATTATCATTTGCCTAAACACCTCTATTTCTTGGGTTGTAATAAAACTATCATTGACTCAGTGGCAGAGATAGGGTTTTTTAATGATCATGTTGAGGTGGAATTTTTTTTTGCTTTTAATTTAGATAATTTTTTGTCACACTGATCATTCTGATCTGACTTTGAGTTCTTCCTGAGGAAAAGGACAGCTCAAATGTCATTATAAATAGATAAGCCGATATCTACCTGCCTCTTCAATTATTTATAAACTAAATAAACATTACAGCTTTGTGAAAGCTATTGACCTGTTTGCAGGGTTCTACCAGGGTCAACCCAAATCTAATTTAATATCTTTGCCCCCCACAAGGTGGGCTGGTAAAGAGACCTGGACTTGAAGGCAGAACATTTAAATCCTGACTCCAACACTTACTAGGTAGCAAAGTCACTGTTATCTGAGTCTCAGTTTCTTCTACAAAAAAAATCAAAGTGTTGATATGAGAATCTATTGAAAAAGCATATACAACATATGTTGAAGGTCTTAAAGAATTTTATTAATATCAGTTGTTGCTCAGGATACAAATATGTATACAATGTAGTCCTTGCTTTAAAGAATACAGACATTTTAAGTGAGAAAAATCACAAAAGCACAGAAATCTGAATTTGGAAGGAAAGTCAATGGCCATCCAGTCCAATACAGACCCGAGCAAGAATCTCCCCAATTATATACCCTATATATTATAGACCCAACAAATAGTCATCCAGGCTTTACCAGAAGACCTCTAGGGAGAAAGCTTTGCTTCCCAAAGCAGACAGGCTACTTTTTATAATTTTCTTTCTCAGGAGGTTTTTCCTAACACTTAAAATTATTCCCTTATCATTTTCACCATGATTCCTGGTTTTACTCTATGAAAAAAAGAAAGAATATGTACAACAAACATTAAATTCCAGTACCATCTAAAAACTCAAGAGATATCAAGAGGCAAGAGGCATTAGATTGAGTATTAGAATAGATGCAGACCATAAGTGCAACAAGATTGTAGTTTAATAAAGCAGTCGAAGAAGTCTCCGTGTAAGAGGAAGAGGTAGAATTTGCTCTTTCCAGGGGTCCTCAAACTTTTTAAATAGGGGGCCAGTTCACTGTCCTTCAGACTGTTGGAGGGCCGGACTATAGTTAAAAACAAAAACTTTGTTTTGTGGGCCTTTAAATAAAGAAACTTCATAGCCCTTGATGAGGGGAATAATCCCCCTCAGCTGCCGCATCTGGCCTGTGGGCCATAGTTTGAGGATCCCTTGTCAAGTAGTCAAAGGAGAGAAAGGGAGTATACTTCAAATTAACTGCAAAACAGGGCATCCCCGCCGTACTATTTGGTCTCTCATTTTGCTGTTTGCACATAGACTTAAGATATTTCATCAAGACAGAATTGTATTTCAAATGTTGTAAAGGTCAGTATATACAGGTGTGTGCTGGAGCCAGATCATATGGCTCATGAGACCCAATTTTTAAATTTTCAGTGTGAAAATTTGCACCTCAAAAATCAGCAAATTCTGCAAAACATTGTTTCGTTTATTGCTTTGCTGACTGTTTAGACTTAAGAAAATTACATCAGAAATGTTATTGATGCAGATTAAAAAGTATGTCATGAACATTTTTTTCAGAGAGCCTGCAAGCCACTTAACCCTGTTTGCCTCAGTTTCTCCATCTGTACAATGAACTGGAGAAAAAGATGGTAAATCACTCCCATATCTTTGCCAAGAAGCCTCAAATGGGGTCTCAAAGACCCAGACACAACTGAAAAAGTGACTGCACAACAAAAAAAATTGTGAAATACTTAGTAGCACATTCCCAAACACATCATCTGTCTGTAGCATCCAAGACCCCTAAATATGGTCTTTTCTTGGCTACCATCAGGTCTATGGAACTGTTAAAGTAAGCATCTATTTAAAATTCATAATTTACAATGCCTCACTAAGTATTTTACCAATTCCAAACAGATAAACATGAATTCAAAGCAAAGACATTGAATGGATGAAAATAAACAAGCTAACACAAGGAAATGAACCAGGTACCTGTTCCAAAATTATTGTTGCTTCTTGTGAATCCCCACAAAACTTGTTCTTTTTGCAGAGGGAGAGGACCATGGAACTCACCTAAGGATGCTTATTCTAGGAGTCCTGGGATTAACAAAACTGAAGCCCTAGACAGAGCCTGAGAGCACTAACTCCTTGGCACAAAATCCAAGAAAATGTCAGAGGCCAGGGTCTAGCTGCCATTTTTGTCCTTTTCCATGACTAACACATTTGTCCAATCCCATAACTCTACTCAAGCAAGTCTTGCTACCTGGCCCCTTATATCACTTTTTTTGGTCACTTTGACACAACAGCAGAAACCTGAAACAAATTTTATTTCATACACAATTAGCTAAGCCACGTTCCCTTCTTGTGCCAATTTTCAGTCGTATGAAACTCTAACAATGAGTACCATATTCCTCAATCCTGGCAGCCTGGTTGTCAGACATTCACTACAAAGGCTGTTCTGAACACCCCTAGCACGACCCTGCTAAGAAAAGAGATGCATTAGCATGAATGCTTTTGATAGTATAAATTAGGGGTATGAAAAACGAACTTTGATCCACCAACAAACGGGTAAGGTGACTCTATAGGTTAACGCATTAGTCCTTTACCCTCAGAGACCTGGGCCCAAATCTTCCAGAGAATGAGAATAAAAAGATTCTGAGGGCTTTTGTCACCTTCCCAGTGAGTGTGTCATCCACCTGTCAAAAAAAGAATGCATAGACTGCCATGGGAGTGTCAGTTTTTGAACATCAAAAGGCTGGATATAACAATAACAAGTTAGAATGCTGCAGCATCTAAAGATTTGAGAGGGAAATTTGAGAGGCAAATATCACAGGTTTGAAGACACAGTAAACATCACCTAATCTCCTCAGCTTGAAGGGTTGCTTTATGCAAGGGCCTAATTCTGACTTGAGAGAGAGTATACCTGGTGATGGAATGAACCACAGAAATGGGACTCAGTTTCCGTCATCCCTGTGCCTTTAGATTCTATAAATGGGAATCAAATCAAGTATAAGACTCTGTTTCAGTCAGAGAGAGATTATACTTTGTTTCTAACCCAAGGATGGCAAATGCTGGCATCCCAAGATCGATTCCCCAATAGATAGATCAGTTAGCTCCACCATAATTTGGACTCAACGCAATCCAATTCTGGATATATGAGCAAATGACTTTACCAACCCCTAAAGGAGTTTTTATAAAGATCAGAGAAGAAAATGTATATAAAATATTTCACATACCTTTGAGTGCTATATAAATACTATTATTCAAAAAACTGGGAGATGTAAAATAGACTTTAGTTGCTCTATGTTCTATTAAATGGAATTGATGGTCATTTTATTAATATTTCAGGGACAATAGCCTTTTTACACATTACTTCCATACTCTTCCTTGAACAATAAAACTGGACTTTTTTATTATTCTTCATACATGAAACTGCATTTCCCATCTCCCTGTCTCACTCCTGGAAAGGACTCCTTCCTCACCTCTATCTGCTAAAAATCCCACAAGGCTCAAGCCTCAACTCAAACACCATTTTCTGTGTAAGATCTTTCAACTATAATGCATTCTACATCCCCATCAAAAAAAAAACAAAACACTATATATATGTATGTATGTATGTATATATGTTAAACAATTAGTGTAGGTCTATATAAACACAGAGGATCATGAATCTCAGAGACCCTCTAGTCCAATGCATTTACTAGTCCAGTGAGTTACAGAAGTAGTATCCATATTAGTACATAATGGTGAAATACCAATCAGCTGGAAGGGCACCTGGATGCTGCAGGGGATAGAGTGCTGGACCTGGAATCGGGAAAATTCAGCTTCTGGAAGTCAAATCTACCCTCAGACACTTCCTAGCTGTGTAACCCTGGGCAAGACATTTAACCCTGTTTGTCTCAGGTTCCTCATCTGTAAAAATGAGCTGAAAAGGAAATGGCAAACCATACCAGTATATTTGCCAAAAAAATCCCAGATGAGGGATTTTCCAATTGTCCAACATGAGTCGGACACAACTGAACCAAAAAAAAAAAAATCTTAGAATGTAAGCTCTTTAGGACCTGTTTCACTTTTTTGTCTTTACTAAGTCCTGGCACAAAATAGACTGAGAGGTAACTTAGTGGATAAAATTTATTTTAACTATCTAACAACTAGTTATAGGTTTTGGTAAACTGCAACTTTCTTCCAAGACATTGGAATGATTGGGGTTTCCATGTGTGGTTTTAGAGGGAAGTGACATTCACCTGAACATGGATGCCAGATCAGCTATCTGATTCATTTTCTGTGGTGCTTACCTTATGACATGTATTTATTAGATGTTTTATTGTATACATCTAGCAGTAGATGTCATTGAATGCAGGCTCATGGTTTTAAATAGGCATTCTGACCCTGGGAAGTAAATATAATCCCAGAATTATAGAGACCCTAAGTGACATAGGAAAACATGAAGACAGACATAGTGACAGAGAGGCAGAAAAAAAAAAGGAAGACAGACAGAAACAGAGACAGAGAGAGACAGAGACGGAGAGAGAAACAGACAGACAGAAAGACAGAGAGACTGAGACAGACAGACAGACACACACAGAGACAGAGAGAGATTTAACAATAAAAAAGAAAAAATGAGCTTTTAGAAGTCAGTTGGGGCAGTGGGCAATGACTTCAAGATGCTTTGGTGAATTTAAACTTCTAAAGTTAATAAAAGCAAAAGTAAACCATATTCAAAAGCCACAAATAAGTCACATAATAAACGATATGCAAAAGATGCCATCTCATTTCAGAAGTGGCCAAATGAACAGAACAAAGTGCCATCGATACCTTTGGAAAAGTTGAAATACTGGCTTTCATGTATTCACAGACAGATTCATGGAGTTTGCTTTTAAGCAAAT
The DNA here is from genome assembly GCF_016432865.1 of Antechinus flavipes. Lineage (NCBI taxonomy): Eukaryota > Metazoa > Chordata > Mammalia > Dasyuromorphia > Dasyuridae > Antechinus > Antechinus flavipes. Next base: position 46,250,897 of record NC_067402.1, on the reverse strand, counting down.
TATATGTTTTGCTTTTGAATTTTTTTCCTTTATATTTGGGTTAACAGTGCTACAATTCTCTTCCAAGCTAAAGGAATGAATCCTTTTGCATTTGGAATTCAGTTCCCCAATCATTTAATAATTAAGGGTAATCTTAAAATCCCAAAAGCTTCTGAGGACTGAAAGGCTAATGGTTTTCCCTCTTTCTAACCTAAAACCACTGGTATCAATAGGAAGGAGTTACATTCCTATTCTTCCTAATGCAGTGTGATTAGGGCACAGAAAGAAATTGCATTGAGCCATCATTTTAAAGTAAAAACTCTTTTCCACAAGCATCAGGCTCATTTATCTTCAAATATCAAACCAAATGCAGCTGCTGGGGGAAGACTTTTAAACCAATGTTGACATCAATTTACTCAAATACATCAGAAGTATTGATTTTCTGCAAAACATATTTATTCTCCTCATTTTTCTCCACCCATCTAGGTCTGTAATTATAGAGTTACTTTAACTAGTATCATACTAGGTGAAGATCAGATTTCAATGGTAGCTCAAACTCAGAAAAAAAATAGATGTCCATTCCAAGTCTAGAGAAGTAAAAATGCACTCGACAGGGTGGTCCCTTTCAAACAAAGGCTTCAAAGACACATTTTTCTAGAAGAATAATATATATGTAGCTCTCATAGAAAGTCAGATGGAGACACTAAAGAGATGACCAAATTGAAGTCAGTAATGTGGTATCTGCAGTTACTGTTTAGCATCTGGGGCACCATCTTTCCTGTAAGTTCTCTGAAAAGTTGGCCCAGGGTATAAGGTTCATCCAACCAAAACTATAGCCTATGAGCCCCAACCAGTGAATATACTTATATTAGCCAACCAGACAACATATTCTTTCAGAGCAGAAGATATGTACTCCAACAGAATAGCAAATAAAGTCTTAAGACCCATAGCACAGAGCCAAGATGGCTGAGTAGAAGTAGCAACACAGCCAGACTTCCCCAACACTCCCCTCCAAACAACTTTAAAATAATGGCTTAAATTGAATTTTGGACTGGCCAGTAAAAGGTCAGGGCGAAACATTTTTTCAGCCCAAAACAACTTAGATTATCGGAATAGGAGACCAATAGTAAGTTTCCCAGGAGTTCTCAATCTAAAGACTCTAGATACAGACAACGAGAATTTGCCAACCCAGAACCTCCTAGTGCTGGTATTGCAGCCATAGCTTATCTCAAAAATGGGAGGCAGAGCAGGTGAAAGTTGGGGGAGAGAATTTTTTTAACCTGCAGGAAGTCTGCACTGCTAAAACTAACAATCATAGAATCATGGACCTAAAAGGGCTCCAACCCCTTGATTTTCAAAGAAGAAAATTGAGGTCATTACTTTCTCAAGATCATATAGATAAAGATGAGAGGATGGAATAATGATCCTTAATGTCCACTCTTCTGATCCCCAGATAAATTCCTCCACATGAATTTCTTCTATATAACATTTCATCCCTTTATGATTCACCTAATTCAAGAAATGCTTTATTGAGGTAGGTTGAAAAGATACTAATGAGAGCTTTTAGCTCAATCAACCTGAGGAGTTTGCCCTTGATTTTAGAGGTAATTGAGAATTTTTAGATGGAGAAGTTTCATGATAAGAAAGGTTACATAAGGAAAAATCTGTGGAAAGTGGAATGGAGTGAGAGAGGCTAAAGTCAGAGAGGCTCCAGTGGAGGGGGGCGGGATCTTAACCTGAGGTAAATGGACCTTTCCAAGAACAAACAAAGGGGATTTATGAAATTAAATGAGAAAAAAAATACAGATTTATCTTCACTAATCTTTAGCTGAAATTTAACATTTCTTCCTATGATGAATATAACAATACATATTAGTATTCAGCTTTACCAGACTGCCATAGGAGTCCATGACATCCAAAAGATTAGGAATCTTGCTCCTCCCTCCGTCCGTTTTTCTTTCCTTCCTTCCTTCCTCTCTCCCTCTATTTTCCTCCTTCCTTCCTTCCCTTTTTTCTTTCCTTTCTTCTTTTCTTCCTTCCTTTCCTTTTTTAGCAAGTTCTTTAAATAATCCAGTCATGAAAAAATAAGGGTCTGAGTTCAGGTAATGGCAATGGGAATAGAAAGAAAATCCCAGAAAAAATATTTATAATCTTAAAACAGGACATTGCGGCATACCAAGTGAATATGTTATCACCTAAAATCAGAGTAATCAATAGAGGGCTAAGCAATGTTCCTCAAGCCACAGGTACATACACCAAATGAAATGTATTAAATAATACTCTCTTTTTTAAACTACAATTCATATGTAAACAGATTCATCATTAGCAACTTTTTAAAAAAGCTCTCCTGATCAAGATGGTGGTAGTAAAAAAAAAAATAACTGAAACATAGCAAAGTTTAGGTATTTTAAACTGACTGGCAATAAAAAAAAAAAGGGCAATTGGTTTTGTAATGGATATATTATACATATTCATGGTTTAGAAACAAGCTCAGAAAAGTGAATAAAAAAACCTGGGTAATATCACTGGGCAAAAACAATAAAGTGTAGGTAATTGTTGTAGTGTTTTTGGCCTCTAAAGGATATGAACATACATAATGTTAAAATTACACAGTTAGAAAAACCCTCAAGAGAGTATCCAGTCCAGACCCTGCTTTTAGGCAAATATTCACTTGCTCTAAACCATCTGGGATAGATAATTGACTATACTCTTGAAAGCCTCCAGAAATGAAGACTCTCTAATCTTCCCTAGGGGTCCATTCCAATGGTATTAGGTAAGGTTGGGATGAAATTCATCACACACTTGATTAGCAGCTAGAGGTTTGTTTTTTGGAAGAGAGAAAGTCAAGACTTATGATTTCATTTGTTATGAGGATCTCCCAGCATGGGAACTTCCTTCACTGATGTAGATTGGCAACTCCTCTGTAATTTACAGCTTTAAAGAGCTTTAAAGGGGGCTCTGGGAGGCTAAAATTTTCCAGTGGTCATACAGTTATTATATATCAAAAGTAAAACTTGAACTCAGGACCTACTCATTCCAAAACTGATTCTCTACCTGCCAGAGCATCTTGCCTCTCCACTATATAACTATCCTAAGGACTAAGGGGCAAAAAAGAAACATCTAATGCAATCATGATCTCTACCAATTCAATTCAACCAACATTTATTAAGCACTTGTTATGTTCAGAGCAGTGTACTGGATGCTGGGGGCATACAAAATGTAGATAAGAAATGGTTCTTGCCCTCACCTTGCTTCTAGTCTGGTAGGATGATATTACCAAAAAAAAATAATAATTATACAAATAACACAAGATAAGGGCAAAACAAGTAATTTTTCCTTTACCTAGTAGATAGTAATGGAGGCCTCCATTTTCTCAAGAAATTGTGATTTTAGAACACTAATAAAATGCAAATTTTTATTACAATATCACAGTGTGTCTGCCAGATTCAAAACATTCAACCTTACATGTGTGGAATGTTTAATATATATTTGTGACTTGAACTGAATTAAAACAAACATTAAAAGCCAATAGGCTTGTTCAAGCTACTACCAAATAGAGAGAAAATAAAATCCATTCATCAAATACTTATTAAGAACCTACTAAGTGCAAAATACTGTCCCAATTGCTAAGGACAGATTAGATAAAGCCCTCAAGGAGTTTACAATATAACATAAACAGTTATTACTTAGAATCCTCCAAACCAAGGAGATTCTCCTTGAGTGGCTTCCAATATATTTTTGGTTTTTGGTTTTTAAATCTTGTGGCACCAAGCATTAAGCACATGTGAACTCACAAACTTCCTCTCTATTTATTGCTATTGTGGGGTCAAAGTGGAAACTTCAATAAAGATGCATTTAAATCCTCAAATTGTTCATCTCCTAGAATAGACCAAATGACTAAATCTTTTCCTCTGAACAAATAGATAATTAGTATTTGAACATTTAAGAGTTGAAATTTGCAAAAAATCATCCCCCAAAGCATCTATGAGTAGATGTCTTCTAGTGTTCCCTGAGTAATTCTGCCAAATGGTGAGTCATCTTCCATTTAAGTACAACGCCCCATTTCAGCCATTATTGATGGCTGAAAATTTGCCTTTGTTTTTAAGGGGCATTTAGGTTATAATATCATAGAGAAATAAAAAACAACATAACTGTTAAAAAAATTTTTTTTGCCATACCTGTCATTTCATCAGATTAGTTTTTTACTACTTACTCTGGTAATACAGATTTTTCACCTGCTCTGTATTTTAGAATCTTGGAAAGCTGGCAGAAGACTGGCAGTTATTCCAGATTGTCTTTCTAATTTCAAATTAAAAATTGAAATTTCTCCTGATGGATCTTTTTACTTCCAAAAACAGATTATGATGAAAGTAACAAATTTTATGCAACATATTAAATAAAACATCAATTTTTAAAAATTTTTTCTAAGTTTAGTTTGTTTGGGAACTATAGTTCTCCACAGTCTTGCCCTTGGAAGATCTAGCTATATTCTTGCATTCTCTATATTTTTTTCCTGAGTATTATTTGAATGTTTATCAATACTAACATATGAATATCCATACTATTTTGAATAGTAATTTAAGATTCTCTATGTATTTGTGTATACACACACACACACACACACACACACATACATACACCATATGTTCAATACTTTCAATTGTGTCAAATACTTCATGACCCATTTTGGGGATTTTCTGAGCAAAGATACAGAAGCATCTTTCCATTTTCTTCTCTAGCTCATTTTATAGATGATGAAACTGAGGCAATCAGGGGTAAGTAACTTTCCTAAGATCACACAGCTAGTTAGTGTCTGATGATGGATTTGAATTCAGTTCTTCCTGATTCTATCCACTGGACCACCCAACTTCTACATAATAGATAGGAAGATAGATAGATACATAGACAGATGGATGGATAAATGGAAAGATGGATAATGGATAGATAGAGGGATAAATGGATGGGTGGATGGATGGATAGATAGATGTGTTCTATATATGTGATACATATGTTTAAATGTGTGTATATATACATTGATGCTGCTGCTGAGAAAAGAATAAACATGTTGCAAATTCTAAAACAAAAATATAAATTCATATATCAAGTTAAGGTAATGGTTAAGCCACCTGGGGAAAAGCAAAAAGACCAGTAGATTCTAGGAAACAGATGCCCAGATCACACTTTTATCCACAAAGCAAGTCAGATTCTCCAGTGCTTTTCAAGATAGGAAATTGAAGGGCACCGAGGTGCCATCAATATGCCATTATCATATGTCTTGCTGCTGACCAAGCCACTTGTAAATGATTTCTCTCCAAAGTGTTGAGACGCTGACTCCTTTTCATTCTCAGTATTCCTAGTGATAGGAGGGCCATGTAACGGACTTATCTCAGCCTCCTAATAACATACAGTACATATTTTTGTCAACTTGTTTCCCTGACAAGCCAACACAGCTGAAAGCATGAGATGCTCTGCCTTTTACCAGACATTAGATTCAGAGAAAAATTCAACACTCCCAGGCATTGAGATGTAGCCAGACTATTGTTAATAGTTATGTTTAACCTCCCTTATAGCCACCAATCTCAAAGTGGCTGGCAAATGTCCATGAGGGGCCCTGGGGGAAAGTTTCCACCATGCTTCCCCTGACCACTATTATAAGATTAATAGTGGTGCAGATGAACAGTTCCCCAAATTTTTAAAAGTAACAAATACTTGAGCTTTAGAGTTAGATGAGAAATAAGGCAAATTAAAGAAGAATAAAGTCAGAGAGGAGACATATCATGACAATCAAACACTCAGATTCTCAAGAAAAGGATTTTTAAGGAATGCCCCCCCCATGGTAAATTTGAGTGCACTCTCATTTTCAAGGATTAAAACCAAAAAAGAAAAGGAAAAAAAAAAAAACAGATTGTGTAATCACAAAAGCATAGATTTGGAGTTAGAAAGAAAATCAGAGACCATTTAGTCCAATATTATTACAAATGTTCAGTCATTTTTCAATTGTGTCTTGTTCTTCATGATCCCATTTGGAGTTTTCTTGGCAGAGGTGCTGGAGCAGTTTGCCATTTTCTTCTCCAGTTCATTTTACAGATAAGAAAACTGAGGTAAACAGGATAAAGTGACTCATCACACCAATAGTAAATATCAACTCATGAAGAAGAGTCATCCTTATTTCAGACCCACTGTTCCATCCTGTGCCACAGAAGTTAAATGATTTGTATAGTCACATAGGTAGCAACTACAAAGGAGAATTGAAACACAGGTCCTCTAACTACAGAACCAATGCTCTTTAACTATCCCACAGAGTTCTCTCTTTCTTTTTTAAGCATTCCATTATCCTTTGTGTTGAGGTTAGAGAAAATGGTTTCACTGATCTACCTAAGCTTTTCCATTTAAATTAACTCTAGGAAAAAGTGTTTGTATCTTCATGCTGTAACATTTCAAAATCTTATCAGAAAGCTCATAAAGAGCTTCATTTCCAAATATGGAGAAACTGACTCTATTGGAAAGTATTTATTTAATTGGGGCTAAAAGTGAAAAAAAAAGAAAAAAGAAAAATATAACTTCCAGACAGTGAAATACTTGGATGTTATGAATATTCTTAAGCACTAAATGGAAGATTTTGCCATTGTCTTCCCTATTGACTACCTTATATTCAAATACTTTCTATTTACTCCAGGAGAAGCAGTATGATGAAATATACTTTGGTCAAAATGAAATAAGGAAAGAGACTATTAAAATGTACATGAAGATCCCTGTGAGCCATGTACTAACTTCAAAAATTACATATTAATACTAGCTATGCTCTACTGTATTTATATTTATACTTACTTTGTTTTATACTTTCATTTATTTTGTTAAATACTTCTCAATTACATTTTAATCTCCTTCAGACCCCATTGGAGAGATACAAGTTATGTGATAAGTCATATTTACTGCTCAAGACAATTTTCTATGACTTTACATCGAAGATATTGGTCAGAGAATTTCTTTAAGAATTCTCTATGCATATAAAATCACAGATCTAGTCCCCATCCTTACATTTATTCTGCATATACTTTTATACATATAATTTTCTCTCCCACTAGAATATAAATTCTTTGTAAGAAGGGATGTTTTCATTCATTTTATTTGTACACTTAGAGCCTGGCACATAAATGCATAATAAAAATTTTTTGATTAGTTATGTTGATGATGAAACAATCTGTTCTGAGCTTATTAGTCCTTAGAGAGCCGACTCAGTCCATCTCTGAAGTCTTTCCAGTTCAAAAGAATTTGTCAGAGCTCATACTCTCCTAACATAGTGATTTAGGATATTCAGGATCCATATTAGTACTTTGGATGAAGGCTCTGTATAGCCAGAGTACAAAGTTGCAACCCACCAAATGTAAGGATCTCATGATCTACAGCAGAATAAAAATAAGGGTCCCACAGGATGAGAACGTGTAGATAGGTTGTAATCTGCACCTGTGGAGAGAATGTCCACATCAATAAGATCATGGATTCAAGAGCACAGTATAGAATATACACTTTATAACTGTACCTCTGCCTCTCCCTCCCGGCAAGCTATTGCCAAGAGCTAAGAGATGTCAAACTCCAGCAAAATAAATCTAATCTCTTAATGGTCAGATTCCTTGATCCTCAATTAGTCTTTTTTTCTTCTTCCTCCTTCCTCCTTCAGATCTTTTCTTAAATAACAAAATGCAGTACTCACACATCCATTATTGCCAGGGTACATTATGTCATCTACACAATCTAAGAAATTGAGAACAATAGAGAAAAAGATGATCCGAGGGTATTATCACCAGATAGGTCAAATGCAGGTACACTTACCACTTGAAAACCCTGATGTGACCATACAAACACATCCTCAAAATAAGGAAATGGAAGAGTTTAGAATTAAATGGAGAGAAAGAGAAAGTCTGAAATTGGGGGATGAGAGAAGAATATGTTCTATTTAAGTCTTCTCAACTTCAGGGATCTAATTTAACTAAAAAGAAAAGCAAGAGAAATGAGCAGCAGAGCAAGGAAAATGGAACAATCAATAAAGTCAATAAATATACATTATACAGTAAACATTTATTAGGCACCTACTATGTGCCAGAATTATATTAAAGTATATTATTTTATTATATTATATTAAATTGTGTAGATATTAAGAAAGAAAAAAAAAAAAAAAGAGTTCCTAGTGAACAGGAGCTTATAGTCTGATAAGGAAAAACAACAAATAAAAAGAAGCCGAGATGGGAGGAAGGTCTCATCATGGCAGCA